>NC_068923.1:40237032-40862032 GCF_023091745.1 Budorcas taxicolor | reverse complement strand
GATACTTTGATTTTTAAAATGATACAATTTTTTCTTTAGATAAAACATCAAAATATTTTCAAACACATCTGAGCCACAGTAACTTTTGAGATAACCTGGAACAAATAATAAAGGCCTTTAAATTTCAATATATGGTTGTTTATATGATTGATTCACTTTTCCCAAGAATGAGGCAAAATAATGTCTATTTTATTATGCAAGTAAACAAATACCTCCTGCCATTTGTTAATGGACTATCCAGCAACATACCCCAGTATTCTTTTCTGGAGAATCCCATGAACAGAGGAGCCTGGAGGGCTACAGTCTATATGGTCACACAGAGTCAGACACGACACTTAATAGGCACACGCATACACAGGTAGACCTTCAACTGTGAAACGCAAGGCTTTTCAGCAGATCTGCACGTTCCGTTTCTAAATCTTCTCATGCACTTGCTTATTTCCCTATCTCGGCTGATGGGACCTATCTTTTTATAGTAGCTGACTTACCACCTAGACTCAAGCTCTTTGAAATACAAGATCCCTGCTTCTCATTTGTAGCCTATAGTCAACTGATTGCCTAGTCCTATTGATTTTCTTTCCACCATGAACCATGAGGATGACCTTTCACATAGAGTACAATTATTCTAGTTGACCATTCTCATATCTCTTCCAAAGATGCTGCCATGTACCCATAAATGTCCATATCCAGATGTGCAGCTCGCAGAATAATCTTCCTAAAATACAGTTCTTGATCATGGCCTTTTCTGACAAACCATCAAACTCTCCACATTGCCATGTGAATTTAACTTTCAATTCCTTAACTCAAAATTAAGGCTTTCCCTAGCCTCAGACTCAGCTGTCTTAACAACCATGCTTACCTTGTGTCCCAGCTGGAAGGAAATATTAGCACAAATCATTCCTTACAAATACCAAGTTTGAAGTTGCCATATTGTCCTCAGACATGCAGACTGAGGAAACCTGGGTGGCTGAGGGGTCTGTCAGGTGAACAAGCCTTTGAGGTACAATTGAATAGACCACTCGGAGCTATCACCAGAAAAAAACAAAAAATCAGAAAGGTATGTGCATGCGTGCACAGTCACTAAGGCATGTCCGACTCTTGCAACCTTTTGGACTGTATCCTGCCAGGCTCCTCTGTCCATGGGATTTTCAAAGCAAGAATACGGGAGTGGGTGGCCACTTCCTCCTCCCGGGCATCTTCCCAACCCAGAGATCAAACTTACATCTCTTGCATTTCCTGATTTGGCAAGCAGATTCTTTACCACTGAGCCATCTGGGAAGCCCATCAAAAAGGTATACTTTTCTTTAAATAATTTTTAGAGCAACTAGCTGCTCACACAGCTATCTGAGAAGACAACCTTTGACTCTGGTGTCAACATAATTATCCAGCCAAATCTGCCCTATCTGCTCATCTAAGACCACAGCTTCCAACTCAATGCTATGTTCTGACCTGTTAAACTTATCTCTAAGCCTGAGCACCACCATCAGTTCTGACCAGCTCTATTTGGCTCATTCTATCTCCCCATGACCCTGTCTTAACCCCAGGGCCCTGATGCACCTCTCCACCCAATTTAAATTCAGCCAGCCCAGTCCTACTATACAACCCAACCCAACCTAGAACATTCTAGCTAAAAGTGTTCTCTTTCTTTGCCTATAAGAACACATTGTACAATTCACATAAGATTTCCCACATTCTGCCTAGGGTTGTTTTTTCTTCTTTTCTCCACATGTTTAATAGCACAACAACTTGAGGCCAAGCTTATGCTTTCGGCATCTTCCACAAAACCCAAAACAGTGCTTGCACACAAAAGAATCCTAATGCATACTTGTGAAGTTAAATAGAATTTATATCACAAATGAAAAATATATTTAACCCTTTACTGCATATTTGATTATGTACCCCTTTTTCCTACAAGATTATTAGGATTTTTTCCTGCCAGTATTTATAGTGTCAGGTACATGACAGTGCTCAAGAAAAATACATGTAGAAGGGAGAAGAGGAAAGAATAAGGAAGCAAAGACACATAAAGAGACAGAAAAGGAAGGCAGGAGGGAGGGAGGGAACAAAAAGGGACAGCGAGAAAAGAAAGAAGGAAAGAGAAAAGGAAGAGGAAATGAAGTGGAAATAAAGTGAAGAGGAAATAAAGTGAACATTTTATACATGAAATTTTGGCTTGTTGGTCTCACTGAATTTCAGAACAGTGAAGCCATTTGTGCTAACTTTTTAATGGAACAGAGTGAATTAAAATATAAGGGGGAAAAGCTGTTTCTTTAGATAGCATTTAAAATGGAATTCCAGGGACTTCCCTAATAGTCCAGTGGTTAGGATTTTGCCTTCCAATGCATGGGGTGCAGATTCAATCCCTGGTAAGGGAACTAAGATCTCACATGCCTTGCAAGCAAAAAACAAACAAGCAAACAAACAACAAAAACATAAAGTAGAAGCAGTATTGTAACAAATTAAATAAAAACTTCAAGAATGGTCCACATTAAAAAAAAAAAAAGGAATCCCATGCAGGTGGTCAGTGTGTCACCAGGAGAAACAGCTGCTCAGCTACCCAAGGTCTCAGGGGAAGGGGAGGAGAGGTGACGAGCATATTGACCTGGATGGGCCCTCAGCTCCAGAGGCTCAGCCATGTGAACTGTGTCTCAGGGGTGGGGTGTGTGTGTGTGTGTGTGTGTGTGTGTGAGAGAGAGAGTCACTCAGTCGTGTCCAACTATTTGTGACTCCATGGTCTGTCCATGGAAATCTCTAGGCAATAATACTGGAGTGGGTTGCCATTCCCTTCTCCGGGGGTTCTTCCTGACCCAAGGATTGAACCCGGGTTTCCTGCATTGCAGGCAAATTCTTTACCATCTGAGCGACCAGGGAAGCCCCTAAATTTAGAGTCTAGCTCAGTGTAAAGTGAAACTGATAATTGCTCAGTTGTGTCCAATGGACTGCAGCTACCAGGGTTCTCTGCCAATGGAATTCTCCAGGCAAGAACACTGGAGTGGGTTGCCATTTCCTTCTCCAGTGTCTCAGGAGGGTATTCAAAATACCACGCTCACAAAAGTCAAAGTGGTAGACTTAGGATGCAACATGACTCTTTTGACATACACTCAGAAAAGAAAAAAAGAAACTATGGCATAACTGATGAGGCCATGACCCACACACACTCTTCTGTGGACACACCTGCATGGGTTGGCCAACATTAAAGTGAAAATTTCTTGGTGAACGCTGGGATCAGAACTAGGCATGTTTGTCATAGGATCTGAAAAGGTAATATCATGAATCTAGGATCATTTTCAGTGTCTATCTGCTTACAATGGCATTCATCCTGAACATGGAATTCTATTATCTGGCTCTTTGGCCAAACATACCACTCCACTAAAACTAACAGTTACTGAATGATCAGTATGAAAATTTTGACACCCTGATGCTTCTTTTTCTATGCTCTATGGCCAATCAATGCCTTTCTCCACCCCATTCCCCCACACACACTGCCTTCTGATGATCGGCATGGATAAAGCCTGTCTTTATCTTATGAAAATATTCAGTCAGGTATTTCTTTGGCTGGGAAAAACTATCTCATTAAGGCTTTCATAGCTCTGCTTGTTCTTATTGCATTTTGCTTTAATAGTTCAACTTATGGAGCTGTTTTATTGCTCTTAATTCTAAGCTCTTGGGACATACCCAATTATTACCCACTACCACATACAGCCAAAGGTAAAAAAAAAAAGTCCTCCTTTCAAAAACTCAAGAAGTCTGAAGGTTGTCAAAAAGTATAAACTTGCACTTACAAAATAAATGTCCTGATAATGTAACATACAGCATGGTGATTGAAGTGAACAATACTGTATTGTGTATTTGAAAGTTGCTGTGAGAGGAGATCTTTAAAGGGCTCATGACAAAACAAAAGCTGTGTGGTGATGGATGTTAATTAGACTTACCGTGGTGATCTTTTCACAATGTATACCCAGTGACACCACCACGCTTACATCCTGTGAGATTTACAGGCTGTTAAACAGGCATTTTTAGGGAACATGCAGAGAGAGACGATTGGCTTCCATTGTCTCTAGAAAGGAAGTCAAACTTGCCCTTTGAAAAAACTGTGGCATCTACAGGACATGGAAGCAACTTAGATGCCCTTCAACAGATGAATGGATAAAGAAGTTGTGGTACATATATATATATACAATGGAATATTACTCAGCCATTAAAAGGAAAAGAGCTTGATGCTGGGAAAGACTGAAGGCGGGAGAAGAAGGGGACAACAGAGGATGAGATGGTTGGCTGGCATCACTGACTCGATGGACATGAGTTTGAGTAAGCTCTGGGAATTGGTGATGGACAGGGAAGCCTGGCGTGCTGCAGTCCATGGGGTCGTAAAGAGCCAGACACAACTGAGCAACTGAACTGAACTGATCAAAAGGAACAAATTGGAGTTAGTTCTAGAGAGGTGGATAAACCTAGAGTCTGTTAATACTGAGTGAACCAAGTCAGAAAGAGAAAGACACACATCAAATAGTAAAGCATATATATGGAATCTAGAAAGATGGTACTGATGAACCTATTTGCAGGGCAGCAGTAGAGACTTAGGCATTGAGAACAGACTTGTGAACACAGCAAGGGAAGGAGAGGGTGGGACTAATTGAGAAAGTAGCTTTGAAACATATACATTACCATGTTTAGACAGATAGCAGCGGGAAGTTGCTGTATAGTGCAGGAAGCTCAGTGGGGCTATGATGGAAGCTCTGTGATGACATAGTGGGGTGGATGCGGAACAGGTGAGAGGGAGGTTCAAGAGGGAGGAGAGACATGTGTATACCTATGACTGATTCATGTTGATGTATGGCAGAAACCAATACAACACTGTAAAGCAATTATCCTCCAACTAAAAATAAATTTAAAAAAATAGCGGCATCTAGGGGTGCATTCAGAGAAGGCGATGGCACCCCACTCCAGTACTCTTGCCTGGAAAATCCCATGGACAGAGGAGCCTGGTGAGCTGCAGTCCATGGGGTCGCTAAGAGTCGGACACGACTGAGTGACTTCACTTTCACTTTTCACTTTCATGCACTGGAGAAGGAAATGGCAACCCACTCCAGTGTTCTTGCCTGGAGAATCCCAGGGATGGAGAAGCCTGGTGGGCTGCCGTCTATGGGGTCGCACAGAGTCGAACACAACTGACGCGACTTAGCAACAGCAGGGATGCATTTGTCAATAAGAAACAACAAAGACAGTGAGCACTCTGTGAGCTGTTCTGGTACACGTTTATTCTAATTAACAACTGTATTCCGCACTGAGATGAATTTTTAAGATAGCTGCAGTTTTTGCAATATCTTTCTGTCAAAATTATATCCACATATATTATGAAATTGGGCTTCCTGGTGACTCAGTGGTGAAGAATCTACCTGTGATGCAGGAGACGTAGGTTTGATCCCTGGGTTGGGAAGATCCTCTGGAGAAGGGAATGGCAACCCACTCCAGTATTTTTGTCTGGAGAATCCCCATGGACAGAGGAGCCTGGAGGGCTACACTTCATGGGGTCACAAAGAGTTAGACATGACTGAGCAATTACCACACACAACATATTATGAAATGCCCTAACTCTAATTCTGTGAGAATTAACACCTAACACCTAATTTCTCCTAACACCTCCTAACACCTAATTTCTGCTGAATGATCTCTAACCATTAAAGCTTTAAAGTCATATTTAATAGAAATATGTTTTCAAAATAGTTATCAGCAATAAAAATGGATTTGTAACTCTGAGGATTGATAGATTTTAAAATGCCTTAAATTTCAAGGGTGAAGGACATACTATGGTAAATATGATGCTAAGAATACACTGTTTATGGAGAAACTGTTCTGTGCCAGGCAATGTGCTATCTCCTTTCCAGATGCTCCTTCTGGTCATTGAAATATCCCATAACTATTTCACTTCACTGACCCAAAGTCACATGGCAAATGAAGCTCAGAACCTGAGATTTAACCACATTTCCCTCCCACTCTTGCAACTATAACTGAGACTTCCCAAAGCAAAGTCTGGGTCATCTAAGAATGCATGTTCTTGTGATTCATTCAGTAACTTGTGCTGACCTATGAACTTCACCATGGACAACCATACACCAAGGACACAATCACAGCAGGATGCTGTGACTCTAGGCGAGTTAGAATGGAGGCAGATACTTTCCTACGGCATCCAGTGCTGCTTAAACACCTTATAAGTGAAACAATTAAATCCAGACTATTAGTCCCAGAGTGGTTATGTCATCAGCCCAGGGCCCAGGTCAATTAGCAATAGTAAGACTAGCCTTTTACACCTGCTGGCTCTCAATGCCTTGTGCCTTCTTCATTCTAATTGCATAGTTAAACATTTCCGCAAATACGTGTTAAGTGTCTGTCTGCCTGTGCGAGGTAAATCAGCTTTGATGATTCACTACGCATTTGAAAATAGCTTCTCTGGCACTGTTTTAGGCCAAAGTGAACTGGACCTCCTCTGTCCCCTGATGGGGATGGCAGAGCGCACATAACTTACGGCATTGTTTTCCTTTCTGCTGGATTACATGCTTAAGCAGATGGATTTGGACACATAGACAACTCCTCAGCAATGCATTTTCATGCAATCGCCTGGGATGTATTTCTGTAGCTGACTATGCCTGCCCTGTGGGTGTGTGCCTATGTTTTGGTGTGTTAGTTGCTCAGTCATGTCCGATTCTGTGACCCCATGGACTGTAGCCTGCCAGGCTCCTCTGTCCATGGAATTCTCCAGGCAAGAATACTGGAGTGGGGAGCCATTCCCTTCTCCAGGGGATTTTGTTGACCCAGGAATTGAACATGGGTCTCCAGCATTGCAGGTGGATTCTTTACCATCTGAGCCACAAGGGAAGCCCATGCTTGCTCTATTCTACTTTAAATATAAAATCAATGATTTGCCCAAGTTCCTGTAACTGGCTGGGGACAAATGAAGTCTGTTCCTTTTCATACTTTCCTACAAATTCTGAAAAAAGCAGCTCTAATCACACAGTCTAGATCTGACAGATAGAGTGCCTGATGAACTATGGAATGAGGTTCGTGACATTGTACAGGAGACAGGGATCAAGACCATCCCCATGGAAAAGAAATGCAAGAAAGCAAAATGGCTGTCTGGGGAGGCCTTGCAAATAGCTGTGAAAAGAAGAGAGGCGAAAAGCAAAGGAGAAAAGGAAAGATATAAGCATCTGAATGCAGAGTTCCAAAGAATAGCAAGAAGAGATAAGAAAGCCTTCTTCAGTGATCAATGCAAAGAAATAGACGAAAACAACAGAATGGGAAAGACTAGAGATCTCTTCAAGAAAATTAGAGATACCAAGGGAACATTTCATGTAAACATAGGCTCAATGAAGGACAGAAATAGTATGGACCTAACAGAAGCAGAAGATATTAAGAAGAGATGGCAAGAATACATGGAAGAACTGTACAAAAAAGATCTTCACTACCCAGATAATCATGATGATGTGATCACTAATCTAGAGCCAGACATCTTGGAATGTGAAGTCCAGTGGGCCTTAGAAAGCATCACTACAAACAAAGCTAGTGGAGGTGATGGAATTCCAGTGGAGCTATTTCAAATCCTGAAAGATGATGCTGTGAAAGTGCTGCACTCAATATGCCAGCAAATTTGGAAAACTCAGCAGTGGCCACAGGACTGCAAAAGGTCAGTTTTCATTCCAATTCCAAAGAAAGGCAATGCCAAAGAATGCTCAAACTACCACACAATTGCACTCATCTCACATGCTAGTAAAATAATGCTCAAAATTGTCCAAGCCAGGCTTCAGCAATACGTGAACCATGAACTCCCTGATGTTCAAGCTGGTTTTAGAAAAGGCAGAGGAACCAGGGATCAAATTGCCAACATCCACTGGATCATGGACAAAGCAAGAGAGTTCCAGAAAAACATCTATTTCTGCTTTATTGACTATGCCAAAGCCTTTGACTGTGTGGATCACAATAAACTGTGGAAAATTCTGAAAGAGATGGGAATACTAGACCACCTGACCTGCCTCTTGAGAAATCTGTATGCAGGTCAGGAAGCAACAGTTAGAACTGGACATGGAACAACAGACTGGTTCCATATAGGAAAAGGAGTACGTCAAGGCTGTATATTGTCACCCTGCTTATTTAACTTCTATGCAGAGTACATCATGAGAAACGCTGACTGGAAGAAACAGAAGCTGGAATCAAGATTGCCGGGAGAAATATCAATAACCTCAGATATGCAGATGAACCCACCCTTATGGCAGAAAGTGAAGAGGAACTAAAAAGCCTCTTGATGAAAGTGAAAGAGGAGAGTGAAAAAGTTGACTTAAAGCTCAACATTCGGAAAACGAAGATCATGGCATCCAGTCCCATCACTTCATGGGAAATAGATGGGGAAACAGTAGAAACAGTGTCAGACTTTATTTTGGGGGGCTCCAAAATCACTGCAGATGGTGACTGCAGCCATGAAATTAAAAGATGCTTACACCTTGGAAGAAAAGTTATGACCAACCTAGATAGTATATTCAAAAGCAGAGACATTACTTTGCCAACTAAGGTCTGTCTAGTCAAGGCTATGGTTTTTCCTGTGGTCATGTATGGATGTGAGAGTTGGTCTGTGAAGAAGGCTGAGTGCCGAAGAATTAATGCTTTTGAACTGCGGTGTTGGAGAAGACTCTTGAGAGTCCCTTGGACTGCAAGGACATCCAACCAGTCCATTCTGAAGGAGATCAGCCCTGGGATTTCTTTGGAAGGAATGATGCTAAAGCTGAAGCTCCAGGACTTTGGCCACCTCATGCGAAGAGCTGACACATTGGAAAAGACTCTGATGCTGGAAGGGATTGGGAGCAGGAGGAGAAGGGGATGACCGAGGATGAGATGGCTGGATGGCATCACGGACTCGATGGATGTGAGTCTGAGTGAACTCCGGGAGATGGTGATGGACAGGGAGGCCTGGCGTGCTGCGATTCATGGGGTCGCAAAGAGTCAGACATGACTGAGCGACTGAACTGAACTGAACTGAACTGAAATCACACTTAATTTTAAAATATGAAATCAGAAAGAGAAGATTATTAGATACTCCCTTGAAAATTAAATCTATAAAATTGTAACAACTTTTGTGATTCTATGTTGGTTATTTTTATTCCATGCATTTATAATCCTGTAATACTAAATTAAAGCATTAGATTTTGTGTTTTAGATATTGTATTATTTTTATTAATCAATGAATATTTCCAATATGTATTTTACAAGATTCTGTAATCCCAGTAGCTTAGAATTTGAAGTTATTTTTCAAGTTTAAAGTTTTGAAAAATAAGTTGATTCCAACCTATGATGCTTTATATTCAATTTGAGAGAAAGCACTCAAGGAGCATGCCTGTCAGTGCTATGCGTGAGGAAGTCAACTATTTTCTCATAGCTTCCACATCATGCATTTAAGTTCATTCACCACATTAAGCTACAATTTCCAAAAGGGTCCTCATTTCAAGGCAATTTTTTCTGCAATTAACATGATCTGGTCCCAGATAATGCTCACCTGGGTACCTTGAAGCATAGTTAGGTGTTAGTAAACACCTGTTTTGGGGGGAGAATCTTATAAAAAAAAATGAGTGGACAAAAATTGCATCATTAGTCATTGGCTGTTTTTCAAGAGTCCTGCGACCCCTTCAGCAAATTGGAATAGGAAGTCAAACTTACGGTGGAATTCTTCCAAGGTCATGAGTCTCATCCAGGGATCATTCAACGTTTTCACACATTTCATTTTAATTGTCACAGAATCCATGACCAAAGAACACGACTGTTTTCAAAAGAAACAGTCAATCAACCGTTGGAGAACACATTTCCCCAGTTGTTCCTGAATTCTACACCTGATTTTAATAGTCCATAATCACGACCAAGGCACAAAACTTCTTTGCTGCAAGCTCCCTCAGCCCACTCCAGCTCAGGCAGGCAGCTCAAGTGATGTGCGACATGAACTTGTTACCATGCCATGGCTTCTTCAGAGGCACAAGTGGGAGGGGTGAAGAGTCCAAACCTCCACGTACCATCCCTACTGTAAAAAAGAAACCCCAGGGATGATGAGCAAAACAAAACACGAATCTTCTGACAAGGATGTCTTAGACACTATTTTCTTGTAATCAGATTAAACCCAACCATCACTAGTTTCCTCTACTGCATTTGTTTACTAAGAAGAAAACACACTCTGTGACATGTCCTCTGGAGACGTACTGTTAGCTTTTCTCACCTCTGAAAAAATGCGGTGGGCAGGATTCACATCTTTAGGTGACGAATATTCACTGAGTGCTTTCTGTGCGCCTGGCACAAGGACAAAAGCCAGAAATCGCTATCAAATTCCCAGCGGACAATACTGACATCCCTGAGGGGCTCAAACATGGGCCACTCTGCAACTCTAACAGAGGATATAGTTGGTTAAAATGATAGTTTAAAATTCATGATTATATTTTACTTGTTATTGATACAGCTTCTAAAGAGAAGTGAAAGAGAAACCGAGCTTTTGTGTAATGGACTTTAATTACTTTTCTGCTTAGCACCGAAAAATAATGCTTGGTCTTTGAAATACAACCTGTAGATTTTCCTTTGATAAAAAGGATGGCAGAAGAAGTTGGGAACCCAGCTGAGGAAAGAAGAAAGGTGCCTTTTATCCACGTGGTTTAGGGGAGTAGAAGAGACTAATCAAAGGATAGAAAGTGCTTTCTTCCTAATGAATAGATGACCCACATGAATGCCCCTGGTCTACCCACTTGGCAAACCTAACAGAGAAACACCGCCAAGCCATGCCTCCATGAATAGCTTCGTTAGAGAATTCTGAGCATGGCAAGGGGGCATTCTTGAACATGTTTTTATTCATCTTGGAAGCCTTGTAGGGTAATTAGGCAAGAGAGAACACTCAGACTGTGTAAGGAGTGGTATTCAGACTGTTTGTAGGATAGCCTGTGGTAGCAGCTGTTGAAAACCACAATAAGGCAGAAATATAACCCTACTGGAGAGGAGGTGAGGAGGAGCATGGATGGGGACGTACCTGGAGGTTTGAGAGTGAGTGGTTAGGGTAGCTCAGGCCTGACTTTTATTCAGTATATGAGAAGCCATTAGTGACATAAGGACCTCAAGAGACTCATAGAAATCAGAATAACTACCATGAGGAATGACAATGCACTCTTCAGAACAAGAAAATAATTCCCCTGAAAGGTGTATGTTGTTGCTGTCCAGTCACTAAGTCATGTCTGACTCTTTATGACCCCATGAACAATAGTACAGCAGGCTCCCCTGTCCTTCACTGTCTCCTAGGGTTTGCTCAGATTTATGTCCACTGAGTCAGTGATGCTATCTAACCACCTCATCCTCTGCCACCCGCTTCTGCTTTTGCCTTCAGTCTTTCCCAGCATCAGGGTCTTTTTCCAATGAATCAGCTCTTTGCAGAGTTGTATGGGTCTAGCTAGATGGTAGACTCCAAGTATCAGCCACAAACTACACAACAGTGTTATTTTCTTCATAACATTCCAAACCAGAGTGCAAGTGGAAGGAAGGCTAGACTGACTCAGGGATGATGACTTGTAGGGTAGCTGTAGCACACTGATAAAGGGCATTGAAAGGATGGATGAAAGAACAGCTGAACTCTGTATTCACAGGAAATGTAGAAATGGAAAGTATTCCAAAGTGAGAAAATAAATTAGGAGAAGAGGAAGGTGGCAAGGGATTTAATGTGGAATTTTGATGAGGTTGAGAAGCGGGGGTGCTGGGATTTGACGTTGAAGGAATGGAACAGAATATAAGACATTAGAGCCTGGACAGTTCCCAGCAACACTCGGATGTGATTAAGACACAGGATGACTATCAGGAAGGGAGCAGGTCGCTGGAGAAGGATATCTTTGCCATCCTTCATGAAGTAAGAACTCATACCTCCCAGGGTTTCCAATGAGGAGAACTGTGAGGACCAGGGGAGCCAGCCCTGATGTGCTGACACCTGTTCCCCTGTGACTTTCGCTGCCACATGCCTCTGATCTCTTCTGCCCTCACATCGCTGCACCAAGTGAAGACTCAATTATGTCTGACTCTGTTGAGAGCAGTTCTGAAATAGTAAGACTGTTAAAGACTTAGTGGGACAAAAGGGAAATTGGTAGGGACCATCAAAACCAGATACTTTTCTTTTTGCTTGGCTTTTCGCTTTGTTTTATTTTTTACTGCAATTTCAATGTGCCAGCTTTGATTCTCCCTACATGGAGATCTTCCTGTCTCATTCCCTGCTCTCATTCCCTGTAGGAAGTCATTAAGACTCCCTACAACTTGGTTCCCTCACATAAAAATATGGTTAAGCCTTTCAGATCTACGCCACACAACTTGTGAGAATCAACTCAATAAGATGAATCCTAAAGCACATTAGAAACTTTTATTGTTATAAGGTGCACTAGGTTATCACTAATTTATATTATCTCCCATTAAAATATTTTGACAATGTAAAACAAATTTCATAAAGTATAATCATTACAATTAAACTGTAATCATGACTATTACTTCCTGGAAAACATGGCAGATAAATTCTAATTAACTGTATAGAGCAATACAAACTCATTTCTTCTGCAGTTTACACCCTTTCCCAAAGTGCAAGCCTCTGACCATCTGACCTCCTCCCTCCCTCTACTAGAAAAATTAAGTCGTCTAGAAATCTGGTTGAAGCTATCATTGTCATCATCATCAGTGTCATCATTGTTAGTGCTTAGAGCCTAATGTGTTTAAAAGAAAAATCATAAATCTTTACTAGAGAGAGAGAGAGAGAGCTCAGACTAACTCACAGGGATCTGCAGTGGGACAAGGAGAACCCTATCAAATGGGGCAGCACTTTTAGAAGCCATAATTCTTAATTACAGGATCCTTCAAGTGGACCCAGGAGTATTTCCAATGGCTGAGTCACCAAAAATAAAGAAGAGTAGTAGTCCCGGTTTCTTATCCCTTAGGACTCAAAATTCTAATACGGAACATCCATTTTTTTTATCCATTTCAATATCCAGTTCACCTCTTTAAACTAGCATTTCAGGGTGAGATTGAGATTTCAAATTTTCCCTTTCAACCTCTATTTTTGGGTAATGTCACTGGTCACAGATGTAATTAGGGCCAAGAATCAAGAACCACCATGCACCTCCCTATTTGATTGGCATTTCTCATTGCAAAATATGCTGTTCTTTTGACACATGCCAGTTCTTTTCAGGAAACGCCTATCGAAAGAGATGTAAAAGCCATTTCTTAAAAGTCAGCAACCAAAAAGATCTATTCACAATAATATATATACAAATGTGTACATTCTCATATTTTCAACATTAGCAGAAAATAGGTTCCCAACATGTACCAGTTCCCAAAGCACTGTAAGATGCAGATGATTATTCATGTCTTTTTCCCATTCATGAAGTCATAATATATATTTTCAGGGCTGCCTTAAGTTTTCTAGAAAGGGAAAGCCATTGACCACATGCACATATCATTGCAGTACTACTTATAATACCAAGGACATGGAAGCAACCTAAATGTCCATCAACAGATAAATGGATAGAGGAGACGCGGTACACGCATACAATGGAATATTTCTCAGCCATATAAAAGAGCGAAATTGTGTCATTCATAGAGATGCTGTCAACTGTCATTGCTATAAACTGTCATACGAAGTGCAGAAAGTCAGAAAGAGAAAAAAATATATAATAAACATATGTTAAATCTAGAAAAACGGTAAAAATGATCTTATTTGCAAACCAGAAACAGACAAAGACATAAAGAACAAACGTATGGACAACACAGGGGGAAGGGGTTGGGGTGGGATGAATTGGGAGATTGGGATTGACATACACACACTATCAATATTATGTATAAAATAGATAACTAATGGGAACCTACTGCACAGCACAGGAAACTCGACCCAAATCTCTGTGGTGATCTAAATGAGAAGGAAATCCAATCAAGGGGAGATGTACATGTATGTAAGGCTGATACATTTTGCTCTACAGCAGGAACTGACACAGCAATGTAAAGCAACCGTCTAGTCTACAACGCTTCCTATTCATCCTTCCCTACATTTCTTATCAGTTACTGCAGTACCACTAAGTAATCCACTTTACCTTCTTTGTTTTGTAAGACCTTCTTCAATAATCACTAACTTCTAACAGTTACTGCAGTACCATTCACTAAGTAATCCACTTTACCTTCTTTGTTTTGTAACGCCTTCTTCAATAATCACTAACTTCTAAACTCTGAAGAAAATTTCTGGGAACACTCTTCTATTTCAAAGGTCTATTTCTGTGCCTAAACCAGAAAACTCTATAGATTAATTTGCCTTTTACTACATCTATGCTTGCTATGGAGATGTTTCTCTTAAATAACATTTAAATTAAAAAAAATTTACTAATGTTTTCTTCGAGTGAAGTGAAAGTAAAGTCTCTCAGTTATGTCCAACTCTTTGTGACCCCCTGGACTGTAGCCTACCAGGAAACCTCTGTCATGGGATTTTCCAGGCAAGAATACTGGAGTGGGGTGCCACTTCCTTCTCCAGGAGATCTTCCTGACCCAGGGATTGAACCCTGGTCTCCCGCATTGTAGGCAGATGCTTTACCATCTGAGTCACCAGGGAAGTCTTTCTTCAAGTGAACTTTAGAATAATTTCTTTGAATTTACAGAATTTCCTTGTTAGATTATGACTTAATATTATTAAACTTATGAATTAGATTTCGGAGAATTCATACTTTCATATACTGAATATTTTTAAAATAAAGCAATGACCATTCTGTTTGCATGCTGAAATCTTTATTCTTTCTGAGTTTTGGTGGTCTTATGTTTATAGGCCTGCACAACAGCTACTAAGTTTACTGTCAGAATGTACATTTTATTTGCTTATAATATACTCTTTCTCATTATAATTGGCACTTTATAATGGTTAGCATACTAAAGGAAATTCAAAATCTAAGTGAGAAGAAGCAAAAGTACACACTTAAGGAATAATAATAATTCAATGAACCAAATGTCAGCTTTTTGACCCCAATGCACCCTCTCTGCTTCACCAAAAATGTTCCTTGATGGTTGACTACAAATTCTCTAAACCTTTCAAATTATTTATGTGAAAAATATGCCTTGTCATTTTTCCCATTTGATGTTAAAAATTAAAATTTATGATAAACTGTAAAAATCACAATAAAAAACATACTCTGGCTGAATCAGTTCAGTTCAGTAGCTCAGTCCTGTCTGACTCTTTGTGACCCCATGGACTGCAGCACCCCAGGCTTCCCTGTCCATCACCAACTCCCAGAGCTTGCTCAAACTCATGTCCATCAAGTCAGTGATGCCATCCAGCCATCTCATCCTCTGTCATCCCCTTCTCTTCCTGCCTTCAATCTTTCCCAGCATCAGGGTCTTTTCCAATGAGTCAGTTGGCCAAAGTATTGGTGCTTCAGCTTCAGTATCAGTCTTTCCAATGAATATTCAGGACTGATTTCCTTTAGGACTGACTGGTTTGATCGCCTTGCTATCAGACAGACTCTCAAGAGTCTTCTCCAACACGACAGTTCAAAAGCATCCAGTCTTTGATGCTCAGTTTTCTTTATATTCCAACTCTCATATCCATACATGGCTCCTGGCTGCTGATTTTGGCTGAATAGGACACTTTTTAAGCTCCCTTTATTCATTCCACCTGTACTGTTTTTGTTTCATGATTGATTTAGTTTTAATTACTAGAACTATATATTTTAGCAGTAGCAATGAAATTAAAATTGAACATGATTTTTATTTTTTTCTAATTAGAAATTAAACTTTTGTCTGAAGTCTGTCTTTGCTTTTCCATTTGAGAGGATAATCTCATTGCCATCCATACCTACCTTTATCAAATTACATTCCCCAGACAGAGGTAAGTGACATATCAGTAAGATTATAATTTCATTTGTTGCTTCTCCTTTAATTTAATTTTGATAATACAGCTGTTCCAAAAAGGGCTCTTCTTGTCTATTTTGAATTAAAATAATAGAATTATGTTTGATGTTATTATAAACATCTTTTTCATGTTTACTGCAGGTTACCTCTCCAGAGGGATTTCCCCCACCCCTGCCAACTGACCTACAAACACCACCCCTCCATCACACATGTAAATTCAGGTTCAACTGCATGATACAAATAAAGCCTCTGGTCAAGCAACAACATGTCACAGCTGATACAAGATGCAAAAATCATTTTGCCACTCAGATTCCATTAATGACAGGGAAATAATAATTCTTCTGATTATAATTGTTGGTAGATAGCACCTCCATTCCTCAAATTTCTAATTTAGAATTACCTGATCAACATTCAAGTTCAAAGTCCCACATTTTTTAAGCTAAAAACATATGACAAATTGATAATGAAATACAGTGTAGAAATGCTGCAAAGGCAATAAAATCATGCTTTTCTACATCTACATATTGGATAATTGGTGTCACATGCCAGGGCGTGCATGTGCAGTTGCTCAGTCGTGCCTGACTCTTTGCAACCCCATGGACCATAGCCCACCAGGCTCCTCTCTCCATGGAATTCTCCAGGCAAGAATACTGGAGTGGCTTGCCATGCCCTCCTCCAGGGGATCTTCCCCACACAGGGATGGAACCCATGTCTCCTGCATTAGCAAACAGATTCTTAACTGCTAAGCCACCTGAGAAACCCATCATATGTCCAAGTGTAACTTAAAAAAAAACACCTTCTTTTGATATATTAAATGTGGAAATTACTGTAAAGTCTGTTAAATAAAGGAAGCAAGAAGATATGGGGTAATATACAGGGAGATTTCCTTTCTGAAAGACTATTAACTTCTAAATTCACATAGCTTTTGTTTTTCTCAAATTATCTTGACCACAGATCCTATCTGTACATGAAAAAGTGTAATGATAAAATTCATTTACATTAAACTCTTCTGTGAAGGGGGAAATGTTCAGAGGAACTGCACTTCAAACACAAAATATTAATAGATAACTAATAAGGACCTATTATAGCACAGGGAACTCTACTCAATACTCTGTAATGACCTATATGCGAAAAGAATCTAAAAAAGAGTGGAGATATACATATATGCTGATTCGCTTTGCTGTACACCCAAAACATAACACTACAAATCAACTGTACTTCAATAAAATGTTTTTTAAAACAGTAGGTGAAGCAGTCATAGAAAGGTGGACTAGTGGGTGGAAAAGAGAGACCAATGAATGATGGATGGCCCAGAGATGATGGAAGGTCTAGTTGATGGTCATATTTGGGGATGGGTGAGAGTGAGAAGTGGGGCAGAGAATGAGGTATAACAGCCTGGTAGGTCTGAAGAAGGTGGAGAAATGTATGGAAGTCATTGCAGTTTGGAAAGTCAGAGAAAGTTAAAGACCCTCTCGAAATCAGTGATAATCTATAGCAGCACCAATAAACCCAGAGCTTCCCTGGTGGCTCAGATGGCAAAGAATCTGCCTGCAATGCAAGAGACCCAGTTTCAATCCTTGGGTTGGGTAGATGCCCTGGAGAAAGGAATGGCTACCCACTCTAGTTATTCTTGCCTGGAGAATCCCATGGACAGAGCAGCCTGGCGGGCTACACAGTCCATGGGATTGCAAAGTGTCAGACATGACTGAATACTTGCATGCACATGTGCATGGGCACACACACACACACACACATACACACACACACTCATACACACAAACACAGTCCAAGTGCAGATAAACGTCATTGACTTGTTTCCATGAGTTGCTTCCATGAAAGCACCTAAGTGGCTCAATTGTGCACTGAAATGAACTGGTTTCTATCCAGTTAAGAACACAGATCAGGCTCCTAACCCACCCACCACTGAAGGTCAACCTTGCCTCTTCATGTCAGGATTGTTTCTTTAGTCAAAATCACTGACTAGCTGGGCTACATGTACTTGTTAGAGACTCATGAACTGATCCGTGCTGGGAATTTGCCAAGAACAGTAATATTTGAAAATGATAGTTTAATAGAGATTCATTCATTTAAATTATACAAGTTCTGTCATAGTAAATTGTAATATAAATAGAGGATTCCTGAACAGTACTATTTCTGGTCCACAGAGAATTCCTTCACTGAAATGGGATGGTGTCGTATTGTGCCTTCTACATTTGAGAGTGGGTACATGAGAATTGTTCATTTAAAAATATTTCTGCATCTTCTTTCATACAAATAGAAAGAAAACATAGTCAAGGATACTGACCATTATATTTCTGTACTTCTTTACATGAAACACGCTTAGATACATTTTATATTCTCCTTATATCTTTTCAAGGTAAGGGTTATATGCTGCTTTGTCAGAAACTAAATCATGAACAATTTATCACGAAGGGAATAGTGTGCACAATTTAGGAAGCTCAGAGGCAAATAATGGTCCAATGACAACATTCTGTTGCAGACATCTGGTATGATCATTTCCTTTCTTTAAACTATCTTTGCTCAGTGGAGGCGGGAGAATAAGAGTTGGGGATTAACTTATACAAATTACTACATAAAAAATAATCAGCAAGAACTTACTGTCTAGCCCAGAGAACTCTACTAAATATTCTGTAATAACCTACGTGGGAAAGAACCTGAAAAACAATAATATATGTATGCGTATAATTGAACCATGTTGCTGCACTCCTGAAACTAACACAACACTGTAAATCAACTATACTCCAGTATAAAATTTGAAAATATTTAAAATGTATTTTAAAAAATCTTTGCTCTACTTTAGGCTCAACTTGATTCCATAAACATTAATTATCAGCAGGATACCAAGAACTTGGCTAGACATTTGGGATGTATATATAAATAAGTACCTTATCTTGCATTTATAAAGTATGTAAGCTACCACAAGTCTTGGAATGGAAGGATGTACACCATAAATAAATACGCCCACATGCAGAATACACAGATTCAATTTTCTAGGTGAAAAGTTATGTCTAATTTAGTCTTTCTTTCCAATATGCAAGTATAGCAAATTGAGTTGATAAATCATGTAAAATCCTAAGTGAAGAAAACTGCAAATGCTTTCAAACTTTCTGGTACAGATATTTCCATGGGGTGTGTGTTATCCTCATCTATCAAGTCCAGATAGGGGCTTCCCTGGTAGCTCAGATGGTAAAGAATCTTCCTGCAATGCAAGAGACCCAGATTCGATCCCTGGGTCTGGAAAATTCCCGGGAGGAGGGAATGGCAACCCACTCCAGTATTCTTGCCTGGAGAATCCCATAGACAGAGAAGCTCTGTTCTGGGCTAGGGGTTGCAAAGAGTCAGACACGACTGAGCAACTGAACAACACATCAACTCCAGAGGAAAAGGAACTGAATGGCGATGGATTCTGAAGGCCCTCAGGTGTCAAGCTTCATTCACAGTCCAGGAGGTGGCATGAAAAAGAGGCAGTGGGGTGAATACTGGTGGTGCCATAGAGAGCTCTAAAAGCCACTAGAAAGGGAACTCTAAATCCTACTGCAGAGCCCAACTGGGGACACGAGAGAGAGACCAGGATGGAAGTCAGGGAACCTTTGATGAACTGCTCCCCAAAATCTACTCCAGCCTCTGCTGGTTTAGGCTCAGACTCTTAAACTCTAATTCTCATTCCAGGGACACCTTAAAACAATCTATTAATAATAGTTACTAATAATGGGATATCCCAAAGCTAGTATTTCCAAGAGAAAGCAGATGGCTATGTTTGTAACTGAGCACAACATATATCTGTGTATTCTCTCAACTTTCCTTCATATCATAAAACACACAACTCTGTAGAAGCATTATTTTGCCAAGATTTCACAGCCAGCAATTTCAGATCAATGGCTTAGAAGACATCCATTCTCGATTTTCCAGTGATTTTGTCTTCTCCAATGAATATCTATATATGGCTTTATCATTTGTGAAGCCTGGGCTATATCAGGAGAAAGATTAAAGGAGAAGTTTTATGGTGCATATTGAAGAGGGCTAGGACAGTGTCTCTTTATTTTCCAGCAACAGTAGTATACTTGAAATTATAGAGTCATTCTAGTGCAGTCCTGGACCAATGCTTTAAATCACTGTGTTGCTACTCTTCACTAAAAAAATCTGAAAACTAAAAGGCCAGTTTCTCTGCCAGCTTATTCACAGATGCATGTCTAAACCACTGAACTCAGATGTCCCTGAAGCCATTTGTACCAAACTTATCTAGGAAGTTTGATTGACTTCTATTTAAATAATTACATATATGGGATTTTCCCATTTGGGGAGTTTATTTTTGCATCTCATTCATATTTTACCCTTTTCCTCTTGGTAAAATCCTACCAACTGTGTATCATTGCTGCTGGGTCTTGAATGAGCCATGCTCTCTGAAACTAGGAACCATACATCCACCATCTTAACCAGAACAGGAAGGACAACGCTAAACAAAATATAAAAAGACTGGACATCCTTCTAGTGGAAAACCACTAGACCATTCAGGTATAACCTAAATCAAATCCCTTACTATTATACAATGGAAGTGATAAATAGATTCAAGGGACAGATCTAATGGATCTGTGGATGGAGATTCGTAACATTGTACAGAAGGCAGTGATCAAAACCGTTCCCATGAAAAAAAATGCAAAAAGGCAAAAAGGTTGTCTGAGGAGACCTTACAAATTGCTGAGAAAAGAAGAGAAGCTGAAGGCAAAGAAGAAAAGGAAATATACACCCATCTGAATGCAGAGTTTCAAAGAATAGCAAGGAGAGATATGAAAGCCTTTCTACGTGAGCAGTGCAAAGCAATAGAGGAAAACAACAGAATGGGAAAGACTAGAGATCTCTTGAAGAAAATCACAGATACCAAGAGAACATTTCATGCAAAGATGGGCATAGTAATGGACAGAAATGGTATGGACCTAACAGAAGCAGAGGATATTAACAAGGGGTGGTAAGAAATCACAGAAGAACTATAGAAAGAGATCTTCTGACCCAGATAACCATGACGGTGAGACCACTCACCTATAGCCAGACATCCTGGAGTGTGAAGTCAAGCGGGCCTTAGGAACCATCACTACAAACAAAGCTAGTAGAGGTGACAGAATTCCAGTTGAGCAATTTCAAATCCTAAAAGATGATGCTGTTAAGTGCTGCCATCAACATGCCAGCAAATTTGGAAAGCTCAACAGTGGCCACAGGACTGGAAAAGGTCAGTTTTCATTCCAATCCCAAAGAAAGGCAATGCCAAAGAATACTCAAACTACCACACAATTGCACTCATCTCACACGCTAATACAGTAATGCTCAAAATTCTCCAAGCTAGGCTTCAACAGTACCTGAACAAAGAACTTCCGGATGTCTAAGCTGAATTTAGAAAAGGCAGAGGAACAAGAGATCATATTGCCAACATCTGTTGCATCACAGAAAAAGCAAGAGAATTCCAGAAAAACATCTGCTTCATTGACTGTGCTATAGCCTTGACTATATGGATCACAACAAACTATGGAAAATTCTTAAAGAGATGGGAATATCAGACCACTTTATTTGCCTCCTGAGAAATCTGTATGTAGGCCAAGAAGCAACAGTTAGAACTGCACATGGAACAATGGACTGGTTCCAAATTGAGAAAGGCATATGTAAAAGCTATATATTGTCACCTTGCTTATTTAACTTATATGCAGAGTACATCATGTGAAATGCCAGGCTGGATGAAACACAAGCTGGAATCAAGTTTGCAGGGAGAAATAGCAATACCCTCAGACATGCAGATGACACCACCCTTTTGGCAGAAAGTGAAGAGGAACCAAAGAGCCTATTGATGAAAGTGAAAAAGGAGAGTGAAAGCTGGCTTAAAACTCAACATTCAAAAAACGAAGATAATGGCATCTGGTCCCATCACTTAATGGCAAATAGATGGGGAAACAATGGAAACAGTGTCAGACTTTGTTTTCTTGGGCTCCCAAATCACTGCATATGGTGACTGAAGCCATGAAATTAAAAGACACTTGCTCCTTGGAAGAAAAGCTATGACCAACCTAGCTAAGTCACTTCAGTCGTATCTGACTCTGTGCAACCCCATAGACGGCAGCCCACTAGGCTCCCCCATCCCTGGGATTCTCCAGGCAAGAATACTGGAGCGGGTTGCCATTTCCTTCTCCAATGCATGAAAGTGAAAAGTGAAAGGGAAGTCGCTCAGTCGCATCCGACTATTCGCGACCCCATGGACTGCAGCCTACCAGGCTCCTCCATCCATGGGATTTTCCAGGCAAGAGTACTGGAGTGGGGCGCCATTGCCTTCTCCGATGACCAACCTAGACAGCATATTAAAAAGCAGAGACATTACTTTACTGGCAAAGGTCCGTCTAGTCAAAGCCCTGGTTTTTCCAGTAGTCATGTAAGTGTGTGAGAGTTGGAGCATAAAGAAAGCTGAGCACCAAAGAATTGATGCTTTTGAACTGTGATGTTGGAGAAGGCTCTTGAGAGTCCCTTGGACTGCAAGGAGATTCAACCAGTCGATCTTAAAGGAAATCAGTCCTAAATATTCATTGGAAGGACTGATGTTGAAGGTGAAGCACCAATACATTTTGGCCACCAGATGCGAAGAACTGACTCATTGGAAAAGACCCTGATGCTGGGAAAGATTGAAGGCGGGAGGAGAAGGGGACGACAGGGGATGAGATGGTTGGATGGCATCACCAGCTTGATGGATATGAGTCTGAGTAAGCTCCAGGAGCTGGTGATGAACAGTGAAGCCTGGGGTGCTGCAGTCCATGGGATCACAAAGAGCTGGATGTCACTGAGCGACTGAACTGAACTGAATGTCCCTCAGGGACAGCATCTTCTTCCCCTAAGTCCTCTTCACAAGGGTTATAATGACCAAAAACTAGACAACTTCCCAGAGTCCCACAAACACAATTTTCTGAGCCAGTCAGCACCAATGCTATGTTAAGAAGAAATCTCCTTTCCATACTCTTTCAGGGACCACCCTTTCCGGTTTGAAAGTCATCCAGAAGTAGAGGAAACAGGTAGCATTCTGGACTGTGGTCTCAAGATCTAAGAAAGGAAAAATAGAATAAGGAATCCATAGTGAACAGTTAGGGAGGCACTGTAGCTTTTCCAAGTATAAGAAGAATATCTCCCAACTCTAATTTTCATATATCAACCTTAATAATTATTGCTACTTTTGTGCTGCTTGCTGTATGAGTTCTCTTTAAATCAACACATTATTAAAAATAGACAAATATATCTTCAAAGACATCAAAGAATTTCATGGGGCTGTTATATTTATTCCCAGAGTACATAAAACACAAAATTTTAAAAAGCAAAATGTTTGCCTACATATCACCAAAAATGTAGACTATTTTAAGTCATGGCTTGAAATTAAGCACTTTTCAGTCTTTAAGTTTTGGCAAGTGTAAGCATAAATAGCATCACTTTATTTGAAAATTCAGGAAACAAAAACATTCCAGAATATTGGTTTCAGGAAGGTATGTAATGAGCACGGCTTCCATTATATTTGGTGTGGTTTCAGCAGCTCTGGTTTAAGCACTAGAGCCATTAAAGCACCACAGGCATCTTCCTTAAACAGGCCTGTGTCCATGTATATATATTCTGTCAAACCATTTGCCTAATAAACAAAGTATTTGAAACTCAAAGGGGGATTACGTGTGTGTATTCCCTATAGCCTGAAATCCTCAAGACAAACAAAAAGCAAAGCCAGACCTTAAAAGGAAAATCATCTAATTACCTGTTTTTCAGGAGTCCATGAGAAATTTATTAGCAATCAATTGGTCATTACAGAGAATGGACATTACAGTTAACAAGATGGAAAAAATGGTCTCTGCACTAACATGCTTTCTACTGAAAGGACAAAATGCAGAGCTGATTTAAAGGTGTGCTTAGCCACTTAGTCGCTTCTAACTCTGTGACCCCATGTACTGCAGCCTGCCAGGCTCCTCTGTCCACGGAGATTCTCCAGGCAGAAATACTGGAGTGGGTTGCCACGCCCTTCTCCAGGGGATCTTCCCGACCCAGGGATCAAACCCAGGTCTCCCAAATCGCAGGCAAATTCTTTACCATCTGAGCCACCAGGGAAGCTGACTTAAAGGCTGAAAGTGAAAAGTGAAAGTCACTCAATTGTGTCCGACTCTTTGCAATTCCATAGACTATACAATCCATGGAATTCTCCAGGCCAGAATATTGGAGTGGGTAGCCTTTCCCTTCTCCACGGGATCTTCCTAACCCAGGGATCGAACTTGACTTAAAGGCTGCTGACAGTGAAATGTCTGCAGTCATCAAAACGAGGTACTAGGAAAGCTAATTAGCAGGTAA
Source organism: Budorcas taxicolor (assembly GCF_023091745.1). Classification (NCBI taxonomy): domain Eukaryota; kingdom Metazoa; phylum Chordata; class Mammalia; order Artiodactyla; family Bovidae; genus Budorcas; species Budorcas taxicolor. The sequence continues at coordinate 40,837,750 of NC_068923.1, read as the reverse complement.
CTGAAACACGTAAAGATAATTTTTATCAAATGAGAAAAACACAAAAAGTGTTAAGACGGAATCTACACTGAACACTTAAACATATGTTTGAATGAAGAAACACACCAGAGAAATGCAAAGATCTTATTTCTACGATTACATGCAATGAGTTGTGACAGATGTCTATACCCCTTTAGCCAACAACCCAACAGAGATGGACCTTTCTCCCTTCCCACTTGCCACCTTCCATAGCTTCTTCCTGCTCCACCACCCAAAAGGAACCACCATTACTATTTCTATTCCTATAAAAGTTCTTGAACTTAAATATATTATACAGTGAGAGCTCCCACGTCTTTTTCTAGAAGATTATGTCTGTCTCCTTTCCTTCATTATAGTATTTTTGAAACTCACGTTCATATTATTGAGTTCATCAGCAGTTCATTCAGAAATTTGGGGATATTTGGGTTGTTTGTAGTTCGTGAATATTTTGAATAAAGCTACTATAGTAACAATTGTGTAAAAGGTTTTGTCTTGATGTATATTTTTTCTGTGTAAACACATATGAGTGTAACTCTGGAATCGAGTAAGGATAAGTTTAAATTTCTGAGAAACCACATTTCTTAAGTTTCCCTTTTTACAGTCTTCTAACCATATATGAGCCTTCCAGTTGCTCCACACCCTCACCACCATCTATGTTGTGTCAGTCTTTTAATAGCTAAGAAATAGTATTTCATTGTAATTTTAACTTGATTTTCCTGATGAACAATAACTGTGAGAATTTTTTCATATGCTTGCTGTCATTTGTATATGTCCTTGAGTGTTTATCTCTTCAACTCCTTTGTCTATTTTTAAATTCAGCTTTTATCTTTTAACTATTTTTTTTAAAATTTTTTATTTTACTTTACAACACTGTGTTGGTTTTGCCATACATTGACATGAATCCGCCACGGGTGTACATGAGTTCGCAATCCTGAACACTGACCCCCCCACCCCCCACCCCTCTCCCCATATCATCTCTCTGGGTCATCCCAGTGCACCAGCCCCAAGCATCCTGTATCCTGTATCAAACCTAGACTGGTGATACGTTTCTTACATGATAGTATACATGTTTCAATGCCATTCTTCCAAATCATCCCACCCTCTCCCTCTCCCAGAATCCAAAAGTCTGTTCTTTACATCTGTGTCTCTTTTGCTGTCTCGCATACAGGGTTATCATTACCGTCTTTCTAAATTCCATATATATGTGTTAGTATACTGTATTGGTGTTTTTCTTTCTGGCTTACTTCACTCTGTATAATAGGCTCCAGTTTCATCCAACTCATTAGAACTGATTCAAATGTATTCTTTTTAATGGCTGAGTAATACTCCATTGTGTATATGTACCACAGCTTTCTTATCCATTCATCTGCTGATGGACATCTAGGTTGCTTCCATGTCCTGGCTATTATAAACAGTGCTGCAATGAACATTGGGGTACACGTGTCTCTTTCAATTCTGGTTTCCTCGGTGTGTATGCCTAGCAGTGGAATTGCTGGGTCATTCAGTTCAGTTCAGTTCAGTCGCTCAGTTGTGTCCAACTCTTTGTGACCCCATGAATCGCAGCACACCAGGCCTCCCTGTTTATCACCATCTCCCGGAGTTCACTCAGACTCACGTCCATCAATTTCCAGTTTTTTAAGGGATTGCCATAATTATTGGTTTTTATTAGTTCTCAAAATATTCTAAATGCAAGTCCCTTCTTAGGAAGGTGTAATGCAAATATTTTCTACATATGTCTTGTCTTTTCATTTATAAAGTTTGTCTTTGGATGAACAGAAGTTTCTTATTTAATGAAGTACAATTTATCATCTTTTTCCTTTTATCTTTTGTACACTGTCTCTGCCTGTCTGAAGGTTACAATGGTATTCTCTCAAGTTTACTTTCAGAAAGTTAGAAGCTCAGCCTTTATGTTTATGTCTATGATCCATCTCAAATTAATTTTTGTGAATGGAATTAAATAGAGGTCAAAATTCATATTTTTTCATATGTTTATCCAATATTCCAGCACCATCTGTTGAAAGGTTTTCTTTACTCCCTTGAATTGTCTTGATGCCTTTGTCAAAAGTTAATAGACCAATTGCATGCAGATCTGTTGTACATCCTTTATCCTAATTAGTATCATAATGTTTTTAGTGAAATATAAGAATTTTACAGCAGTATAATCCCATCTATTTGAACCACATTTTTCATATATTTTATATCTATATGTGATATAATACCCATAATACAATGCCATTATTTTTATTGCCTTTTAAAGAGATAAAGAAAAAACACTTATCCAACTGTTTATAATTTCTGATGCTCTTTGCTATTTGTGGCCCAGCTCCAGCCCATGTCTTGAGATGTCTAACTTCATCAGCTCCTCCTTTCTCACCATGCATCTCATTCTCTGTTACCTGCTCCACAAATTTCAGCTCTGACCTCCAACACCTGCCTCTTCATATCAGCAACACCTCTGCTGTCTGGGTGGGCTCTAGACCCTGCTTGTCATTCAGAAAGTACCAAGTAGAGTCTTCCCTTTGTTAAGGTCATAGTCCTGCACTACCTGTTGCCTGGTGCCTGAGAACCACGGTCCTAGCTCTTTTGTCCAGTGTTACAATTGTTTATGTTAAAGAGAAAATTCAGTACCAGTTACTTCATCTGCCAGAAGCAGAAGTTTACAGATAATTAAGAAGGATTTTTAAAATAAATAAAGTGAATTGTATTCAAGTATACATCCCAAATCCATGCTGTACTGTGATTAGTCACTTCAGTTGTGTCTGACTCTTTGTGACCCCATGGACTAAAGCCTGCCAGGTTCCTCTGTCCATGGGGTTCTCCGGAATGGTTTGCCAGTTCCTACTCCAGGGGATCTTCCCGACCCAGGGATTGAATCCTTGTCTCCTGCCTCTCCCGTATTGGTAGGCAGATTCTTTACCGATATACCTATACATCACCACAAATCTGCCCAGATCTAAGTTTAATTCTGCAGTAATCCAGAAGCTTTCAAAAATACAAACCTCTTTCTGTCCATTACAAATTAGAAATTACTACACAGACCCAGAAGATATCTGAAGAAAAAGGTATCTTGTTTACATAATATTCTATGAAATTACTGTTGACAGATTCATTAAGAATTTAGCTAAAACACATCTTCTTTTTAATTAAAAAAAATTTGTTGTTTTATCCTTAATTTCAAAAGTAGTTGGTTTGGGGGCATTTCAAAATTGAAATTCACTGATCAATAACATTTGTTATTACTAGCAAATAATTAAATTATACAAATCAAGAGATAAAATAAGCAAGTCAAAGATCAAAGGAATAGAATCTTTTGTTGTAAAGTATGGAGTATTAGAAAAAATAAAATTCAGAAAAGTAATGAGAAAATATGCATTTTATTCACCATTACATAGAAATACTAAGTGAATTCTAAAGCATAGACATATTAGCTGAAGTCCAAAGAGACAGTCAAAATTTTATCATGATGACTGACTTGAACAAATTGAAACTATTCTAATGAATAAAGCATTCAAAATTACCATCCTCATTAATTTATGCATGACTGCTAGTAATTATAAATTCCTGGCCTTTTAATTTTAACCTTTCTTAGCACTCTATTGAATATTGCCTGAAAGAAATAGATGAATTAATAAATTGGAAAATTTGCCAACCTAACACAAAAAAGTGATTTTAATAGACAAAACTGAATATGGAGGTAAATATAAAATTAATATGAAGCATATACATACTCTATAGCATACCATCTCTCATTTTTATAACTGGTCATTAGGACAGAGCTTCAGATAATCAGGAATACAATTATTGCTTCATTTCTAGTTTTTCTTCATAAGTCTAGCACTGCTGCCTAGCAATGTAGAGCCTTGTCACCACTCAAAACTACTTCTCTTCAATTACTAATTAAAAAAAATAAAAATCAGAACTGACATAATATACTAGTTACATGTCATTCTCTCAAATATAAATTTTTCCCCCTACATTTCTAATGTATTGGGTCTTATCTAAACTCCAGAAAAAGACACCCTGATTTTCTAAACAACTAAGTTTCAGCCTCAAATAGTTTATCATTTTTCAGCATCTAAAAAGTTATGGGAAAACCTAAGAAGAAAACAAATGATAAGCTTCAAATTCAGAAGAATGAATATTGTTCAATGTCCATCAATCAATATATATTCAACACTAAAATAAATTTAAACTAAAATTTAAATTAAAATAATAAAAATATTCATAAGAACCATTTACTAATAATGGAATTATATTAGAAATATTATAACACTACAAAACTTGTGCCTTGTGATTCATAAAATTATATAAACAATACTTTAAATATAAATTATAAAAGGTTTTCTTACTCCTTTAGCACAAGTAATATTTGACCCCTTTTACAGCACTTACTCTGTTGTTCACCAAAACTGGTCTTTAAATTGGAAATGGCAGGATTTATATAATTTTTAAAAAAGAAAGAAGTCAGTCTATGACTGTGAAAGTAAGGGGCTTACAACTTGAGGAAAATGGCAGAAAAAAATTCAGATTTACATACTCAGTTCTACTTAAATGAAGATGGAACATGAAATAATATTCCAAACACCTTAAAAGAAAATTGAGCTCACAAAATATGTAAAGCAACCAGAGACTTCCCTGCACACACTTCCCCGGCCACCTCCCCATCCCCCACCCCCGACACACACACACACACACACACACACACACACACACACACACTGCCTCAGAGCATCTGTCTAAAAAGTAATGGTCTTTACAGTACAGGTCTCAGGCCCAACTGAATAGTATCACAGTACAGAATCCTAGAGTTTAGAATCATCACAGCTGATTCAGGGTGATCAGAGATCATACACAGCACCCAACTTCACTAATGATTAGTGAAGGATACTGACAAAGATGCTCTTTGAAAATTCTAGCCAGGCTCCTCTGAGCCTGCTTCTTGAATAGGCCAGTCAACTTTGGCCTACAAGGACTTGAACAAACACTAACACAGTTTCTAACAGCTCAAGGCTGCGTCCCAAGGATGACCCTAATTTCCCTTAAAGTGCCTGCCTGAGAAAACTCAAGGTTGCTGGAAGAGTTTAGTGTCTGTTCCAGCCAACACCTGAAAAGAAAGCAGGATTCAATCTTATGCAGCAGTTAGCAAACCCTTTCTATGGACCAACTATCCCTTCCCATTTTTTGTAATTTTTCACTTCCCCAATCTACAGAGCACCCCTCTCACCCACTCCCTGGATTCTCATCTCCCTTTAAAATGCCGCATTGCCTCTGTACAAATCCCAGTGGAGCTCAGTTCCGTGGACCCATTTCCTATTGTAATACCACATCACTGCTTTACTCTTTAACAACACAAGAAACAACAGGCACACTTGCAACTGTTAAAAACCCTGAATTATCACAGCTTCAGAAAATCCTTTTTCCCAAAAGGGATGCAATTTGGTGTCAGAGCAACAGATGAGTGCCAAGTACGTGTCTAGTGCAAGCTACCTCAGGAAAAATAAGTTGATGGCCCTTTTAGTTTTCATCTTTCATTTCTCATGCAGATAAAAAACTTACATGACTAACTTCCACTCTCTGGCCACCTGTACCACATAAATTTCAGGTTTACTTATTTATAACAGGTAATTAATACAGAGAATATTAAATAAGCACAAACTTAGATATGAGCTTCTTAGTTTACCTTTCTGTTACTTGGAATGTCTGCAGGATGTCTGATGGAGATCAGCAATGATCCAGGAAGTCCTTAAGAAGGAAGAAGGATGCTAAGACCCTGTTAACTCTTCCTCCTCTACAGAGGGTTTTAAGAGACCCATAACTATGACCTCAGAAGCACAGTCATGCTACAATGGCATGAAAACCCCATTTGGGCAAATACCTCAGAAGGAGCAGGCATAGGGGTGGGACTCATGAGATTTTGTCTACTTTCAGCAAACTGCAACAATATATGAGTAAACAGTTAATTTACTATAAGCCAGTTTTATATGAGAAATATAGTTTTGTTGGCATTAATGGAGTGGAATGGCAAGAACTTGTAATAGACATACATCCTGATTTCAGGAAGAAATACACACAACCCCCTCATGATTCTTATAAAGAAAAAAATAATTGTGGTGGATAATGGAATTTTGGTGTGAATTCATGAATTAATTGATGAAATTATTATAATCAAATATTTATCATTTAGATGGCTAGTCATCATAAGCTAAAACTTGCTACATAGTTAGGGTCTATTTTTGGCTTTATTCTGTGCAAGGTGTCTTTGTTCTGGGTATGAAGAATGACTAGAGAAAAGCACAGAAGTGACATATTAGGTGATACAAAGTGAAGAAGAACCTAATTCCTACTGAATAACAGAACTTGAGTAATTAGAATTCAAGAGGTGCTCAGATGGTTTGTATGATTTGGCTGAAATCAATACAATAATATAAACAGAGATAATAAATAAAGTACTGCATTTGGGTTGTAATCTAATAAATCTTGAAGTACAAAACAGGGGTTGACAAACTGTGGCCCAGGAGCCAAATCTAGCCTACCACCTACTTTTGTAAAGAACATAAAATTGAAACACAACCACACTCATGGATTTATGTCATGTCCACAGTTGCTTTCTGGCTACAAAGGCAGAGTGAAGTAGCTATCACAGAGGCCAGCGGGCCTGAGAAGCCTCAAGTATTTATTATCTGGTTCTTTACTGAAAACGTTTGCCCACCCCTGATGATGGAAATTCTGATTGTCAATGGTTGATGTGAATAAGATTGGAATTTTTAATGGTCAGCTGATAAAAATCAAGAATGATAAACACAGTCTTCGGTTATAGCCACAGAAATAACAGTAACAGCTGTGACTAGGTCAGAAGTTAGCCTCAGTCACTAAGGCTCCAGGTGCTTTTTATGCTGTACAGTTGAGCCATAGTCAGAGGACAGGGTCAGGTTCTAAATGTCCCACCGTAACAAGGATAAAAGAAAACCTGTCCAAGCCTGAGGAAAGTAATCAGAATGGGGATGGTCAGTAAATGAGTTGTACGAATAACATTAGAGGAAGCTAACGGGTCTCTCCACTCCTTTGGAGGACAAAGCAGATAACAACGGGTGAATTTTCAAGGCTTTAGCTAAGCATCAGGAAATCTTTTTCTGAATGTTCCATGTCGGCTGAGTGTTGAAGACTTGATACTTTTGAACCTGTGGTGTTGGAGAAGACTCTTGAGAGTCCTTGGACTGCAAGGAGATCAAACCAGTCAATCCTAAAAGAAATCAATCCTGAATATTTATTGGAAGGACTGATGCTGAAGCTGAAGCTCCAATACTTTGGCCAGCTGATACAAAGAGCTGACTTATTAGAAAAGACCTTGATGCTGGGGAAGACTGAAGGCAGGAGGAGCAGAGGAGGACAGGGGATGAGATGGTTGGATGGCATCACCACTGAGGGATGCAATGGACATGAGTTTGAACAAGCTCTGGGAGATGGTGAAGGACAGAGAAGTCTGGCGTGCTGCAGTCCACAGGGTCAAAAAGAGTTGGACACGACTGAGCAACTGAACAACATGTCCAACAAGATATTTGGCTACTTGAAGAAGTGATGACTTCTTGTCTTTGGCCTTTCTATCAGAGAACCCAGATGGAGATTCAGTGCTTCTCGGCAGGATGTTAGTTATCATTTTAGGGAAGACTTTCTCACTGTGCAAGACTTCCTATTCACTGAAGGATCATCTCTGCCCTATGGGAACCTAAATGCCAGTAGCACCTCATCCCTCCCCCACTCCCATCACCAGGGCAACCAAAATGTCACCACACAGGTCCCAATCCCCCAAGTGAGTGGAAGGGTGAAGAACGAGGGGAGATGAGATGCTGTGGGAATTCCAAAGGAAAGGGAGTGACCTACTGAACTTAGGACCCACTTCCACTCCAGAAGACCATCGGTTCATTCCCTCCTTTATTCACTTGCACTACAAACACCTACTGAGCACTTCTTACCTCAGAGCACTATGATCCCATTGTTTCATATGAGGCTAGCTGGAGGGCAGACTTTTTTCTACCGTTTAACCACCAGTCACTGCCTCTGCTATTAGCCACACATTGTTATGAATTGCTCGGCTGAGCTCTGCAAGCAGAGTAACCCAGTCTTCAACCACAGCCAGGAGGCAGGCTGCCTGGGGCTCACCGCAGATCCTTGTGGACTTTCCCTAAGTGTGGTAGAGCAGAAAGCTGACAACCACAGGAGTTCAGCAACACAGCTCACCCTCCGAAGAAACAGGAGAGTGGAAATTAATTCTCCCTCCTCTCAGAAGAAAGGGCTTGTGGTGGATGATCTCTAAAACATCAGTTTTAAAAAAGGAAAAAGACTCTATGTCCTTTCTAGTGCTATTATACAAATGGACCAATGGACCCCTTAGTATCCTGAAAATACTAAGATACGACCCTCGGATTTGCATCATATACCTTTATTTATTCTTTATTTTTAATCTTTTGTATTCTTTGAATCTTGAGAGTCCCTTGGACAGCAAGTAGATCAAGTCAGTCAATCCTAAAGGAAATTAACCCTGAATACTCATTGGAGGGATACTCACTGATACTGAAGCTGAAGCGCCAATACTTTGGCCACCTAATGAAAAGAGCTGACTCATTGGGAAAGACCCTGATGCTGGAAAGATTGAGAGCAAGAGAAGGGGGCAACAGAGAATGAGATAGTTGGATGGCATCACTGACTCAGTGGATGTGAGTTTGAGTAAACAGTCGGAGATAGTGTAGGACAGGGAAACCTGGTGTACTTTAGTCCACGGGGTCGAAAAGAGTTGGACACAACTTCACGACTGAACGACAGCTTAGTTTCTTGTGAAAGTGAAAGTCGCTCAGTCTTTGCGACCCCATGGACTGTATAGTCCATGGAATTCTCTAGGCCAGAATACTGGAGTGGGTAGCCTTTCCCTTCTCCAGGGGATCTTCCCAACCCAGGGATTGAACCCAGGTCTCCTGTATTGCAGGTGGATTCTTTACGAGCTGAGCAACAAGGGAAGCCCAAGAATACTGGAGTGGGTAGCTTATCCCTTCTTCAGAGGATCTTCCCAACCCAGGAATCAAACCAGCGTCTCCTGCATTGTAGGTGTATTCTTTACCAACTGAGCTCAGGGAAGCCCTTCTTGTAGTTTCTTGTAAAAAGTATATATTTCGGTCTTCTTACTTCATATGATTTTACAGTCCCTATGTTTACACCAATAACATTCACTATAGTCATTGGTGTGATTGAATTAAAATCTACCATTTTCTTAAAGAAATAAATAAATAAAATACAACCCTTGGTAGTTCTTTACTACATGGAAAATAGAGCATTATGAAAACATTACATTCTTGACCTGGATAAAATCATATTGAAATTCTTACATCACGGTAACTTGCATGCCTCCTAATACTACCAGGCCAGAGCTGGTGTTTGTTTAATGCCTTAGCTCTTAGGCACACCCTGCTACTGGATCCCAGACAACCATACCAAGATGTTTTCCATTTGCTCCTTGAGTCAGTCCCATGTAAAGCTTTCTTTCTGAAATTCCCAGTCTCTGGGTCTGCCACAAATCTTGGCCTTAAAGACAACAGTAAGAACAAATAAGTCCAAGAGTTGAGTGCAATAAAAGAGAAAACACCTCATTTGTGGCCCTCTCTTGCTGGTATGAGCTATTCTGTTGAAAGTCTGGGTCACAGTAAACCTTATTCATGCTGCATTCCAGCCCTGGCAGAAGCGCATCTGCTGAGATTTATCATTTGACCTTTGTCTCTGCATCGTTTCTAACGAAAACTAAAACAGTGTGTAAATATTTTGAAAAAAATGTTAGTGCGAATACTCTGAATATGTTTCATGTTTGACGCTAAGAAAACAGGAGATATATGTATGTTTTTATGAGTGACATCTAAAAATGTTAATTGGGTTTTTAAGACCAGTTTTTAAGCTTATCACAAATTTTCAAAAGAATAGTAGGAATAAATGATTTCACAAGGCACTCTAAACTTCAGTACTATAATACTAATATCACATTATGTTCTCAAAATAAAAACTTGATATCTGGGTTACCAAACAACGGAGAAAAGCATGAAGTCCTCCACATGAAGCAAAATAAAATTAAACTGTTTTGGATTGTTTGTGCTGTGCTGTGCTTAGCTGCTCAGTCATGTCTGATTCTGTAATTTGTACTTCAATGTTAAGTATTACTTTTTGTTTTACTTAATCTAAAGTACATAGAAAATTTTAGAAGATAAATGGGTCAGTTTTGCTTCAAGTTTTCTTTTTTATGACTTCTCATGAAACAGTGAATCTGATGAGAATGTTTAATTATGTACATGCTGGGGTCTTTCATACAGAGGCAGTCAGCAACATTAATGAGATTATCAAATGCCACATGAGTCAAAGTTGTTGACCTGAATTAACTTACAATTGAGTATAACTGACATTATAAGGCTGTGATAGGAAAAACATATCTGCAGGTAGACCCACATAGCTTGTAAGTGCTGAAATTTTCAGAAATGTGATAATGAAGTCTACATATCTGGGTATTAAAGATGAATGCCCCAAAGCTTGTTTTTAGAGCCTTGTACACTTTGCTATGATGTATGCATAAACTAGAAGAGAATATGTCCTTCAAAAAGGAACATGGTCAAAGATAATTAGGATCATATGCCCAGCTTCACAGTAGAATGAAAAAAAAAAAAAAATGGACCTCTCCAGAGATATATTGTCTCATTTTTCTCAAAGCAATTTTCTAGGGAATTGGAATATGAGAAACTATAAGATAGAGAGAAAATTCCATAAACTGGGCAATTTTCAGTTTACCAAAGAGCTCTGTTGCTACGAAGTGCTTGAACATGGTTCCATGGCCTTCTTTGGGGTTGACAATAGTTTTTGGAACCCTAGGTAAGCTGATCTATACAATAGTATTGCCATATTAGGAAAGTTTCAAGCTATACTTATCCACCATGGACAGGGGCTTATTGAACAATGGTCTTCTAGATTGCAGAATTAAAGGGAATATATCTGTCTACATATTACACCCAATCCTATGATAGTAGAGGTGACCTTTGACCCCCAGGGCAGTAATGACAGTGACAGATGTTGAATAGGGGATGCCTTTCAGATAGCAGCAAAGAGGGTTCATGTTTTAGTGACCAGATAAGAAAACAAGTGTAGGCCTACATTCCAGAAATCAAATTACCTGGGCACAGATATGCTAAGGTAGTTCACATTACCTAGTTGAAAGAAGGCATCACTCAAGTCAGTCTCCCTGGGTCAGACTTTCCCAGGTTTTGACATCATCTAAACACAACGGACAGCAAACACGAATAAGCTTTGTCAGCAGAGTAGAAAGAATCTGAGTCTAGACATTCACAGTGTAGAGCTTGAGTCTCTCCTCTGCTTTGCTCCTGTATGCTCAGCCACTGAAGTCATGTCCGACTCTCTGTGACCCCATGGACTGTAGTCCAACAGGCCACAAGAATTCTCCAAGCAAGAATACTAGAGTGGGTTGCCATTCCCTTCTCCTTGGGATCTTCCCAGCCTGGGAATCAAACCCAGGTCTCTCTCATTGTGGGGAGCTTCTTTACCATCTAAGCCACCAGGGAAGCCCCACAAAAGGGCTAAGGAAGAGAGAATTTGCTTTCTCTGCCTGAGCTAGAACATCTATCTTCTCCTGTCCTTGGATGTTAGTCTTCCTGGTTCTCCAGCTTACCAACAGCAGGTGGGGCCTTCTCAGCCTCCATAATCACGTAAACCAATTCCTGTAATAAATTTCCTCATATACATATATAATACATGTATATATATATATATATATATATATATATATAAAGATATACTAATACATATTATAATGGTTCTAGTCCCCTGGAGAACACTAATACAGGCTGAATCCATCCTATCAGACAAAAGTAGTCTCAATCTATTCTATTATTTAAATCATCACAGAAACAATTTCCAAAATCTTCTTCCAGTAAACTTCACAACTTATTCAGATAAAAGTGGATACTGAGTTTGATCATGCCAGCCATTTGGTAGAAGAGTATAATTATAGAGTAGTCACCACCATGGCTTTACACTGGAGTGAAAAGCACATGGAGTGGTGGAAAGAAACACACATCTACTCTCAATCTCCTACTTGAGAGTAGGAGCTTGACTACTTGACTATTCTCAAGTAGTCATTTTAAACAATGATTTGGGAAGTAGACAGTTAAGGACTGATCACCTGTGCACCTAAATTAATGTCAAACTGGTTTTCTGTAATAGCACCTTTTATGCACCTGTTTTAACCACCGTGCACTGCCATAAGGTGTGAGTTTCTGATACCACTTTTCTCTTATGTCAAGAAGTGGCTGTTTTGGAAATTTCACATGGCTCCTTCCTCAGCTGCATGGGTGGGAAAGTCCAGATCATAAAACACTGCTCCAGGTGGCCTCTGAGAGCCTCCATAAGAGCATCACGCTCACAAAAATACAACTGAGGAGAGAATTCACGACGTGACACAGGCAGATGGTGGTCACAGGAGCAGCAGCACAGACACCATTAGGTTGTAATTTTACTGTCATAATGGACAGCTGAACAGATAAAGCTGCAGCTGGGGTCAGCAGAGGGAGGGTCTCCAGGCTGAACGCCAGTATGTCAACCTCAGTTTCTGCATCTTTGTCTGCAGGAAGAGATGGATGCGGAAAGCACGAGCAACAGATGTAACTAAACATGGTGCTAAGTTATCGTCAATTGGATCTTATTATATGAACAGACCCAGTGCAATAATATAGGTTAGAAGCACAAGCTAGCAGTTGTCAGATCTTGGGAAGCACCAAGAAAGTTTGGGAACCGAGTCGGCAAGGAGGAATAAGGGACCATCTTATAAGGTGTCCAAGTTTCTCTTGCTGTACTATCACCATCTTGCTATATCATTATCTTTCATTCTTTCTACTTCTAAGAAATAGAGTTTTACATGGGCTCCCCTGGTGGTCTAGTGATTAAGAATCCACCTGCTAATGCATGGGATATGGATTCGATCCCTGGTCCAGGAAGATCTCACATGCTGTGGAGCAACTAAGTCCTTGCTACTGCTAAGTCACTTCAGTCGTGTCCGACTCTGTGCAACCCCATAGACTGCAGCCCACCAGGCTCTGCCATCCCTGGGATTCCCCAGGCAAGAACACTGGAGAGGGTTGCCATTTCCTTCTCCAATGCATGAAAGTGAAAGTGAAAGTGAAGTCGCCCAGTCGTGTCTGACTCTTAGTGACCGCATGGACTGCAGCCCATCAGTCTCCTCCATCCATGGGATTTTCCAGGCAAGAGTACTGGAGTGGGGTGCCATTGCCTTCTCCGAACTAAGCCCTTGCACCACAACTATTGAAGCCTGCACGCCTAGAGACCGTGTGCTCCACGACAAGGGAAGCCACCGCAATGAGAAGCCGGAGCACCGCAACTACAGAAAGCCCCAGGGCAGCAACAAAGACCCAGCGAAGTAAAAAACAGAAATTAATTAACTGTCAATTAACTAACTTTTTGAAAGAAATAGAGTTTCACACATATGACTTAAAAGTCTTAACTGTAACCAATTGAAGGGCTGAAAATGACATACCTACTATTCTGTCAATATCGGCTCAGTAACTGGGGTGGATCAGAATAGGTGGAGGAGGACAATGATTCCAGGGGTGAAGGAAACAGAGATGGAAACAGAAGATGAGGTGGGGACGAGAGTATTTTCCTTTCAGCATTCTGCAACAGTTTCTTGTGATGCTAATAATCCACCATTAAGCTAAACAATCCAAATATCTTCATTTTTTCCTTCTGAACAATTTCCGAATTAGCATTCCCTTGAAGTTGAACTATACATTTCTCAAAATGTTTCACTCTGAGAAACATAAAACTATCATCCTTTGTTTGTTTGTTTGCTTAAATATATCTGATCAACGCTGCCTAGACAGGATTGCTACATATCATGCTTACATTTATGCATTGCAATATTTGCTGTTTAAAGAATATTACACTGCTGATTTGGCTTTTGTCTGTTGTTTATTACTGTTCAAATTCTTATCTCCAGGACTTTCTTGCAAATTGTTACTGCTGCATGCAATGGAGTTTATACATGAACATGTAGTTTAACCCTGTCAAAAACATCATTCCCCCTATATTTGAATGTGATGGAAAAAAATAAGTCCAATTACCAAGAACTCCCAGAAATGTCCAAGGATTTGATTCCTCGGGGTTACAGATGAAGCTTATGAAATCTGCCATGACTTACTGCACTATTTTTTCACTCATATTTACTGCAATCCAGACAATCTGTTCCTAGTATCATCTGACTTTCCACTGCTATCTTGGGTTAAGTTACATCGCGTTAAATGCTGCCTTTACAGCACTAATTCCATCATGCGGCTGTGAATTCCCCTCCATAAAGTGAGCCTCCGGTACTCACTTGAGCACCTTAGAGAAAATTGTGGCTACTTGTCCATCAGTGTAATTTTGATGCCTGTGGAGCGATGGTTCTCTGCTGCTTTTCCTTTCATTACAGGTCATGGAAAGCACGCAGGCAATGCAGGCGAAACTGGACCCAAATCTAAACTTCAGATGACTTCTTAATTAAACATAATGCAAAATACATATTAAATAAAGAAGCGTATTTCTAGTCATAAAAAAGAGCTTGAACTACCATTCTCCTAAAGGACATTTTAAACCTTTCATTGGCTTTTTTTTAATCAACATTTCAAAATCAAACTAAATTTTATGATGACTAACAATATAAAAAATATAAAACTTAGATGTCTAAAATACATTTAAGTATAATTATCTCTTCAGCTTTAGTATGGTCCTCTAAAATATGCAAATAGTAAAATTTCATCAATGCAATGGAACAAAAATAAAGCATCATGAATTAGAATCCATCCACATTTTAAAATACCAAGCTAGTTTATAATTAATGAAGAAAAACAAACCAAGAAAAACAATATCTTGTACTTGTGTTGTCTTGAAAGAAAATTGAGCCATTATTTATATCTTAATACCCCCAAATCCCTGCCTTCCAGTAAAAGTATCATCAGTAGTGAAGGAGTTAAAAAGTATGTACGAAGAGACTCTAGGACTAGTCAAACTAACATATTAATAATAGATGATCAATGCTCCTCTGTATGGTGTAGTCCGTGAAATGTTACAAAGCGTGAAGTCTCCCACTTGTGAAACGCTTCAACAGACAGATCCCTGAGGATGACTCCATCTATATTTCCAACCACAGCTCTCTTTTAGATGAAAAGGCTGTGAGGAACCTTCGCAGGCTTCCTAATGGGTCAGTGGCTTTATCTAATGCTTTCCCCTAATTGGCCCTGCATTTCAGATACTCAGTCAATGATGTAGCTGCAATATTTAGATCTTTGACAATCATACCCTCCCAGGCCAGGGAAGAGTTTCCCATCAGAAAGCAAAAAGGATTCGTGGCTTCACGTCTTAGAGAGAGAGGATAGTTGTTAGTAGGGGTCCCAGTGGTATTAGAAGATTCTATCTGGAGAGTGCAAGCATTGTCAGGAGTGGTTCATCTGTTGAAGAAAGTAGAGCATGCAAAAACTGTAGAATATCTGGTGTGCATAAACCTTGCATTTCACTCCTTTGTTTCAGGAGAAATTGGGGTGCCTCCTGAGAGACTCTAAAAATACATATCCATCATGAAGAGAGCCACCTCTACTAACAGAAATGGAAGAGAAAAGAAGTCTGCAGTGCTGCTTCATGCTACTTAGGCCACTTTGATCATGGTTTAAAAATCACATTTTATGTAAGGAAACAGCTTGCTTAAATAACTACTCTTTCCAGCAGGTTTGGCCTGAACGCATAGAAACAACTCTCTTTTTAAATTCAGTCTTAAGGTAACACACACACAAAACTGTTATCCTCATTTCTATGGCTTAGTTGTTGTTTAGTCACTAAATCGTGTCTGACTCTTTATGACCCCATGGACTGCAGCACACCAGGCTTCCCTGTCCTTCACTATCTCCCAGAGTTTGCTCAGACTCAAGTCCATTGTGTTGATGATGCCATCCAACCATCTCATCCACTGTCTCCCCTTCTCCTCTTGCCCTCAATCTTTCCCAGCATCAGGCTCTTCCCATGAGTCAGCTCTTCTTATCAGGTGGCCAAAGCATTGGAGCTTCAGCTTATGCATCAGTCCTTCCAATGAATACTCAGGGTTGATTTCCTTTAAGATTGACTGGTTTGATCTCCTTGCTGTTCAAGAAACTCTCAAGACTCTTCTCCAACACCACAATTCAAAAGCATCAGTTCTTTAGCACTCAGCCTTCTTTATGGTCCAACTCTCACATCCATACATGACTACTGGAAAAACCATAGCTTTGACTATACAGACCTTTATCAGCAAAGTGATATCTTTGCTTTTTAATAGGCTTTTTTTGGATGGCCTAAGCCATATCCTAATATACGATTTCAATATATAGCAGAATGTCTCCATATTTTAGTTTTCTCATCAGTAAATGGGAAAAAATATCAACATCTGCTTCATGGAGGTGCTGTAAGAAAGAAACAAGTGAATTTAGGGGGCAACAGGGTTTTATTCCAAATTGTAACAATGATTACTTTTTAAAATTCAGAATATAAACTTTTTGAGCCAAACATATTTTAGTGTGCTCTCAAATATTCTTGCCTGAAGAGTTCCATGGACAGAGAAGTTGGAAGGCTACAGACTGTGGGGTCGCAAAGAGTTGGACACGACTGAGCAACTAACACACACACACAAGTAAATCACCTTTTCACAATCTCCTGCCAAGATTGAATATTTGGTATTTCAATGTGAGGACAATAGAAAATTGAAGCTCATCCCAACCCTGGTGGAAGAGGGCATTTTGCTCCTTTTGTCATTGACTGCAGGACTTCACGGAGAAGGCAATGGCACCCTACTCCAGTACTCTTGCCTGGAAAATCCCATGGACGGAGGAGCCTGGTGGGCTGTAGTCCATGAGGTCTTGAAGAGTCGGACACGACTGAGCAATTTCCCTTTCACTTTTCACTTTCACGCATTGGAGAAGTAAATGGCAACCCACTCCAGAGTTCTTGCCTGGAAAATCCCAGGGACGGGGGAGCCTGGTGGGCTTCCGTCTATGGGGTTGCACAGTCGGACAGGACTGAAGCGACTTAGCAGCAGCAGCAGGACTTCACAGCCCTGGGGAAGATGTGAGGACCAACAAGTAGACAGGTGGGGCAGCTGGGCTCAGAAGAAAGTCCTCCTTCTGCCCCAGAAACCCAGCATCACCGATCAGGCAGAAACAACTTTCCTCTCAGTGGGGGATTCTAGAGTCTAGTCCAGAGGTCCCCAGTGTCTGAGATCTAATGCCTGATGATCCAAGGTGGACCTGATGTAATCATAATAGAAATATAGTGCATAATAAATGCAATGTCCTTGAATCATCCCCAAACCACCCCCAACCCCCCGTCTGTGGAAAAACTGTCTTCCAAGAAACCAGTCCCTGGTGCCAAAAAGGTAGGACCGCTGGAGTCACCTAGAAGTGAAAACATGATCAACTCTGGATCATTTAGTCACAAATCAGTTATCAACTCCAATGTTTCAGAAGGTCCAAAAGCTACTGTAAAAAAAGGAGTTCATAGTAGGATTTTTGAAAATAAAAACTTCTCCATTGTGTATACAATTTTGCACAGGCACTGGAAGCATTAAATAAAACATTTAGGTTAGGAAATATATTTTTTACTCAAGCATTAATTAGTTCCATTAAGAGCTTATAAATCAGTTCCCTACATGTCCAAGGGAAAAAAATAGGCTTTCTTCTATGAGTGCCCCATCCCAGTGGCAGTTGGTAAATCATTATTAACTGGTTCTAGGGGGTGAGAGGAGGGCCCTGATTGGAGTTTGTGTATCTCTACGATGTGAATACTTACACCATAATAGATTTTGAGCTACCAATATGATGTCACTGGCTGTGGAATTGGAAAGTGATGCTGAGCAGCACAGTGTTATATAGAATTTCTACCATACCATCATAGACGTAAAATCACCCCTAAAGTACAGACAACAGAGCAATGCAGTAAAATAATTAGGAAGGATTGAATTTTGGATACTTATTACTTCTGCTTTTAATATAATTTAAAATTTATATAACTAATGTTTAACAAAGGCTGCACTTAACAACTGGCTCACAGAATTTCTGGAAACATAACAGTAAATTTTCCCCGGTTGGTATGAGCTGGCCCTAGTACGATACTGCCTCCAGCTGCTACTCATCATCCAGAGAAAAGGCAAATATATAGAAGACAGAATAGAAATCAAGCATGAGAAGTTCCACTTAAATATAAGGAGGATTTGGCTACTTGCAAAAATTTCCATTCTCAGAGAAAGCTTAAGAATCAACATCAGGGTCTTCTATATAGAAGATTCAGACATTGACTTGCTATAATGATAAAGACAGATCTAGAGAGAGGGCAATGGCACCCCACTCCAGTACTCTTGCCTGGAGAATCCCATGGACGGAGGAGCCTGGTAGGCTGCAGTCCATGGTGCAGTGAAGAGTCGGACATGACTGAGCTACTTCACTTTCACTTTTCACTTTCATGCGTTGGAAAAGGAAATGGCAACCCACTCCAGTGTTCTTGCCTGAAGAATCCCAGGGACAGGGGAGCCTAGCAGGCTGCTATCTATGGGGTCGCACAGGGTCAGACACGACTGAAGTGACTTAGCAGTAGCAGACCATTTCTTAGAAAACAATGAGAGCTGCTCAGTCACGTCCAACTCTTCGTGACCCTATGGCCTGTAGCCTACCAGATTCCTCTGTCCATGGGATTTCCCAGCAAGAATACTCCAGTGGGTTGCCACTTAAGGACCCCTCAGAGCTAAGATATGATACCTTTCATAAACTATAATTTGAAAGAGCTCCCTAATCAAGAATTTATATTTTAAATACAAATTGATAACAAGTTGCCACTAATGAGAATTTTATATTTCCCAGTTTCTTAATTATGATTAGTCACAGCTAGTTATCAGGACAGGAAACACAACTTGAGTACAGAGCATTCCACTCTGTACCTTAATTAACCAGTTAACCAATCAACCTCTGTTGCCTGGGGCTTCCCACATGCAAGCACTTATTACACCATATATTAATCAATACCAAAGTCCAACCATGTCTCTAATGACTGCAATAGAGAGTAACCATCAGAAATAAATTTAAAATTTATCATCCCACCCATTGAGTTCCTATCTCTTACAAGAATCTGATAGCTACATTCCTATTCCAATACCTGTTAATAAAGGAACTGGGCCTCTGTATGAAGCCATTTTTGGTGCAAGTACCTGTAGATAGAGTGAAGAAACTCAAATATTTAATTCTACTTGATGAAATTAATCAGGAAAACCATTCTAGGAAGTGGTCCTCTATGCAGGGAAAAAAAAAATCAACAGAACAGAACAAGTTCATCAACATTGCCATGATCTTGCCCCTCCTTCATTTAACAAAAGACCCTTTAATTTTTGCAGTCAGAGCCCTTGTTAGTACCACCACTCCTGCTTGCTCACCAGCCTTCACCCTCATCTCTGTTTCCCAATAAACAGATGTGTGTGTTCTGTGTCTTCATTAGTGTCCAACTCTTTGTGACCCCCCTGGACTGTAGCCCACGAGACTCCTCTGTCCAGGCTCCTCAGTATTCTCCAGGCAAGAATACTGGAGTGGGTTGCCAGGCCTCCTCCAGGGGAACTTCCCGACCCAGGGATCAAACCCATCTCCTCTGTCTCCTGCATTGGCAGGCGGTTTCTTTACCATTGCCCCACCTAGGAAACCCTAACTCAGATAATTCTCCAAATTGAGAAACTAGGGATGTTCTTAATAAAAGTTAAACAGAACGATCTACTAGTTCAAGGATTTTACCTTCCCTAGTTCTGTGATCCAGTAAAACTCAAGGTTTTCACCTGATTTTTTTTTTTTTAACTATGCCCATCTTCAGAGAAGGCAATGGCAACCCACTCCAGTATTCTTGCCTGGAGAATTCCATGGATGGAGGAGCCTGGTAGGCTGCAGTCCATGGGGTCTCAAAGAGTTGGACATAACTGAGTGACTTCACTTTCACTTTTCACTATCATGCATTGGAGAAGGAAATATCACCCCACTCCAGTGTTCATGCCTGGAGAATCCCAGGGACGGGGGAGCCTGGTGGGCTTCCATCTATGGGGTCGCACAGAATCAGACACGACTGAAGTGACTTAGCAACAGCAACAGCAGCAGCATGCCCATCTTAAAATATCTGTTCTCCAATACTTTACACACACCTACAAAGAATTTAACAAAGAGTGGATATATGTATATGCATAACTGATACACTTTGCCATACAGTAGAAAATAACACAGCATTGTAAGTCAACTATACACAGACAAAAGTTAATTCAAAAAAAGAGTGTTTCATTAAAGGACATTTAGGGTCTATCTCCTGTTTTATTTTAGCATCTGCCAAATATATCAAATAAAAATGTAAATTAGATAGTTTGTGCTATGTGTCATTTGTTTGTTCCACTATTTAACTAGCATTTTGAATATGAATCTTTGATGAAGTGCTATCTTTTAGTCTAATGTTGCATTCTGTTATAAATGCATGAAGATTCACACACATTAACATCAATTAGTGTAAATGTGCATTAAAAGCATGAATTTTTGATGCACTTAAGAAAGAAGGTCCACTTTAACTTCATCAAATATTTGTCAAATAGTTTCCCAAAACTGACACTCAAAATATCTTCAAAACTGTGTGAAAAATCTCTTTTCAAAATTAATGTCAAAATTATTTTGAAGTGTAACATAAAAAGTATTATAAAAACATCAAAATAAGCAATTAAAAAGATAACCATTTGTGGTTTTCTTAACCTTCTCATTTTTTGCCTAAATTACTAGGAAAATTACTAGTAATTTTGCCTAAATTACCTAAGAATGAGCTTTACTTTTAAAATGATTAATACATTTATTCTATTTCATGTCATCTCCACAATGATACTCATCAGCTAACTTTCAAAATGCAGCACTTAAAGGGACCCAGTTCTTCAGCCCCATGCCACTGTGCTCCTCATGGTAAGTGGATAGGGTTGGATTTCTGCCCAACATATAACACCTGTGCTCACACAACACACACATCTTTCTATTAAGACTCTGATAAAATATGCTCTGCTTCTTATCTTCCTGGATTCCTCAGTTTTGCTGGTCATCTATCTGTTCCACTTTTCTCTCCATCACAATTATCACTTCATTCTTTGGGACCTTGGGAAGAATGGAAGGTAGATGCTTCTGTGATTTGTCATCTTGTTGTAAAAGCCCTCAGATTTTGTGTTTTCCCTTCTGATTTTTATCTAAACAGTACTTTTTATTAAGCATTTGAATCCTGCTTTTTAAAGCAGGATATACTTCACTGATGAAAACAAATACTTAAGAAAAATGTCAAAAGATACATAAATAAACCTGCTTTATTTTCTACTTTTGCAAAGGAACCACACAGTTATATTAATATGTATCTAATGCCAAAATCTTAAGTAATATTAACTCAAAATTTCTTATGCATACATTTGAAATCCTTCTTTTATATAATCTGGATATTATTCAAATGTTTCCTTGAGACCCAAAATGGACATTGTAAAATTCATGAGAGAAAAATGAAAAAAACTAGACAAAGCAGTTCATTTTTTTAAAAAAAGAAAGTACTACTAAAGTTCTGGGGGAAGAAAGCAATTTATTTTTAAGCATCTTATAATTAGGATTATCCTCTTGGAAATAATCAGAATGGAAATGATTTTGTTAAAACTAGGGACAATTGTTCAGGATGGGGGACACATATATACCCATGGCTGATTCATGTCAATGTATGGCAAAACCACTATAATACTGTAAAGTAATTAGCCTCCAATTAAAATAAATAATTAATTAATTATTTTAAAAAACCCAATAGCACTTGATATGTGCTTTCCAGATGGCTCAGCAGTTAAGAATCCATCTGTAATGCAGGAGACACTGGAGATGAAGGTTCGATCCCTGGTTGGGAAGATTCCCCTGGAGGAAGGCATGGCAACCTACTCCACTATTTCTGCCTGGAGAATCCCACAGACACAGGAGCCCAGTGAGCAAAAGTCCATGGGGGTCACTTGAGCATGAGAATTTGTGGGGAAAACAATTCAACACAGATACCCATAAGAATACATTTCTTAAGCAAATTTGATACTCTGTACACATAAATAACAAAAGAGCTACAAAGGGTTTGTAGAAAAGCGGCTAATGCAGAATATTGTAATGATTTTAACACCTATCACATTTGAATGAAAGTCTCTTCATCAGACAAGCATTTAATTTCCTTAACCATTTCTAAGTTTTGTAACATGAACCAGACTATTTAAATGTAGAAAAAGAATAGAAACTAAATGATTACAAATTATACTGTTCAGGAGAAGAGAAAAAGCTGCTAAAAAAACATCTTAAGACAAAAGTATCAGTTTATCTACATAGTAAAATAAATGTATTTCTGCATTTACTGCCAGATATCTATAACTGAGTGGTTCATTTCATAAAACTTAGTTTAAAAACATGTTACCACAACTATGCCACCAGGACACCTCTCAACACCTTTTGTCTCAGCATCACAGTAACACATGTGGTCACAGATGGTCTGAATGTGGAGTAGAGAGAAAGTTAACTGATTTTTCATGGCGAGAAAGAAAAATCACTAGCTTGATTTCATTTGACAGGATGTTCTCTAAAATAAAAACATAGAGACCATCGTGGTGTTAAAAGTTGCTTGTTTTTTTATAAAACCTCTAAAGATTTCTGTTACTGTGAATATGGAAAGTAAGAGTTGGGAATTTTCAGTCCTCATAAAAATATGGCAGTCACCTATCCATTAAGCGACGCAATGCAAGATGCAATCAGTCTCTCCTGGTAATGCCCACCTCCAGGGACAAAGCTGCCCCCATGATGTGGGGAAGACGTTGAAAGTTCTGTGTGTATAATCCCAAACTAAGTTCAACACTTTACCGAGACAACTCTAAGCTGCAGCACTGTTTACAATAGCCAGGACATGGAAGCAACCTAGATGTCCATCAGCAGACGAATGGATAAGAAAGCTGTGGTACATATACACAATGGAGTACTACTCAGCCATTAAAAAGAATGCATTTGAATCCGTTCTAATGAGGTGGATGAAACTGGAGCCTGTTATACAGAGTTAAGTAAATCAGAAAGAAAAACACCAATACAGTATACTAACACATATATATGGAATTTAGAAAGATGGTAACGATAACCCTGTATGTGAGACAGCAAAAGAGACACAGATGTAAAGAACAGTCTTTTGGACTCTGTGGGGGAAGATGAGGGTGGGATGATTTGAAAGAACAGCATTGAAACATGCATATTAGCATATGTGAAACAGATCACCAGTCCAGGTTCAATGCATGAGACAGGGTGCTCAGGGCTGGTGCACTGGGATGACCCTGAGGGATGGGATGGGGAGGGAGGTGAGAGAGGGGTTCAGGATGGGGAACACATATACACCCATGGCTGATTCATGTCAATGTATGGCAAAAACCACTACAATACTGTAAAGTAATTAGCCTCCAATTAAAATAAATAAATTAGTTTTTTGAAAAAGAAAATGGCTTGGAAATGCATGTGGAGGAAATTCTGGATTTAGAAACATGACATTAAGACTCCTTTAGCATTTGTTGGAGAGCTGGTTTGGTGAAAATGAGTATACCACCCAAAGCAATTTACAAATTCAATGCAATCCCTATCAAGCTACCAGCCATATTTTTCACAGTACTAGAACAAATAATTTCAAGATTTGTATGGAAATACAAAAAACCTCGAATTGCCAAAGCAATCTTGAGAAATAAGAATGGAACTGGAGGAATCAACGTGCCTGACTTCAGGCTCTACTACAAAGCCACAGTCATCAAGACAGTATGGTACTGGCACAAAGACAGACATATAGATCAATGGAACAAAATAGAAAGCCCAGAGATAAATCCACACACATATGGACACCTTATCTTTGACAAAGGAGGCAAGAATATACAATGGAGTAAAGACAATCTCTTTAACAAGTGGTGCTGGGAAAACTGGTCAACCACTTGTAAAAGAATGAAACTAGATCACTTTCTAACACCACACACGAAAATAAACTCAAAATGGATTAAAGATCTAAATGTAAGACCAGAAACTATAAAACTCCTAGAGGAGAACATAGGCAAAACACTCTCCGACATAAATCACAGCAGGATCCTCTATGATCCACCTCCCAGAATTCTGGAAATAAAAGCAAAAATAAACAAATGGGATCTAATCAAAATTAAAAGCTTCTGCACAACAAAGGAAAATATAAGCAAGGTGAAAAGACAGCCTTCTGAATGGGAGAAAATAATAGCAAATGAAGCAACTGACAAACAACTAATCTCAAAAATATGCAAGCAACTTATGCAGCTCAATTCCAGAAAAATAAACGACCCAATCAAAAAATGGGCCAAAGAACTAAATAGACATTTCTCCAAAGAAGACATACGGATGGCTAACAAACACATGAAAAGATGCTCAACATCACTCATTATCAGAGAAATGCAAATCAAAACCACAATGAGGTACCACTTCACACCAGTCAGAATGGCTGCGATCCAAAAATCTGCAAGCAATAAATGCTGGAGAGGGTGTGGAGAAAAGGGAACCCTCCTACACTGTTGGTGGGAATGCAAACTAGTACAGCCACTATGGAGAACAGTGTGGAGATTCCTTAAAAAATTGCAAATAGAACTCCCTTATGACCCAGCAATCCCACTGCTGGGCATACACACCGAGGAAACCAGAATTGAAAGAGACACATGTACCCCAATGTTCATCGCAGCACTGTTTACAATAGTCAGGACATGGAAACAACCTAGATGTCCATCAGCAGACGAATGGATAAGAAAGCTGTGGTACATATACACAATGGAGTATTACTCAGCCATTAAAAAGAATTCATTTGAATCAGTTCTGATGAGATGGATGAAACTGGAGCCTATTATACAGAGTGAAGTAAGCCAGAAAGAAAAACACCAATACAGTATACTAACACATATATATGGAATTTAGAAAGATGGCAATGACGACCCTGTATGCAAGACAGGAAAAAAGACACAGCTGTGTATAACGGACTTTTGGACTCAGAGGGAGAGGGAGAGGGTGGGATGATTTGGGAGAATGGCATTCTATCATGTATACTATCATGTAAGAATTGAATCGCCAGTCTATGTCTGACGCAGGATACAGCATGCTTGGGGCTGGTGCGTGGGGATGACCCACAGAGATGTTATGGGGAGGGAGGTGGGAGGGGGGTTCATGTTTGGGAACACATGTAAGAATTAAAGATTTTAAAATTAAAAAAATAAAAAAATAAAAAAGACTCCTTTAAATGTGGCAACTAAAACAGTTTACTAAAAGCACACAATCAAGTGTTTCACATGTATATAAACATTATTCTAAAACAAGCAAAATTAAAAGCAGGCTTCAAAAATGTGTCTAAAGTTCTTGGATGACTTCATGAATCTGTTACCTGGAACCGCTTTTTCAGAAAAGATTTACTTTGCACAGTTTTCTATGGGCATGCTTTTCACATTCTCTCCAAGCTCATCTAACAAAACTAGGACTATGAATGTGAAATGTGAGGCAAACACTCAAATATGCTCGAGGTTAGAAGCGTAGTAAGGATGGGAGGTGGCCAGAGCAGTGCAGGAAAGGAAGCAGAATGGAGACTGAGATTTTACAAACCAAAGCTCATTCAAATTCACTAGCCTTAAAATGGTAAATTCTCTCTAATGATATCCCCAATCTGGGGAGGGGGAAGGTCAGAAACAGTGTGAATGAGATGATAAAAATCTTTCACTTGTTTCTTTAACTTTTAGAAGGAGTTAATGGACCATCTTTTAATGGTCCACATAGTGACTTAGTCATCAGCACTCAGCTTCTCTTCAGCAAATGTGTCCTCTGAATGCCATTCCCCCTCAACACCCACATTTATTTTAGTTGCTTCATAACCCCCATCTTCCAACAGTTGGTGGGAGCAGAAAAAAAACATGAAAGAGGAAAAAAGACAGCTGGATTCAGTGGAAAGAACACTAGATCTGGGAGTCCTACCCGGTGGTAGGCTGGAGGAGGCTCACACCAGCTCATCGAGTTAAACTTGGAATTTAATGAGCCAGCTGTTAACATAACCATTATTTTAAAATAAATAATAAAAACTTTAAGTCAATTGAATTAAAAAACAGAAGGACTAAAATATCTTAAGCACATCCTTTCCTCATTATTTTACTGTGTTTTACTTTCTTTATGCTGTTGAGGTTATTTATGCTTATTTGGGGGCTTCCTTGGTGACTCAGGTGGTAAAGAATCTGCCTGCAATGCAGGAGACCTAGGTTCGATCCCTGGGTCCGGAAGATGCCCTGGAGAAGGGAATGGCCACCCAAGTCAGTATTCTTGCCTGGAGAATTCCATAGACAAAGGAGTCGATGGGGTGGCAAAGAGTCAGATATGACTGAGTGACTAACACTTTGCACTTTTTGCACGCTTATTTTATCTGTATGATGGAAGGACCTTGTAATAGTCTACTTCAAATTGGCCGATGTGGGAGTATTGACACCAAAGAAATGGGCAAATGCTAAAAATCAGGCTGTAACATTGCTTTGTTGATTGTCTAGACTTAAGAAAATGATAGAGAACTTTTTTCTAGCAATGTGTCTTAAACTTAAAATGTGTCTGGTCATTATATTCCCAACAGCACAAAAGAACTGAAGCAACCCAATCAAAATATGGGCAGAAGACCTACATAGACATTTTTGCAAAGAAGATACACAGATGGCCAACAGACACATGGAAAGCTGTTCTGCATTGCTAATTATTAGAGAAATGCAAATCAAAACCACAATGAGGTATTGCTTCACATGGGTCAGAATGGTCATCAACAAAATGTCTACAGATAATAAATGCTGGAGAGGGTGTGGAAAAAAGGGAACCTTCCTACACTGTTGGTAGGAATGTAAATTGGTACAGCCAGTAAAGAACAGTATAGAAGTTCCTTAAAAAAAAAAAATAGAATAACCATATGATCCAGGAATCCCATTCCTGGACATATATCCAGAAAAAAAAATGAAAACTCTACTTCAGAAAGATACATGCACCCCAACGTTCACAGCAGCACTGTTTACAACTGCCAAGACATAGAAGCAACCAAAGTATCCATCAACAGATGAATGGATAAAGATGTGGTACACACACACACACACACACACATATATATATATATACACACAACGGGATATTACTCGGGCATTAAAAAGAATGAAATAATGCCATCTGCAGTAAAATGGATGCAATTAGATATTACCACACTAAGTGAAGTAAGTCAAACAAAGACAAATATGATATCACTTATATGTGGAATCTTAAAAAATAATAATATAATTCAACTTACTTGCAAAACGGAAACAGACTCACAGACATAGAAAATAAACTTAAGGTTACAAGAGGGGCAAAAGGGTGGGGGGATAAATCAGGAATCTGGGGTTAACAGATACACAGTATTACATGAAATAGATAAACAACAAGGACTTACTCTATAGCACAGGGAACTATATTCAATACCTTGTAATAACGTGTAATGGAAAAGAATCTGAAGCTGTACCTCTGAAATGGACACAATATTGTAAATCGACTGCGGTTGATTTTTTTAAAAAAAGAAATGAAGAAAATAATTTTCCAGTACTTGAAAACTATTACCCAATTCAACAAAGAATCTGCATATGCTGGAAGAGGTCATAGAACAGACCTGACCTCCAGGTGACTCTGAAGAGGGACTCCAGGCAATGAGAGGCTCCTCCTGCTCTCCCAGTCCTTGGAATGCAAGTCCTGCCCACCACTCCCTCAGTAGAAGCTGCAACCATTTCAAGGATGTGGCCTTGACAGCAGTGTGCTATTGAGACCATCCAGAAAGAAGACATCACTGAACCCAGAAAAGGGTTCATCAGATTCATGGAACAAAAGAGATCCTGCCAGAATTAATCAGCTATGTAGAACTTACAATCAAGGGTACTGCATATTTTATTACTCTGTGTGTGTGTGTGTGTGTGTGTGTGTGTGTGTGTGTGTGCTCAGTCGTGTCCAACTCTTTGCAACCCCATGGATTGCAGCCTGCCAGGCTTCTCATCCATGGGATTCTCCAGGCAAGAACACTGGAGTGGGTTGCCATTTCCTACTCCATGGTATCTTACTAACCCAAGGATCGAACCCATGTCTCTTGTGTCTCCTACATTTGCAGGTAGATTCTTTACCACTAGTACTGCCTGAAAGCCCTATTTTATTATTATTTGTCAAACTGAGTGCTGTGCGTTCAGTCGCTGTCGTGTCCAACTCTGTGACCCCACAGACTGCAGCACACCAGGCGTCCCTCTCCTTCACGATCTCCCAGAGTTTGCTCAAATTCATGTCCATTGAGTCGGTGATGCTAATCTAACCATCTCATCCTCTGTTGCCCCCTTCTCCTTTTGCCTTAAATCTTTCCCAGCATTAGGGTCAAATCAGGTGGCCAAAGTACTGGAGCTTCAGCTTCAACATCAGTCCTTCTAATGAATGTTCAGAGTTGATTTGCTATACATCCTTAATAGACATAATATTTATAACATATTATGTAATAATGTAATATATACATATATTTTTTGTTTGTCCAAGACCTAATCATCAAATGTTTGCCATCAGTCCACTGTCTCTACTATCTAAAAACTATTAATTTGAAGAAGTCCTTGAACTCTATGAGCATCACCTTCCTCTTCTGCAAACTAGAGAAATGGGTGCCTTCCTCAGAGGGTAATTTTAAGGGTAAAATAATGTTCATGTAAAAACCCGATATGGATCACAAATGTGAATTTACCATCATCAATTCAGCCATATGTTTCAGCTCCTAATACAGGCACTCCTAAAGAATTGCAGGATTTGCAAAGATGAATAATGTTTGATCCTTATCCTCAGGCTGCTTACAGTCTAGTAACGTGTAAATCACTAAAAATAACGTAAGAGGATGACATGCATTCTCACAGAGGAAAAAGCAATATACTGTATAATTAAAGGAAAAGAAGTGATTGATTTTACCTGGAGCACCAGGGAAGACTCCACAGAGAAGGTGGAAATTTTAGATAAGCTTTGAGGAGTAAGTTGCTTTTCTATCAATTAAGGTATATATGGAAGATGGAGGCATTCCAGGCTGATACATGAAATACCAAACACATGAACATCAAAACAGATACAATATCAATTAAGGACATCATAACTGCATTGAAAAATCTGCTATATCAAAAAACTTTCCATATCATTTGTGTGTAAAACAGAAAGACTGATACCACTATAGATCACACAATCCAGTGTGCCCATCTACTATTTTGCATACTCAAAGGCTGACTAAATATTTCTTGTTTTCCCAGCATATAAGCCATGTCCACTTCTAACAACCGAAGTGTAAATGATCCTCAGCCCTTCTTTCCTTAATGAAAGAAAGCATTCATGTTCCAGTGAATTTTCAAATTATTTTTCAGGAAAACTCTAGAAAATACATCCTATTTAATAGGATAGAAGGAATGTTCCAGAGATTTAAAGCAAAGGAGTCACTGATTTCATATCTATAAATATATAAATTATGCTCACATTATGTAAACAATGAGAACTTCTCAAGTGAGGGTTTAATGGGAGAGTCAAACACTGAGGCAAGAGAAAAGTGAAACCTCTTAAAACATTCATGGGTACAAGGACTAACTATTCAAGAAAGAGCATTATTTTAACCCTCAGTAAAGGGTTGACCTTATGCAGTCAAGCTCACCAAAAACCTTTTTCCTTCTGATGGTCAAAACAGGCTAGCTAATGTTGGTGACTTTGAAAAACAACACTTGGAAGAAAGCTTGACAAAGCATCTAAACAGTCTGTCCTTAAGTGTAATAAAAGGGAGCTGTCTATGAATCTCTCACACATAGACGTCTCACACATCGGTCTGTGGCCTGGACCTCAAGCGATAGACCACAGGGCCAGACTAGGTCCCAACAGGACATGTGTCAAGAGAGGTGTTCGTCCCACACTGAAAGCCCTCTCACTCTCCGCTCTGGTCCCCAGCTTCCCACTCCACGCACTCCCTGGCAAGCCACCACGCCTTCTGTCCCACAAGACAGCTGTCAGTCTGTCGCTCTCTGAACACGCCACATTTCAACAAAATCTGAAGAGAAATTGGAAGGTTGGAGGCTGAAACCTTCTGTTTCAAAACACACACAGCGCGACCTCCTATCCTTCCTGGAGATCCAAGCCTCCTCAAACACCCGCTTTCAACCGCGTTTAACGTACGAACACCTCACTCTTAACTAAGACTTGGGGGCGGGGGGAGACCCCGTCTCCCCAAGACCGGGCATTCCCACGCTCCTTCTGATGACACCACGTTACTGGAAACCATCCCGAGAAGAAAGAGCCCACAAGCCCCCGTGAAACTTCAGCGGGAAGCGGAGGGGCTAAAGCCCGCTGGCCAGCCCAGTGGCGGGGGAGTCGCTCACTCCCCCGGGCGCCCCGGGGCAGTAGCCCCTGGACCGCGTGGCGACGCCGGGCGCCCGGGGCCCCAGGGAGACCGCGCCCTCGCGCAGGGCAGGGCCACCCGGCGAGTGCCCGCGGCTGGCGGGGAGGGTGAGGGCCGGCGGAGGGAGCCGGGGCAGGAACTCACCAGCTGCAGCGCGCAGAGGCCGATGAGCGAGCAGCGCCCGGTGCAGCAGCCCATGGTGCCCGCGGCGTCCGAGCGGCGCGCGCCGCCTGAGGTCCGCGGCGTCCGGCGCCGCCGCCTCCCGACTCCGGAGCGGCCCCCTCCCGGCGCTCGCGCGCCCGGCCCCGGCTCCCGCGCCCCGCGGCCGCCGCTCTCCGCTCCCGGGGCCGGGCTCGCGCGCCGCCTTTGTTAGTTTCCCGGGCGGGCAGAGGTCAGTGCGGCGCGCACAACCCGAGCGTCTGGCTGGGGTCCCTGAGGCCCGCGGGGCAGGTCTGCTTCTTGGGGAGGGGGAATCGGGCAGGCGGGGAGGGGGCGGACCGGAGGGAGGGAGGCTACAGATGGTGAGTGGGTGGAAGTATGTTTAGGGGAGGGGAGTGTGTGTGGGGGAGTGGGCGTCTGAAAAGTGGAGTGGGCTGTGTGTGCGCGCGTGTGTATGTCGGTGTGTGCTTGTGTGTGTGTCTGTGCGCGCGCGCTCGTGTGTGTGTGTGTGTGTGTGTGTGTGTGTGTGTGGCGGAGGGGGATGAATGAAAGGGAGTGGCGGGGGGAGGATCGGCCTGTCTAGTTAGGAGTCTGGAGAGAGGAAGAGAGAAAGAGAAAGAGAATGAATATGAATGAGCGTGAACTGGGGCGACGGCTGGTGCGGGAGACCCTCGGCGCGGTTGGAACTGGGGAGACCCGGGCGCGGCTTTCTGGCCCGGGGCTGTGCTGGATGTTGGGAAGGTGGTCCAGGGATGTACGAAGCAGGGGACCGGGTTTGACACTGATGCCCAGAGGTGGAGAGGGTGGGAGTTGAGACCTCTCGGTGGAAGACGATCCCGGAGGCGAGAAGCCGAGCGCAGCGCCAGGCCGAGCTCCGAGACGGGCTGCCGGCGCGGGCGCGTCCAGGCGGCCGGCCCTGGGCGTGGGGCTCCGGGGTCTCGGGGCCAGGGTCGCCCCCGGCTGCTGCAGTCGGCTACCCCGGAGGCCAGCCCTGCTGGAGTCTCCGGGACGAGTTTGACCGAGTTGGATCCGGCAGAGGCGATGCGGCGGCAAAGAGATGCGCTGGTACGGAGCGCGGGGAGAGTCGGAACCGCGAGGAGACCCGGCGTAGGTTTCTCAACTAAAAGGATGTTAGAAATTGTCACCAGGCATGAAAGATAAGGACGCGTGGCTTTTCTAGGAATGAGAATGTTTCCGGCTTGAAGATAAATATGATTTCTTCCCAGAGATAATTAAATTGTTTGAAAGGAGCTTGGAAATAAGCCCTGATTCCGGATGGTTAAGATCCAGGACTAACTCTCCAAGAACCCCAGGGAGGCTCTGTTGCTCGCTCTCTCTCCCCTAGTAGGTTAGAGCCGAGGAGTTCTGCTCAGGATTCGGTTTCTTCAGGCTCAGTGTCAGTTTTCACGCGCACTTTTGCTACCTGGTGAAACAACGCGCGAAGCTCGCGCAGTTGGAAGAGCAGAACAAGCCTCCTGGCCGATCGTCTCCAAAGAGGCTCTGCGGAACTTGGCACAGAAACCCCATCCTAACCCAGTGCTGCCCTCCTGGGTCCTTAGTGGTAGGTTAGTGAGAGGAGAAAGATCTCTGCGTTTTTAAAAATTCACTCCATGCAGGGAAACTGCTCAAGCCGTGCCTTCAGGCATTACAGGGAGTTGTGGTTTTATTTGTCTTGAAATTAACTGGCTCTTGCTGAACTGTTCCTTCAGGACTGGTGTTTGTAACTTAAAGCATAGTTCCCAGGAAAATCGCTGCGTGGTGTCTCTGAAATGGTAGTAGGGACACACGAATAACCTGAAGATTTGGGTCAAGGAGAGGGTAAAGCACATTTGTTGTTAGGTTGCACCTCTCTGTCCGATGTCTCTGAGAAGGGGGTTAATAGAGTCAGAAGCATTAAAAAAAAAAGCAAGAGATTAGAGATCAAGGATTATGAGGACATGGTTCTTCTATGCACAATAAACAGCCATCACCTTTCATGATGAATGAAACAAACAGGAAAGAATAGGCACTGACAGATAGGTAAGTTAGCATACAAGAAATGATGGGGCAGAAATTCCAGACCACTGATTCCCCTCTAAAACTGTAGGAGGGAGGCAGGGCATGAACTACCTGCAACTTCCAGAAATTATCATAGCCTCTTCACCATCAGGAATTTCAATGAATAATGATAATAAACATAATGATCCTTTCTTCCCTCCTCATTTACATATGTTCACCCCAATATCCTTTTTTTCATCACTTTGTTTTTCAAGAAGTACCAAATTTGCAGCTAAGATGAACTGGATCCTTGCCAGGCACCAGGCTAAGTGCTTTAGTATATTCATTTATTCCATCCTCGCAATGACCTATGAAGTAGGTGCTATGAGCCTCCCCAGTGAAGAGATGTGAACCGAAGAACAGGCATCCAGTGGTCACTGAATGGATGAAGAGGAAGGGAAAGCCAGGTCGGACTCAAGAGCTCCTGGATTTACACATTCACTGCGCTGCCTTTGAATCTTAGGACACGAGTGACACCTGCAGAGGAGCTAACTGTTTGCTGGGAAGGAGACATAGTCTTTGCATTGGCCCCATCTCCAGAGCCAGTGGCACCATCCTGGTGTGATTCCAGGGGACCATGGTGGTCCTCCTGCACCTTTCCCCTTCCCACTGCCCCATTTACGGAAGGAACCAGATTAGAGTCTTCCTTGTAATAATTTAAGACGGTTGCAAAATGCTTTTGGCTTTGAAAGAGAGGAAGAGAGAAGACAGCGCTAGGGAGAAGTCTAGAAAGTATGCGAGGCTACCTGCTTTTCACTGCAGCCTCTCATTCTCGTTTTCTAAAGTGATTTGCATCATGAGGTAAAAATCGTCCTTGCCCCCTTCTTTGTTTTGTTTCTTCCTCAGTGTCACCCTCAAGTATTTCTTTCTTGTTTCTTTTGCCAATTGCTTTTGTCAAAAGCAATGCTAGCTGCCAGGTTTGCAAAGCCGAGTGATACATTCTGTCCCTTCCCCTCTAGGGCTCGGAGGTGGAAAGGGAGAGCAGATGGGTCAGGGAAGCTGAGCCCACCTGGGACTGAGCGCTGTCATCAAGTTTTCTCCCTCAATGAGGGATACTAAGGGAATGATCTGATCTCTTGGGGAGGGGAGAGGCGAAGAGAGTAGAAAACAACTGAGCAATGGAAAAGGGTGGGGCCTAGGGAGGATTTTGGAAAAGCTGATGGAGGAAGAAATTATAATCTAAGGAACAGCCTGTACCACTTCCTCACTGTAGAATCTCAGGCAAGTCACTTCGCTTCCTTGTTTTCCTGTGTAAAGTCAGCATGATGTGACTTGCCATGTAGGACTAAGCCGGACGTTTGTTCTTCAGCCTCCACCTACCTGTGTCTGGCTCCCTCGCCTCATGCAGATCTTAGCCTCATGTCACATCCTACAAGGCCTTCGCTGACCACACTGTCTGATGTAACACCCTAGCCAATCTATTGTATTTTCTATCGAAACAGTGATTTGTTTATGACTTCCCATCTCCCCCACTCAAAAACAATGCTATTTCTCCAGTGCTTACAATAGTTAAATTTATTATTTCTTAAATGAAAAAATATAACCTGTGGACATTTTTAGCATAGTATTTCTTACACAGTATAGGATATATATGTATACACACATGTATAGAGCACAGTAAATACCTGTATTAAACACATACGTATAAACATGCACACATACCCTAATGACATGTTTTTGTCTTTAGTCTGTCTTTTCTATTTCTCAGTTTCTTGGTAAAATTCCTTTTGAGAAACTCAAGTCCTGTTCCCCTTAAAGTTGAGAGAGAAGCAAATTATTTACACATGGGGAGAGTAACATACCTGGATTAAGAGAGCACCCTTAGAGAACAGACCCAAAAGTGCAGATTTTCAGACTGCATAATAGAGTCCACAGGTCTTTCAAATACTAGGATTTGAGACACCAGCTTGTAGGAACTGAAGTTCCTCCTTAATTATTTCACTGCTTGTTTCTCTCTTTTTTTCTTTCTTCCTGTTTGGCACTTTTGTTTGCATGAAATGGTGTTCAGAATGATAAGTGTTTTCCTATCTCTACTGAGAAAAGTTCCTAGACATGCCACTAAATAAGTGTCTTTTCCTGCTTGATTTGGGTGGGGATGGGGCCCTCCTAGGCACAAGAAAATTAAAATCCTCCACACCCCCTGCTGTCGCGGGCTTAACTTCATGGATATCTGACAGATGTTGAAAGGACAGTATGGCTGCTTGGTGGGAGCAAAGATAAGGTTCATACTAGAGAGAAATTGGAGACCTACATGTGGAATGTGTGAAGCACGGTCGTGAAGACTGTGGTACATTAGTGTGCTGTCCAATGCCTGTTGAGGCCACAATCAATTCTAGTTAGAATTGATTCACTTGTTATGCATAGCGAGGAATGCCCCAGTATGCTGGGGACACCAGAGAGATGGCAGTTATAATTTCAATAGTTCCTTATTCCCTACAAAGAGAGATCCTTCTTGCTATAAGCACTTTACATCAAAGCTTTAAAAGTGACCCACCCTCAAGGGGCTGTTTTATTAGGAAGAAAGGTGAGAAAGAAGTGGCAGATGGATAGGGTGTGTGAGAGTGTTTTTAAGAAAACCAGAAAGGCTTGAGGATGCAAGAATTACAAAAGGAGAAAGAATAAGAAAATGTCTTTGAAGCATTTTGCTTCAAGAACTGTTAGTAGTTTAAAAATTTGAAAGGGATGATTTGGGTTAAAAACTAAGCCTCAATTAATATTTACCTATCATACGCTTTATTGGTCTAACAACACTGATTTTGTGCTTACTATTATCATAACTACTACTACAGTGAAACACATATAGGGTGTTTCTAATATGCACTGAGACGCCCCTACTGACACCAAGAGCTCAAGCATGTCTCACTTAGTAGTTTATTGCCAAACATTGGCAACCACTGGGGATTTTTGTGCAAGAAACGCCACTGCATGCATACTATGTCAGAGCCCTCATATCAGCGACTTGAACAATTCCTTCCTACTATTAAAATCTGCTCTCCTGCCCTCTGCTTTTCTGAAGATTCGAGAAAATCAGATTAGACTTCTCTGCATGGCAGCTTAGCTAGACACCAACAAAGAAAGAGAGAAGGTGGCGTGACTGAAAGCAAAAAGATAACATTAACACAAAGTCAGTGAACCCTGCTGCCTCCCAACTTGTTCTTTGTATGTATGTATTATGTATCTATCTACCTATCTATTGGATTACATTGTGTTCCAAAATAAAACAATTTTTTCTGCTATTTTTAAACCAAGGATGGTAAATATTTTTATCCATTTCAGCATCATAGGTGGAAAGCATATCTCTACAAAATGATGAACTTTTGCAGCAGATCTGCTCACATCTATCTGGTTCCAGAATCAGTCCTATATTACTATATAATGTCATGCATTATCGTATAATGTCGTATTTTATTAAATAATGTTTCTCCAAGATGTTAACATTAAGGGAAACATATGGGATCTCTGTAATTTACTTTTCTTGTAGCCTAATATTACTTTAAAGTAGTTAAAAGTAAGAAATAACCATATAAAATATGCTACACATGTAACAGCAGGCATATGCAATACTGGACAGTAGTCCATCTGAAATGTAAAACCTAATGTAAAGTAGATTAGCTTAGGCTTATATGGAGCAAACTATTTTTTCGTAATATATAAATGATGGATTTTTTATTTGTCCATGGTATTATACTATGCATATATGATCCCCCCAAAATATACCAGTGTGCATAAGTATTGATGTGTGTGTTAGTCACTCAGTCGTGTCTGACTCTTTGTGACCCCATGGACTGTAGTCTGCCAGGCTCCACTATCTATTTGGATTCTCCAGGCAAGAATGCTGGAGTGGGTGCCATGCCCTTCTCCAGGGGATCTTCCTGACCCAGGTATTGAAGCTGCATCTCCTGCTTGGCAGGTATTTTCTTTACCACTTGCCTAACTGGGAAGCCCAGTTTGTTTCATAATCCACCTTTTATTGGCCCTTCCCTTCTTGGTTTCACATCCTACTTCCTTCTGTAATTTCCAGGAACCATCTTCCAAGCACACTGCTTGCATTTGCATTTTTATCTAAGAATCTATTTCCATAAAAGTCCAAACCAAGACACACTTACACTCACCTGGTGTTCCATTCTTGGTACTGATATCTTAAATGCGGAACTGGTAAGATTCAACCCAATTTTTTATACATGAAACTTAGTGATTCTTTAGATTGATTTCATAAAAGTAACAAAAGGATAAGCAGATAACGAGTTAACTAACAGCATAAGATCAGAACAGCAGGCAGCTCACGGTCGTTAGCCTAAACACCACGGTGTACTGTGGGCCATCACGGTATACTACATACTAGAAATGTCACACTGAGATGCTGACATGAGTTTCCTATTTCCTCCTCACTAAGGATTAGCGTCACTCTTAGCAACAGGTGACTGCAAGAATGAACGGTTTGGTCGCGTCTGTATTTCTCTTCCAGCATTGGTGATCATTGCTGTAACGATGATCTCCAATGAGGCCAACTTGCCCTTGCATCAGAACTCTTATTCTAATTATATGCCAATTACGCTCAGTCTCTGCTTGTGTGTACTCAAAATCTACTTTCAGTACGAAGTTACCATCTCTTATATTCAGAAAAAGATCCTTCTGACAAGGGTTACCTTCTGCTTGCCTCTCACTTGTCCCTTACACTTCCTGGGGCTTCTTTTTCTACTTGGAAGAATTTAGTTCTTTGTGAGGCCTCATTTTGAAGATGAGCCTTTATGTCCCTACTCCTTTTGGTAGAAAGTACAACTTCTGGATGCTGTTGAAGCCTGAAATGGAAGCAGAAGACTAATACACCTGTGATACTTGCTAACTCTTCAATGCAGAGGTTGGACTGCTTTCCTGCTTAATTCCAGTCATGTGATGACATACTGATGAATGAGTTGGGTTTTCTTTCTTGAGTCTCATTGGATAAAAGGCATTACCATGGTTGAAAGATGGAGAAAGAGGCCCATCTCAGAGACAGTTAAGCTTGAACCTTTGGGAATACATGTCAATGCCCATTAGAAATAAAAAAACTACCAGAAGAACATAGTGTCATGGTTCATCTACCATAAATGTTTTCTATAAATGACTGCTCTAGGTAGACAGTCTCCATAGCATGAACCACCCCTTCAACGGGGCATCATTATATGTTAACATTAATGCTTCGCTCAGATTTATGGTGCTAAGGTGTTGTTCTACCTTCTAATATACTTGCTTCTCAAAATAGCCACAGAGATATCTAGAATAAGCAACTAACACAGCTAGTCAGTGACTGTTAATCTCTTCCTGCCTAGTAGCCATCACTTACCATCAGCATGATCCCATGATAACTGTTCTATAGACCATTGCTAAGTAAGGAATAATGGATTTTGACTTTTGCTATTCCTTTAGCACAGTAGGGAAATTGTAGGGAGAAGAAATATTAACATATTTAACTGTTTAAATACTATGTCTTATTTCCTTCTATCATGGTAGAAAAAAGAAGAGGAGATGATCATAAGAACACTAAGAAATCTGTCACATCTATGACTCACAATAGGTAGGGAGGTTCAAAAACTTAAAAAAAAAAACAAAAAGGAATTGACAGTAACCTTCACTTCAAACACAGTTATATCCCAAAGTACAGGCATAGTGTGTCAGAATCCTCAAGGACTGCTTCAGTTTGTCACAGACAGCAGTCCTGGCTCATTCTTTGTGTTTGCCCTGTTCCTAGTCTAGTTCCTAACTTTAAAAATGTTTGTAAGGGACTTTCCCTGTGGCCCAGTGGTTAAGAATCTACCTTGCAATGAAGGGGACATGGGTTCAATCCCTGGTCAGGGATCTAAGATCCCATGTGCCGTGAGCAACTGAGCCCACGTGTTTCAGCAGCTGCTGAAGCCCACACTCCCAACTAGAGAGTCCATGCACCACAACTAAAGATCCCACATGATGCAGTGAAGATCCGACAGAGACAAATAAAAATTTTTTGAATGAATGGATGTGAAAGTGGACAGTGGTGGGGAGAGATTTCTGCTGAGCACAGGTAGGAATGATTGAGGATGCTAATCCAAAAAGTTATGCACAAACATTTGCTACCAGAAACTTTTGCCCTTTATCCCTGTCCAAGGAGGGTCTCATGTTCACACCCTCTGCCTGAGGCTTCTTAACATGCCCATGAAAATACATCTTCTAGAGCAGCCTGCCACTTCCTCAAGTGCTGGCTGACCCCATTTCTGATCTAAGTGCTTCAGAAGATTTCTGCCTGCTGTTTCCTTTTGTATGAATGCCATTGAATATTTTACAGTATCGTTGGTGTTTCTAGCAAATCCTATTTTCAATATATCGTTGAAGAAACAGACATAAAGATGATCTTATTTTAAATTCATGTATGCTTATATCTCATGCTAGGAAATAACATCCTTCATTGAAATGGAAGCAGTTTATGTAAAATGACTAAGTTACTAAGTATTTGTAAGCAAACTGAGAGGAAGAGTGTTATCTAAATGCTCTGCAGAAGCACGGTGCAGTTGAAAAAGCACAGCCTTTTTATCATAACCAACATATGAACCTGCTATTAATCTATGTAAATTTAACTTATTCTGCAGAAAGTAGGAGTGGATCCCCTGAGCTTAACCTGAAGAAGACAGGCAATTTTTTTTCTCTAATTATTACTTGATCTAAGTTATAGGGATTCAGGCAAAATTACCTGTCATTACTATGCAGTCTAAGTTGTACAGTGATGATAAAGGTAAATACAACAAATACCCTATAACACTCCACCATCATTTGTCATCTTAAGCATAAACATCATTAAGTAAGTGAAGTCATTCAGTTGTGTCCAACTCTTTGCGACCCCATGGACTTAGTCTGCCAGGCTCCTTCATCCATGGGATTTCCCAGGCAAGAATACTGGAGTAGGTTGCCATTTCTTTCTCAGGGGATCTTCCTGACCCAAGGATCAAACCTGGGTCCCCCGTTTTGCAGGCAGACTCTTTACCATCTGAGCCACCAGGGAAACACCTGTAAACATCATTAGACCGTTTAAAAAAGGAAATGCAAATGGCTTAGTCTTCATGTTAAAAATCAAATGATAATGCTAACCTTGGCCTTGAATGAGAAAGGAAAGCTCAGGGCACTCCAAGCAGTGTTGTACCCATAAGTCTGGCCTCAATCTTAAGGTTCCTTACTTTTTAAAATGGGCTTCCCTGGTGGCACTAGTGGTAAAGAACCCACCTGCCAGTGCAAGAGACATAAGAGACGCAGGTTCGACCCCTGGATTGAGAAGATCCCCTGTAGGAGGGTGTGGCAATCCACTCCAGTATTTTTACCTGGAGAATCCCACAGAGAGAGGAGCCTGCAGGCAACAGTCCATAGGGTTGCAAAGAGTTGGACATGACTGAAGCAACTTAGCATGCATTTTTTTTAATGCCTGGAGCAAAAGCATATCTAGTGATGTGCAGCAGCTCTGCCCAGAAGACAGTCTTATTTCTAAAGTGAAAGTGAAGTCGCTCAGTTGTGTCCGACTCTTTGCGCCCCCTTGGACTGTAGCCTACCAGGCTCCTCTGTCCATGAGATTTTCCAGGCAAGAATACTGGAGTGGGTTGCCATTTCCTTCTCCAGGAGATCTTCCCTACCCAGGGATTGAGCCCAGTTCTCCCGCACTATAGGCAGATGCTTTACCATCTGAGCCAGCAGGGAAGTCCTTATTTCTAAAATTTTTAGCTAAAAGGGGCCTGGATTCTTCCCCCTGGTCTACTTGTCAGATATTTCTCAGCCCAGGGATGCAGGTTTCAGGAGAGCAGACCAGGTTGAATTTTACCTTCCCTATAGAGGAGATGCAGGAGATGTGGGTTCAATCTCTGGGTTAGGAAGATCCCCTGGAGGAGGAAATGGCAACCCTTCTCTAGTATTCTTGTCTGGGAAATCCCATGGACAGAGGAGCCTGGAGAGCTACAGTCTATGAGGTTGCAAAGAGTCAAACACGACTGAGTGACTAACACTTCCACTTTCTTTCTCCCTGGCTTGCTGAGCTGTGGCCCAGGTGTTCAGTGAGATCTTAGGATGGTTTACAAGGCTGTTTATCATCTGTCTTCATCTCCTACTATTTCTTCCTGGCACGATACTCCAACAAGGAGTCCAACAATAGCCAACAAATTCTCCCCCTCCACTACCAGGCTCCGAAAGGGCACAACACCTCTCCCCAGGGAATTTATCATCAAATTCAAGGATAGGCTCCATGTCCACTGTGAAGTCTTACACCTCTTCTACCCAACTTTGCCAACCCCTCCTTCAGGTCTTCAACCAAAGTGAAGGTCACCCAGAGGGGCAGAATTGGATGAAATTAGATAGACGTGAGACCAGAGACCCCTGAAGACATGACCAGTGTTCATATCTCATGGAAGCAGCATTAATAGCATTTGACTAAATCAACACGTAAACATATGTATCTGGAAAACAAGAGCTAGTAACATCTGGTAAAACCTCCAGATGCCCATTGCCTGGACTCAAATCTTGCTCAACCAGCTCCATGGCCTTGAGAAAATTATATTACTTCTCTTTCCTTCTCCGTGAAATGAGAATCTTGATAAAGGTTTTAAACAGAAAGTGTTATGAGAATCAGATGAGTAAATTAGCATAAACCCATTGGATCTGCTTCAGACCCACAGTGAATAGATGGTAAGAGCTAGGTATTTTTGATTAGTACAATTTTTTAAATTCTCTTGATTTTAATTGAGAATTAATGTTGGGTTTAGTTACATAATTTATTTTGGTTTTGCTTTGTTTTTGTTCATCATTTTATACTGGTTTTTCTCTTTCTTTTGGAAGAATTTAAGCAATGAAAATAAAGAAAATCATCAGGAAACACTTTTTTTCTACACTTAATATGGCTCAGGGCTTCCTTGGTGGCTGAAACAGTAAAGAATCTGCCTGCAATGCAGGAGACCCTGGTTCAATCCCTGGGTCAGGAAGATCCCCTGGAGAAGAAAATGGCAATCCACTCCAGTATTCTTGCCTGGGAAATACCATGGACAGGGGAATCGGGTGGGCTACAGTCCATGGGGTCACAATGAGTCAGACACCACTTAGTGAGTAACACACACAATACAGTCCATGCTTCTTTTCAAATGATGACTTGATTTTTTTTATACTTAAGGGCACATATACAAACACATGATTATCATTTAGAAATAATTTCATTGGGTTATTTAAGAGTTTATCTCATATTCTGCCCACACCCTTTGAAAAAAGAGATTTCAATAAAGTATTTTGAAATGGATAAAGCAAATAAGATTATGTTTAGATAGTATGAAACTCTTACTTCTTTTTGTTACCAGTTCTTGCTCTTACAAGTCTGTATGTTCTTTTATACAGGGCTCTTTTCCCTGCATTTCTTATTAAAAACATGTGGGAATGTAAATAACAGTAGCTCTTCAGATGAAACTGCAAAGTGAAATGTATTCTGCATTTTGTGGAGCTTTTACTCTACTCTTAAAACAGCAAGTGGAAGATTTCAAGACTGGAGGTCTATTTATTAACAGGCTGCTTAGGCCAGCATTTGTACTGTCCTTTCCTGGAAATCTTACTAACTCAACAGTAGTCAATCCATCATAGCTGCACAAAGGAGGCGATGAAAAGCATGCCTGTCTCCTGCACTTGAAATTGAAATTAGCCTGATTGGATTGCACAAACAGTCCTCTGCCTCTGCCGTCAGCCCTGCTTGACTTCAAAGGATTCATATGCGTGGAAAAAGAAAATCCAAAGCTACAAAGAGTTGAGAATGTGGAGCAAATAATGTCATTTCTTTTACTTAAGGCTTAAATTACCAAGCAAAACAAAAACAGAACCAAAGAAACCAAATCCTTGCTGTTTCCAAACAATTAATTTTAAAGTCGTATTTATGTGATCAGTCTATTTATTTGTCATTTAATAGCTATGTTGTGTGCTTGTGCTAAGTCACTTCAGTCATATCCAACTCTTTGTGACCCCATGGACTACAGCCCACCAAGCTCCTCTGTCCTTGGGATTCTCCATGCAAGAATACTGGAGTGGGTTGCTGTGGCCCCCTCCAGGGGATCTTCCCGACCCAGGGATCGAACCCACATCTGCTGCATCTCCTGCAGTGACAGGTGGATTATTTAACCATTAGTGTCACCTGGGGTGGCTCTAAATGTTACTACTGCAGTTTAAGTCAGTTATCTTTATGAACCTTTTGAAATCCATCTTGCTTTGATAAGTGAAGAAAATAAATATTCTTGAATTTCTGCTGTGCATGTTTACCATTTACAGTAGGTATGGCAAATATGTGTGTGCAGGGCCAGGAAGGAAGTGTGGTAATGGAGGCTGCCTGGATGGGAAATGTGATGAACTTGTTTAAAGGGGAAGCCATTACTCAGAACCAGCCAACTGTTGCCTTGCAAGGAGCGGAGACCACATTGCCTATTCTAAAGACTGCCAAGAGGAGGCTGAAAATGCAGTTTTATATTTTACCCCAGGTTTTCCACAATTGCAATTAATTAAGAAATTAAAACATTGCATGAGAAACAAAACAAATGAGTCAGATTTGTCATATTTCATCGAGAAATCAGTTGTGAGAATGTATGGAGCCAAAGATGGAAAAGTAGGATTGTTTGAAAATTAGTCACTACAAGGAATCTCTGTTTCCTCTAAGTTGGAGGAGTGAAAATGTTGCCCAGAGATCAACGGCAGGTACTTCAGACCTTCAGATGTCCAAGTTCAGCTTCTTAAGCAGAAGTCTAGCAAGTGGTCCTTCTGAATCTGGGTCATTACTGCTGTTTTTGAAGCTGTCACCATGAGGACTCATGTGTCAGCTGCTCCAGCTGCAGCTAATATTGTCATTACTTCCTGAATTGTTCCCATTGCTGCTACTGTGGCCTCTATCACAGGGATCCCTTGGTGCTGCTGCTGCTAAAATCCATATTGTCTCAACTTCCACAGCTGTTGCCATTACAGGATTATTCTCATTGCAGCTACCGCTCAGGACAG
The DNA here is from genome assembly GCF_023091745.1 of Budorcas taxicolor. Classification (NCBI taxonomy): domain Eukaryota; kingdom Metazoa; phylum Chordata; class Mammalia; order Artiodactyla; family Bovidae; genus Budorcas; species Budorcas taxicolor. The sequence goes on along the minus strand of NC_068923.1, from coordinate 40,793,941 downwards.
CTTTAGAGGAAATAGGAAGAGTCACTTCTTCCCTCCCCCAGCTGTGTGACTTACAGTCAGGTCCTCCCACAGTCAGATGACATAGGAACGACATGCCAATTTCTTTAAGAGCATGCCTGCAAAATTCTCCTGAAAATGTTAGAAAACTAGGTTGACAAGACTGAGCGAATGAACTGAATTGAACTGAACTGAACTGATATATACATAAACCCCACAAGTAATATAGAATAATAGCATTGCCTTTATCTAGTCATGCAGGAAAGCTTGAACAATAGAAATTCTTTTAATGTCATTTACTACATTAACATTAAAAGAGGGAAATCATTGGATTAGGGAAGAGGGAAATCAGAAGATATGAGAAGAAAATATATATGCTAAAATCCAATGTTCATGTACATTAAAAGTTTTTTACCAGCCTAGGAATCGAAGAGTCAGGCATGAACTTAACTACTGAAGAATAGGAATAGAAGACAACTTTCTTAACCTGACATATTTTAATCTATAGCAAAACCATCAACATTATCATATTTAATGTTTAAATGAATATTTTCTGTAAAAATTAAGAAAAGGAAAGAGGTGGCTGCTGACATGCTTATATTTACTGTTGTTCTAGAGTTCTTGGCAAGTGCAGTAAGACCTTAATAATTAAGACCTTCTTTCAAACAAGTTGTTAGGTAGATGGTTAGGAAAGTGCCAGTTTTGTGGAAAAACACAAAAAACACACAGGAAAAACATTCAAATGGAATAAATAAATTTTCTTTCCTCTTTTGAATAAAAGAAAAGTCAGTTACTTGGCCCATGATATACTGAGTTAGATACACAGAAAAAAAGAGAATGTGATTAAATAGCTTCTCATTTGGTGCATTTGTTTATGTATTCTGCCTTGATGATAAGGCAGTGAAGCACAATCAATCACTGATTTTAATTCCCTTTATTGTGTGACAGACAGATGAAAAGGGAAGCGAACTGAATGAAGGAGTTGGTTAGTCAGGCTGTGCACCATCTCCAGCCCCAGATGGCACTCACATCCTGTGTTCTTTGCCACATGACTAAGCACGGCTAAGCTCCACCTCACAGGGTCCATGCAGTTCACAAGCACTTCCCCTATGAGATGCAATTTAAAAAAGACTAACCATCTCCCTCTTTATGTATGTGAATAAAGCCATGGAATTCATTTTCATGGATTACATCATAAAATGTCCTAAATTCTGTATTCTGTGTTCTAAAAACTGTAAGATCAATCATAGTTGCCTTTGATACCACCTGGCACTCTGTGATCAAGAGTATATTTACTAATACTTTTCGTTATAACATGGTTGGCAATTCCTGGTTCTCTCTCTTTCTAACCAAACAGACACTGATCAGAACTTATACTATAAAGTGAATGAAATTATTATGTAGAGATGTTGTTTAGTTGCTAAGTCATGTCTGAACTCTTTTGCCACGCCATGGACTATAAACTACCAGTGTCCTCTGTCCATGGGATTTCCTGGGCAAGAATCTTGGAGTGGGTTGCCATACCTCCTCCAGGGAATTTTCTCCACCCAGGGATTGAAACAGAGTCTCTTGCCCAGGCAGGCAGTTTCTTTACCTCTGAGCCACCAAGGAAGCCCTATGTAGATATGAGGATAATAATTTTTCATCAAATTGAGTATTTTTTATGGGAGTAAAACCTAAAGAAATAATTTATATTAAAGATTTGAAATGTCTTAATTTTATGTCCAATGGTAAGTCCTCCCTTGAACACCACGAGGGCCAGAAGCCCCAAATCTCCACATCATCAAAAATTCTAGTATAACTTTTAGTCAGTTCTCCATATCTTGAGGCTCCTCCTATACCAAGGTTCCTCCATATCCTCGATTCCACATCTGTGGATTCAACTAGCAGGGGATCTTGTACTGCTATAATATTTACTATTGAAAAATGTTTCATGTAAGTGGACCCATGCAGCTCAAAACCATGTTGTTCACAGGTCAACTGTACACAATTTTTAAAGCCTTTTATTCAGCACCCAGATTTACTACCCAAGCACCATCCATTCTGAAATCCATTAGTCTGAGAAATTGTTTCTTCAAGAAACTTCTTCAAAATGCTTGACCTTTCCTGGAAATCCATACGTATAGCCTCTTATCCCGGACATCCGTCAATATAACATCAATACCACTGGTTTAAAAAGTAATGTATTTGGTGACTAAATAAAGATCACTTCCTACAGACAAACTTCTCTGATGCTCAAGGGGCTGCAAACCCTCCCTTCTAGCCCTCGCTCTCCCAAGTTCTCCACCTCTCACCAGGCACCAAATACCCAAAAGGCAGTTATTGTTTCTCTGCATCTTATCTAGCTGACTGTCTGCTTGAGGAGCAGAGTCACGGCTCTCTCCATCCCTGTATCTCCCAGGATTGAGGTCAGTGCCTGGTAACTGAGTTTAATAAAATGAAAAGGATACTTGAAGAATCCTCCTATTAAAATAAAATCCACTTTTATATCCCTTGCCATTGAATCTCTGGATACTTCTGAACAGTCCAAAGCACTTTTAAAACATCCTATACTGCTCTATTTTTTGTTTTTTATCTGATGGTCAGTCAAGTGAGGCCACAAGAGGAGACACAAGAGAGCTTCAGGAAAGTGAGGTTTATTATACTCATAGGTCCTGCCTGCCATGCGGGGCCACGTGGAGAGGCCTCACTGATGAGGAAGTAAAAAACAGGAGTGAGGGGAAAGCTTGGACTAGACACTTTTGGGAGGGTTCCCAGGGAAGGCAAGGCAAGTCCCAGTGAACAGTTAAGGACTGGCTTGTTTGAATATATTCAGCGGAATTCTAGCTTTAGGGGTAGTCCCTAGCTGCCGGTTACCTGGCTCTGGGGTGATGGAGGCAGAGACATATTGCCTCCTAGGAGCCTTCCAGGTGGTGCAGTGGTAAAGAACCTGCCTGCCAATGCAGGAGACATAAGAGACACAGGTTCCATCCCTGGATCGGGAAGATCCTCTGGGGGAGGGCATGGCAACCCACTCCAGTATCCTTGCTTGGAGAATCCCATGGGCAGAGGAGCCTGGTGGGCTACAGTCCATGAGGTCGCAAAGACTAAGGTCAGACAAAACTGAATGACTGAGCACAGTGTTCAGAGGCCCACAGAGGAGGGTGGGCTCTGGGCTGATCGGTTTACATATCAAAGGCCTGCCTTGGGTTGGGATCTTTAGTTCCAGGAAGGGCAACCTCCCACCAGCCGGAAAAGTTTTAAAGATGCCAGAACATAATTTTATATATATATATTATATATATATATATATATATAATATATACATATAAATTAAATATATACACAATCCTCACATCCTCATGGCAAGCTTCATGCCAGTCAGGAAGCAGGGTTCATGCGGGTCTGTCATTACTTTCAGGGTCACAGCTGTGTCTTTCTCGCCATCGCTCCTGGCCTTTCCCAGTTTGAAACCTCCTGGGTGGCCTCCCACTTACTCTCCATCCCCACGTCAGGTGTTATGAAGACTAATGAGAACAGCAAGGGGCAGAGACGTGCTGCCTCGGAAGCAGAGAATTTATCAGTTTTGCTGAGCTGGCACAGGTACGTTATGTGGAAAAGAGACGAGGGGTTTGAGGTGTGAGGCTCTCTCTCCAACTTGTTCATTTCACAGCTCCTTTCCCTCTGGTACCACCTGCAAAAGAAGTCACTTATGGAGTCCTGTTGCTTGGACCAACTTCATCCTGGAATTGGTGTCCCAGGTGGCTCAGTGCTAAAGAATCCGCCTGCCAATGCAGGAGATGCAGGTTCAATCCCTGGGTCAAGGAGATCCCCTGGAGGAGGAAATAGCAACCCACTCCAGTATTCTTGCCTGGGAAATCCCACGGACAGTGGAGCCTGGTGGGCTACATCACAGGATGGCAAAGAATCAGACACGACTAAGTGACTAAGCACACAGAAACACACATCCTGGCATCACAGTGGAGTCTCTGGTCCCAGACCTCCAGCAGTACTGACAATGGAGCCAGTAGAGGCAATTTCTCCATTTTGACTTCGTCCTGAGCCTCACCAGCCCAACTAGGAAGCTCTTTTCCACCAGGACTCTCCGTGACAGTTCACCTGTGCTGAAAACTACGTTTCCGTGCATCTATCAGTTCTGCCAACTGCCCCCAAAGCAAGTGCAGACCTGGACTGTTCTGTTCAGTGTCTGGGCACACCTCCCCTCCACCCCACACAGATTCTCTACTGTGCTCCTGCTACCACGCTTCACCCCTGCACTCCTTGAAACCACTGCTGACTGGCCCTGATTGGCCCCGACACACAGGTATTCTCATTGGTATAATGGGTCACCTAGGAGACCTCCTCAGTTATTTTTCTCTTCAGGGATATTGTAGGACATCACTTATTATTTCATGATTGATACAATGTCCATATAGTCAAAGCTATAGTTTTTCCAGTAGTCGAGTGCAAATGTGAGAGTTGGACTATAAAGAAGGCTGAGCACCAAAGAATTGATGTTTTTGAACTATGGTGCTGCAGAAGACTCTTAAGAGTCCTTTGGACAGCAAGGAGATCAAACCAGTCAATCCTAAAAGAAATCAACCTTGAATATTCATTGGAAGGACTGATGCTGAAGCTGAAGCTCCAATACTTTGGCTACCTGATGCGAAGAGCCAGCTCATTAGAAAAGACTCTGATGTTGAGAAAGATTGAGGGCAAAAGGAGAAGGGCAACAGAGGATGAGATGGTTTGGATGGCATCACTGATTCAATGGACATGAGTTTGAACCAACTCTGGGAGATGGTAAGGGACAGGGAAGCCTGGCATGCTGCAGTCCATGGGATTACAAAGAGTCAGACACAATTTAGCAATTTACCAACAATTCAGTGTTTAATCTATTGCAGGGATTGCATCATAGAATGTTTGTCTTCCCCCAAACATTAGTGCACTCTTTGTTTTTTACTTTAAAAAGTTATTTTGTATCAAATTAGAAGGTAGACTAAAGAATAAATGTCCATAAATCAATTCTTACCCACTCCAGTGTTCTTGCCTGGAGAATCCCCACGACGGGGGAGCCTAGTGTGCTGACGTCTACGGGGTCACACAGAGTCGGACACGACTGAAGTGACTTAGCAGCAGTAGCAGCAAATCAATTCTTTTTATTTACACTCTTCTAGGATGTTTTAATAAAAGCCTCTAGCCTGAAAATTATATTGCTGAGGCTCTTTGAGCCAGTAACTGTGATGTCAGAATTTGGTGCAAGCTGTTGAAACCTGTTTCCAGTTTAAAGTCAAGGCACTGAAATAGAATCTAAAGAAAATTAACTGAAACTTATAATTTTTATGAAGTAAAAGCCACACAAAAATTAAAATCTATTTTGGTGTATATAAAATAGAACAAACTTCCTGCAGTTCACCCTTCAAGGACAAATGGTGGGAAAACATACAGCCAGGTCCAGGGTTGCAGGCACATTCTCCAGCCTCGAAAAGACCCTGGATACCAGGATTAGAATGGGACTGAAACTTATTGCAATCAATAATAATAATCATAAAAAGTGCATCCCTATAACTCCACGGAAATACTTTCCATAAATTTTCACTTAATGGAATTGAACTGAAAGTGGTTCCAAGGCATTCATAGCATTCTTATTGTCATGTGGGGACACAGTGCAAAAGCCCACTTAAATATCGGATCTCAAGGTCAAAGAGAGGAGAGAGCCTGCCTTTGTGTTTCCCCTAGTCCTGAAACGTGGCAGTGTGCTAAGTGGCCGTACTGATGGAAGGTGAGAAACAAAGATAAAAGACAGCAGACGTCGTCCCCAGGAAAAGCAGATAGAACAGGCATTAGAGCAAATGATAAATGTATCGAAAGGACAAGGAAAAATAGCTCTTTTTTTTTTAAATAGCTCTTTTCTCTTACCATAAATAAATAGAATAAAGTAGCTAGCAAAAAAGGCGTACACACAATGGAAGACGCTCTGTAACGTGTGACATTTTCATCAGTGATACATTTCTCTTTGACTCTGTATGCCAGACAATTGTTACCCAATTAAAAGTAAGAGAGTGTATAAAAAGAAAGGGGAATACAAATATTAAGGAGAATGATCGAGCTGCTTTGGTGGAAGTAGAAGGGCACCAGTGACTGCTTTAAATCACCATCTCAGATCTTATAGAGATAAAGCCTTGAAACTCCCATTTCCTTTTCTACCTCATAAATTGATTTGAGGAATAATGAACTGCTGTTTGTGAAGCACTTATATCTTTATTTTTTTTTTTTAATTTTAAAATCTTTAATTCTTACATGTGTTCCCAAACATGAACCCCCCTCCCACCTCCCTCCCCATAACATCTCTGTGGGTCATCCCCATGCACCAGCCCCAAGCATGCTGTATCCTGCGTCAGACATAGACTAGCGATTCAATTCTTACATGATAGTATACATGATAGAATGCCATTCTCCCATATCATCCCACCCTCTCCCTCTCCCTCTGAGTCCAAAAGTCCGTTATAGACAGCTGCGTCTTTTTTCCTGTCTTTAAATAATATCTTTAAATAATGATTGTAATAGGAAGGCAGATGAGGGTCGAAGGAGGAAGTCTTTTCAGAGCTGAACAGGTTTCACCCAGTGACATCATCTCTGAGATTTTGGTACTCAGGCTAGGGTGATTTCTGATACCTGGACCTCATCTCTTGGGAAGCAGCTAAGAGTCATCCACTGCCAGCCTCAGACACAGCATACTTGATCTCCCCATCACATCAAAGCTGCCACTCAGCTCTCTTTCAGGAGGTAAAACCAAGGGTCATTTGTATGTCCTCACCCCCAATCACTTCATGGGAAATAGACGGGGAACAGTGGAAACAGTGTAAAACTTTATTTTTGGGGGGCTCCAAAATCACCGCAGATGGTGACTGCAGCCATGAAATTAAAAGACGCTTACTCCTTGGAAGAAAAGTTATGACCAACCTAGATAGCATATTCAAAAGCAGGGACATTACTTTGCCGACTAAGGTCTGTCTAGTCAAGGCTATGGTTTTTCCTACGGTCATGTATGGATGTGAGAGTTGGACTGTGAAGATGGCTGAGCGTCGAAGAATTGATGCTTTTGAACTGTGGTGTTAGAGAAGACTCTTGAGAGTCCCTTGGACTGTAAGGAGATCCAACCAGTTCATTCTGAAGGAGATCAGCCCTGGGATTTCTTTGGAGGGAATGATGCTAAAGCTGAAACTCCAGTACTTTGGCCACCTCATGCGAAGAGTTGACTCATTGGAAAAGACTCTGATGCTGGGAGGGATTGGGGGCAGTAGGAGAAAGGGACGACCGAGGATGAGATGGCTGGATGGCATCACTGACTCGATGGACATGAGTCTAAGTGAACTCCAGGAGATGGTGATGGACAGGGAGGCCTGGCGTGCTTCGATTCATGGGGTTGCAAAGAGTCAGACACGACTGAGCAACTGAACTGAACTGAACTGACCCCCCCAAAATTGAAAATGAGTTAACTCTGTCAATCCACCTGGAAAGAAAAATGCATGGTATTCCATTTGTAGTCACTGTTATAGGATATTGAAAAGATAAAACCTGTCTGGTTTCTTGGTTATCAAAAAGAAAAAAGAATCAGGTAAATTGCAGCCAACCAATATATGAGTGTCAGAAGCCTCAAAACTGCCAATTTGTTTGTATTTTCTGCAATGCTCTTAACGTTAAATTAGAAAAGATACTAAATAGCATTGGAACTGACAGAGTATAGAAACTGATATCAACAAAACTACTCAGAAATAGAAGGAAGCCTTAGGTTTAAACGTCAAGTCCAAATTGATCTGTAGACAGAGAGAGACTCCCTCCTGGAAAAAAAAAAAATGCAGCCAAACGTTCATCATCAGAGACAAAAGATGAGCCTGGCAAACTCATTACAGTGGCAGTGAAGCTGTCTGATAAACCACGGGACAGTGACAGAGCTCTCTGCTGAGGGGCAGTCTGAGGCCCGCCACTCCACCTGCCAACTGCAGGGAACATGAACATCTCTTAACAGGAAATGTGCAGGGGGTGGAAAAATGAAGGAGCGATTCGCTGAGTGAGACAGAAAGCTCCAGATCAGTCAAAAGCACTTCCTGAAACCCTTGGAGTTGGTTATACGCCAACGCCCAATGATGCAGCAAAAAAAAAAAAAAAAACAACAAAAAGAAACCAACAACAATCTGCAGTCAACTGCTCAGAAAAGATCAACACACAGCACACCTAAAACTTAGCTGTTTATTTAAATTAAAACCCAACACCTCCGGGGCAGGGCAAGACTGACCGGCCTGAGCCCAATGTCACCCACGAGAGAGACGACGAGTGCTAAAGAGCAGATCAACCGTCTCTTCCTGCCAGACTCAAAAGGTCCTTGTGGATTAAACCCTGTTCCAAGGGCCTGGGCTTTTATGCGGGGTTTAGATGTGCTGGCTTACATGTGTAGTTCTAACTGAGTCCAAGTCTTCTTTTTGGACAAATTTTACTCCAGGTTATGGAGAGAATTGGGGCCAGAAATCATATATGTTCAAAGATTCAAAATAGGATAGAGAGAGGTTTGTGAGAACAGTGGAGATCCCTTGCTGAAACCCCCCATTAGGAGAACTGCCTGATGGGGCTCACAGCCGCCAGCTGCTGCTTCCAAGTGCTCTTGGCTACCAAGCCGAGGCCCTGCTTCCCCTCCGGCTGTTCCCATCAGCGACTGAGGATGGCAGGGGTTCTCAGCAGACCATTCGTGGCAGGTGTGGGGCTCCTCCATCCTGGCTTGGGCCCTTGCATTAGTTTGCTGACACCACCCCAGAACCACACAGCGATCTGAGGCTCTTTCTTCTCAGTCCCTCCTCTCTCTTCTGCACGCACAGGAGCCAGCCCTGCAGGACAGTGGAAAGGCTCCTTTCTCCTACTCCTGTCCCATCCCTCTTTACTCTGCAGGGCACTTCCTCAATTAATTGTCCAACCATGTCTAAGCCTACCTGGTAACTGCTTCTTTGAGGGCCTGGCCTGGCATAAGCTCATATCTGCAAACCATAGACAGCCATCAGTGTTTGATTCTACCAGCTAGATTCCAGCCACGAAATAGACGAGAGTGGTTTACCAAGATGTTTGTTTAGTGTTAGGAAAGCACAGCATGGGTTTCATAACTGGTAGTCCCGTAAGATTTACATGATTTTATTTCTCAACAGGGTGACTACAGTGACACACGAGGGAGATGCAGGAGACATTTGTATTTTCATAAGGCATCTGGCGAGGGTTCGGGTATGACTGTATTTGGTGTAGGAGCACCGTGTGGTGACTGACCCTGACTGAGCTCATCACAGACACTGCAGAGGGGGGACTCCCCTGGTGGTCCAGTGGTTAAGACTTTGCCTTCTAATGCAAGGGATGTGGGTTCAATCCCTGTTCAGCGGGCTAAGGTATCATGTGCCTTGTGGCCAAAACCAAAACATAAAACACAAAGCAATATTGTAATAAATTGAATAGACTTTTAAAAAGGTCCATATCAAAATAATTTTATTTTTTAAAAAAGGACACTTTAGAGGAAGCCGAGAGGGGTCCATGGGGGAGGCACACTCAGGGAAAATGGAGAAGACAGAAAAGATTCAGCAGACTAACAACTGCCATGCCCTAGGGCACTACCAGAACATTCACAATGCACCAGGCAGTGTATAAGGGCTTCCCAGTGGTAAAGAACACGCCTGCTAATGCAGGAGACATAAGAGGTGCTGGTTCGATCCCGGGAGGAGGGCATGGCAACCCACTCCAGTATTCTTGCCTGGAGAATCCCACGGACAGAGGAGCCTATCGTCCATACAGTCGCAGAGTTGGACACGTCTGAAGGGACTTGGCATGCACACAGGCAGTGTATAAAACACAGTATATGCTATGTATCATGTTGTTGTTTAGTCGCTCAGTCATGTCCAACTCTTCTGTGACCTCATGGATTATAAGCACCATTGGTTAAGAGCTGAGAAATCCGTCACAGTACTAACTACAACACCAAGCCCTGTGCTAACTACAACACCCTGCCTCCTGTCTCTGGGGAAGGAGTTCAAGTTCAGTGTGACCAGATTTTGATATGCAGTCTCATATACATTATGGTGGGAGACAAGGCTCCCTCTCTAAACAGTTCGAGGTCTGTATTCGATGCTTTGCTCAGTCCCTCAGTCATGTGCAACCCCCTGGACTGTAGTCTGCCAGGCTCCTCTGTCCATGGAATTTCCCAGGCAAAAATACTGGGGTGAGTTGCCATTTCCTACTTCAGGGATCTTCCTGACTCAGGAATCAAACCCTCATCTCTTGTGTCTCCTGCATTAGCAGGCAGATTTCTTTACCCATTGCACCACACTGGAAGCCCCAGTTTGCAAAAAGACCTTCCAGGCCTTCTTTCACATGCAACCAGCGTCATCTACAGGGCAGTACTCGAAAGTGCAGGTGAATGTGCTCTGGGTCTCTCCAGCTGATCTCCAGCCATGCACGCAGATGCCTCATTGATTAGGTAGTATCACACAAAGAGTGACTCACTGGACATGGTTGGGCTTGGGGAGGGTATGGTATAGGGTAGGTGATGAGATCACTTCCTCGTAATGCCACATTGTAGCACACATCACATGCTCTTTCTCCAGCAACTGGGCACACTTCTGATTTTACTTTTAATCATGGTGGGCAGTTCCACAGAAGCTCAGCCTGCTTTTGTGCTTCCAGCATCCAAACTCATCCCACACCTGCATGTCTTGCTCTCATCTCATAGGATCTTATCCAACTTTTGTGGGATCCTATTTCAACCTGTGCTCGTATGCGGCTTCGTTGTTGTTCAGTCACTAAGTTGTGTCCGACTCTCTGCGACCCCATGGACTGCAGCACACCAGGCTTCCCTGTCCTTCACTATCTCCTGGAGTTTGCTCAAACTCATGTCCACTGAGTCAGTGATGCCATCCAACCATCTCATCCTCTGTTGTCCCCTTCTCCTTCTGCCTTCAATCTTTCCTAGCATCAGGGTCTTTTCCAATGAGTCCGCTCTTCACGTCAGGTGGCCATAGTATTGGAGCATCAGCTTCAGCATTAGTCCTTCCAATGAATATTCAGGGTTGCCTTCCTTCAGGATTGACTGGTTTGATCTCCTTGCTGTACAAGGGACTCTCAAGAATCTTCTCCAACACCACTATTTGAAAGCATTAATTCTTTGGTGCTCAGCCTTCTTTATGGTCCAACTTTCACTACTGGAAAAACCATAGCATTGACTGTACAGGTCTTTGTTGGCTAAGTGATATCTCTGCTTTTTAATACGGTGTCTAGGACATGGACTAGAAGGAGATGGTACATCCTAACTGTGGTCTGGATACCAATTGCATCAGGGAGGACCATAGCTTGTTTCACTAAATCTGCCTGTATAAAACTCTTTGATAGAAATTGTAGCCAATCCCACCTTGAAAATGTGGTGACAGAGTAGACTTAGTGAGGGACATGATGCAATCTAAAGGGTGAAACAGGCTGTACTACAGCACATGACACGTGACACGTGGCTCACCTCAGTGTTAGCCTCCCCTGCAGTGGACAGTGGTACCTGAATGAACTCTGATTCACCTGGGTGTACCTCAGACATGCAAGCCTGAATCAGTGCTTGGTGCTCCAGGGCCTTCTGAGATGCCAACGGAACTTGTTTGGTCAGTCATAGGCACAGTCTGAAGCCACACCATTGGAAGTGACCTTCGACCAATGACCAATGGAAGATGAATTTCAGTAGATAAAGGCTGCTGTTTCCTGACTTTGATGAGGACATTTCCGAAAAATGCTCTCTTCATTTCTCAGAGGTTCTGAATGAATTGCCCAAATGTCTTTACCAGTGTCAACAGTGGTGGTTGGTGGTTTAGTCTCTAAGTTGTCGTCTGACTCTTTGTGACCCCGTGGATTGTAGCCCGCCAGGCTCCTCTGTCCATGGGATTTTCCAGGCAAGAATACTGGAGTGGGTAGCCATTTCCTTCTCCAGGGGATCTTCCAACCCAGGGATGGAACTCGGGTCTCCTGCATTGCAAGTTGATTCTTTACTGACTGAGCCGCCAGGGGAGCCCAACAATACTGCACGTTTATAGTGACTTTCCTCCTTCGGAGTCTTTCTGTGTCCCTCTCTTCCTTACTTCTGCTCCCTGAGTTCATCTGTCAGGCAAATTACTTGCCCTAAAACCCCGTTTCAAGCTCTATGTTTAGAGGAAACCAAACTAAAACACAAAATGTCTCCAAAATCTTCACGTTTCCTGCTTTATGACAAACATGCTCACTCTGGCTGGAGGTGTAGCTGGATCGAATATTGGGAAAGGAATGTTTATTATTTAGAGCCCAATGGCAGTGTAAGTCTGGGATTTGTGCCAGGTTTCAAATTTCTATTGCTTTGCAGAATCTTCACCTTAAAACTTGGAGATGCTGAAAATCCACCGTCACAGTCAGATGAGTTATTGCTCCTGGAATTTTTAAGTCGTTCAGATAACATATTTTTAGAGAAATCTACCCCAGAGCAAAATTGGAAGCATTGGAGGGAATATATGTTCCAAGCCTATCATTTTTTACCTTTCAAATTCCCTGACGCATCCAGTTCAAGCTATCATTGATATTGCTTTGGGGCATTCCAAGTCCCCAGCGAGAAGTCGGCTACAAACTCTAACTACTTTCTAAGAAACATGAAGTTCAAGCAGTTGTCTAAGAGCTCAGATCAATGAGTCATGAAGGCACTAAGTGGGGTAGCTCACCTCCTCTGAACTCCCAGACCCTGAATTCAACAGTGAGGAATGCCGATGGATACTCTCCTAGGCACTCTGGTTAAAATAACACTTAGCATTTAGTGGTTTCCAGTCCCAAAGTATTTACTGAAACCCTAGGCATTCCATTGCCAATCCTTTGAAATATGTGGCATTAGCCTCATCATTCTAAATAGGAGAAAACAGGCTAAAATCGGTTATTTAATAGCACAGCACTCAAATATGCAAAAAATTGGAATTCAGTCGTTTCCGAGTTCCAAATTATCTCCTTTGGTTGTTTAAGTTTGATGAACTCAATTCAGACTGATGTTTCACCCATGATTTTTTGTTTTTCCTATGTGCTATTTCATTCTGTGTTCCAGAAGCAAGTGATGTCAATAGTTCTTTGAATGGGAAGTTTGGGCTTCAAACTCTTGAGAATGAAGGATGTTTTGTTGCACTCAACAGGCCATGGAGGTTCTGGAGATTTCAAAACAATTGTTGAAGACAGTAAAGGAATATTTATTAATCCTTATTTATCTCAAATAGACAAAGGTGGAGGTGCCAGACAGAAAGAGTGGGTTGACAGGTAGGAACAGAGAGTAGAAATGATAACTTACTGTGTGTTCACAAATAACTCAAAATTAGGGCACCATTCCTCTATTATGCTGAGCTGAAGACCTTTCCATTTAGAGTGCTCATTGCAGAATGTGCAAAAATAATTCATTTTTTTTTCTATATTACAAAATTTTCTTTGAAAGATGGTTACAATTATAAGACTGTTAGCATAAGTGAAGCCACTGATGCCATCCTGCACCCAATACAGTTCCTCCTGTCCTCTCACTGACCCTACCCAGGTCTACTGGCTTCCCAGATTCCTCCGTGGAAAAATAACCTGGCAATGCAGGAGACGTGGGTTTGATCCCTGAGTCCGAAAGATCCCCAGGAGAAAGACACGGCAACTCAGTCTGGTATTCTTGCCTGGAGAATCCCATGGGCAGAGGAGCCTGGTGGGCTACAGTCCACGGAGTTGCAAAGGGTAGGTCACACTGATGCGACTGAGCACGCACACACGCACCCAGGACTATCCCGGTTGCAAATCACTTCTTTGTCTTCAGGGGGTTTGCAGTTAATAGATATTGTTTAATAGTCAACAAACCAGGTGACCTCTGTGCTGTTAGTCCCCAAACAGTGAAGAAGATCATGTTCTCAGTGCCCACAAGGCTAGGTGTATGTGTGAGCGCTAAGTCGCTTCAGTCGTGTCTGACTCTGCAACCCTGTGGATTGCGTTCCCCCAGGCTCTTCTATCCATGGGATTTCTCAGGCAAGAATACTGGAGTGGGTTGCCATTTCCTCCTCCAGGGGATCTTCCCAACCCTGGAATCAAACCTGCATCTCTTATGTCTCCTGCATTGGCAGGTCTGTTCTTTGCCACTAGTACCACCTGCAAAGCCCACAAGGCTAGGTACTCATTCATAAGTCTTAACTTAGGAATGCACATTCTGTGTTCAAGTACGCACCACCGTACCCTAGGAAAACTATAAGATTTGTCCCCGTGGCCCCTCAGTGGTGCAGCTGTGAAGGCTCCTAGATGGTTGTCCACCAGACCCTTGTCCCACTTGCTCACCATTTGAGTAACTAACCCTGTATAAATGGACCCATTCATTGTACACAGCTGCCTGCCTCATTTTTCAGTCTTCAGAGACCTTCTCACTTTGGTGGGCACTTTTCATTCCCTCAATCCTCCAACCAAATGAATACATGAATTAAACTATTTTTAAATGATCTTTTCACACAGATGTAATTTCTGCAATTCTGGGCATAGCTACATCCCAGGAAAAGCAACTGTTTTCTCAACCTAGATAGATCTAATGAAACCTAAAAAGTCTGGAAGAAAAGAATTATACTGATATAAATTATCATAATGTTTGACATCTGTATGACATGTTCTCAAAATCTTCCTGGGATGCTTATTAAAAAGGCAGGCTTCTGGACCTCATTCAGAACCACAGAATCAGAATGTTCTAGAGTAGAGTCTAGTTCTGTAAACTTCTAACCTCCATTCTCACCTTCCCTTCCAGCACTCATGACCCACCAGCTGAGTCCTAGGAAGTCTGGAGAAAGAGAAGTCTGCATAATCTCCATGTTTGGAAAGCAGTACGTTGCATGAAGTCTGATTTATAAAAGTATGCTAAAGTTAGGGTATATCTCTCTCATACACCAGCAATTCCACACAAAGTGCCTGCTGACTTCACTCCAGTAGAGCTGTGCTTCCAGGGCTGAGGTCTCAGTTCCTCTAGGTTTCTTCCTCAGCACCATCACTCACACCAGGACTACTGCTTCGGTTCAGTTCAGTTCAGTCACTCAGTTGTGTCCAACTCTTTGCGGCCCCATGAATCGCAGCACACCAGGCCTCCCTGTCCATCACCAACTCCCGGAGTTCACTCAGACTCACGTCCATCGAGTCAGTGATGCCATCCAGCCATCTCATCCTCTGTCATCCCTTTCTCCTCCTGCCCCCAATCCCTCCCAGCATCAGAGTCTTTTCCAATGAGTCAAATCTTCCCATGAGGTGGCCAAAGTACTGGAGTTTCAGCTTCAGCATCATTCCCTCCAAAGAAATCCCAGGGCTGAACTGCTTAGATCACATTTAAACCCTTGTTGTGGCTCTCGATCCCTGGGTTGGGAAGATTCCCTGGACGAGGAAAACCCCTCCAGTGTTCTTGCCTGGAGAATCCCATGGGAAGAAGGGCCACAAAGAGTTAGACATGACTGAGCGACGGAACGACTGTGCACCACACATGTGGCTCCTCAGAGGCTGCAGCCTAGGGCATGCACACAGTCATGGAGGCTGACGGCTATACCATCAGGATTCTCTTTGAGTGTCCCCATCTCTTGCTGTTCATTGTTGTTCAGTCGCTCAGCTGTGTCTGACTCTTTGTGACCCCATGGACTGCAGCTCTCCAGGCTTCCCTGTCCTTCACTATCTCCCAGAGTTTGCTCAAACTCATGTCCACTGAGTCAGTGATGCCACCAACCATCTCATCTTCTGTCACCCCTTTCCCCTCCTGCCCTCAATCTTTCCCACCATCAGGGTCTACTACAATGAGTCGGCTCTTTGCCTCAGATGGCCGGAGTCCTAGAGCTTCTGCATCAGTCCTTCTAATGAATATTCAGGGTTGATTTCCAATAGGATTGACTGGTTTGATCTCCTTGCTGTCTGAGAGCCTCTCCAGCATCACAGTTCAAAAGCATCAATTCTTCATTGTCTACGTCTGATTGTATCAGCAGTACCTTTGAGGCTGTGCTAATAGCTGACAAATAGCTCTATTGTTTTCAGTAATGACCTGGGGCATAAATTTACCAATAATCTGATATCTTTTGTAGGGATATTTTTTGAAGTCAGTATTGAGTTTTGTCCTGACCTAGGGAGGCCTTTTTATTTTTTCTTCTTACTCTGGTAAAATAGCCTGACTTTGGTTTAGCCCGCTGTTTAGATAGGGCTACCCATTTCCTCTTAATTGTTGCTGTTTAGTCACTGAGTTGTATCTGACTCTTTTGTGACCTCCCTGGACTGTAACCCCCGTTGTCCGTCTCAGCTTTGAATCCACAGGAGTGAGTGAGATTTCACCTTTATCATTTAAGTTTTTCACATATGTTTTAATTGTTTGCGGGCTCAGTTCTGTCCAACACTTTGAGACTCCATGGACTGTAATGCTCCAGGCCCCTCTGTCCATAGGATTTCCCAGGCAAGAATACTGGAGTGGGTTATCATTCCCTCCTCCAGGGTATCTTCCCCACCCAGGAATTGAACCCACACCTCCTGCATCTCCTGTATTGGCAGGCGGACTCTTTACCACTGTACCACCTGGGAAGCATTCTTGTATTAGAATCTTGCAAGTCATCCAGTTTTAATTTGTCATCCATTTCATTCAGAGACCTTAAGCTAACACAGTGACTAAAGACTCAGGAGAAAGATTCTAGCATATTCTCGGGAAGTGAGAAAGCCAACTTGACTGGAATAAGAAGGTACAGCTTGAATAAGTGAGAAATAAGACAGAAAACAGAATGAGACCATGATCAGCAATGTTACAATATCTGAAACTAGGTTTATCTTAAATCAGGAAAAATGAAACCATTGGAAACTTCTGAGCAGAAACTGACAGTATTCACATAATAAAGAGTGGCTGTAGTATGCTGGCTGGAATGTATCAGGAACCATGGTGTACAACATGTAAAGTGAGATACACAATAATTACTCAGTGGAAATGACAAGTATATAAAAGTAGATCTTGGGAATGAAGTAGATACAGGAAAGAATAAGATGAGCCAAAGATGACTTTGAAGTCTGAAGTCTAGGTGACTGGAAAAAGGATGATGTTATTAAAAGATGACATTTGTGGGGAGGGCAGAGAGATGGTATTCAAAAGATAAGGAACCCATCCTCACATTACCATTGCAGGAATTAGCTCCAGGTGGGCTTCCCAGGGGGCACAGTGGTAAAGAATCTGTTTGCCAATGCAGGAGATGCAGGCTTGATCCCTGTGTCAGCAAGGTCCCCTGGAGAAGAAAATGGCAACCCACTCCAGTATTTTGGCCTGAAAATTTCCATGGGCAGAGGAGTCTGGCGGGCTACAGTCCATGGACTTGGACAGAGTCGCATAGGATTGAGCATGCTCACATGCATGTGGGCTTGATTTCAGCTTTGAAAGATAAATTTTCCTTCCTATGATAAAGCAAAATCTAAACTTACGAATCTACATAGAGACAGCAGACGGCTCAGTGTGTGATATTCAAAGAGTCTGATTCCAGGGAGCATTGGGAAGAGAAGCTGTTATCCCTGGGAACAAGATAAAAAAATAATATCTGTGACTCAACTCAATGTAACAGGTCAGACAGATTGGTTGTTAGAGTCAGGGGAATGTTACTTGCACTGGATTTGGAAAATACAACTATCCAAAGTGAAAGAAATACTGACAGTGAGAGCTTTTCTAGCAGAAGCCGTACCACAAAGGGGTAAAGGCAAGAGGAATCATTCTACAAGGCAATTTATTTACTGAGTGGTTTACAGAACAGACTAAAGCTAATTCAGTCGCTCAGTCATGTCCGACTTCTTGCGACCCCATGGACTGAAGCACATCAGGCCTCCCTGTCCATCTCTAACTCCCAGAGTTTACTCAAACTCATGTCCATTGAGTTTGTGATGCCATCCAGCCATCTCATCATCTGTCATCCCCGCTAATTACATAAGTGAAATCAGTAAGGTTGGGAAGGATACGGTGTTTGGCTTCAAAGACCATAGAAGTGTGTGGTGTCACTGCTCCAATTCTTGCCACTGGTTGGCAGCCATCTGTCTTTGATGCTGATGGCTCAGTGGCTAAAGAATCCTCCTGCAATGCAGGAGACAGAGACCTGGATTCAATCCCTGGTTTGGGAAGATTCCCTGGAGAAGGAAACGGCAACCCACTCCAGTATTTTTGCCTGGAAAATCCCATGGACAGAGGAGCCTGGCAGGTGACAGTCTGTGGGGTCACAGAGTTGGACATGACTGAGCAGAGAGAGAGAGCAAGAGAGAGAGAGAAGGTATTTGGTGCAGAGTGTGGGAACCAAGCCATTGTGAGCAGACTACTGAATCTGATGTCAGAGGTACAAGCTTTAATAATAAGCTGAGGTTACTTGTGCAGTTATTAATATTATTGCTGAGAATGTGAAATTTGGCTTGAGATTGGAGCAGAAGAGAAGACACAGATGGAGGGTGTTTTTTTGTTTTTGTTTTTTTTTTAAACTCAGATGGATTGCCATTTTGTCCTCCAAGGGATCTTCCTGACCCAGGGATCCAACCCACGTCTCTTGTGTCTCCTGCATTGTCAGGCATATTCTTTATCACTGCACCTCCTAGGAAGCCCAAAATACCTCAATTAAAAAACAATACTAATGCTTAGCTATAAAGAGAAGCACCAAGGTCACAGAACAAGCTAGCTTCCATATTACTGCAAGCATAAACTCACCCAGTAGTCAAATATTCACTCATTTTTGACAAAATATGTATTAAGAAATAATAGTTTTCATCTTTATACCATCAATGATAGTAAGCAACTTAGCTATATTAAAGTATTTATAAACTCACTATAAAATGTAAAGGAGCAGCACCTCTCAATATCAATATATTATAGTATATAATAAGGGAAATTTTAGGAGGGTGCAGAGGAGGCTATTTATTCAGTTCTTGATATTCCATTAAATTATTCAAGTCACAAAAGCTCTAACGAGTGCTTCCCAGAAGAGAAGGAAAAAATAAGAAAACCTAACTGAAGGTTTATTTCATTTTAAAAATAATATGCATTGTATTATTTTAAGTTTATTGATAAATATCTGAATTGAGTCTTTTCTTTAACCTTAGAGAAGAGTAGAAATTCCCTTGGGAAATTTTCTCAGCTTTCCTCAAGCCTGGAAAACCTGGTTTTATATAGATTAATAACCTTAGAATTTTATCCTCAAAGTAATATTTAATAGCCTGTTGGATGGTGGTATAGAGGAAGTGATTTCTGTGAAACGCTTTTATTTATTTGTTTTCAGCGAAAGAGACTTCATATAATTGTAGTCTCCCCTCTGCAATGTAGTTTCTATTATTCTCTGAGTTTATCATGAAGAATAATGATGCTTTGATTAAAAAAGGAACATCACCGCTGCTGCAGTTAGACCTCACCAAGGGCAGGCCAGCACATCTTCCTCTTACTCTTTTCCCCATAAACATGACAGAGAGAAATGGTAAAATACATCAGATTATGACAATTGTGCAAGGACTGCAGTATGTCTTCGGTTCCTCATGAAACATTCACAAAACGTTTCTAACCATCGCCAGGCGTATATTCATTCATCCTCAGTTTTTCTCCTTTATAAAAAAGGTAAAAATATGCTACAAGAGGCAAAGTCTATCAGCCTTTAGCCCATCAGCCCAGAGTTATTAATCCATTAGCATGACTCGAAGATCTAAGTAGAAAGAGCAACATAAAAAATTCAATGTGTGCTATACTTCCTTCTCATGCTTTTCCATTGCGATCACAGCTCTGGCTCAGTTTCTTATCATGCCTAAGCCAACTGATTGCAGCGTTCTTCTAGATTTGCCTGTTTTTTGTGTCTTGTGTTTCATTCCATACTTCACATGCTCCAGGAGTGCTTCGGATCTGTAGTGTGTTTTGTCACCACCCAGGCTTCCAGGCGTTCTCAGTTGTTGACTTTCTCTACCCCACAGGGTCTATCCTCTGTTCCCAATTCTGCTTTCAATCTCCTTAGATTTTTAAGTCCATCTGGGTTTTGCCTTTTATGTCATCCTGTTATTCTGAGATTTATGCTGTTTCCTGTCCAAATTATGTCACTGTGATTTGTTGAGAACTTTTCATTGAGAAAACTTGAAAGTTTTCAGTGGGTTCAAGATAATTCATCTTGCAGAAGTATTTATATGAAGCTGTTCTAAAACACTGAAATTTCTCATCTCTCTTTCATCTTTAGTGATATTTCTTTCACAGTATTTCCAATGAGACAGTTTTTGGTACTTTCAAGGGCTGAGATTTTATATACCTCTAATCACTTTAAACATAGAAAAGGCAATTTGATTCGCAATGTATCATCAGAATATTCTTGAACACTGGAAATGTTTCTGGGCAAAGTGAAGCACATGGTTTCCTAAACTGATATTGATCTCCCTTTCAAGGTTATTATTAGTGTAAAGGACTGTGAATATCTTCCATATATGGGGTTCTGCGTATGACCACGAGAAGTTATGTAAGTGCTGACTTAGTTATATAGGCCTGTTGTTTACTATCTACATTTGCAAATTGTCCATGCTGCTGCTGCTGCTGCTAAGTCACTTCAGTCATGTCCAACTCTGTGCGACCCCATAGACGGCAGCCCACCAGGCTCCCCCGTCCCTGGGATTCTCCAGGGAAGAACACTGGAGTGGGTTGCCATTTCCTTCCCCAGTGCATGAAAGTGAAAAGTGAAAGTGAAGTTGCTTGGTCGTATCAGACTCTTTGCAACCCCATGGACTGCAGCCTACCAGGCTTCTCCTTCCATGGGATTTTCCAGGCAAGGGTACTGGAGTGGGGTGCCATCGCCTTCTCCGATAGGGGATAGTTTTCTCCTGGCCTTTGTGGAGAAAATGATGGTGTGCTATAAATCCAATGATATAATTTTTGTTCTGACTTTAGATAAAGTAGATATACAAACCCAAGTCTGAGCAGAAACTGGCTTTTCTACTCCCTTTACTCATTGTTCTTATTGAAGAAAAATTTTGAAAGCCACATAGGCACATTCATTCAACAAAATAGAATTTGCTGTTGAAAGCTACTCTGTCCCAAAGCATATACTAGGCTAGATGGTATCTGTACACAGCCCTTTATTCAAGCTCTTAGGATCAAATATGCTTCTGAATGCAGAATTTTCCAAGTTTTAAGAAGGTAAAACAGTGTGTGCATCTTCTCTTTCAAAATACTCCCAGGGGAACCCTAAACAGTATCCTATAATCAAACACATTAATGTGTCAGTGGTGAAAATCATGACTATTCACTTAGGAATAACAAAGTTTATAAATGGTCTCACATCAACACAGAAAAAGTTTTGCAGCCAAATGAATTATAGAGACAATTTTTATCTTTTACAGCTTTGGGGATTTCAGAATTGTGAAAGCCTGCAGAGCCGTGGTGTTTAATGAAATCTAGAACACAGTTTCTGCCCTCAAGGAACCCGACAAGAGTTAATACTTAGTTCACACTGGTAGGCTTATACTGGAATTGATATATTGAAAAGTTTCTTTTCCCAGTTATTTAGTGGCCATTGTTTCAAGCCATTCAAGGACTCTTCTCTCCAGACCACCCATCTCCTAGACCTGGTAGCTTCCTGCACCTACTGAAATCCACCAACTGAAGGGGAAACTGCTGGCTCCACAGGGAGTTTCAGTGGTTGGTGGGTGACTGAGCCGTTAACACTTGTTCACAGTTTGAATGTCACTCCTGATATCATAGAATAGTGAATTTCTTCCAGGATTTTCACAGAATGAGGAGAGGTTGGAGAATGATGGAGTTCCACTTTCTTTCATTTTTAACTTTTATAGATCACAGGCTTAGATAAGTAGAAAGTCAATGAAATTATCTATGACCTTAAGTCTCTACTGCTCCAAGAAGGACAACAGTTCCCAAGAGGGCAGCCTAGGAAAAAGTGACCCTTGGAAAGAGTGTTTGTGTGATCCCTTATTAATGGCTTTTGTAGTTATATTCAATGTCATTTACCTCAGATATAGGAAATTCCATATACACTCAGTTTTTTCAACACATGTTAATTTTCAACATGGCATAATTGAAAGAGAACACGATGAAAGACCGGTTGTTGAGAACTTCTTTTTAGAAATAATGTCCCTGGAACTTAGCTTTTATTTTTCATCTCTAAAACAAGTATTCAGTTCAGTTCAGTTCAGTCACTCAGTCGTGTCCGACTCTTCGCGACCCCATGAACCGCAGCACGCCAGGCCTCCCTGTCCATCACCAACAAGTATATTAATTCCTATTTGATGCTGGCCCATTTGTGAAAATTGAGATGTCATATATTGCAAAGCTGATACAAGACATTACTACTTGATATTTATGAGATTAAAAAATGACTCAGAGATTCCTGTTGTTATATATTTTCCATTAAATTTGATCAGCACTGATGGTATACTTATAAATGAAATACACTGATTTGTCCCCACCCTGCCCAACTGGCCAGAGGTCAGTGATGTGAGTGGATACTAATTTGGACTTTCATCAAAAAATTGCTCCCTATTCTAATTTAGTGTGAGAGGCAGTGAGCCATAGTAGTTAAGAGAGTGGGTTCTGGAATATGACTCTGTGTGTGTCAGTTGCTCAGTCATGTCCAATTCTTTGTGAACCTATGGACTATAGTCTGCCAGGCTCCTCTGACCTTGAAATTCTCCAGGCAAGAATATTGGAGTGATTCCTGACCCAAGGATCAAACCCAGATACCTGCATTGCAGGCAGATTCTTTACCATCTGAGACACCAGGGAATATTACTGCATTATTTTAAATTCCAATTCTGGCACTTAGTAGCTGGAGCAAGTTTACTTAATCTCTTTGTTCTTTAATTTCCTTATTGGTAAAATAAGGATAATAATTGTACCTATGTCATTCCCAGGTAGCGCTAGTGGTAAAGAATATGCTTGCTAATGCAGGAGACGCAAATATACTGAGTGAATGAACACATAGTCACACCTCTCATAATATTGTTGTGCTGTGCTGTGCTTAGTCACTCAGTCGTGTCCGATGCTTTGCGACCACATGGACTGTAGCCTGCAGGCTCCTCTGTCCATGGGGATTCTCCAGGCAAGAATACTGGAGTAGGTTGCATGCCCTCCTCTAGGGGATCTTCCCAACCCAGGGATCAAACCCAGGTCTCCCATACTGCAGGTGGATTCTTTACCATTTGAGCCACTTCCTCAAGGAAGTGCCATAATATTGTTATAATTATTCAAAGATTTAATGAGAGCAAAAGTTCAGCACATTTCCTAGCAGAGATTAAGCTTCTCCAAGCGTTGACTCTTACTGGAAGGATGCCTTCCCCAGGGAGAGCCCTGGCTACAAGCTGCTACTTCTCAGTTACTATGGTGGTGTGAACTGGGCTGGTCAGTCTGCTGCCTTAGAGACTGACATGTAGTCAGTTTCTCCAGGGCCCTGCCATCAAGGCAACTCTTTCTATCCAAAAGACACTGACATGCACAGGAACTTAAGCTCAGCCTGTCATCATCTGCTCAGATGTAGTGTGTCTGCTGAGGTCAGCTTGGAAAGCCTGTCTGTGTACATAACCTGTCACCCATACAGCTTGACCACAATTTGTCTGACTCCTTGTCATGGTTCATCTTCTGTGTTCAGTTCTGGCCTTGGGGCTTATACCACTCAGAAATGTCCTGAAGGGCTTTGCCAAGACTATTTGACGACAATCACCTGGCTTACTGCAGCACGAGCACTTTGTGGAGTTGGGGGCACCTGATTGAAATTCACTTACTCCATCCCCGAGAAGTAATATTTTCAGTTTATTTCACACAGACAACACTTTTTCAAATTCAGAGTGAATGTCTGTTTCCATAGCACAGGTAATTTATTCCAGTTACTTAAGATTGGACTCTAAATCCATGTGCCATTGGTAATTTAGGATGGATATAAGGAAGAATTTCCTGAGAGCCTTATGGGTTATTAAACACTGAAATGGGCTACAGAAGAAAATTGAAAGACCCTCTTCCTTCAAAGGTCCTTAAAAATGGAATCAATGAACATTATCCCGTGTGGGCTAAGGTGGACCCATATGAAGGCAAGGATATGGAATAGATAACTTCTCAAGGTCCTTTACAGGGCCGACATTCTATGATTCATGCTTTAAAATCAATGATCTGTGTTGAGAAAAATTATATCTTATCAGTATGGGAAGAAAGCAAACATAAAATATTCTAGAGGCAGTGAGAAGCATTTATCGTGAACTAAACCAACACTGCGGACTTAGAAGATATTTACCAAGTTTGACTGATTGCAAATGTGGCAGTGATACTACAGTCTTGGGAGAAAAACTACAGCTTTTAATATAACCCTTTAAACTCATGCAGTGAGAATGGAGAAACCATTTCAAAAATATATTTATTTGCTGTCTACATTCAGTAAACTGGAGAGAGATTAGAAACCCTCCAAAATGCTGTCCCTGCATACATATTATAAAATAAACTAAAGATATAAATGGCTCTCAAAAGTTGTACCATGCCATTTTTAAATGGCATGTAGCCTATTTATTTTTCTATACTCACAGGTTATTTAGGCAGTTCTCCATTTAGCTTGGTTGCACCTCAAATTTTTATGCTTTGGGAAATGAAAATGCATTTTTCTTGATGAACAACATTGATATATTTGTTTGCCTGTTTAGCCTCCAAAACATATTTAGCCCTCTATGGTTATGCTGCTTTAATATTAACAACAAAAAATGAATGAATGGGAAATAGGTGCTTTTCATTCCATTTCTTCATCTTGGATATTTGAATTGAAGAAGATAGGACATTTATGTAGAAACACTACAAAGAACTTCTGGGCATTTTTAAAGGCTTTGGTACTTGCTATGACACTGAATATCATTTGTAATTTCACTAATGTTTTTGACATTTTTTTCCTATGGATAAGTATGTCGTTATCACTAAATATTCATTTAACTTTGATGGCATTCCTGTTTCTATTTATTTATTAAGCAATTATGTTTCAGACACTGTGCTGGCTACTGGCATATAATATTAATAGCAATAGAAAAGATGAGGTTCTGTTTTTATGCATCTTACAATCCCCTAAAAGTGACACAGTGATGAGAAAAGGGAATTCTAGTTACTTAGGACCAGAAAGCTTGGCAACACTTAAGAGCTGCAGGTAGAAGATAAGAAATGTAGCTAATTAAGGGACTAATGGGATTTCCAGGCAGAACTCTGAAACATTGACTATCCTAGCTATGATAAAATAGTCTTGCCTGTTAGAAAATTTAAAAAGAGAAGTGGAAGTTGATCAGTTTTCAAGCAGAATTTAGGGAACATATAAAGTACCCAGGACTGTCTTTCTAGCCAGGAAGAGATTCTCAAACTCAGAAATGACCATAGGGCATAAGTCAAACCCCAGGGAGTAAGACTAGGTCTCTGGGCAAGGTTGAAGTCAGGATAAGGCTGTATGACCCTTTTTTAAAATACTTCATAAAGATGTAAGGGAATGCCTTATAGATCTTCTTTGTTAGGAAATAGTATTTTTAAGACTTATAGAAATTAAAAAATTTTTTCTAAGACCTCACAAATTGCCCAAGGTAGGTAACTGGTTGCCTTGGGGAGTAATATGAGTATGGCTTTGGTCTAGTCAAGTGAAATGTAATTCCGATGTGTTAGACAGCTACAAAACTTCAGGAGATTTGCAATGGGTGAAAGACTGTTAATTAAAATGGACAGAGACAGTAAAAAGTGAAAAAAAAGAAAAAGGGTAACTTTGGTATCTGGTCTTCTAACAGTTTATGGACAGGAAGTTGGATGACACAACGACACAGCTGCAAACCTGGCATATTTTTTTTTTTATGGAAAAGGAACAATGACTCAAATTCATGAAAAAGTGAAAAGTGAAAGTGTCTGACTCTTTGCGACCCCATGGATGATATCCAATCATGCTCCTCTGTCCATGGGATTTTCCAGGCAAGAATCCCAGAATGGGTTGTCATTCCCTTCTCCAGGGGATCTTCCCCACTCAAGGATCAAACCCAGATGTCCTGCATTACAGGCACATTCTTTACCTTTTGAACTACCAGGAAGGCCCATGAAGGGTGGATCCAAATACCACTGAGACTATTTTCCAGGAATTAGGGAAGAGCTCTAACCAAGAAACTGGCAACACCTACCTGTCCAGTTGCAGAGTTGCTATGAATCAGCTATGTGCCTAGAATTTTCCCACATTTAAGCTGAGCATCTATTGTGCTGCCCTAATCCTGTCTCATGTGGTATACTCCTGATCTTTTAAATTAGCATCAGTGGATGCTAAGGTGTGTGGGACTCAAGGGCCACAAGTATGAATGCACAGTGCTCAATGTTGTGTGACCAGTGGAAAGGAAAAGAGAACTCTATGTTCTGCAGAAAAATTGTATCTCAACTAGGTTTTAGATCTTAGCTGTGCTGAAGCACGGCTGGGCTGAGGAGGTGGGGCAGGGAAACATGAGAAGCTGAGCCAGACTTGGACTTGCAGGTGAGACGATAGATGGAGGTAGGTTTGAGGAGCCAGAAAAGCAGTGTTGCCTGTAAAAAAAACATGTCTTTTGGTTTGGCTTCTAGTCCAGGTTTATCTTTCCTTGTATACTAGGGAACTCGTTAACTGATGTAATGATAGCCATCTCTGTCTGAACTTTTAAAAATTTCTCCATTCATGTGTCTTTGAACTCATTAAAAATATGCTCTGCCTCATTTCTCTGGAGGCATTACTACTACATTCCGGAAGACCTCGGTCATGGAATATCTCTCAACCCAGTGAAAATTCAGAGAAGACAATGGCACCCCACTCCAGTACTCTTGCCTGGAAAATCCCATGGATGGAGGAGCCTGGTAGGCTGCAGTCCATGGGGTCGCTAAGAGTTGGACACAACTGAGTGACTTCACTTTCACTTTCACTTTTCATGCATTGGAGAAGGAAATGGCAACCCACTCCAGTGTTCTTGCCTGGAGAATCCCAGGGATGGGGGAGCCTGGTGGGCTGCCATCTATGGGGTTGCACAGAGTCGGACATGACTGAAGCGACTTAGCAGCAGCAGCAGCAGCAGTGAAAATTACGCAGGGTGCTATGGAAAATGGGGTTATAATTTTATAAGATCCCTCAATGAGCCTAAATAGAGTCAAATAGATAAAACATTGGCGTGCATAACACAAGTACAAAGAGTATATAAAAATGTTCACCAAGAGCAAGAACATTTTCATTTCCCTTGAAATAGACTGATTCTTCTTTGGCCATAGTAACAAGTAATTCATACCTGGCATTGAAAAAATCCCAGTTGATCAGTGAAGACTCTGAGTCAGCAATCACACTTCTGTAAGCCAGGCATTTTGTGACAGCCCCCTACGCCTGAAAACACTAGCCACAGCTACACTCTAATAACCAACCCTTCTCAGCCAGAGATCAATGTCTCCCTAAAAGGTCCTCTTCTATACGTCATCAATCCAGGATTCAATCCCAAGCTTCTACAAATCCTATGTGAGATCAGCATTTGACTTATTCAGAGATTGCATTTTGCAAATGCAGGTTTTCTCTGTCTAATAAGCAACAAGCTCACTTTTCTGTTTTAGATTTTGAGTGATGATTTTTTTCTTTGACATCATTGGTAAAACTCAAGCAGTATCTTTGTTCCCTATGTTTCCCCTGGAGTCACAAGCCATTAGAAAATGAGCAACCCATGGAAACAGCCTTCCAAGTCTAGACTCACTAATCATAAGCCTTTGATTATGCCCTTGCCAAGTGCTGTGCTCTCATCTTGGAAAATAATTATGCCAGTTGTCAGGATAAAGATGATACCGTGGACAGAGGTTTCTTTGTAAAAATGAGACTAGACAATTTTGGCAGAAGGGCTACAAAAGGCATAGCATGCCATCTCTCCCTGAGAGTCAGAATCAAAACAGGGAAAATATGAAATGTTACCTGAGCCTGTGAGGCAGGTGATAATCTGCCACACCCCTATCTTCTGTTCCTTAGAACCAAGATAGCCAGACCTCTTATCCCTACTATCTATCCAAATATATTTTTTCCTATATAGCCAAAGAAGAAAGAGCCAAAAGTCCTAAAGGATGGGGATTTATGTTTTTAAAATCTAAGCATCTAAGGAAAGAAGAATATTAAAGAAGAAAGATGAAGGTTATAAACTATTGTAATAACATTAGTCACTAGAAAGTATAGTCTGGGAGTCTTTCTAGTATAAAAATAACCTATCCTGTGCTTTAGAGACATTTGGAAAATGAAACTATGTAACTGTGACTTAATAGACATCACCCCTTACTGGATATGGCTGGCCTGAAATAGATTAACATGTCTCATATTTAACCAGTTCTGTAATTGGTTTAATTCAATCTCATGAGAACAAAACATTTTAATTTCACTAGAAAAACATCAATTGCTTTCTGGCCACAGTAGCAAGTAACTAACTATCAGATCTGGCATTAAATTTCAGATCTGGAAAAGACAGCTTCTAGACTCAGTTTTTGTTGTTGTTGTTGTTGTTGTTTATTTTTCTATTGAAGAATAATTGCTTTACAGAATTTTTTTGTTTTCTGTCAAACCTCAACATGAGTCAGCCATAGGTATACGTATATCCCCTCCCTTTTGAACCTCCCTCCCATCTCCCTCCCTATCCCACCCCTCTAGGTTGATACAGACCCCCTGTTTGGGTTTCCGAAGCCATACAGCTAATTATATGTGGTGATGTAAGTTTCCATGTTACTCTTTCCATACATTTTACTCTCTCCTCCCCTCTCCTCATGTCCATAACTCTGTTCTCTATACCTGTTTCTCCACCGCTGCCCTGTAAATGAGTTCTTCAGTACCATTCTTCTAGATTCCATATGTATGTGTTAGAACATGATACTTATCTTTCTCTTTCTGACTCACTTCACTCTGTATAATAGGTTCTAGGTTCATCCACCTCTTCAAAACTGACTCAAATGCATTCCTTTTTATGGCTGAGTAATATTCCATTGTGTATATGTACCACAACTTCCTTATCCATTGATCTGTTGATGGACATCTAGGTTACTTCTATGTTCTACCTGTTGTAAATAGTGCTGCAATGAACAATGGGATACATATGTCTGTTTCGATTTTGGTTTCCTCAGAGTATATGCTTAGGAGTGGGATTGCTGGGTAATATGATGGTTTTATTACTAGTTTTTTAAGGAATATGCATACTGTCTTCCATAGTGGCTGTGTCAATTTACATTCCCACCAATAGTGCAAGCACTTTCCCTTTTCTCCACATCCTCTCCAGAGACTAGGAGACTTTTTGATGATGGCCATTATGAATGGTGTGAGGTGATATCTCATTGTAGTTTTGCTTTGCATTTCTCTAATAATGAGTAATGATGAGCATGTTTTCATGTGTTTTTGTTAGCCATCTCTATGTCCTCTTTGGAGAAATGTCTGTTTAGGTCTTTTTCCCACTTTTTGATTGGGTTGTTTGTTTTTCTAGCATTGAGTTGTATGAGCTGCTAGCTGCTAGTATATTTTGGAAATGAATCCTTTGCCAGTTGTTTCATTTGCTATTCCTTTCTCCCATTCTGAGGGCTGTCTTTTCACCTTGCTTACAGTGTCCTTTATTGTGCTTTTCCTTTGCTGTGCTTTTTAAGTTTAATCAGGTCCCACTTGTTTACTTTTGTTTTTATTTCCCTTACTCTAGGAGGTGGGTCATAGAGGATCTTGCTTTGATTTATGTCAACTGTTCTGCCTATGTTTTCCCCTAAGAGCTTTATAGTTTCTGGTCTTACATTTAGATCTTTAATCCATTTTGAGTTTATCTTTGTGTGTGGTATTAGGAGGTGTTCTAATTTCATTCTTTAACATGTAGCTGTCCAGTTTTCCCAGCACCATGTATTGAAGAGGCTGTCTTTGCCCCATTGTATATTGTTGCTTCCTTTGTCAAAAATAAGTTAC
Source organism: Budorcas taxicolor (assembly GCF_023091745.1). Taxonomy (NCBI): domain Eukaryota; kingdom Metazoa; phylum Chordata; class Mammalia; order Artiodactyla; family Bovidae; genus Budorcas; species Budorcas taxicolor. The sequence continues at coordinate 40,764,008 of NC_068923.1, read as the reverse complement.
CCATTGGTGCATGGGTTTATTTCTGGGCTATCTTGTTCCCTTGGTCTATATTTCTGTGTTTGTGCCAGTACCATATTGTCTTCATGACTGTAGCTTTGTAGTCTAATCTAAAGTCAGGAAGGTTGATTCCTCCAGCTCCATTCTTATTTCTCAAGACTGCTTTGGCTATTCAGGGTCGTTTGTGTTTCCATATGTGTTGTGAAATTTTTTGTTCTAGTTCTCTGAAAAATGCCGTTGGTAATTCGATAGGGATCTCATTGAATCTGTAGATTGCATTTGGTAATATAGTCATTTTCATGATATTGATTCTTCCAACCCAGGAATATGGAATAGCTCTCCATCTGTTTCTGTCACCTTTGATTTTTTTCATTAATGTCTTATAATTTTCTGTGTACAGTTCTTTTGTCTCCTTAGGTAAGTTTATTCCTAGATATTCAATTCTTTTTGTTGCAATGGTGAATGGGATTGATTCCTTAATTTCTGTTTCTGATTTTTCACTGTTAGTATATACAAATGCAAGTGATTTCTGTGTATTGATTTTGTATCCCATGACTTTCCTAAATTCATGGATTAGCTCTAATAATTTTCTGATACTATCTTTAGCGTTTTCTATATACAGTATCATGTCATCTGCAAACAGTGAGGGCTTTACATTTTCTTTTCCGATCTGGATTGCTTTTATTTATTTTTCTTCTCTGCTGTAGCTAGGACGTCTAAAACTATGTTGATTAATAGTGGTGAGAGTGGACACCCTGGTCTTGTTCCTGATCTTAGGAGGAATGTTTTCAGTTTTTCATCATTGAGAATGATGTTTGCTATAGGCTTATCATATATAGCCTTTACTATGTTGAGATACAGAGAAGGCAATGGCACCCCCACTGAAGTACTCTTGCCTGGAAAATCCCATGGACGGAGAAGCCTGGAAGGCTGCAGTCCATGGGGTCACTGAGGGTTGGACACGACTGAGCGACTTTCACTTTTCACTTTCATGCACTGGAGAAGGAAATGGCAACCCACTCCAGTGTTCTTGCCTGGAGAATCCCAGGTACGGAGGAGCCTGGTGGGCTGCCGTCTATGGGGTCGCACAGAGTCGGACACGACTGAAGCGACTTAGCAGCAGCATGTTGAGATAAGTTCCTTCTATGCCCATTTTTTGAAGAGTTTTAATCATAAAATGGTACTGAATTTTGTCAAAGGCTTTTTCTGCATCTATTGAGATGATCATATGGTTGTCACCTTTCAGTTTGTTAATATGGTGTATCACATTGATTGATTTGCGCATATTGAAGAATCCTTGCATTCCTGGAATAAACTCAGCTTGATCATGGTAGATGAGCTTTTTGATGTGCTGCTCAATTCCATTTGCTAAAATTTTGTTGAGGATTTTGCATCTATGTTCATCAGTGATATTGGCCTGTAGTTTTCTGTTTTTGTGTTGTCTTTGTCTGGTTTTGGTATCAGAATGATGGTAGCCTCGTAGAATGAGTTTGGAAGTGTTCCTTCCTCTGCAATTTTTTGAAAGAGTTTTAGGATAGGCATTAGCTTTTTTCTAAATGTTTGATAGAATTCTCCTGTGAAGCCATCTAATCCTGGGCTTTTGTTTTTTGGGAGATTTTTTATCATAGCTTCAGTTTCAGTGCTTGTAATTAGGTTATTCATAATTTCTATTTCTTCCTGGTTTAGTCTTGTAAGATTGAACTTTTCTAAGAATCTGTCCATTTCTTCCAGGTTATCCATTTTATTGCCATACAGTTGTTCAAAATAATCTCTCATAATCCTTTGTATTTCTGCATTGTCTGTTGTAAGCTCTCCTTTTTCATTTCTAATTTGTTGATTTGATTCTTCTCTCTTTTTTTTTCTTGATGTGTCTGGTGAAAAGTTTGCCAATTTTTTTTTAATCTTCTTAAAGAACCAGCTTTTAGTTTTATTAATCTTTACTATTGTTTCTTTCGTTTCTTCACTTATTTCTGCTTGGATCTTTACAAATGATTTCTTTCCTTCTACTAATTTTTGGGTTCTTTTGTTTTTCTTTTTCCAGTTGTTTTTGGTGTAAAGTTAGGTCATCTATTTGATGTTTTTCTTGTTTCTTGGGTAGGATTGTACAGCTATAAACTTCCCTCTTAGAACTGCTTTTGCTGCATCCCATAGGTTTTGAGTTGTGTTTTCATTGTCATTTGTTTCTAGACATTTTTTGATTTCCCCTTTGATTTCTTCAGTAACCTGTTGGTTATTTAGAAACATGTTGTATAATGTCCATGTGTTTGTGTTTCTTACAGTTTTTTTTCTTGTAATTCATATCTACTCTCATAGCAATGTGGTCTGAGAAGATGCTTGATATGATTTCAATTTTCTTAAATTAACTGAGGTTTGATTTGTAATTGAAGATGTGGTCTATCCTGGAGAATGTTCCATGTGCACTTGAGAAGAAGTTGTATTCTTCTACATTTGGATGGAATGTCCTGAAGATATCAAAGAGATCCATCTATCTAAAGTATCATTCAAGACTTGTGTTTCCTTATTAATTTTCTGTTTTGATGATCTGTCCATTAGTGTGAGTAGGGTGTTAAAGTCTCCTACTATTATTGTGTTACTGTCCATTTCTCCTTTTATGTCTGTTACTGTTTGTCTTATGTATTGAGGAGCTCCTATGTTAGGCACATAGATATTGACAATTATTATATCCTCCTCTTGGATTGATCCCTTGATCATTATGTAGTGTCCTTCCTTATCTCTTATAATATTCTTTATTTTATTATCTATTTTTTCTGATATGAAGATTGCTACTTCAGCTTTCTTTTGCTTCCCATTTGCATGGAATATATTATTCCATCCTCTCACTTTCAGTCTATAAGTGTCTTTAGGTATGAAGTGGGTTTCTTGTAGACAGCATATTTATGGGTCTTGTTTTTAGTTGGAGCATTCAACCGATTAACATTTAAAGTAATTATTGATCCATATATGTTCCTATTGTCATTTTCTTAATTGTTTGGAGTTGATTTCATAGATCTTTTTTTCTTCTCTTGTATTTCTTGACTATATAAGTCTGTTTAACATTTGTTCTAAAGCTGGTTTGGTGGTACTGAATTCTCTTAACTTTTGCTTGTCTGCAAAGCTTTTGATCTCTCCATCAATTTTGAATGAAATTCTTGCCAGGTACAGTAATCTTAGTTGGAGATTTTTCCCTTGCAGTACTTTAAATATATCCTGCCATTCCCTTCTGGCCTGCAAGGTTTCTGCTTAAAGATCAGCTGATAAGCATATGGGGTTTCCCTTGTATGTTAGTTGTTGTTTCTCCCTTGTTGCTTTTAATATTCTTTCTTTGTGTTTAGTCTTTGTTAGTTTGATTAGTATGTGTTTTGGTGTGTTTCTCCTTGGGTTTATCATATATGGGACTCTTTGTGCCTCTTGGACTTGATTGACTATTTTCTTTTCCATACTGGGGAAATTTTCAACTATAATCTCTTCAAAAATTTTCTCATGCCCTTTCTTTTTCTCTTTTTCTTCTGGGACCCCTATAATTCGAATGTTGGTGCATTTGATATTGTCCCAGAGGTCTCTGACACTATCCTTAGTTCTTTTCATTGTTTTTACTTTATTCTGTTTTACTTTATTTTACTTTATTCTCTTCAGAAGTTATTTCCAACATTTTATCTTCCAGCTCACTGAAGCTTCTGCTTCATATATTCTGCTATTAATTCCTTCTAGAATATTTTTAATTTCAGTAATTGTGTTGTTTGTCTCTATATGTTTATTCTTTAGTTCTTCTATGTCTTTGTTAATTGATTCTTGCATTTACTCCATTTTGTTTTCAAGGCTTTTGATCATCTTTACTATCATTATTCTGAATTCTTTTTCAGGTATTTGCCTATTTCTTCTTCATTTATATGAACTTCTGTGTTTCTAGTTTGTTTCTTCATTTGTGTAGTATTTCTCTGCCTTTCATTATTATTTTTTAACTTATTGGGTTTGAGGTCTCCTTTTCCTGGGCTTCAGGGTTGAATTCTTTCTTTCTTTTGATTTCTGCCCTCCTAAGTTTGGTCCAGTGGTTTGTGTAAGCTTCATGTAGGGTGAGATTTGTGCTGAGTTTTGTTTGTTTGTTTGTTTTTCCTCTGATAGGCAAGCCTGAGTGAGGGGTAATCCTGCCTGCTGATAACTGGGTTTGTAATTCTGTTTTGTTTGTTGTTTAGATGAGGCATCCTGCACAGGGTCTTTTGGTGATTGGGTGATGCCGGTCTTGTATTCAAGTGGTTTCCTTTGTGTGAGTTCTCAGTATTTTGTACTCCCTAAGGTTAGTTCTCTGGTAGTCTTGGAGTCAGTGCTCCCAGTCCTAAGGCTCAGGATTTGGTCTCTGGTCAGGAACAAAGATTCCAAAACTGGTTTGTTATGGCATTAAGGGAGATCAAAACCAATATCAAAAAATGAGAAACCAAAGATGAACCTCAAATTATGGCAATTATAAAATCAGGCAAATAATAATTAAAATAATGGAATATACACATATACATATACACCCGTGAGCAAAGTCAAAACAGTCCAACAAAAATAAAGTGCAGTAGACTGACCTGGTGAACAAAGGAAATCAAAAATTATATTTACCAGTTAAGAACAAAACTAACTAAAGCGCAAAGTGGAAAACAAAGCTAAAGCACAGTGCCAAGTGGGGAATAAAGCAATGAAAACAATACTAACAAATATGTTGAGAGGAAAAGAAAGAAAGTATAGATATGCAAAGTTAAATAGAGGTAGATGAAGAAGATTTAAATACATTAAAGATTAACTGCAAGGAGTAAAGAACAGTAGGAATGGCAAAGAAAGGAATAAATGTAGAAAAAATATAATAGGTTCAAAAAAATTAAAATTATAAAAAAAAGAAAAGAAGAAAAAAAAGTGAAGAAGAAAGAAAAAAGAAAAAAAAGAAAACTCCACAAAACTGCAAAAGCCTAATATAGAGGCAGAGATTTATAACAACAGTAAAAAGTGTAACTGAATATACACATATACATATACACCCATAAGCAAAATCAAAACAGTCCAACAAAAACAAAGTACAATAGACTGACCCAGCAAATAAAGGAAACCAAAAATTATATCTACCAGAACCAAACTAACTAAAGCACAAACTGGAAATCAGAACTAAAGCAAGGTGCCAATTGGGGAATAAAGCAATGAAAATAAAACTAACAAAAATGTTGACAGGAAAGAAAAAAAGGAAAGAAAGAATAGATATGCAAGGTTAAATAGAGGTAGATGAAGAAGATTTGTATACATTAAAGATTAACTGCAAGGGAAAAAGAACAGTAAGAACAGCAAGCAAAGAAATTAAAGTATAAAAATATAATAGGTGGAAAAAATTAAAATTACAATAAAGAGAAAAGAAAAAAAATGGAAGAAGAAAGAAAAAAAAGGAAAACTCCACAGAACTGTAAAAGCCCAAAGTAAAGGCAGAGGTTTACAACAACTATAAAAAATGTGACTGAGAAAAAAAGAAAAGTGCAAAAGCTTAATTAGATTTCATAGTGCCAATAAAATCAACAACTACAACGGCGGGGCGGGGGGGCGGGAGGAAGAAAAAAAGAAGAAAAAAATCTAAAATAATCTACAGAACAAGTCAAAACATAATAATGAATGTTTTTCTTGAGTCACTGCTGTCAGAGTCCTTTCCCCCGCTGGGAGTCACAGTCCACCTCACCTCCCTAGGATGCCCTCCAACACTCTGCTGAGCTCTGGACCTGCTGTGGGGGCCAGATTCTAATCTGGTCCTACTCCTGTGTATTCTTGCCTCCAATATCCACAGCTATCAGAACGAATATATTTTCATTTGTGAGAGCTCTCAATGACCTTTTATATATTCCATAGACACAGAGTCTGCTTAGTTGATTGTGTGGATTTAATCTGCAGCTTCTACAGCTGGTGGGAAGACTTTGGGTCTTCTTCCCCAGCCGCACTGCCCTGGGTTTCAATTGTGGTTTTATTTCCACCTCTGCATGTGGGTCATCCACTGGGGTTTGCTCCTGAGGCTCCTGAGACTGCAACACTATCGCCTTGCTTCCGTGGCTGCTCGGCTTTCCTCCACAGGCATTTCCCACCACAATCTCCACCCTCACATTCCCTTGATCCTTCTCTCTGCAGTCAACAGCAGCCCTCACCCTGAGACTGATTGCTTCACAATCTTTAAACTTCAGCTCCCAGCTGCTGCACCTTCCAGAGGACTTGTGTCCTTGTCCAGGGTATGTATGGCTGCAGCAAGGACTGTCCGATTCTCATTCTATGTAGGCTGCCACAGATCTGCTGTTTCACTCTCAGCCTTAAATGTTTCTCCTCTGACTCAGACAGTTGCCCCCATGTAGGGATCAGACCCCTGCTTCAGTTCCCCCACCAGCAGAGGGCAAGTCCAGTCCTACTAACACTCCCATTTTCCCCTCTAGTCCCTTTGTCCTACTGAGTTTTGCATGGTTCTATATATTCTTTTCCACTGATCAGCTCCTCCTGTCCACTCTCAGCTGGTGTTCTGCATGCACTTCTGTGTCTGAAGGTGTATTCCTGATGTATTGGTGGAGAGACGTGTCCTCCACGTCCACCTACTCCTCTGCCATCTTGCTCTCTAGACTCAGTTTTATGTGGAGGTTCGCGGTAAACTGAGAAGTTAGCTGAGAAGAATCACCATAGACAACTCTCACATTTAGGGAATGTGGATAATGAGCAATACAAATGACTATAATGAAAAATTATATACAGTCCATTGGGTTGCAAGAGTTGGACATGACTAAACCTAAACTATAAGGAACAATACAAATGATCTCATGGACTGTAGCCCACCAGGCTCCTCTGTCCTTGGAATTTTCCATGGCAAGAATACTGGAATGGATTGCTGTTCCTTTCTCCAGGGGATCTTCGCAACCCAGGGCTCAAATCCTGGTGTCCTTCATTGCAGGCAGACTCTTTACCATCTGAGTCACCAGGGAAGCCTACAAATGACTGTAAGGACCCATAATTCTGCAGGAGATGAGGGATTTTGGAGGGACAATTATAGTGTGAGGGAGAGTAGAAAACATCATCCTGTAATGAGAGAGGAAGCTGGACAGAACTGACTGAAGGAAAGATATTCCTCTTAAGTAGGACCCAGAATGAGATGATAAAATCATCAGTTATGAATGCTAGTTCAGTGAGACCTCTGTGCTGCAAATTTTCCACCTAACTTTTCAAAGACAGAAAAGTCTTATAAAAAATTGTTCTTTCTAAAGTCACAAGCATATCTATTAAGAAGTCTACTTTTCTTTTGACAGCTTAGGGTTAGAGTAAGAGATGAGGCAAGAATTCTTTTTGTTCTGAAATATGAAACAAAGTCATGCTGACTCTTGGAGGGGAATGTTTCTGTTTGTTAGGCGATTCCACAAAGAAGTGACTGTCTTTATTCCAAAATTATATAATGAAAATTCTTTGTCCTAGTTAGCCTCTCCTTGATTATTAATAGAATATAGCAATGTCCAGTTCTAACTGTTGCTTCCTAACCTGCATATAGATTTCTCAAGAGGCTGGTTAGGTGGTCTGGTATTCCCATCTCTTGAAAAATTTTCCACAGTTTCTTGTGATCCACACAGTCAAAGGCTTTGGCATAGTCAATAAAGCAGAAATAGATGTCTTTCTGGAGCTCTCTTGCTTTTTCGATAATCCAGCAGATGTTGGCAATTTGATCTCTTGTTCCTCTGCCTTTTCTAAAACCAGCTTGAACATCAGGGAGTTCACGGTTCACGTATTGCTGAACCCTGGCTTGGAGAAGTTTGAGCATTACTTTACTAGCATGTGAGATGAGTGCAATTGTGCGGTAGTTTGAGCATTCTTTGGCATTGCCTTTCTTTGGAATTGGAATGAAAACTGACATTTGCAGTCCTGTGGCCACTGCTGAGTTTTCCAAATTTGCTGGCATATTGAGTGCAGTGCTTTCACAGCATCATCTTTCAGGATTTGAAAGAGCTCAACTGGAATTCCATCACCTCCACTAGCTTTGTTCATAGTGATGCTTTCTAAGGCCCACTTGACTTCACATTCCAAGATATCTGGCTCTAGATTAGTGATCACATCATCATGATTATCTGGGTAGTGAAGATCTTTTTTGTACAGTTCTTCCGTGTATTCTTGCCACCTCTTCTTAATATCTTCTGCTTCTGTTAGGTTCATACCATTTCTGTCCATTATCAAGCCCATCTTTGCATGAAATGTTCCCTTGGTATCTCTAATTTTCTTGAAGAGATCTCTAGTCTTTCCCATTCTGTTGTTTTCGTCTATTTCTTTGCATTGATCACTGAAGAAGGCTTTCTTATCTCTTCTTGCTATTCTTTGGAACTCTGCATTCAGATGCTTATATCTTTCCTTTTCTCATTTGCTTTTCGCCTCTCTTCTTTTCACAGCTATTTGTAAGGCCTCCCCAGACAGTCATTTTGCTTTTTTGCATTTCTTACAAGCTGGAATCAAAATTGCTAGGAGAAATATCAATAACCTCAGATATGCAGATGACACCACCCTTATGGCAGAAAGGGAAGAGGAACTAAAAAGCATCTTGATGAAAGTGAAAGAGGAGAGCGAAAAAGTTGGCTTAAAACTCAACATTCAGAAAATGAAGATCATGGCATCCGGTCCCATCACTTCATGGGAAATAGATGGGGAAACAATGTCAGACTTTATTTTTTCAGGCTCCAAAATCACTGCAGATGGTGACTGCAGCCATGAAATTAAAAGATGCTTACTCCTTGGAAGAAAAGTTATGACCAACCTAGATAGCATATTCAAAAGCAGAGACATTACTTTGCCAACTAAGGTCCGTCTAGTCAAGGCTATGGTTTTTCCAGTAGTCATGTATGGATGTGAGAGTTGGACTGTGAAGAAGGTGGAGCGCCAAAGAATTGATGCTTTTGAACTGTGGTGTTGGAGAAGACTCTTGAGAGTCCCTTGGACTGCAAGGAGATCCAACCAGTCCATTCTGAAGGAGATCAGCCCTGGGATTTCTTTGGAAGGAATGATGCTAAAGCTGAAGTTCCAGTACTTTGGCCACCTCATGCGAAGAGTTGACTCATTGGAAAAGACTCTGATGCTGGGAGGGATTGGGGGCAGGAGGAGAAGAGGACGCCTGAGGATGAGATGGCTGGATGGCATCACGGACTCGATGGACGTGAGTCTGAGTGAATGGTGATGGACAGGGAGGCCTGGCATGCCACGATTCATGGGGTTGCAAAGAGTCAGGCACGACTGAGTGACTGAACTGAACTGAACTGAACTGATAGCAATGTCAGAGAAATCCCGCCCCCCCAACTCCCATGAACTTAAAGTTTGGTTAAACTAATCCAGAAAGGAGGCATTTTCCTGGAATAGAATTATCAGCCTGTTTCTCCCTTCTGTTAAACTGACACCTGTTGCACAACCTGTCTTAGGACTCTTGAATGCTCAAGTAAATACCACAGGTTTTGATTCCATATTTTGCTACTAACAGGATTGCAAAGAACCAGAAATCCATTGAAGACTGAATGAAGGAATAGAAGTGTTCAACTGGGGTTTGAGTTATTTAAACATCTGCTACTAATATATTTTCTTTTTCTTTTTTTAGCTCTTTAAAAAATTTATTGGAGTATAGTTGATTTACAATGTTGTATTAGTTTCTACTCTACAACAAAGTGAATCAATTATACATACACATGTATTCACTCTTTTTTTAGATTACTTTCCCTTATAGATCATTACAGTGATTGAGTAACTGAATATACACATTACAGTGAATTGAGTAGAGTTCCCGGTGCTATACAGTCGGTCGTTATTAGTCATTTATTTTATATTTCCTGTCAAGTTAAGAAAAGCTAAAAATAAATTTAGCAAAAAAGAAAATATTAAAGACATTAAAGAAAATAAAAATAAACAAGGTAAAAGAGAAATTTTAAAAATTCAGAAGAACTTAAAACTTGCTGAAGTACATGAGAAAGAAAATGCAAAACAACAAAACAAAACAGAACAACCCAAGACAATTTCAAGTGGGTAGTTGAAGATACCCATTAGGCCATTTAATGAAAGTAAAAGCTTAGAAGAAGGGAACACAGTCAGATAAAGTAATGTAAAATGAATATTATTCAAAAGACTAGATTATATAAGAAAAGCAAAAAGGGTAAAAAAATTGAATGATTCAACAATAATATTTCAGATTTAGTACCATGATACAGTGGCATATGTCCTTATAACAGAAAGCCAATGAACACAGCACAGAATACTTTTCCTTTATATGTGTGCAAAAAGACTTTATATTCTAATTTTTTAATTAATATTTCCCATTTTTGGAAAGTTAAAATGATCCAGTGTGTGTGTGTTTGTGTGTGTGTGCTCAGTCATGTCTGACTCTTGGCGACCCCGTGGACTGTACCCTGCCAGGCTCCTCTGTCCATGGAATTTTCTAGCCAAAAATACTGGAGTGGGTTGCTATTTCCTTCTCCAGGAAAATGATTCAATATAAAAATATAACTTTGTTTAGTTACCATATTTATCACATTTATAATAATAAAGTAACATTTAACTAAAAGTTTAAGTTGAGTACCATAGAGTCACAATGGTCAGCTACTCCTGCTGGGTGGATCTTATCCCCACTGCTCACTCAAGGATTTCTCTCCCACACTTTCCCTCTGTATCCTGAATCACTAAATTGTTCCTATCAGTATTCAAACATACTTTACTATTTCTCATACTGTAAAAGAGCCTCTCACCAGTAAAGTACTCGTATCCCGAAATGGAAACAGTATCTGCAAATCAATGAGGAAAATAGAGGTAAACAAAGAGAAAAACTGCGAAAATGTACAAAGTGATACTTCTCAAAGGCAGCATCCAATTTGCCTCCCAACACATGCCTTCGTTGGTTGGCCTTCAGTGACAGGCAATTTAAAAGCTGTGTCACAATTGATAAATTGAAAGTTTTTAAAAAGTATGTAAGGGCTGAGAAAACTGTCCAGCAAGTGAACTCATATATAGTGCTGAGAAAACAAACAAAAAATAAACGGTTTGCTTGGCTATATTAGTTCATATGTGTATTTTTTGTAATCCAAGAATTTCATTCCTAGGTAAATACATACACATGTTCACCAAAAGTCACATACGAGAAAATGCATGACTAGAAATTAGGAAATCATGACTGCTACATGGCAGCACTCTGTATAAAAGTCCAAAATTGTACAATTCCTTTCAGTACCATGATAAATAAGTTGTAGTATATTCAGATGAGAGAAAATTAAATGGTGATGAGAATGAAAATGCTAAAACCACCAGTAAGTATAATTAAAAAGTGAATAGCAATCACAAACATAATGCACAGCAAAGGAAATCAGACACAAAAGTGAAGCCAGCACTATGGTGTCACACGTGAGCATAAGGGTCACCCTTTGGGAGATAACTGGTGACTTCATGGAGTACTGAGGTTTTCTTGAAGGGGGTGGTAGCCTATTCTTTGATCTGCAGGCTGCTGCTTCTGAAAGTTCATCAAGAGGTATTTTAAGATGTATGCATTTTTTGTAAGTATATGCTTAAATAAAAACTTACAAGAAAGAAAATTTGACCCCATATCACCCTCACATGCATATAATCTTATATAATAAGCCTTCTCCAATTAGTGCTCTGAACTTGCTGTTTACTGTATCCACTTTCTTACAGCTTTCTCTGCAGAATCCATTCCAGTTGGTCTTTTGTACCCATTCCCTTTCAGTGGGACCAAGGATGACCCTAAATCAATGGCTAGTTTTCTGTCTTCATCTTACTCAACCTCCCAGTGGCCCTTGCCACATTGATCATTGTTCCTGAAAGATTTTTATCCTTTGGCTTTGTGACATTACATTCTTCCCAGTGGCCACTTCTTTGTAGCATCTCTTGCTCAATATAGCAAAGAAAACCAGGAAAATGACATTGCTGGAGTTCATATGTGGAGAAGGCAATGGCACCCCACTCTAGTACTCTTGCCTGGAAAATCCCATGGGCAGAGGAGCCTGGTGGGCTACAGTCCATGGGGTTGCTAAGAGTCAGACACGACTGAGCAACTTCCCTTTCAATGTTCACTTTCATGCATTGGAGAAGGAAATGGCAACCCACTCCAGTGTTCTTGCCTGGAGAATCCCAGGGACCAAGGAGCCTGGTGGGCTGCCATCTATGGGGTCGCATGGAGTCGGACACGACTGAAGTGACTTAGCAGCAGCAGCAGAGTTCATACAACACTACAAACTTCAAATTACCTGTAAGTATGGAAAGAAATGTCTATTTTCAGCAGTGCCATCTCTCAATGTTGTAGATGAGAGATGGTGTGGAGGTGCAGAGGAGGGCTTGGAAAAACTGCTGAGGAAGAGGGAATAGGAGAAGAAATGGCCATACACCTGCCCTTCAAGCAAGAGAAAGTCCACCATAAGTGTGAAAATACTGAAAAACACTTCTGATAAATCAGAGCACTGACGGTAGAGAAAGGACATAATAGTGTGTGGAGCTCATGGTGATATGATTGAGAGGTATTATTTCTGAAGGATGAGGTTAGAGAGTGATGTTTAGGGGAGACTGGAAGGTAAAGGGAAAAAAGAAGCAGGACAGGGAAATGCGATCATACTAGAAAAAAAAAGAGAATAAAAATTAAAATCAAAGGCATACAATCTGCATTCAAACTAACAAAATAAACAATCCAAATAAACAATCCAGAAGAATTTCCTTCTCTTGAAACAGAAAACTTAATCCATTTCACTAGCATCTTGTCCACAAACTGCAGATGTAAGCTGTCTGCATCTACACATTCCACTACTACAGGAGGGAAACAGAGTGGGAATCAGACATTTGCCCTCCCAGGTGAAAATCCGCTCTCAGGAAACCAAGTAAAACCAGAAGAAAACTCTCATACAACATTCCAGACTGAATTAAATATCCCCAAACAAGCATTTGTGGACAAGAAGAATGATACATATGAGAAGGCAATGGCACCCCACTCCAGTACTCTTGCCTGGCAAATCCTATGGATGGAGGAGCCTGGTAGGCTGCAGCCCATGGGGTCGCTAGGAGTTGGACACAACTGAGTGATTCCACTTTCACTTTTCACTTTCATGCATTGGAGAAGGAAATGGCAACCCACTCCAGTGTTCTTGCCTGGAGAATCCCAGGGACGGGGAAGCCTGGTGGGCTGCTGTCTCTGGGATCCCACAGAGTCGGACACTACTGAAACGACTTAGCAGCAACAGTAGCAGAATTATATATCATTCTGCTTTATATATATATATATATATTTTTTAACCCTGGAGAAGGGATTGGCAAACCATTCCAGTATTCTTGCCTGGAGAATCTCATGGACTGAGGAGCCTGGTGGGCTACAGTCCATGGGGTTGCAAAGAATCAGACATGACTGAATGACTAACACTTTCACTTTCATATATATATTAAGGAAGAAAGGAAATAAAAATGGAACTCAATGAAGAAGGAGGAAGATGAAGAAGAAGAAGAGGAGGAAAAGTTTGAAGACAAGGGGGAAATTATAACAGCAATGATGACTCAATTATGAAGTAGCTCAGGGAGAATAGGTTTAAACAAACATTTAATAAGAGACTTTGGAGAAAAGTAGTAAAGTAAACAAGAGAATGAAAACCAGTTTATAAAAGAAGTAAAAAAATGAGAAGTAGATGGTTTAAAATGAAAGAGGTAAATACAAAAACATCATATAATATGGAGTCTGATAATGAAAAATAAACAATAAAAGCAATTGGTATTTAATTCTTTAATATGAAAATTCCTAGAAATAAAATAAGAACACTTTTTAAATATGGGAAGACACCCAACAGGTACCTGAGAACTTTTCTTGAGACTACTATAGAGAAAAAGTTGAAAGCCAAAAAGTTGAAAGCTGTAAGTCACTCATAGGAAATAAGACACTTGGTTCAATTGTTAACCTACTGGGATGAGCATCAGACCTGCCAGCAAGACTCAGTACTGCTCTGCTTCATGATCTGCCTGCCCCCACACTGGGAATGCTGCTAGAAATCTGTCCACCTCAGTATTATTCAAAATTCCCAGGTGGTCTCCTGTCATGAATGCCCAGGACCTCTGGTCTATTTCTCTGGGCCTGGAGATCAAAGCCCCACGACTCACCTTACTTCTCATTTACCTGGGAGAGTAATGAACCTCTGGATTGACTAACACCCACTCACTGTACTGAGGTGTGTTTTGACATATGAAACCTTTAAAGGAGAGAGAGCTGATTGGGTTAGACCTTAACAGTGGTTAACTTCAAGATGTATGTTAATAAATCTATAAGACTTTAATGATTTTTAAAAAATCTTTAGGATTTACAGGCAAGTCCTTTTGACTTCCAGGCAAAAAGATCAATAATTTAGAAGGACAACAGAATTGACTGATGTTAGATTTCTTAAAAGCAACATAAAAAGCTAAACAACAATAGAAAGTATTTTCAATGAAAAACATGTGAATCAAAGATTTTGCACTATGAAAAACTGTCATTCAACTATCAAGGCTGTAGAAAAATAATTTAACATTTTAAACTCATGTTATACTGCATTCTCAAGATCTCCTGGGCTTCCCAGGTGGCATTAGTGGTAAAGAACCTGCCTGCCAATGCAAGAGACATAAGAGATGTGGGTTCCATCTTCCCTGGTGGCTCAGATGGTAAAGAATTTGCCTGCAGTGCAGGAGATCTGGGTTTAATCCCTGGGTTAGGAAGATCCCCTAGAGAAGGAAATGGCAACCCACTCCAGTATTCTAGCCTGGAGAATTCCATGGACAGAGGCGCCTGGGAGCTACAGTCCATGGGGTTGCAAGAGTCAGACACGACTCAGTGACTAATACACACACAAGATCTCCCTAGAGAATCTTCTAGAGGATGAGCCAATCCAGAGATAACTGGCTTGTCTTTCCATTTTCTAGCCATTGTCTTTTACAAAGCAGAAATTTTTAAATGAAATTCTGCTTATTATTTATCTTATGGATTATGCCATTGGTGTAACTAAAAAGTTATCACCATGCCCAAAGTCATGGAGGTTTTTGCTTATGTCATCTTCTAGGTGTTTTATAATTCTGTGTTTTACATTTAGGTCTTTGATTTATTTTGAGTGAATTTTTGTGAAAGGCATTTATAAGGTCTGTATCTAGATTCATTTTCTTCTGCATGTGTATGTCCCAAAACCATTTGGTGAAAATACTATTTTTGCTCCATTATATGCTCTTTCATCAAAAATCTATTACTATATATATGTGTGTGTGTGATTCTATTTCTAGGCTCTCTCTTCTGTATCATTCCTTTATTTGTCTGTTTTTCCACTAATACCACACTGTCTTGATTACTGTGGGTTAGAGTAAGTCTCGAAGTCAGGTAGCATCAGCCCTCCAACTTTGTTCTTCTCCTTAAATATTGAACTGGCTCTTCTGCGTCTTTGCTTCTCCATATGAATTTTGGGGTAAGTTTTTAAATATCCATGACATAACATGATGAGTTTTGATTGGAGTTGTATGGAATCTATAGATCGACTTGGGAAGAACTAACTTCTTGACAATATTGGGTCTTCCTATCCATGAACATAGAAGAATTAAATTTTTTATTGGAAAAAAACTCAATTAGGTTTGAAACAAGGAATGAAAAATAGAGCTGTTGACTAATATTTCTGGTGACTTTTTGCCTTTCCCCAGTTATTATAGATCAGCATATTCTGTTTTTCCAATTAGAAAACATTTTTCAAAAATGCCTGTCATCCTTTTACATTGTTTGTGGAGAGTTTGCCTCTTTTCATCATTCTTGGGTTAAATAAGAGCACCAAGCATGGCAGGGAAGGTGAGGGATAAGAGTCTTTCTCTGCATAGAAGCAACTGGTATCAGCATTTTGAAAAAGGAGAGAAGAGTAGGGGTTCCAAGCATGAGCTTCAGGAGCCGGATGGAAACTGTTTGAGTCCCAGCTCTGCCCAGTGATCAGTACGTTACTGTGAGTGAATGATTTCAGCTCTACAACTTTCATTCAATTCCACTAGCTATGTAAGGAGGATCATAAAAGAACGTTCATTTTGCTTTGTTGTAAAAAGTTAATGAGATGGAATGCTTGTTACATGAGAACAGTCAATAAACTATACCTTTATTTTTTTATTCACCTCTTTTATTGACATCAAATACTCCATGGATTTATGTAACTCATTTTGTATAAAAGTATCAAAACCCATATACTGATATAAATACACAATAAATAATTAAGAAAGGATTATTCACCTCATCAAATGGAGCACAGTAAGACCTTCGTAAATTACAAACTACTGCAATACATTTACTTTTTGTTAATAAGTAATTCACAAGATATTTTAAATGAACACACACACACATATAAAGACAACCAAGCAATTAAGATTCATATGCATGAAGAATATACACAGCACATTTACAAAAATGTCAGTCATCCTCAATAATGCTAAAGCAGTTTTACACTTTTATTATGCACAGCAGTGCCTTCATTCTAGATTATAATCAGCTAGAGAACAGGCAAAGGCTATATTTAATTTGCCTTCTTACTGGTCTTATATTTGTATACATTACTAAAAAATATTAACGTCAACAAGCTGACTTGAAGCTTTCCAAAGTTTCTCAAAACTGATCCTGTTATGCAAGTATGTAATACAGAGAAACAAAAAAAGTGCTTTTTGTGCTAGAATCTGCTTCTCCCTCCAGGTCACTCTAAGTACCAAGGCACAGTGATCGTCCTTCCTCAGGGCTGGATGGACCAGGTTGTCTAGGTTTAGTGAGAAGACAGAAAGCCTGGTTGGAGCAGTTGCCCAGGATCAAGAAGACCTGAATAAGAGGAAAGTGCTCAGCTATTGTATGGTTGATGAATACAAGTGAAAGTGGTTTTGAAAAATGTGCTCTTGACTTAAAAAAAATAATAATTCTGGTATTATTTTAACCTTGCCATTAGGAGACAAAGCAGAGGGCTCCTGGCAAAAAATTCAAGTGAATGCAGAAGCTTTCCCTGTTCTATCAGCAGTATCAGAATGAAGGAGCGGACATCTACTCTGTTCTTAGCCCTTCACCTCCAAGCTCCATCTGTGAGGCAGCATCATTGTTTGTACATGAAGAGGCATCCTGCTTACCTAGGCCTGAAAAGATGCCCTGGAGAAAACAAAACATTGATGTGGATTTAAAGGACAGTGGAAACAACAAAAAAACGTAAAAGGTCAATTGATCCAAAGGCAGGCAGCCAGAGCTTGCCCTCCCCTCCATGTTGGGAGACCAGTACAAAAAGCACTGGAAATGACTGGCAGGAAAACAGTCCTCTTCCCTTGAGTGCAAGGATTTGTCTCAACCAAAGACTCTCATTTAGGAAAATCTTTCCTGTCCTTTGCACAGTGCCTGCACTTTTTAATGAAATCATTCTTCAGGTGAAACTGTCACATGGAGATGATTGATTACATTAGTTCCTTGAAGAAAGAATAATTTCTTGAAGCATATCACTATTGCTAAAGAACCCACCTGCCAGTGCAGGAGACATAAGAGACACAAGTTCAATTCCTGGGTCGGGAAGATCCCCTGGTGGAGGACATGGTGGAGAACACCAGTCTGGTGTTCTTGCCTGGAGAATCCCATGGCAGAGGAGCCTGGTAGGATACAGTCCATGGGGTTGCAAAGAGTCAGACATGACTGAAGTGACTTAACATGCATGCATGCATCCTGTTTTAGGTTCGCAGGAATGATCTTATACTGGCTAAAATAGAAAGACAGTTGCTAATTTCCAGACACATAGGAATTAAATGAACGAAAGTGACATACACATGATGCTTTTTTTCTTTCTACAGAGTAGAGTTTCTTTTCACGGAATGCAAATTTATCTGTTTATATTTTCTTAGAGGCCAGATCTACTTTTACAGCCAATGAAGCACTAGCTGATGTTTGCTGACCTTATCTTTTGAGCTCTAACTGCATCTTCATTCCCTTCTTTGCTCTAATTTGGGTTACCCATGTAAGGTGAAATAATCCACCAATTCTATGTAGAGTCACATTGCATCTATTTCTGTGTGTACTTGTGTGTGAGACTGGTTTTGTTTACAGTGCACCTATATTCTTAGCAAATTAACAAACAAGCATAACACCAAGAGCCTTCAAAATGTCAAAATGATATCAAAATCCATTTAAATAGCCTTAAAGTGGATGTTATTATTTTCCCATCATTATGACTGCATTTATTTGATTTTCAATGTTACTTTGAGTCTTGGGAAAATTGTTGCTTTTATCGTAGTACTTGTAATTCATAGGGCAGAAAAGAGAAAAGGAGAAAGAAAACAGGGAAGGTTAGGAAAATGTACCAAGCCATGATATATTTAGGAAAAGGTAATGTAGATAGCGAAGCCTGGAGTGCTGCAGTCCATGGTGTTGCAGAGTGGGACACAACTTAGTGATTGAACAACAACAAATGTAGACTGTTAACTATGATGCATTTGGTTGTAAGATTTACTTTGAAAACAACTATCAGACTTTCATTTGTAATATTGACATTAGAAAGCTTAGAAGTATATTTTTATTTCCTTAATTTTTTTAGTTTGTAGGAAAATTTTCTCATTTAGTTTGTCTTTATTGTGGAAAAAGTGTGAATGAGTAATCCAAAATACATAATGGAAATTTAGAAGACATAACTGAAATCTCAATATCTTAGGTATCTATAAATCTGACATGGCTCATAACAGCATAGAAAACAGGACTATTCTTAGCCTGACCTCTAGTGTTAAGAGCAAATAAATGTGGATTCTGACTGTATTAAACCAAAAAGAAAAAGTTTCCAAAGAGGTACATACCCAGAATTGTTTTTTTTAAATCATAAAAAAATTCATCCTTAGTGAGTAAATATAGAGCATAGACAACTCAGAAGAAGCCTGGAGATTAACACCATTTGACAGAAGAAAGACCAGAGTCTGACATATTTAAGGATCACAGAATTAATCTAAATTAGTTTATGGAGCTGCGTTCCAATCTTTGCACCCACACTGGCCATAAATCTGTTTTACCACCATGGGAAAACAATTAACGGCCTTTAACCCCGGCCGTCACCTCTCCTTGGGCCCTGCCATGGCTAAGATGTGGGTGCACTCACTCCTTGCCTGCATGGAAGTTGGTGGGCAAGTCCAAGTTAGTCCAAGGGCACAGCAGAAAGGGCCAGAGAAAGGATTTATTCTCTACTAATTCCATTCTGAGTTCAGAGTTGTCTGACTTTTCTCTAGTCAACTGAGACAATCTTAGTAATTACCTTTGATTCAACCAACTGTCTCTCCTCTCTGGTAGAAGGAAACCTTTTTGTACAGTACAAGCCCTATACAGCTTTCATCTATGACTTCAGGTGGTATGTTCTTGGCAGATAAAGACGAGAATTGTATTGTTTGCTTGTTTTTCTTAAAATCTGAAAATCTAGCTCTTCTCATCTCCTTTGTATTATATATTGTTGTGTGTTAGTTGCTAAGTCATGTCCGACTCTGTGATCCTATGGACTGTAGCCCACCAAGGCTCCTCTGTCCATGGAATACTCCAAGCAAGAATACTGGAGTGGGTATCCATTCCTTTCTCCAGGGAATCTTCAAGACCCAGGGATCGAACCTAGGTCTCTTGCACTGCAGGCAAATTCTTTACCATCTTAGTCACCAGGGAAACCTGCTTATATACCCTCAAATCTGCATTACTTAATTTATGAATTTTCTACTTCTTTTGATCCTGAATTCAGTCAGTTTATAGTTTCCCAGTGATGACTGGTTAGCTTTAGATGTTGGATTATTCAATGTTGTTCCCTATTTCCAAACTAATAAAGACATTTGCTCCCTAAATCAGGAGATTATCACCAGGTCATTCTAAAATACTTTTGACAAGATGTAACCTATTAATTTTTCAGCAGAAGTTTGAGCAGCTCATGTTCTAGTTACCATTCAGTTTCTTACTTTGGGAATATTTGTAAGTTGATTAAAGAAAGTCTTGCTTAGCGGTTGTCTAATTATCAGTGGTCTTAAAATAACACAATTCTCATCATCTTAAGTGTTAATTCTCTTGTCTCTTAGGGTACTGATGGGAACATTTGAATTTAAAAATAAAAAAGCATTTTGGGGGATATTGTTAAAATAAAATTGCAATAAAACCTCACAAAATTTTTGACGGAGCAGTTGCCAATGATGAATGCTGAGTGTATATTTGAGTGTTGGCGGCGTTTAGAAAGTTTGCCAAGATTAAAGAAACAACATACATGATAAAGATATTATTTGAATGAATACTAACTCTCAGAAGTAAACAGTGGTAATTAGGGTCCCATGTCCCTGAATCAGCTTAGCTGCTGTCCCTTTACACACCCCTGAGCTCCTTGATTCCTATCTGTTTTCCAAATACGAGGCTCAGCACTCTAGCCATTCTGTGAAATCCTCCACTACTATTCTGACAAATATCCCTTGACTTTTACCATTGCTCTCTGTTTCTTGTACCAACAGGTTAGCGACACTGCAGACAATGAGCAAAAACTGAATTAACTGCCGGAAAAATAAGGCACATAGCAATGACAAATCCTACCCATAAACCTAGAGGGGAATGTAGCACTCCATAGAATGAAATGGCTAAATTAGCCAAAATCAAATTCATATGAATACATGTATAAATGTACGTGGCACTCATGGTAAAGAACCCACCTGCCAGTGCAGGAGACATAAGAGAAAAGAGACATGGGTTTGATCTCTGAGTTGGGAAGATCCCCCTGGAGGAGGACATGGCCACCCACTCCAATATTCTTTCCTGGAGAATCCCCTGGAGAGAGGAGCCTGGTGGGCGACAGTCCATGGGGTCCCAAAGAGTCAGACACCACTGAGGAATCTTAGTGCACGTGTACACACACACACATACACACACACACACATGTATGAATAATACCTGTCTCATCCAAAATCTAATTCCTATATGTAATACAGCAAGACTCCTGACTGTTTTGGGAGATTTGCACTGCTTCTGCCATACAGAATAAGAGATATTCTAGACCCTAAGGTAACAAATGTCAGGCCATAGCACTCTCTGAGGCAAACATGGTTATCATAACAAGCAGCAGGACTGGCACCATAAACCCATTTGACTCACAATGTTGCTACAGTCAATTGAACATGAATTTCCTGGAAGAAAATCAGAAATCAAAATGAAAATTGAGTTCTGGGACAAAAGTCTGTCTTGAGCTCCTATAATAAATAGAGTTGGTCCTCTCTTGGTTCCCAGGCCTGAAATAGTTCACAGACAACATGAATAAAAGAAGGCAAGAGGGACTTCAAAACGAACCTTGCAACACAGCCTTTATATATACCTTGTGAAATTGGTCCTAACCATAATCAAAGGGTCCTAAAGCTATTTACCAGAGTAAGTCTTCAACGGAATGGAAATACTGACTGTTTCAAGGGCTATCAGGCACTGTCTCAACGCTAATTCCTAGGAACTCAAAACAATGCTGAGCTTATTTTCAGTGTAGCTTTTCATTTAAGGTGTAGACTTTCAGAGCTCTTGGCACTTGCCAGGCTCTTCATGGACCTTGAATTTCAACTTTTGTCTCAGAAGTCTGTGAACGGATTGAAGATGTTTTCAATCTCTTAGGTTTTCAGGATCGAGGAGGAAATTGTTCTCTCCCAAAAGCCAGAATTACCTTTGGGATGTTTTTGTTGTTTCCTCCATAGACTTCATAGATCTTCAATACTATTCAAAGGATATATATATATATATATATATATATATATATATATATATATATATACATCTTCTGTACTTTTCATATGTAGTGTTGTCGGAAAGACTTTTTCTGCCTTAACACAAAACAAAATCTCATATAAATATAACTATGTTGAGATGAAAATCTTAAAGGATTTGGAGAAAAGATGGAGAAGAGGTATTTTTTTCTCAGTTTTGTTTTATGAAATATGAAGACCACAAGCAAGCTAACTATAAAGAGAAATATTTAAAGAAATTGGAGTTTATAGACTGCCTTCTTTAATTTCTCATTCTTACTTTTCTGTGAAATTTTTAAGTGAATATAACACATTTAAGTTTTCCTCTAAACTTTTATTTTTGTCCTATTTGCCATGACTTAATTTGTAGTTCCACACAAAGAAAACTGGCTGTAGTTCACAAAGAAAATATAGCCTGAATTATAATTAAATAATTTTCATGTAAATAATATGAAGAAAGCCCCCACATCATTCAGAGACCTGACTGATTTATCTGCAGGATAATGAAATAGCAAATGTTGCTGTAAGGAGCTGGTAAGAAAAATCTGGATGGTAACACTGGGATCTCATTTCCCTGAAATTTGAAATGATTTAGCTTTTAATATTTTTCTCCTGTCCAGGATAGCTCAGAAGCCTCTAGGAATGTCTGATCAGTTATGTAGGCATAATTTTCACTGTGATGACACTGTGCTACCAGGTCTTCTGAGCACAGATTTGGAGTCAGATTTCTAATGACTTCTTTGTAATTACTGTGATGCCACTAGAAATATGTTGATCTTTTGAACCAAGAAACTCAATGCCTGAAGGACAGTGATTTTCATGGGGTAAGCACTGTTTTCCTGAGCTGTTAAAAAAACAGCGTCTGCTATGTCACACTGTACTTTCTTTTGAAACATGATAAAAGAATTTGGATGACAGATCCCAATGAAACATTAATTCCATCAGTATTTGCAATAATAATCAGGGTATCTTTATAGATTAAAAATGTGTTCAGAATGCAAAAAAAAATATTGCAGTCAGTACACAGGTTGTTTATGTTTATCTTTTTCCTCCTATTGAAGCTTATAGAGAATTGAGAATATAAACACAGAAGAGGAAGAACACAGAAAGAGGGACTTTTATCATTCCTAATTGATCAGCTAAATATTTATATGAAGTTATCAAACAACTGAGTCTGACCAGCATAATGATTTCTGAAAATAGCTTTTCTGGGAACTGAGATTCTTTTACAGAAAATATAACATGGAAAAACTGTATTTTAATACTGAAGGTTTAGAATATAATAACCTGGTGAATCAGATATCTTTTATTTATTTTTGTATTGATATCTTGACTTTTAATGCTTAAAATTCACTTAGAAGGTGCAGGGTTCTCAGAAACTGGTATATCCGTGTTTTTAATCATCTGTAAAGGTAATTTGGATTGAATGTACATACTGATGTCTGTTGAAAATTATGTATTTGGGGATAAAATTCAACCTAAAGAATGCTTTTTTTTAACTGTAGAAAAACTAAAAATCACAAGTCATTGATGTAATAAACATAAATTGTTTTCTCAAATTCGTAATTCTTTTCCAAATTATACTCAGTTTACACTTGATGTTTGAATTCTGCCAGAAGACAAAGGCCAGTATAAAATATAATATTTTAAGCAATATACCCTATTACAGAAACTATAGAATTTCTGAAACAAGGGAACCACAAGAAAGGGTGAACTTTAGCAATGCAATTACCTTGATGCCTCAGGCATGTAATAACATAGCAGTCAGGGCTTTATGTGTATCATTTTAAACATATGGATTAGTGTGCAATGTCACCCTGAGAAAACTCCTTCATAAGAGAAGTTCAAAACCTACTGTCTAGAAAAATGCAATCTCCAGTGTGGGAGAGCTAATTCTCTAAAGTATATTTCACTGCTAAGACTGAAAGAGAGAATTAGAAGTCTTCCTTCAAGTGCAGTTCCTATAGTAACCCTAATTTACACTCCTTATTCAGCCTTTAGTTTCCCCCAAATAACACCTTGTGTGTTCAGTGGTTCATTCGTTTCTGAATCTTTGTACCACCAGGCTCCTCTGTCCATGAATTCTCCAGGCAAGAATACTGAAGTAGATTGCCATTTCCTTCTCCAGGAGATCTTCCTGACCCAGGGATTGAACCCATGTCTCCAACACTTCAGACAGATTCTTTACCATCTGAGCCACCAGAGAAGCCTGAAGCCCATTCAGCCTCTCAGTTCAGTTCAGTCGCTCAGTTGTGTCCGACTCTGCTACCCGAAGAACCGTAGCACACCAGGCCTCCCTGTCCACCACCAACTCCTGGAGTTTACCCAAACTCATGTCCATTGAGTTGGTGATGCCATCCAACCATCTCATCCTCTGTCATCCCCTTCTCCTCCCGCCCTCATTCTTTCCCAGCATCAGAGTCTTTTCAAGAGTCAGCTCTTCGTGTCAGGTGGCCGAAATACCAGAGTTTCAGCTTCAACATCAGTCTTTCCAATGAACACCCAGGACTGATCTCCTTTAGGATGGACTGGTTGGATCTCCTTGCAGTCCAAGGGACTCTCAAGAGTCTTCTGAACACCCAGGACTGATCTCCTTTAGGATGGACTGGTTGGATCTCCTTGCAGTCCAAGGGATTCTCAAGAGTCTTCTCCAACACCACAGTTCAAAGGCATCAATTCTTCTGCGCTCAGCTTTCTTTATAATCCAACTCTCACATCTGTACATGACTTCAGCCTTTAAGTTCCACCAAAATAACGTCTTGACCACATGCTAATATTGTTCACATAATACTCTTATGTATTTAGTGTTTTGATTTCTCCAGTAGTCATATATCAGTGTGAGAGCTGGATCATAAAGAAAGCTGAATGCCAAAGAACTTATACTTTTGAACTGTGGTGTTGGAGAAGACTCTCAAGAGTCCCTTGGACTGCAAGGAGATTAAGCCACTCAATCCTAAAGGAAATCAGTCCTGAATATTCATAGGAATGACTCATGCTGAAGCTGAAGCTCTAATACTTTGGCCACCTTATGTGAAGAACTGACTCATTGGAAAAAAACTCTGAGGCTGGGAAAGATTGAATGCTGGAGGAGAAGGGAATGACAGAGGATGAGATGGTTGGATGACATTACCAACTCTCTGGACATGAGTTTGAGCAAGCTCCGGGAGTTGGTGATGGACAGGGAAGCCTAGCATGCTGCAGTCCGTGGGGTCGCAAAGAGTCAGACATGACTGAACCACTGAACTGAAGTGCTTTGGGAAAAAATCCTCAAAATATGCATAAATTCTATATTCAGTCACAAAACACTATCAATTTAAAAGTTTTAATTCATAAAATAAATAATCTGTGTATTTTCTGGCCGAAAATTATTTTTTAATGATTAAATCCATAATGATTTAGAATACAACAAAGGACTCTTCAAACCTTAAAGCAAAAGTTTAGGAATTAAGATATCTGAGTTATTGTTCTGATTTGTTCATTAACTTTCAACAAGACATTATCCAAGGTAAGTAATTTAATCCTTTTCAGTCTCAATTTTCTCATTTGTAGAATGAAAGGGTTGGACTTGAATATTTCTTGGGTCCCTTACACATCAATTAATGTATTTGAAGTACAGACCATTGAAGAATTTGAAAATTCCCCATATCCTGGAGAATTAAGACAGTATGAAATAGTGTTGCAGTTTCTGGAGTGGACCAGGGCTGACAACATGCCTACTTACACCTTTGTCAGCAGGAGCAAAAACTGAGCCCATTCCTTTGCTGGTAGGTGTCTATAGAAGTCTCAGCTTCATCACTGAGGGTGCAGGCAAAGCACACAGCCTCCAAGAGCATGTCCTCCTCTCCCAGTAGGAATCGAGTTGACAGGCATACTGGAACTGACAGTGTGAAGCCTCTAGAGCATCTACACTCTTATCAGGGGAGTAGAGACATCCCCAGCTACCACTCCTGTCCTTGGCTCACACTCAGCCTTTCCAGCACCACCACCTGCTTTGAAATGACAGAAATCAACTTGGTTCTGCTCAGTTCTGCTGTCCTCAGAAGCTGCTGTCTTAAGAAGCTCCAGACTGGGGCCATCATTCACCCACAGTCTCTGATGGCCTCTTTTCTTTCCCCCTTGCCCACCTGTAAACCTTCCTGGGTCCCCTGGATCTCACCTTCCATCATCCGCACATCTCCCTGCATTCTTAGCCTCTTTTTTAAATGCTCCTGTCACGTTCCTGATGTAAGAAAAACTGCTTCTCCCCTGAGGACCTTACCTCCTTCAACCCTCTCAAGTGGAGGCTGTGCTTCCTTCTGCCTTGTATATGTCGTGCTGGAAACTGTGGCAGGGGGTTGACTTGCTCTTCTTACTTCTTAGTTTCAAACTCTTCTCCTTCCCTTCCTTCTAAAGGTTCCTCAAGCTTTGAATTTCACAAATCAAATAATTATTTTATAACATTTTGGTTTGTTTTTTAATTTCCGTTCATTTTTATTGATTCTAGACCCTAGCTCCCGCCATGGGCTTTCTCCTGCTTTAATTCTTGGCAATTTCAGGATACTTGTACTAATCTCTCCCACACTCTGGCCTCTCCGTTGTTTGATCTCCTTCCCACAGTGACTTAGTGAATCCACTTTTCTCAGACACTCTCATGGCCACACCCAAAATCTTGTCTTTACCGATAACAATAAAACAAAATGGCAGCCTCTGCTCACATCCTAACCAATAAGGACATAAGTATAAGGACAATCAGCTGCCCTGTTCAACAACAGACAGGGCTATGTGTCCTGAGACACTGAGAATTCAGACTGGCCCAATCTACTCCCCCTGTTGAAACATAAAATGTGGAGCCACGGGGTGTCTCCTGTTCTTGATAGAGAGCCAAAGAAAGTTGTGTGTTAAGACTTGTACCATTTACACCTGTGCTATTCTAACATTAAACTATAAAGCCATAAATGTTCTAATATACTTTGTAAGCACTGAAGAAAAGAAAAGAGATGCAAGGAGTAGAAGACTCTGATGTTACTTCAATGCTAAAAACTAAAAAAAAGAAATACACACAAAAATAGCTCCAAGTTAAATCCACTCAAGGAAACAGTGATTTGAATTTACCCTTTGAAAGCAACTTAAATGAGATTGACCAGGTTAGTGTGTTCAAATTAGGGCTGTGATTATCTAGGTTATTTAAATTCAATTTTTGAATGCAAGTTATTGTCCAAATGCAAGGGATTTCGTTTACTCTAGCAAAAGAGCTCTATTTGCTAATTATAGGCTTAATGTTAAATTGGGTCCTATTTCTCTGCAGCAGTAAAGTAATCAGAGGAGAGTCCCATGCCTCTATTAAACATTTACATTAGAGCTGCCTAATTACGCAAGGATTTGTTTGGGTAGCACTGGCAGATGTTCTGAAAGGCTGTGGAAAACACAGTCACTGTTCCATAGGAGATGGGCACCCACTTATGAGCATCTTGACATCAGAGCAGGATAAGCAAGTGCATGAAATCAAGAGACAAAGAAGGTGCTTCTTAACGTAACTCATTACAATAGTGTGTTTGAGCACCTGTAATGAAGATATTTATTCCTCATCTGCCTCAGGGAAATATTGCAAGAAATCACAGAAAGAAGCCCAGAAAACTTTAAGCATTCAGTGTAGAAACAGAAAGCTGTTTAAATTACTATAATCAGAGTTTAATGTTGAGAAAAAGTTCACATAGGCTACTTTTGTGGCAACTGACGACACATTTCCTTAGCTCTTTTTATCTTCATGAAGACATGATATTTGTAATGCTATGAGATTTTACTGATAAAGCCCTGGTGGTTTGCATTTGAGTAGAGGGCACCGAGTGGCTCACTGCCCTCAAGAGAGTTCAGCAGGCTGTATTTCCTTTATTCTTTTGCATTTATTGTGCATTTTATTTCTATTATTATTACATCAGCTCCACCTCAGATCATTAGGCATTGGATCTTGGGGGTTTGAAACCCCTGCCATAATCTTTATGCCTGCCTACTACAGACTGGTAGCATTGACAGAAACAATGGGCTAATTAACCGAAATGCTGAACTGACTAGAAAACAGCAAACTAGTGAAGTCAAGGTTCCTGGCAGAACCACTGATTCGCCTAGGACGTTTTACATCATCATCCTGAATTGTGAAATCATGCTAGATTATCCCACCATCCATTCCATTCCTTTGACAGGAAGGGAAGTGAGGAATAAAAAAAAAAAAAAAGGTTTGTAAAAGATGCTTGCTGCTGCTACTGTTAAGTTACTTCAATCGTGTCCGACTCTTAGCGACCCCAAGGACTACAGCCTACCAGGCTCCTCCGCCCATGGGATTTAGTAAAAGATGCTTAGTATCTCCTCTATTTCACTTCATGATACAATGCCTGAAGGGTTAATCGTGGGTCAGACAAGCGGAAGAGGAAAACTCAGGACTGTCCAGGTGACATAGTTCATGCACAAAGAAATAAGCTCTGGGTCCAGGTTTACTCCATGTCTTCTCCTGCCTCCCTGCTTGAGGCCCCAGATTCCTCTATAATAAGCTCCTTTCTCAGGCTGAGGGTGTTCCCCAGGCTCTCTGAACACCCTCTGCTCAGAACACGCTTGTTCTCATCCACTTTCCTAAGAGGATGCTCAAACCTAGTCTTCCCTGTCTGTCCAATTCTCTCTCTGACAAACAGTTTGGATGGTTTGCCTGAATTTCATTTGAAATTCTTCCCCATAAACCTACTTTTTGGGTGACCTTCTCCCCACAATGTGGTTCCACATAGTGCAGCTCACACAGGACTGACCTCCCCTGGATATGCACCCACTTTCCATTGAATCTGACCACATTCCTGATACACACAGTGCGGGACAACCATATTCTCAGGAAAAGGATTCAGATAACACTTATTGGTAGAAATATTTTAATGTGGGGCTTTTGGAGGCAAAAAGTTAGTCTTTAACAAATTATCAGCTGGACTATCAGTACACGGCCTTGGTTTGAGCAGAAACTCCAGTTTCTTCTCTAAGCACTGTTAGCGCTTTTCTGTGACGTGCAGAATTCATTCTTTTAGCCTTTCAATCTGAAAATGCTCAGGGGGACATTGAGGAAAATCCTTACCATTGGTTTTTGTTGTCTTTATCTTAATTTATTACCCTATGATCAGCCTGTCTCATGTGCTTGGTTTTGTCACCATCTTTTGTTGTTCAGACGCTCAGTTGTGTCCGACTCTGTGACCCCATAGACCGCAGCATGCAAGGCTTCCCTGTCCTTCACCGTCTCCTAGAGCTTGCTCAAACTCATGTCCATTGAGTGGGTGATGTCATCCAACCATCTCGTCCTCTGTGGTCCCCTTCTCCTCCTGCCTTCAATCTTTCCCAGGATCAGGGTTTTTTCCAATGAGTCAGCTTTTTGCATCAGGTGGCCAAAGCAATGAGGCTTAATAATGACAATAAAAATTGCCTCTAGGTGCAGACCATTTACCAGCCATTAGAATAAGTTTTTCTTTTAATTGAATGCTTTTATTTTTACATGATTTATAATGGCATATTGTTTCCCTTTTAATCAATTAGTGTAGTTAGCTTAATAAATTATATAATTTTGTTGCTTCTTTCAATTTGAAAAATTAATACAATTTGCAAAAACAAGGCAACTTACATGTTTCTACAAAATACCTTTTGGGCTCATTTAGGTAATCCTTTACATAGAATTTTTGTGACTACATTCACAAATGAGTATGACTTATAATGTTAATTTCTTGAATGTATATTTTTGTCATAAATGTTACATTAGTCTTATAAAAATTAGAGGCAGGTTTGTCTCTATTTCTGTTTTCTAGGACAAATTATAGAAGCTGTGGGTTATTATGTGTTCCTTGAATGGTTGATTAAAATTGCTTGAGTAGACTATCTGGGTGATGACTTCTTTTGGAGAGAAGTTTTCATCTATCATCCTATTATTTTTAATGGTTATTGAATTATTCCAGTTTTCTATTTCTTACTGGCCAATTTTAGCAAACAAAATACTCAGTTACAGTTACAAGAATTACTGCTCTATAAGTGGTGGGTTTCTCTCTTTTATTCTGAATTTTGCTTATTTATTAAAAATTTTTTTTCTAGATAAATCTTACTAGAGTATTATCTATATCGTCTTTTAAAAATAGATTGAGTTTTGTTAATGCTTTATTTTTTGTCTATTTCACTGATTTCTCCTCATATGTTAATTATTGCCTTCTTGTATAGTTTTAAAAAATATTTCACTTTCAAACTTTTCTCATTTTTATACATTTTCTAATTTTTGAGTTGAAGCCTCAGCTAATTTGCTTTCAATCATCCTTGTTTTCAGTTGCTTTTATGTCTATAAATTTGACTATATATATCAATTTACCTCCAAAATTATGATGTATAGTACTTTTATGATCTTCTAACTATATTTCATAATTTGAGCCTTTGACCCATTGATTTTTTGACATAGGATAATGGGTTTTCAGTTATACAGTATTTTTTTATCCTTTTGATTTCTGATATTTTTATATCGTGGTAGTTATTGGAGGCATTAGGCAGGTGAGTCCTTGGTTTGCATGGACATCGAGGCAAGTGGTATTTGGGGGGCAGCCTACTCAGGTGTGCAGAAAGAGGAGAAAGGGAAAGATGGCTGGAGACTGGCAGTGGAAGGCAGCCAAGCAGACAGCACCAGGTAGTACCAAGTGAACTCTGGTTCAGTTCAGGTCTTCTGCTGGCCTGACGACCTTATTTTCTGATTTCAGAACGAAACTGTGCAGTTCAGGTTCCTGTGGCCTTGGATCTTGGCAGAGGTGGTACTGGAGCTCCAGGGTTGGGTGCCAGAACCCTGAATTGCTAACTTGGGGCCTTCGGTTTCCTGGAAGGCGAGAGGCTTGCTACTCAAGCATGAGCAGTTCACTCCCACAGCCTGACCTGGGGCAGTCCTGCACCTGCAGAGCCTTTGGGCCTGGGCCAGAGTTTTCGCCCTGGCTGGGCCCCTGGGGAGAGGCGGTACCTCACTGTGACCTTGACTAGGGTATCCTGGAGGCATCCATAAGGATTGAGGTTTGTTTGATAAGTGGCAAGTGCCAGACTCCTTAAGAAGGAGCCTGCGATGAGAGGCCGGGGGCACCTGGGGCATTCAGCTGTTTCTCATCCAGGATTCTCCTGCTGGTCTCTACAGAAATCTCAAGAGACCATGCGAGATCACGCTTCCTCGGCCTGGTTCCACCATCTTCTGAGTTGCCCCAGGTACTCAGGGCTTCCCAACCCATCTCCTCCCTGCCCCTCCATCAGAACCACACTTACTTCCCCTCACCCACCAAAACCACCAAAGCACATCCTGGGGGCTCCAGCTGCACTGTTTGCCTTCCTGGAAAACCCCATACTCCACTCACCCAGACCAGGCCCCAGGCCCCAACCTGGCTCTACCCACGGGTGGTTTGAGTAGACGTAGAGCAGCGTTTGGAGCCTGAGATGCTCAGCTTTGCAGAAAGAAGGGAAGGAGGACTGTGGGAGTCTGGTGACGGAAGGAGGTCAGAGCTAACAGCACCAGATATTATCAGGTGAGCTCCCATTCAGGTCTCTGCTGGCCTGACACAACTTATTCTCTGGTTTTGGAATGGAACTGTGCATTCGGGTTGCTGTTGACTTCGGATCTTGGCAAAGGTGGCATTGCGGTTCCCGGGTTCCATAAGAACCCCGAGTTGCTATCCCAGGGCCAGTGATTTCCTGGAAGACTTGCTGCCCAAGCATGCGCAGTTCACCCCTCACCCCCAGTTTTGATGTTGGGCTGTCCTGTCCCTGCACAGACTTTGGGTGGGGAGCTTGGTCCCCCACACCTGGCTGGGCCACTGTGACTCTGAGTAGGAAATCCTGGTGGTGTCAGTGAGAACTGGGACCTCAGGGTTCACCAGAGAGGTACGTTTGTAGAATTTATTAGAATTGATGAACCTACATAGATACATTCTTATCACCCAAGGTCTGTAGTTTACCGTTATGATTCACTCTTGGTGTTGTACATTCAATGGGTTTGGACAGAGATATAAGGTCCTGTATCCATCATTATAGTATCATCCAGAGTATTTTCACTTTCCTAAAATTCTGTGTTGTGCCTACTCATCCCTCCCACCACGAACCCCTGGAAACCACTGGTCTTTTCAGTGTTCAGTTTTGTCTTTTTCAGAAAGATCAGAGGGGTTTCCCCAGTGGCTCAGATGGTAAAGCACCTGCCTGCAATGCAGGAGACTCAGGTTCGATCCCTGGGTCAGGAAGAGACCCTGGAGAAGGGAATGGCCACTCACTCCAGTATTCTTGCCTGGAGAATCCCATGGACAGAGGAGTCTGGTGGGCTACAGTTCATGGGGTTGCAAAGAGTCAGACATGACTGAGTGACTAACACTGAAAGGTCAGATGGTTGACTCATACAGCATGTAGGCTGTTCAGATTGACTTTTTCATTAAGTAATGTGCATTTAATATTTCCTCATGTGTCTTCATGGCTTGGTAGCTCATTTCTCTTTAGTGCTGAATAATATTCCATTCACTGGATGTACCACAGTTTCTTCACCTCATGAAGAACATCTTGGTTGCTTCCTGGTTTTCTCTATAATGAATAAGGCTACTCAGATATTCACGAGCATGTTTTTGTGTGTACGTAAGTTTTGGGTAAATACTAAAGAGCATAATTGCCAGATCATATGGTAAAAGTATGTTCAGTGCTTTAAGAAACAGTCTAACAGTCTTGCAAAGTGAGTGTTTCCTTTTGCATTCCCACCAGCAGTGAATGAGAGTTCCTGTTGCTCTCCATCCTCACCAGCATTTGGTGTTGTTTGTATTTCAGATTTTGGCCATTCTAATACATGTGCAATGGCATTTTGTTTTAATATGCATTTTCCTGATGGCAAATGATGTGAAGCTTCTTTTTATATGTTCACTTGCCATCTGTATATCTTTATTGGTGAGGTGTCTTAAAGTCTTTGGTCCATTTTAAAATTGGATTGTTAGTTTTCTTATTGTTGAGTTTTAAGAGTTCTTTGTGTATTTGGATAACAGTCCTTTATCAGATGTGTCTTGCAAATATTTTCTTTTAGTCTGTGGTTTGTCTTTTCATTCTCTTTACAGTGTCCTTAACAGAGCTGAAGCTTTTAATTTTAATGAAGTACAGCTTTTGAATTATTTTTCATGGGCTATGTCTTTGATGTCATATCCTAGACTAGACCATTTAATTGACTTTAATGAAATTATTTTGTGGAGTGAGATTATAGGAATGGATGACTGTTTTAATTTCATTACCCTTTTTTGTTCTCATAACAAGCCGCTGAAATATCATTAACCTTAGTTTTAAGTTAAAAATTAAAACAGAATTTTTTTTTTGGCCACACAGCATGTATGATCTTAGTTCCCTAAACAAAGATTGAACCCATACCCCCTGCATTGAAGCACAAGTCTTAACCACTGTATCTCTAGGGAAGTCCTTGTCCCTATTTTAGGTGACTAATTTGAAGCTGAGCTGGATTAGGTACACTCCAATAAAAAGTGGTACAGGGATTTCCCTGGTGGTCCAGTGGTTCCCTGTTCAGGAGCTAAGATCCCTTATGCTTCATGGCCAAAAACCAAACATAAAACAGAAGCAATATTGTAAAAAATTCAATGAAGATTTTTAAAATGGTCCGTATTAAAAAAAAAAAAGAAAAGCAGTAAAGCCATGATTCTAATCCAGTTCATTCTATCTTTTAACTACTACGTTAGTGACTCTAAAATGTTTTTTTAACTAGGACATCCCTTTTTCTCAGAATAGTATCCATGCTCTTTTTATCAAAATGTTTCCCAATTTCATTTCTCATACTATTATCTAGATCCCTAATAAATAAAACAGACCAGTCTAGGTGGTGTGGTTCAAGTTTAGAACTCTAGGGTCCCCAGGACAAAGTGAGGAACAATCACTTTTGAGTAAGGTGCTTACTAGACACTACTTTGAGAAGTGTGAACAGGCTCCACACTGTCAAGTGAAATTTAACACAAGGGAAACAGCAGTAATGTGCTGTCAGGGGGCCCAGCAGCCCAGGCACTTTTCCCTTCTTGAGTTCAGACAGTTGAGATAAGCAATCGGTGCCAAATCCAGTGACAGAAGAAGTTCTCTTCACTCAGCTTCCAAAGAGAAAGTGAATGGGGACCACTTATTATCCAGCTTGATGAGCTAACAGCAAAAAGACTGGAAGAAGCAGAATGCAAAAGAGGAGAGTTTTCAAAGCATTTTAAAAAAAGGTTAGACTCTGTTCTCTTAACCACATGATTACCCTCATATGCACTGACAATTTCACAAATAACTTGAGACAATACTGCCACTACCCAGGAGTTTCTCACCCAGGGCAGCAGTCAACAGATGGGTGACTGTAGATTTCCAGTTGTCTGTACTAAGGCACCCTGTGGAGCAAAGTCCTCAGATCAATGTTATTTAACATGAGCTACTTGGATATTTCTCACTTTTTGAACATTTTTCCTCCCTGTGTTGCTTTACAGAAACATATTGCAGCCTTTTTTCATTTCCACTGCTTTTACTCAACTTCAGCATGGCTAACAATTGATGATGAAATGACTTTTTTTCCAACCTGGAACTTACTGATTATCCTTTGAGAACCGGAAGCAGCTACACTCCATGCATTCAGTCTCCTGATTCTTGGTGAAGGATAAGAGGATCCAGTATTGTGTAGAGGTCCTTCTTTGCCATCTGATGATGGGATGATAGCTGTTTTGGTGATGACTTTCCAAAACTGTGTTAGTACTTGTAGTCAAAACTCTGAATTTCCATCCTGAATGTACTACTTGGCAAAGAGATCATCAGGTGATGTCAAAAATTCATATGTAGATTCACTTCATCTTTTTCTCTGTAATTTGCTTAATTTAAAGTGATGTGAGTAGACTAGAGGCTTGAAAAAATGTTCAAACATGGCTGCAAACATAACTAAGAAATGATTCAAAATAATAATCCATATAAGACACAGCTTGGAACCCCTTCCTGGGATCCAGTTGTCCATTGTTGATACTGGTAACTACCACATGCAGCATAGTAAGATGTGTTAAAGCTGGAAGAAGCAGAGGGCAGTAATTGCAGACAGACTGTGCACAGTAAAAATGTCTATGTTTTAACAGCTTTAGAGCTGCAACGTTATTTGATTAATTTTAAAGTTTTAAGCTGGATCTCTTGGGAAATATCAGGAGTTGCTTAAATATCATTTTCATGTACCTTGAGAGGGAATTATTCCAAAATGTTATGCTCTGCTTATTTATAATCCACATCTGCTCTGTAAACAATCACGGCTGCTTGCTTGAAAAATAAGCACCAACCTGGATTTTAAAGTAAACAAATGATTTTTTTATGAGAAAATGTTACAACATGATGGGAAATGGCAAGTCTGGTTAAAGTGTTCTAAACCCTTTTTAATTATTCTTTTACACATGAGGATTTTTTTTTTGACTCTTAGAAGGTTATTTTTAATGAAATTTAAATATATGTGCTTTTTCATGAAAAAAGAATATTAGACCTAAATTGCCAATGATTAATTCCTAAAGAATTACTAATATCAGAAAAGTATAACAGGTTTTCTTAAGGTTTATACTATGTTTTTATATAGCTTTTATGACATATAAAATATTGCTGGATTATAAAAATTAAGGACCTGCATTATTTTCCAGGACTATACTTTTGTTTAAGTCATCTGTACTACCAACACTGAAAATGAGACACAGTATTTACATCATTTTATTTGTATTTGCTGGACAGAGGAGCCTGGCAGGGCTACAGTTCATGCGGTCATGAAAGACTCGTACATGACTTGCCAACTAAAACAATAACAGTTTGTATTTACTAGTATATTTCTATTACTAAATATCACCATACTCATATGATTCACCTTCATAGAATGACAACCAGAAAGACAAGAATAATCAGGAAAATTATAGTATCAGGATGACCTAACTTCCCATATGGTGGACACAAATTGATGTTTTAGATTAATATATGCAAAACACAATCTATTTGCTTTGGAAAATGGTCAATAGACATCATTCTCTACTCCCTTAAAATCTTGAGCATTTAACTTAAAAAAATACATTTCTTTTACTTACAAAAAACATTTGATTCTAAAACATTTGTCAATAAAGGAGTTTCTTAATAGCATCCAAATGAAAGTATTTGTTAATTAATCATTTTAAAGTTGCTACTTGATTGCATTTGCATACACGTATCTTCTCTTATTGTTATGAACCTGGAATTATTTAAACCCACTGTCAACATTTTCTCCACACACAGGCAGAGTTCACTGAGCAAACAGTATATGGAATATTAGAAGTGGTGAGAGTGGGTACCCTTGTCTCAATCCCAATCTTTGAGAAAAAACTTTCAACCTTTCACTGTTTAGTGTGAAGATAGCTATGGGCTTGTCATAATTAGCCTTTATTATATTGAGTTACATTCCTTTTATACAGCATTCATGGAGAGTTTTTATTATGAAAGTATGCTTAATTTTGTCAAATGCTTTTTTTGTATCTATAAAGATGATTATGATTTTTATCTTTCATCTTATTAATGTGATTGATTTGTGTATAATATACACATTTATATTATAAAATTATATAGCATGCATATTATATAAATATATGCATCTTATATAATATATATTAAAAATCTAACATATAACTTATATTATAAAAATTATAGAAAATAATAAATGGACTGTCCTTAGATCCCATGGGTAAATCCCACTTGATTGTGGTGTATGATCCTTTTAAAAGGTTGTTGAATTTTATTTGTTAATATTTTGTTGAGAAATTTTTCCTCTCTATTCATCAAGGTTGTTGGCCTGCAGTTTTCTTTTCTTGCAGTGTTCTTGTTTGCTAACATCATAAAATGAATTTGGGAGTGCTCCTTCATTTTCCATCTTTCAGAAGAGTTTGAGAAAGATTGGCGGTAATTCTTTAAGTCTTTGAATTCACTAGTGAAGTCCTCTTGTCGTGGGCTTTTCTTTGTTGGGAGGTTTTAATCACAAATTCAGTCTCCTTACTTGTTATTCCTCTGGTTCTGAAATTGTTAAATAATGTAACAGAGAAAAGACTATAATCCAATGTTTCATAGGATAAACTGTTGGCATTATGTATACAAAGTTATTAAATGTATTTATGCAAAGCAGGATCTATTCAAGCAGTCAGTGAGGAAATCAGAGCTTTCCAGATAGTGTGAAGTAGGACTAGCCACCTGTTTTTTTTTCTCTGGGGCTTCCCTGGTGTCACAGTGGTAAAGAATCCACCTGCCCATGCAGGAGATGAAAGTTCCATCCCTCAGTCTCAAAGACCCCTTGGAGAAGGAAAGGGAAATCCACTCCAGTGTTCTTGCCTGCACATTCCCACGGACAGAGGAACCTGGTGGGTTACAGTCCATGGGATCACAGAGTCAGACATGACTAAGCATACACATTCAGAAAATTCTTTTCTGAATAGGCTGAGATTTTGTACAGCAGTCTTTCTCAACATGTTGGTATCATGTCTGAAGAAAGTTTCGTAACTGTAGGGGAAAAGGCAGCACCAAATAAACCACTAAAATATTGCAACTGAATAAAGGAAGAGCTCAGCTGTAGCTGTGGTCAGTGTCTCTTTGAATGTGGCCAACAGACCACTGTGGGTATATCAGCTAATTTTAGATCATATTAGACAGAAACTTTCAAAATTTACCTATTTTATGCTTTATACATTTATAACTAGTATCTCATACACAATTTTACTGACACTATTGCTTGAAAGTGAAAGTGAAGTCGCTCAGTCTTGTCTGACTCTTTGCCACCCCGTGGACTGCAGCCCATCAGGCTCCTCAGTCCATGGGATTCTCCAGGCAAGAATACTGGAGTGGGTTACCATTTCCTTCTCCAGGGAATCTTCCCGACCCAGGGATCGAACCCAGGTCTCCTGCGTTGCAGGCAGACGCTTTAACCTCTGAGCCACCAGGGAAGCAGCCATTATTGCTTAGGGGATGGCAAAAAGAAGTGTGCTATGTTGATCCATCCAACAATGATAACGTAATCAAAGTGGTTATGCCCAGTGTCGTAAGGCCTATGGATAAAACCAGGAAGAAAATATATGAAGGAATAAGTTTGACAAACAATGTCTCCAACTGTTGATTCCCCAAAGAAGTACTCTAACTTTACTAAAACTCTAAACATTCTTAGTTTCTAACCAAACGTTTGCCATACGGTGCTTAGCCTTGAGAGAGAGTAGTTAGTGTATCTTGATACAGTCACCCGTGGGTATCTGCAAGAGACTGACTCCAGGAACCCTCCATTCCGAAACTCCAGGTCCTCAAGTCCCCTAAACAGAATGACATGATACAGTGGACCCTCCATATCTAAAGAGTCTGCACCTTTGGATTCAACCAACTGTGGATCAGAAGTGCTCAAATCTGCGGGATTCGGAACCTGCAGAGGGCTGACAGCATACAACAGGTTGCACTGAAAAAAGAGTGAAGTGAGTTTAAAAACGGTCATTTACTCAGGGAAATGCAGAGCTAATTTCTCTACCCATAGACAGAAGGAAAAAATAAATCATACAGGTATTTTTATTTTGTGGCACAAACTTGGAAGCTGAAGAATTTCTTTAATAAAGAATATTGTAGGGCTTCCCTCATGTCTCCAAGGTAAAGAATCTGCCTGCCAATGTAGGAGATGCCGGGTTCCAGCCCCGGCGGATCCAGGGAATTCAAAGTGGGGACGGCGTTGGCGAGGAAAGACTTATTTATTTATTAATATAAGATTAGATTAGGAAGAAATAGTGTAGTAGGAAAATTTAGTGGAGAAAAGAGGCTGATTAATTTGGTTTACATGGAAAACCAATAAAGTTCCGGACAAGGAACATGCACCATCTACGTTATGCCGCTGGCGCCTGTTTGAATATCGGAGAGTGCCCCGCCTTGGGCTCTCTCTCTTACGGATCTTAGAAGCCGGCACAAGTAAGTAGACATGATGAGCCTCCATGCCCCAGATGGGAATTCAGACAGAAAAAGAAAAGAACGACATGGGGAAGCCCAGCATCGATGCAAGACTCCAAAAACTCCACTTTCAAAATCAGCTTATATACCCAAGTTGTACATAAAGAAATAATGGAATATGCAGAGTTATGCAGGGGCAGCAGTCCTGACCCTCATTGAGACAAACAAGGTGTTTTTTTTTTGCATACCCTCGCATATACGAAAGGTCTCAGGTGGTTTACTTTATCTTCTGGCCAAGAGGCTTGTTAACATTTTTATGGCTCTCTTCCTGGACAATTGTCTATCAAACCAGAAAACTCCTTTTCCCTAGAACTGTTTTTTTCTTTACTGTGCATCACCCTCAAAGTACTAAATAAAGTTACATTCCTGTAGAACAAAGGTGCAGCGGGTTATAACAAAGAAAGTACTTAACTCAAAGATCTAATGTTGCTAATACCAGGTCTACAACCTGTTTTCCTATATACCAACTATCTCTACAAATAAAAGATATGAAAATTTGGCAGCAAGTATTGGCTCAGCAAATGAAACCTTTAATCAGTCCTATTCTAATGATTTTGACTCCTCGGAAGCCCCTACATTCCTAGGATGTTTTAAGCTTCCTGTGCCTCCCGCAGTCAGGAGGCCTCAAACAATCACAAGCGCAGCTGTACGAGTCCTGCAGGCAGGCTAAAAAGCCATCAGAGGGGTTTTTGGATTGAAACGCTCGTATTATGCCCAGGAGATTTATTATCTAAAAGCTCTAAATTAATTTTTTTTTTCCAGAAAAATGTGGTGGGGGGACAGCCCCCTGTTAATGTCAAAAGAGTAGATAGAAAGCATAACATAGTAAAGCAGGCAGACTCTGGTCTTGGGGGGTGGATGCTCAGGAAATACCAGGGGGAAAACCTGAGATCTGACTTGACCTTGCACATCAGATCTCTGCCACATGACCTTGTCAGGGGTGGGATTCCTCACACTGGCTCCCGGCAAGGAGACAAGGGTTCGATCCCTGATTTGAGAAGATCCCACGTGCCTCAGAGCAATTAAGCCCATGCACCTCAGTATTGAGCCTAGAGCTTGTTCTAGAGCCCAGGAGCTGCAACTACTGAGGTCACGTGCCCTAGAGCCTGTGCTCCACAACAAGACAAGTTACTGCAATGAGAAGACCATGCACCATAACGAGTAGCCCCCATTCACCACAACTGGAGAAAGCCCATGCAGCAAAGAAGACCCAGCACAGACAAAAATAAATAAAATTATTTTTAAAAAGAATATTGTGTAATCTTATATTTCTTTTCTTTCTCTTTACCACACAAAAGAGAGTTGTTTGCATTCATTAGTACATTTTTTATTGTTTCAAAGGAATAATGTGATGGAGCACTATTAAAACTTCAGTTTGGGAGAGAGTTTGAGCTCTCTGAACAACATGTTTGAAAGTAAGATAAATATAGTATTATTATGTTTGTAATTTTCTCCTAGTGATTTTCAGCAGTTGACTACATTTTTTATCTTTCTATTACCATAATACACTTCTTGTTTTCTTAGAAAGAAAACAAAAGGAGGATCAAGGAATATTTCCTGGTATTGTAATTATTTTAGTTTTTATTGGGGAGGTAATAGAAAACATTCCTGATATCATAATTGGTTATGATAAAGACAGAATAGTAGGATGAAAATGAGTCACCTATTATAAATGGAATTCACTGAAATGCTTTATTGAAGCAAAGAGTCAAAACAGAACTGAATCTATGAAATATGAAATATTGAAAACAAAACTGTGTATTTGGATGTGTGTGAGTGCATGGAAAGACAGGGTGGGGATATAACTAGTATAGTCAAACATGTGAATTATCTTTTTTATACTTGAAGCATAGTCAATGTACAATGTTACAGGAGAACAACATGGTGATTCACAATTTTTAAAGGTTTTACTCCTTTTATAGTTATATTGACAATATTCCTTTGATTTACACTATATCCTTGTATCTTATTTATTTTATACACAATACTTGGAACTTTTTGACTCCTTACTCCTTCCCCTTGCCCTTCCTCCCTCCCCTCTCTCCACTGGTAACCAGTAGTTTTCACTAGTTTATAGAGAGGCTTTAATGGGCTCAGTCCCATACACCGTACGCATGGTCCCACAAAGCATTTCTGTCTCAAGGCTCTATCCACTGGGATAGTGAGCACACCTGGAATGCCAGGTGAGTCTAAACCAGTGAGGGATTCTTACAGACTCATGGAACCAGAAGCCAGTTGGGACCACAGGGAGACAGACAATGTCATCATGACATGCCTAACCAGTCTCTTCATGCCAGCTAAAAGTGTTTCTTGTGAAGAAAAAGTAAATTGTTCTGCTTAAGGTTTTTGTTGCCTAGGTAAATATCTGCTGGGGAAAATTTCTCTTTTTATGAAAATCACTTTTCACAAATATTCCCAAAGTCTACATTGTTCATCATTGGTATATTTAACTCACGCACTCTATTATTTAAGAGAGGAAATTATAACCTGTTAGCATAGAATTCTGAAATGTTAATTAGTTTTCCCTATGTATTTTCCAAGAGCTATGTAGAAGTTTTGTACTGGCTTAATACTAGGGGAAAAAAATGTGATGTCTATTTGCTACAATAATTTTTCCAAATGGAAAGCTAAATTTTTTTCCTATGAGTTACTTTGGAACATTATAAGTGCCTTTTCAGAATAATAATTTTTATCTTTTTTATATTTAATATATAAAAGCTATAATTTTTTAAACCTTTATGCTATCCTCATCTTTAATAGTTGGAAACTTCATTTGGAACCAGGATTATTTCATGATTTGGAAAGTTTTTTTTGTTTCTCTAGGTAAATTTTTGTTCATAAAGCTTCTTCCTTGGCTATTCAAGTCCTAATGAATATGGTAAATGATCACAGACAAGCCAAACAAGAAGACTAATTTTTATTTACACCTAATCAGTTGCTCTTAATAAACCCTCAGTCTATCTATTGCTCATACATGCATGCTAAGTCGTTTCAGTCTTGTCCTATTCTTTGCAACTCTATGGACTATAGCCTGCCTGGCTCCTCTATCCATGTGATACTCCAGGCAAGAATACTGAAGAGGGTTGCCATAGCCTCCTCCAGGGGATCTTCCCAACCCGGGGATTGAACCCAAGTCTCTTATGTCTCCTGATTAGGCAGGTGGGTTCTTTACCACTAGTGCCACCTGGGAAGCCCATATATTGCTCATGAAGTGTTATTCTAAACATTTCACACTGTATTGCCTATGACTTTCAAACAACTGGTACAGTTAAGATACCCTAACTTTAAATTAAGAACCCAGGACTCAGCGGACTTAAATAAACTGTTTAATTTCTCACAGTTAGGTCATCTCTGAATTGGGACTCAACCCAGCTCTGTCTATATCTGAAGCACACAGATCTCATCTGCCATATGACTATGTTGGACTCACATGGTCCAGTCACTTACTAGCAAAGAACTCTGTGGCCAAGCGAGAAGCCAGCTCCTCAGTTTATTAATGGGCTACAGAAATTCCCTAAACCCGCCAAGTACATGGCTCTTTGATAAAGCCAGGAGAAAGACTTCCCCAATGGCTCAGTGGGAAAGAATCCACTTGTAATGCAGGAGACAAAGGAGAAGTGAGTTCAATCCTTGGGTCAATCCAAGATGATCCTCTGGAGGAGGAAGTGGAAACCGGTTCTAGTATTCTCACCTGAAAAATCCCATGGACAGAGGAGCCTGGCAGGCTACAGGGTCACAAAGAGTCAGACACAACTGAGAGACTAAGCTCATAAGAACTTCTAAGACAAGCCTGAAGTGGTTCGATGCTGGTGGAAAAGCTGTGACACAGCTGACCTGTCCTCTGAGAGAGGATCCCAGCTAGGGGAAGAAGGGTTTCTGCCTAGAGATTGTAAACATAAACTCATGGAACCAGAAGCTGGTTGGGGCCACAGGGAGACAGAACAACGTCATTATGACATGTCTGAGCAGTGCCTTCATGCCTTAAACCCCCACAGCAGAGAAATAGGACCTGGAGAATGCTTGCACTCACCATTCTTAATGGTAAGTTTGAAAGTGAAAGTGTAAGTCTCACAGTCATGTCTGACTCTTTGTGACCCCATGGACTATACAGTCCATGGAATTCTCCAGGCCAGAATACTGGAATGGGTAGCCTTTCCCTTCTCCAGGGGATCTTCTCAACCCAGGGATTGAACCCAGGCCTCCCATATTGCAGGCAGATTCTTTACCAGTTGAGCCACAAGGGAAGCCCAAGAACGCTGCAGTGGGTAAAACTTCCAGCTTTAGTTTATAGCCTATGCCGTCTCACAGGATAGCTCAGTCTTAAACAGGATAGCTCAGTCTTAATGGTAAGTTTAAGACTGAGCTATCCTGTGAGAAGACATAAGACTATAAAATAAAGCTGGCAGTTTCCTCTGCCTGAAACTAACTTCTGTAGGTTGAGGTAGAAGATGAAAAAAAGCAAGGCAATGGCTTTCCAT
This sequence comes from Budorcas taxicolor, assembly GCF_023091745.1. Lineage (NCBI taxonomy): Eukaryota > Metazoa > Chordata > Mammalia > Artiodactyla > Bovidae > Budorcas > Budorcas taxicolor. The sequence continues at coordinate 40,720,797 of NC_068923.1, read as the reverse complement.
ACCGTTTACAAAGTTACTGTCAAAGAACACATGAATATAAACAGTATCTGCTGTACACATAAGAAATCATGCATTATTATTCATTTTAGGATTCAGGAAGGGCTAAATGTTGATGAAACATTAACCCATCCCTCTGCCTAAAATTTCATGAATAAACATTTTGATTATGAGGGAAATTATAAATGCTTTTCTATATCCATACTCCTTGAATGGATATAGCCATGCAGAACAGAAGAAAATTATTCAATGTCTTTGCTCTTCCAAAGAACAAAATACCTTGCTTATTAAGTTGCTTCCTGATACAATTACATAATTGCATAGAATCCAATTAAATTTTCAGGCCCCTTGGAGATCACTTAAAGCAATGTGGTTGTGCAGTATCTTAGAGAATTACAGTTATTTTTCCAATGCTTTTCCTATGAATAAAGTGGATATTCAGCTCCACCTGAGAAGAGCAATTGCCTTTATAGCCCCTGTAGGGATAAACATCTAGAAGCAATAGATAACTGCCCAGTTCTGTATACCTTTTGCTTTAAGAGATAGACAGGGAGATTCATTGCTGCCACCTCTAGGAAAGGCACTGGGAACCTGGCATCATGGTAATTTTCCTGAGATGTTATGGGGAGACCATTTGGATGTTCGCTATACTTTGAGGGTTTAAGGTTTATTAGGTGAAGATATTAGTGGACAGATTTCCCAGGTGGCTCAGTGGTAAAGAATCTGCCCGCCAATGCAGGAGATGCAGGAGATGTGGGTTTGATCCCTGGGTCTGGAAGATCCCCTGGAGGAGGAAATGGTAACCAACTCCAGTATTCTTGCCTGGGAAATTCCATGGACAGAGGAGCCTGGTGAGCTATAGGCCATGGGGTCACAAAGAGTCAGACACGACTGAGCACACACACATATATGGACAAAAGTGTCTTTCATCTACATAGTTCTTATGAAAGGAGTTAAATGAAATTGCTAACTTGGTGATGGAAATAAGGATATAATCCAGGCTGTGAAATAAGGTAAAATAAAGGTGGTACCTGGAACTGAAGAATGGGTGAAAATGATAACAGAAAAACATAGGAAGAAGGAATTTAAATGTGAAGAAAATTTATTGTAATATAATGAAGAAGAGGAAATATGGAGCATGAAGTAAAAGGAAAAATTATGAAATCCTTTGGATAAGAAAGATAAATTCATACAGAAGTAGTATTTCTAAGTTGACATGGAAAAATCAGTTTTAAAGAGAAAGAAACTATTGTGCTCACTTTGAAGTATAGATGTCACTACCGCTGTGTATCTTTATATTGTTTTGTGCATTAACTTTGGGTGCTGAGACAAATCAGACTTGACAATTCATTATTTTTGTAAACCTCCTTATAAAACAACATCCATTCTGAACAATTCATAAAATACTACATTATGGACTATTATTTCAGATATATTATAGTATAATAAATCCAATAAATTTTAAATAGGTGTTATAACTGTTGCCTTTTTAATACCCCCATGATATAACTTTAAATACAGCTTCAAATAAATTATTTCTTATTCAATTACTTGGAGAAATAAATGAAGAAAATACATAAGCATTTTGTTGAATTTGGAATTTTAGAGAGTTTTACTTTATTTGTTCTCTTTCAATTTGACTGATTTATTTCTTATATCTGCTTAATCTAAAATCTAAATCTTACTTCAGTGCTTAAAATTTGTTAAGTATATAGTTTCAGCAAAAGTTGGGTTTTTTAATCAGCTGTTAAAATCCTGATATTACCATGTGTTCAAGTTCATGATTCCGTGGAGAAAGATGTTTACATTTCTTCATTAATTTGACAGTGGAGGAATAGTTTGCCTAAGAGCTTTGTTAATGCAAAACAAACTACTTCATTTCAAATTATTTTAATATTAATAATGATAAACCTTAAAGTGTCCACATTTCAGTAAAATTCATAGGTGATGAAAATGTCAGTATATATTGTTCATGTATAAACAAATCATTCATGTTTTCACAAAGCTAATCTTTGAGGAACCACCAGTATTTATATGATAAAAATGACTGAACAGAATATATATGCAAGAGGAAAAATAACAGTAAGCTTGATTTCATAAGTACCAAATAAGTGATGACATCATTAATACAGAATCAGTTTTCAATAGGAGATTTCATAGCCAATTTAAAAAATGGCCCCATAGATTTAACAGCCAAATGGTTAACAGGGAAAAGAAGACAATTTTTATTACTCATTTTTCATTCAACAAAAAACATTTTGCATCTGCTTTGTGTCCAACTCTGTGCTAGATACAGAGATTACAAAAGTAAGGAAGATTTAGTCTCTGATTACAAAGCAATTACAGCTATAGGAATCCATGGACTAAATTTAAACCACTTTCTAAAACACAAAAATTTTTCATAAATTTTGGTCTACAACTTAAAAATTAGTATAAAATTTTATATTAATATTTTGTGAAGGTGGTCATACCTGATTGCAGGGTCCCTCTATAATGTGCATTGGGCCCTGTAATATCTGGATTATTTTTCATAGACATTCAAATTGTTGTTTACCTTTGTGTTTTGTAGACAATCATGATTATCTTTCTAATCGATGTGCCTATGGCACATCTTACACATAGTAGAATATATATAAATATTGTTAAACAAGTGAAATAAATAATTAATGACTACTGAATGTTGATATTTTAAAATATTGAGACCTTGCAAGCTGATACAAAATAATTTCATTATGTAAATTTAAGGCAAATTAAAATTATCTGAGATGAAAAGTAATTACTGAGAGCCCTGGCTGGTAAGAATGAATGATCTGATTAAATCTGACCACTTTACTTTCTGTGAAACATAATTTAGCAGATCTGCATATGAATAGAAAGAAGAAAATTAAATCTATTTAGTTAAAATGGAAAATTCTGAAAGAGTTCACAACTGAAATGATCTCTCTAGTCAAAAAACACATCTTCTGCAATTTGTGAAACATTTAATACGTTGCAGGAGAGGGTGTCATTTGAGTCAGGACTTGCCTGGCACTGAGCCATTTTGTTATTCACCTACTGTGAGTCCCAAGTGTTGGATTATAAACAGGAACATTCACCACCAACTCTCCTTTTTACCCAAATTCTGATCTGGGTGTTTAAGCAAATGTGCTTTAGTTGAAGCCTTGAATAATTCAGGTTCTGTGTTCTGATAACTGTGCAATATGATAGTATTACTTACTGCGTTAAAATCCTCTAGAGCCCTCCATTCCCCCATGATAAAGTCCACACTCAGATTTCTGCATGACTCTCCTGTGCCTTTCTACCCTTCATCCTCACTGCTCCTTCAGTGCCTGTGATGATAATAACAGAACCCTCTCAGAGGGCTTGTTTCACATGTAAAACCTACAGAGTACCAAGTAGAATCCTGGTACATAGTAGGCACTCAAAAAAATATTGGCTGTTATTGTTCTAATCATCAACTCAGAAAAAAACTTGTGGGGGATTCCATAAAGAAAAAGTATTTTTCTTCTCTCAAAGGAATATATCTGTGCTTCCTACAAAATAATAGTCATGTAAGAGGTGGTTGAAGTTATGGTAATTTATTTCAGACTCAGAATGAGATGAGTCATAGTATGGGGCTTTATCTTAGAGACTGTTCTCCACTGGTACAGGAATATTTCTGCCTTCCTCATTCCCTCTCCCTTCTCAATCCAGAGACATTTCCTGGGTACAGTGATTGAGAAAGCAGTGGGTGGCTCTTTGCAAGCCATGGAGAATGTTGATTCTCTTCAGAGATTAGAAATAGGAACAAGCTGATGAGTGACATGGCTTAGCCTTTTAACTCATGATGTACTTAAGAGGTGCATTTTTCTTTCTCACAGTAAATATAACAGTATAAACTTGATATTCACTGTAACTAAACTGACATCATGAGTCATGTGGTCCAGTCTCAGAACAAAGAACACACAGATAACCACTACATGCAGTTACAAAATAACTCGTGATTTTTGTATTTTTCTCATGTGGTGAATCCTGTACACAGTGCCTGGCATTACTTAGCTTTCTTCCTTATTTATTTATTTTTTCATATAAATCTCTTAAGCCTCATGCTTGTATTTACCATTCCCTAAATTTCTTCCCTAGTCTGATCTTACCTATCTCTTTTTTCTACTTTTCCCTCCTTATTTCAATCTGTAATGTAAAGTTCAAGAGGTTGAATATGGTAGAGAAGAGGAGGGGAAAGCTGCTGTAGGAGAGCTAGTCTACTTGTTGATGGACAAATGGCAAAACACATGGGATGATGATACTTTGGTATATTTTGCCTGCTGCCAGCAATAATCAGAGAAGGCAATGGCACCCCACTCCAGTACTCTTGTCTGGAAAATTCCATGGGCAGAGGAGCCTGGTAGGCTGCAATCCATGGGGTCGTGCGACTTCACTTTTCACTTTCATGCATTGGAGCAGGAAATGGCAACCCAGTCCAGTGTTCTTGCCTGGAGAATCCCAGGGACGGGGGAGTCTGGTGGGCTGCCATTTACGGGGTCGCACAGAGTCGGACACAACTGAAGCGACTCAGCAGCAGCAGTAGCAGCAATACATGGTTTTGCCACACTGTTTTCTCCTTCCCCAAAGCATTCTCGTGTTTTAGATTTGCCTCTTACTGGTCAAATCAAGGATCAAACAATACATGTGTCCACTGTAATCACAATCCTTTATCTTGTCTTGTTCCATTTTTCTTATCAGACTTCCCTGCTCTTCACCAGTCTCAAGTAAATTAGCATATGTCCATTCATTTCAGGTCACATTTTCAAGTCCTTCATGATTTATGGGCTATACAGTGTTAATGCAGTTTAAGTTGCAAGTGTAAGTACACTTATATTAACATTTAATATGATTAAACTCTGATTTAATTAAAGTATTTCCTCAACTACTCTAAATAACTGTCTTCTTGTCTTGCACATTTGGTAATCTCCATCTTCTCACCATTGTTCTTATATGCTCTTCCTTACCAAAACCCTTCATCTTCTCCTTTTTACCAAACACAGTTTTGTTCATGTTGAAGGCTCATTTCAACTGTTTCCACTGAAGGCTTCCTTCTTTTTAATTTCACAATAATTCCTCTATTCTAACAAGTGAAGCATTAATAATTTATATTATACAAGATGTCACTTGACAGGAAATTATTATGTACTAATTACTAATTGTTTTTACTTTATAAGCCTCATTTCCTCAATAAGATTGTGAGATCTTCAATCAATGGAACTTAGTAGAGTATAAATAAAGAAGGTTTATCTTAATTACCACAAATGATGAATAAAATGTCTTTCTGATGTCTTGTTTAGGAAAAATATATTTATCCTTACTTTGTCCTTTAGTGCCTAAGACAAGTGGATACATACAGAGTATGCAACAGATATTAGTTGATTTGCTATGGCAAATACATAAATAACTTCATTACTTATATTTTAATAACATAAAAGAATATGATACTGCTCACTAAAGATGGTATTTACCTGTAATACATGAACTGTGTATGTTATGTGAGTTCTTAGGAAGAAGAGCTCTATATAACTTTTTTTTTTTATAAAGCATACAATGGAGAAAAGACAATCTCTTTAACAAGTGGGGCTGGGAAAACTGGTCAACCACTTGTAAAAGAATGAAACTAGATCACTTTCTAATACCATACACAAAAATAAACTCAAAATGGATTAAATATCTAAACTTAAGACCAGAAACTATAAAACTCCTAGAGGAAAACATAGGAAAAACACTCTCCGACATAAACCACAGCAGGATCCTCTGTGACCCACCTCCCAGAATACTGGAAATAAAACCAAAAACAAACAAATGGGACCTAATTACAATTAAAAGCTTATGCACAACAAAAGAAACTATAAGCAAGGTGAAAAGATAGCCTTCAGAATGGGAGAAAATAATAGCAAATGAAGCAATGGACAAAGAATTAATCTCAAAAATATACAAGCAACTCCTGCAGCTCAATTCCAGAAAGATAAATGACCCAATCAAAAAGTGGGCCAAAGAACTAAACAGACAATTCTCCAAAGAAGATGTACAGATGGCTGCTGCTGCTGCTGCTGCTGCTGCTAAGGCACTTCAGTCATGTTCAACTCTGTGCGACCCCATAGACAGCAGCCCACCAGGCTCCCCCACCTCTGGGATTCTCCAGGCAAGAATACTGGAGTGGGTTGCCATTTCCTTTTCCAATACAGATGACTAACAAACATATGAAAATATGCTCAACATCACTCATTATCAGAGAAATGCAAATCAAAACCACAATGAAGTACCATTTCACTCCAGTCAGAATGGCTGCTATCCAAAAGTCTACAAGCAATAAATGCTGGAGAGGATGTGGAGAAAAGGGAACCCTCTTACACTGTTGGTGGGAATGCAAACTAGTACAGCCACTATGGAGAACAATGTGGAGATTCCTTTAAAAACTGGAAATAGAACTGCCTTATGACCCAGCAATCCCACTGCTGGGCATACACACTGAGGAAACCAGAACTGAAAGAGACACATGTACCCCAATGTTCATCGCAGCACTGTTTATAATAGCCAGGACATGGAAGCAACCTAGATGTCCATCAGCAGACGAATGGATAAGAAAGCTGTGGTACATATACACAATGGAGTATTACTCAGCCTTTAAAAAGAACTCATTTGAATCAGTTCTAATGAGGTGGATGAAACTGGAGCCGATTATATAGAATGAAGTAAGCCAGAAAGAAAAACATCAATATAGTATACTAACGCATATATATGGAATTTAGAAAGATGGTAATGATAACCCTGTATGCGAGACAGCAAAAGAGACACAGATGTATAGAACAGTCTTTTGTACTCTGTGGGAGAGGGCGAGGGTGGGATGATATGGGAGAATGGCATTGAAACATGTAAATTATCACATGTGAAACAAATTGCCAGTCCAAGTTCGATGCATGATACAGGGTGCTCGGGGCTGGTGCACTGGGATGATCCAGAGGGATGGGATGGGGAGGGAGGTAGGAGGAGGGTTCAGGATAGGGAACACATGTACACCCGTGGTGGATTCATGTCAAGGTATGGCAAAACCAATAGAATATTGTAAAGTAAAAAATAAAAAAGCATAACATTGAACTGATGCTAAAGAATTTTTTCCCTAATCTAGGAAATAAAAATGTAAGTTTCTCAAGGTAGAATTCAAGAAGTGATTCCCAAACTTTAGCAGAATCAGAATCTCCTGGAGGGATGTAAAAGATTAAACAAGTTGCTGAGTTGACCCCCAGGGCATGGTCTACCCTTAAAGATGTTGAAATTCAAAACTTTCCTCGCATAACAGAGAGAAAGGAATGAAAAGGTTTGGGTAATAGGAATATTAGAAACAATAAGCCCTTTTCTCCAAATGCTAGAAAAAATGAACACTGTAATCAGAGAAAAGGCTTTGCATATGAGTAGAATTTAATCTTTAATATTTATAGATTCAATTCTTACACAGCAAAAATTATAAAAATGTCATCAATTCCCAGTGTGGATATTAGTTTTTAACTGTGTCCAAAGTTAGGACTTATATTTCCTAAATGAGTATATTTTTATAAAAGTGTTAGCAGTCAAGTTCCTAGACTTTATTTTTGTCAAAATTGGTATTTTTAACATTGCTCTGTTTTTCTTCCTGTAAAATGGAGACGACACCTGACCTTTGGTCATCAAATACCGTATTCTTTACCTGAAAGTGTCTCTGTCCCTCATCACTACCTCACTTGGTATCTCATCATTTACAGTTTTAATATCACTCCTTCAGCAAAGTCTTCCCATGCCACTTGAATTTATCCTTTATGGTTTTGACCACAATGAAAATTGATTAATGGTGATGAGTGCTTAATGTCGCTCCACTTCATTAGGCTGGTTATGAGAGCAGAGGTCATTTTTGTATTGTTAATAGCATCCCCTCAGTGGATGCTCAGAATATACCTGAAGGATGGATGAATGTGTATCATATAAAGCACCTGACACAAGTAGATGGCAAAAAATGATAGCTAATACTATATTCATCTTTTGTATTTTTATAATTTTTGTAATCTACTGTGAAGTATTTAATAAAAATCTACAATGGTGTTATTTTTGTGCAGTGACCTTTTTTGTGCTATAGAGATTAGAGATTACAGCATAAAATTAAAGGGCAAATTTTATCACTTCATCAGATGGATATGTTGGGACTTATTTACTTGCAGAGTTTTATAGATGTAAAACTTTTCAGAATAGTAAGTTTCCCTTGTTCCGAAGCTGGAAAAAAATGTTGATATTCTCTTTAGTTTATACTCAGAGTTAAATACTGTTTTTAAACAATTCACTTTTGACTGTAGGCAAGATCACTAAAACATGGTGAAAGATCCACTTTGCTTATTCAGACAACTTGCTATCTATATGACTAGCTAACTTACCACAGAGAGTCAGCAGTCATAACCCAAACCTATGTGGCCAAGAATCATCTTTCCTCTAAATGGGACATTTTCCACCAGCTTCCTTGTCCCAGGCAGGCCATTATCAGTCTGTTTGTACCCATGGAAACTCATCTGTCATCCTCCTAGCTCAGGTCATTATTTGCAAAAAGAGAGGTTAACTCTTGCAAAAATAACTCTCTTAAAATCCTTGACTCCTACTCCAAAGGACAAATAGTGCCATAGAAGAAAGTGAGAGCCCATGGCTTTGGTCTTCGGAAAAGCAAAGATACCTGGGTCACACTGCCCCCTACACTCTGAGGCAGAGGTAATTTTCTGGAGCAACCAGAAGAGATTTTCTCTTCATGGGTGACTTTTTCTCTCTCTGAAATTGCCTGTGGATATGGATCTGCTGAAATTCTTTACTTAATAGCTGCTGCTGCTGCTGCTAAGTCTCTTCAGTCGTGTCCGACTCAGTGCGACCCCATAGACGGCAGCCCACCAGGCTTTCCCGTCCCTGGGATTCTCCAGGCAGGAACACTGGAGTGGGTTGCCATTTCCTTCTCTAATGAGTGAAAGTGAAGGCAATGGCACCCTGCTCCAGTAATCTTGCCTGGAAAATCCTATGGATGGAGGAGCCTGGTAGGCTGCAGCCCATGGGGTCGCTAACAGTCGGACACGACTGAGCGACTTCACTTTCACTTTACTTAATAGCTAATGTGTATTAAATGCTTGCATGTGTACTAAGTGGCTTCAGTCGTGTCCAACTCTGGGTGATCCTATGGATTGCAGCCCTCCGGATCCTCTGTCCATGGGATTCTCCAGGCAAGAATACTGGAGTGGGTTGCAGTGCCCTCCTCCAGGGGATCTTCCGGACCTAGGGATCAAACTTGCGAATCTTATATATACCTGCACTGGCAGGTGGGTTCTTTACCACTCACACCACTTAGGAAGCCCATTGAATGCATACACTGTGCTATTTATTTATATAATTTAATGTTTTACAGTTACATTATAAGGTAACTACATATCCCCAATTTTCAGAATGACTACCATTATCCCTGATTTCAAAGAGAGAAAACTGAGGCATAACAAAGTGAAATAAAATATAACTTATATGTTCTACAACTAATAAATGAGGAACCCGATTTAAATAAAGCTGTTCCAACCCAGAATGTCCACTCTTTACTGGTATGTAACACAGCCAGAGGAAAGTGGTGATGAGCAGGAATTTACCTTTCTCTCTGACTTGTGTATTTATATATAAATAAAAAATATATAAATTTATTTGACTGGTCAAAAGCAAATCCTATGCTCTTTCTATGCAGTCAAACAACAGAATAGGCTGAGATGAGGGATGTTCAGGGAGGACTTAATGAAAGAGGTGAGCTTAAGAGGTGAATGTGCTTATGAGGCAGAGGTGATGTGCTGGAGATGCTGACAGAGCCCCTCCAAGTAGAGGACCTGGTGGGCAAACATAGGAAAGTGTGAACCAGCTTGTGCTCCCAACAAACAGCAATGCCAGGGCACTGACTGTGGGGAGGAGTTCTCTAGTTGCTGACTTCATTTCTCTTCTTCAGGTTGGAAAGCACACCTTCTGCTTCCTGTGCCTAGATTTTAAAGGGTGGGGCAGAGGCTTCCTCCAACATGTGTCACTTTTTTAAACAAAAATTTCCCAGGGAGGAAAAGATTACTCTAGACACAGGTCTGTTGAATGAGTAAATGGTTGCATTCAAGTATAAGGATTTCTGGGTTAAATAAGAAAGGAAGAGAATTAAAATGTCTGCTCTTGATTTGGTTTGGAGACAGCTAAAGGGACATTTCTACTTTCTTTAAATGCTTTTGTGGTTTCTAATTATAAAATTTCTTCTAAATATGCTGGCATTTTAATTCAGCTAGAATGCTCATTAGATACAAGATTATGAATTAATATAAATGCATCAAATAGTCCATGTGTGTGCATCTAAGTCGCTTCAGTGGTGTCTGACTCTGTGTAGCCCTATGGACTGTAGCCTGCCGGACTCCTCTGTCCATGGGATTGTCCAGGCAAGAATACCGGCGTGGGTTGCCATGTCCTTCTCCAGGACCTTCCCGACCCTGGGATTGAACCCACATCTCTTATATCTCCTGCATTGGCAGGTGGGTTCTTTACCACTAGTGACACCTGGGAAGCCCCAAGTAGTCCATTCCTGAAGTTAAATGCAGCTTGTATATAACTTGAAATAAAAATATCAGTAAAACTTTTTTTTCTGTGGTAACAATATTGTTTACTATGCCTGGAGCTCAGGCTGAACTAATCTGTGCTGAATTTATTGAGACATAAAATTTAGAGTAGCCAGTATATCATTTAAACTTGTAAGTGAAACAATCTTCAGGTCAGTTCAGTCACTGTCATGTCTGGCTCTTTGAGATCCCATGGACTGCAGCACGCCAGGCTTCCCTGTCCATCACCAACTCCCAGAGCTTGTACATGTCCATCTTATGTCCATGAAGTTGGTTATGCCATCCAACCATCTTATCCTCTGTCTTTCCCTTCTGCTCCTGCCTTCAATCATTCCCAGCATTGGGGTCTTTTCCAATGAGTCAGTTCTTCCCATCAGGTGGCCAAAGTATTGGAGCTTCAGCTTCAGCATCAGTCCTTCCAATGAATATTCAGGATTGATTTCCTTTAGGATTGACTGGTTTGATCTCCTTGCAGTCCAAGAGGACTCCCAAGAGTCTTCTCCAACACCACAGTTCAAAAGCTTCAATTCTTCGCAGTTCAGCTTTCTTTATGGTCCAACTCTCACATGCTTACATGACTACTGGAAAAACCGTAGCTTTGACTATACAGATCTTTTTTGGCAAAGTAATGTCTCTGCTTTTCTTTCTTTCTTTTTTTAATTTAATTTTTTTTTACTTTACAATATTGTATTGGTTTTGCCATACATCAACATGAATCTGCCACGGGTGTACACGTGTTCCCAATCCTGAACCCCCCTCACATCTCCTTCCCCATACCATCCCTCTGTGTCATCCCAGTGCACCAGCCCCAAGCATCCTGTATCCTGCATCAAACCTAGACTGGTGATTCATTTCTTATATGATATCATACATGTTTCAATGCCATTCTACCAAATCATCCCACTCTTACCCTCTCCCACAGAGTCCAAAAGACTGTTCTATACATCTGTGTCTCTTTTGCTGTCTCGCATACAGGGTTATCAGTACCATCTTTCTAAATTCCATATATATGCATTAGTATACTGTATTGGTGTTTTTCTTTCTGGCTTACTTCACTCTGTATAATCAGCTCCAGTTTCACCCATCTCATTAGAACTGATTCAAATGTATTCTTTTTAATGGCTGTGTAATATTCAATGGTATATATGTACCACAGCTTTCTTATCCATTCATCTGCTGATGGACATCTAGGTTGCTTCCATGTCCTGGCTATTATAAACAGTGCTGCGATGAACATTGGGGTACATGTGTCTCTTTCAATTCTGGTTTCCTCGGTGTGTATGCCCAGCAGTGGGATTGCTGGGTCATAAGGCAGTTCTATTTCCAGTTTTTAAAGGAATCTCCACATTGTTCTCCATAGTGGCTGTACTAGTTTGCATTCCCACCAACAGTGTAAGAGGGTTCCCTTTTCTCCACATCCTCTCCAGCATTTATTGCTTGTAGACTTTTGGATCGCAGCCATTCTGACTGGCGTGAAGTGGTACTTCATTGTGGTTTTGATTTGCATTTCTCTGATAATGAGTGATGTTGAGCATCTTTTCATGTGTTTGTTAGCCATCTGTATGTCTTCTTTGGAGAAATGTCTATGTAGTTCTTTGGCCCATTTTTTGATTGGGTCGTTTATTTTTCTGGAATTGAGCTGCAGGAGTTGCTTGTATATATTTAAGATTAGTTGTTTGTCAGTTGCTTCATTTGCTATTATTTTTTCCCATTCTGAAGGCTGTCTTTTCACCTTGCTTATAGTTTCCTTTGTTGTGCAGAAGCTTTTAATTTTAATTAGGTCCCATTTGTTCATTTTTGCTTTTATTTCCAGTATTCTGGGAGGTGGGTCATAGAGGATCCTGCTGTTGATTTATGTCAGAGAGTGTTTTACCTATGTTCTCCTCTAGGAGTTTAATAGTTTCTGGTCTTAAGTTTAGATATTTAATCCATTTTGAGTTTATTTTTGTGTATGGTGTTAGAAAGTGATCTAGTTTCATTCTTTTACAAGTGGTTGACCAGTTTTCCCAGCACCACTTGTTAAAGAGATTGTCTTTAATCCATTGTATATCCTTGCCTCCTTTGTCGAAGATAACGTGTCCATAGGTGTGTAGATTTATCTCTGAGCTTTCTATTTTGTTCCATTGATCAATATTTCTGTCTTTGTGCCAGTGCCATACTGTCTTGATGACTGTGGCTTTGTAGTAGAGCCTGAAGTCAGGCACGTTGATTCCTCCAGTTCCATTCTTCTTTCTCAAGATTGCTTTGGCTATTTGAGGTTTTTTATATTTCCATACAAATTGTGAACTTATTTGTTCTAGCTCTGTGAAAAATACTGCTGGTAGCTTGATAGGAATTGCATTGAATCTATAGATTGCTTTGGGTAGTATACTCATCTTCACTATATTGATTCTTCTGATCCATGAACATGGTATATTTCTCCATGTATTAGTGTCCTCTTTGATTTCTTTCACCAGTGTTTTATAGTTTTCTATATATAGGTCTTTAGTTCCTTTAGGTAGATATATTCCTAAGTATTTTATTCTTTTCATTGCAATGGTGAATGGAATTGTTTCCTTAATTTCTTTTTCTATTTTCTCATTATTAGTGTATAGGAATGCAAGGGATTTCTGTGTGTTGATTTTATATCCTGCAACTTTACTATATTCATTGATTAGCTCTAGTAATTTTCTAGTAGAGTCTTTAAGGTTTACTATGTAGAGGATCATGTCATCTGCAAACACTGAGAGTTTTACTTCCTCCTTTCCAATTTGAATTCCTTTTATTTCTCTTTTTGCTCTGATTGCTGTGGCCAAAACTTCCAGAACTATGTGGAACAACAGTGGTGAAAGTGGACACCCTTGTCTTGTTCCTGACTTTAGGGGAAATGCTTTCAGTTTTTCACCATTGAGGATAATGTTTGCTCTGGGTTTGTCATATATAGCTTTTATTATGTTGAGGTATGTTCCTTCTATGCCTGATTTCTGGAGAGTTTTTATCATAAATGGATGTTGAATTTTGTCAAAGGCTTTCTCTGCATCTATTGAGAGAATCATATGGCTTTTATTTTTCAATTTGTTAATGTGGTATATTACATTGATTGATTTGCGGATATTGAAGAATCCTTGCATCCCTGGGATAAAGCCCACTTGGTCATGGTGTATGATCTTTTTAATGTGTTGTTGGATTCTGCTTGCTAGAATTTTGTTAAGGATTTTTGCATCTATGTTCATCAGTGATAGTGGCCTGTCGTTTTCTTTTTTGTGGCATCTTTGTCAGGTTTTGGTATTAGGGTGATGGTGGCCTCGTAGAATGAGTTTGGAAGTTTACCTTCCTCTGCAATTTTCTGGAAGAGTTTGAGTAGGATAGGTGTTAGCTCTTCTCTAAATTTTTGGTAGAATTCAGCTGTGAAGCCATCTGGGCCTGGGCTTTTGTTTGCTGGAAGATTTCTGATTACAGTTTCAATTTCCATGCTTGTGATGGGTCTGTTAAGATTTTCTATTTCTTCCTGGTTCAGTTTTGGAAAGCTGTACTTTTCTAAGAATTTGTCCATTTCTTCCACATTGTCCATTTTATTGGCATATAATTGCTGATAGTAGTCTCTTATGATCCTTTGTATTTCTGTGTTGTCTGTTGTGATCTTTCCATTTTCATTTCTAATTTTATTGATTTGATTTTTCTCTCTCTGCTTCTTGATGAGTCTGGCTAATGGTTTGTCAATTTTATTTATCCTTTCAAAGAACCAGCTTTTTGCTTTGTTGATTTTTGCTATGGTCTCTTTTGTTTCTTTTGCATTTATTTCTGCCCTAACTTTTAAGATTTCTTTTCTTCTACTTACCCTGGGGTTCTCCATTTCTTCCTTTTCTAGTTGCTTTAGGTGTTCAGTTCAGTTCAGTTCAGTTCAGTCACTCAGTCGTGTCCGACTCTTTGCGATCCCATGAATTGCAGCACACTAGGCCTCCCTGTCCATCACCAACACTCCGAGTTCACTCAGACTCACATCCATCAAGTCAGTGATGCCATCCAGCCATCTCATCCTCTGTCGTCCCCTTTTCCTCCTGCCCCCAATCCCTCCCAGCATCAGAGTCTTTTCCAATGAGTCAACTCTTCGCATGAGGTGGCCAAAGTACTGGAGTTTCAGCTTTAGCATCATTCCTTCCAAAGAAATCCCAGGGCTGGTCTCCTCCAGAATGGACTGGTTGGATCTCCTTGCAGTTCAAGGGACTCTCAAGAGTCTTCTCCAACACCACAGTTCAAAAGTATCGATTCTTCGGCGCTCAGCCTCACAGTCCAACTCTCACATCCATACATGACCACAGGGAAAACCATAGCCTTGAGTAGACGGACCTTAGTCGGCAAAGTAATGTCTCTGCTTTTGAATACGCTATCTAGGTTGGTCATAACTTTTCTTCCAAGGAGTAAGCATCTTTTAATTTCCTTGCTGTAATCACTATCTGCAGTGTAGAGTTAGGTTATCTATTTGACGTTTTTCTTGTTTCTTGAGGTATGCCTGTATTGCTATGAACTTTCCCCTTAGCACTGCTTTTACAGTGTCCCACAGATTTTGGGTTGTTGTGTTTTCATTTTCATTCATTTCTATGCATATTTTGATTTCTTTTTTTATTTCATCTGTGATTTGTTGGTTATTCAGAAGCGTGTTGTTAAGCCTCCATATGTTGGAATTTTTAATAATTTTCCTCCTGTAATTGAGATCTAATCTTACTGCATTATGGTCAGAAAAGATGCTCGAAGTGATTTCAGTTTTTTTGAATTTTTCAAGGTTAGATTTATGGCCCAGGATGTGATCTATCCTGGAGAAGTTTCCGTGTGTGCTTGAGAAAAAGGTGAAATTCATTGTTTTGGGGTGAAATGTCCTATAGATATCAATTAGGTCCAACTGGTCTATTGTATCATTTAAAGTTTGTGTTCCTTTTTTAATTTTCTGTTTAGTTGATCTATCCATAGGTGTGAGTGGGGTATTAAAGTCTCCCACTATTATTGTGTTATTGTTAATTTCCCCTTTCATACTTGTTAGCATTTGTCTTACATATTGCAGTGCTCCTATGTTGGGTGCATATATATTTATAATTGTTATATCTTCTTCTTGGATTGATCCTTTGATCATTATGTAGTGTCCTTCTTTGTCTCTTTTCACAGCCTTTGTTTTAAAATCTATTTTATCAGATATGAGTGTTGCTACTCCTGCTTTCTTTTGGTCTCTGTTTGCGTGGAATATCTTTTTCCAGCCCTTCACTTTCAGTCTGTATGTGTCCCTTGTTTTGAGGTGGGTCTCTTGTAGACAACATATATAGGGGTCTTGTTTTTGTATCCATTCAGCCAGTCTTTGTCTTTTGGTTGGGGCATTCAACCCATTTACGTTTAAGGTAATTATTGATAAGTGTGATCCCATTGCCATTTACTTTATTGTTTTGGGTTCTGGTTTATACACCCTTTTTGTGTTTCCTGTCTATAGAATATCCTTTAGTATTTGTTGGAGAGCTGGTTTGGTGGTGCTGAATTCTCTCAGCTGTTGCTTGTCTGTAAAGCTTTTGATTTCTCCTTCATATTTGAATGAGATTCTTGCTGGGTACAGTAATCTGGGCTATAGGTTATTTTCTTTCATCACTTTAAGTATGTCTTGCCATTCCCTCCTGGCCTGAAGAGTTTCTATTGAAAGATCAGCTGTTATCCTTATGGGAATCCTCTTGTGTGTTATTTGTTGTTTTTCCCTTGCTGCTTTTAATATTTGTTCTTTGTGTTTGATCTTTGTTAATTTGATTAATATGTGTCTTGGGGTGTTTCACCTTGGGTTTATCCTGTTTGGGACTCTCTGGGCTTCTTGGACTTGGGTGATTATTTCCTTCCCCATTTTAGGGAAGTTTTCAACTATTATCTCCTCAAGTATTTTCTCATGGTCTTTCTTTTTGTCTTCTTCTTCTGGGACTCCTGATTCGAATGTTGGAGAATTTAATATTGTCCTGGAGGTCTCTGAGATTGTCCTCATTTCTTTTAATTCGTTTTTCTTTTTTCCTGTCTGATTCATTTATTTCTACCATTCCATCTTCTACTTCACTAATCCTATCTTCTGCCTCCAGAGTTTTATTCTACTATTTGTTGCCTCCAGAGTTTTTTGATCTCATTTATTGCATTATTCATTATATATTGACTCTTTTTTATTTCTCTAAGTCCTTGTTAAACCTTTTTTGCATCTTCTCAATCTTTGTCTCCAGGCTTTTTATCTGTGATTCCATTTTTATTTCAAGATTTTGGATCATTTTCACTATCATTATTCTAAATTCCTTATCAGGTAGATTCCCTATCTCTTCTTCTTTTGTTTGGTTTGGTGGCATTTATCCTGTTCCTTTACCTGTTGGGTATTCCTGTGTCTCTTCATCTTGTTTATATTGCTGCGTTTGAGGTGGCCTTTCTGTATTCTGGCAGTTTGTGGAGTTCTCTTTATTG
Source organism: Budorcas taxicolor (assembly GCF_023091745.1). Taxonomy (NCBI): domain Eukaryota; kingdom Metazoa; phylum Chordata; class Mammalia; order Artiodactyla; family Bovidae; genus Budorcas; species Budorcas taxicolor. The sequence goes on along the minus strand of NC_068923.1, from coordinate 40,703,716 downwards.
TGGAGTTTCCTCGCTGTGGGTGGGGTTGTATCAGTGGCTTGACAAGGTTTCTTGGTTAGGGAAGTTTGTGTCAGTGTTCTGGTGGGTGGAGCTGGATTTCTTCTCTCTAGAGTGCAATGAAGTGTCCAGTAATGAGTTATGAGATGTCAATGGTTTGGGGGTAACTTTGGGCAGCCTGTATATTGAAGCTCAGGGCTGTGTTCCTGTGCTGCTGGAGAATTTGCGTGGTATGTCTTGCTCTGGAACTTGTTGGCCCTTGGGTGGTGCTTGGTTTCAGTGTAGATATGAAGGCATTTGATGAGCTCCTATTGATTAATGTTCCCTGGAGTCAGAAGTTCTCTGATGTTCTCAGGATTTGGACTTAAGCCTCCTGCTTCTGGTTTTCAGTCTTATTTTTACAGTAGTCTCAAGACTTCTCCTTCTATACAACACCATTGATAAAACACCTAGGTTAAAGATGAAAAGTTTCTCCACAGTGAGGGACACCCAGAGAGGTTCACAGAGTTACATGGAGAAGGGAAGAGGGAGGAGGGAGTTAGAGGTGACCCGAATGAGATGAGGTGGAATCAAAAGAGGAGAGAGCAAGCTAGCCAGTAATCATTTCCTTATGTGCACTCCACAGTCTGGACCACTCAGAGATGTTCATGGAGTAATAAAGAGAAGAGAAGAGGGAGGAAGGAGACAGAGGTGGCCAGGAGGATAAAAGGCGGAAATGAAAAGGAGAGGGACAGATCCAGCCAGTAATCAGTTCCTGAAGTGTTCTCCACCATCTGGAACACACAGAGATTCACAGAGTTGGGTAGAGAAGAGAAGGGGGAGGGAGGAGACCAAGGCGACCTGGTTGAGAAAAAGGAGAGTCCAAAGGAGGAAGAGAGCAGTCAAGCCAGTAATCTTGCTCCCAAGTAAAAATGGATACTGAAGATTGGGTTTTTAAAGGTACAAAATTGATAACAAATACCAAAAAGCAAAGATTAAAAATCTAGAGTAGAGGTTGGATTTTCAAAAATACAATATTAAAGAAAAGAAGAAGAAGAAGAAAAACAAAGTCACAAAAATTATTTAAAAAATATATATATGAAGTTTGCTTAAAAAATAGGGTCTTTTTTTGAAAAGTAATAGTAGGTTATAAAAATGAAAATTAAAGGAGTAGTAGAGGACTTAAAAATTTTAAAAAGTTAAAAAAAAAAGAATGATCGTAAAAATAGTGAAGATATATCTAGGACTTTCTCTGGTGTTGTTGTGGGCAGTGTGGGGCCAATTCATTTTTGGATAGTTCCTTGGTCTGGCTTATATTTCTCAAGATCTATAGGCCCCTTCCTATGTAGTCGGTACTAATGACAGGGTTTTAATCTATTGCACCTGTCACTTCCAAGGCAGTTCCCTCTGTTTTAGCTTCTTCTGTTTGCTGGTCTCTTCAGTGTCTGATTTCTGCCCTGACACAAGGGGGGCGGTGGTGGACACTATTTTTAGGCTCACTTGTTCAGTCACGCTGTGGGGAGGGAGGGACGCTGCAAACAAATAACACTGGTGTGTGCTTGCAGTCTCTCAGCCACACTGGGCCTGCCTCAACTCACAGCACACACAGCTCAGGCTCTAGGTTGCTCTGCAGGAACCGTCCGAGGCTGGCCCTGGGCTGCATGCATGTCCCAGGTCTAAGTCGCCCAGGTTCAAGCACTCAGGTAGTTCTCAGAAGCACAGACTCGGGTGGGCCTGCGTTTTGTGCCTTTCCCATGTCTGAGTAGCTCAGGTGTTTGGCAAGCACGGTAGCTGCAACTTGTCACCTCCCCTGTCCCTGCTGCTTGGTTTTCTGAGTGTACAACTGGCGCACCTTCTCAGGCAGATGATGACTGTCCAGAACCCCGAGAAATCTTAGTTAGCAAAGAAGCCTGCTTGCAGTTTGGTAGATAATGTCTCTCTGGGGCTGCGATTGCCCTCTTCCAGCCCTTCCAGCTCTGGCTGCTTGTCACCGGAGGGGGATGGCCTGCAGCTGGCTGATTCTGTTCCATCTTTTCTTCTGTGCAGTCTTGGCGGTGTCTTATGTTAGAGCCTTTCGCGTGGTAGCTATCCCACAGTCTGGTTTGCTAGCCCAAGTTAATTCACTCTGCTTACACTCAGGGCATTCGGGCCTTATCCTTACTCTAAACAATGCAGACCGCGCCTCCCTGCCCAGCCCCCACTTGCTAGTGGCAGATGCAGGCGTCTGCGTTGCTTCTCCGCTGGCGGGGGTGGAGGGGGGCAGTTACCATTGGACTCATAATCTGTGGGTTTTAATTATTTATTTATTTTTCCTCCCTGTTATATTGCCCTCTGCACTTCCAAGGCTCGCCACAGACAAGGCTGTGAGAGTGTTTCCTGGTGTTTGGAAACTTCTCTCTTTTTAAAACTTCCTTCCTGGGACAGAGCTCCATCCCTGTCTCTTTTGTCTCTTTTTTTTGTCTTTTATATTTTTTCCTACCTCTTTTTGAAGACAATGGGCTGCTTTTCTGGGTGCCTGATGTCCTCTGCCGGCATTCAGAAGTTGTTTTGTGGCATTTACTCTGTGTTTAAATGTTCTTTTGATGAATTTGTGGGGGAGAAAGTGGTCTCCCCATCCTATTCCTCTGCCATCTTAGGACCGCCGCCTCTGCTTTTCAATATGCTGTTTAGGTTTGTCATGACTTTTCTGCCAGGGAGCAAGCATCTTTTAATTTCATGGCTGCAGTCAACATATGAAGTGATTTTGGAGTCCAAGAAAAGAATCTGTCACTGTTCCATTGTCTCCCCTTCTATTTGCCATGAAGTGATGGGACCAGATGCCATGTTCTTAGTTTTTTGGATGTTGAGTTTTAAGCCAGCTTTTTCACTCTCCTCTTTCACTTTCATCACGAAGCTCTTGAATTCCTCTTTGCTTTCTGCCATAAGGGTGGTGTCATCTGCATATCTGAGGGTATTGATATTTCTGCCTGCAATCTTGATTCCAGCCTGTGCTTCATCTAGTCCATATTTATCATGATGTACTCTGCATAAATTAAATAAGCAAGGTGACAATATACAGCCTTGATGTACTTCTTTCCCAATTTGGAACCAGTCCATTGTTTCATGTCTGGTTACAACTGTTGCTTCTTGACCTGCATATAGATTTCTCAGGAGGCAGGTAAGGTGGTCTGGTATTTCCATCTCTTTTAAGAATTTTCCGCATTTGTTGTGATCCACACAGTCAAAGGCTTTAGTGTAGTTAATGAAGAAGAAGTAGATGTTTTTCTGGCATTCTCTTTCTTTTTCTATGATCCATTGAATGTTGGCAATTTGATCTCTGGTTCCTCTCCAGTTTCTAAATCTAGTTTGAACATCTGAAATTTCTCAGTTCATGTGCTATTAAAAGCCTAGCTTGGAGAATTTTGAGCATTACTTTGCTAGCATGTGAGATGAGTGCAATTGTGTGGTAGTCTGAATATTCTCTTGCATTGCCTTTCTTTGGGATTGGAATGAAAACTGAGCTTTTCTGGTCCTATGGCCACTGCTAAGTTTTCCAACTTTGCTGGCATATTGAGTGTAGCACTTCAACAGCATCATCTTTTAGGATTTGAAATAGCTCAAGTGCAATTTCATCACCTCCAGTAGCTTTCTTCGTGATGCTTCCTAAAGCCAACTTGACTTTGTACCCCATGATGTCTTTCTCTAAGTGAGTGATCACACCATTGTGGTTATCTGGCTCATTAAGATCTTTTTTGTATAGTTTTGTATATTCTTGCCACCTCTTCTTAGTATCTTCCACTTCTGTTATACTGAAACACTCATAATTTCATGTATAAAAGCTGATTGATAGAATTAAATGTAACAAATTAAAATAATTGCATCTATGTTTGCTCTAAGTCTAGTTTGTGTCTGAAAGCATTATTGTTATAGTAATCGACTTTGTCATATTCAAAAATAATAGATTTTCAAAAAATATTCTATTAACCTGAAAAATTGAGTTACTTTCTGCTGTCTTATTAGCAATCAATAGCAATAAAGGCTGTGTTAATTATCTTTTTGAGATTGTCTGAGAACAAATGAAAGAGAGCTTATAAAAACAAAAGTTAATTAACTTGTCCTAAGGATTATATACATCCAATTAAAATATAAATAAAATTATTGTTAACTCACCTTAAGTTGTTTGGTATATGATAGATAATTTACACAAGAGTAAGAATAAGCGATTTTTTTAAAAAGGAACTTTAGAACCAATCAGTTACCTTACTTAACCTGGTTTCCTTAAAAAGTATGTCTTCTAGTTGGATAATTTCTCTTTATTTTCCCCTTACATTATTCCTTCTTAGAAAATGGCCAAATGGCCCAAAATAATCCATAGGAATGCACAGAAAAGGTCTCTGACTTTGCAAAGATGTTCGGGGAAAACAGAACCATTATGAAAGTTATTTGCAAGTCTGAAATCTTCACAAACTGCTGGATATGTATCCCTCTATACCTCTTATTTAATTTCCCAACTCAGTCTTACCTTCCTGGTAGAAGAACTCAGCCAGGATCCTCTTCAATCATTGTGAGATCCTTAAACAAAAAAAATTGTTAAAAAAAATTTTTTTTAATGACTAATAACTATAGCATTGTTTTAGTGAACTACTACATAAGAAGAAAAAGTTGTCACCCAAAATACTCTCTGTGACATCGATGTGAATTAAGGGCCTATAGTTAAAGTAATATTGAAAAGATACTGTACATTAGCAAACTTTTTATGTCTTATGATGGTATATTTGGTCATATTGTCTCTGATCTTTTTCATGGAAAACAGCCAAAGAGAAGGGCATTGTACTTTTAAAATTACCTGCTTGTTCTAGACCAAGCAATTTGAATACAGAGTTTATATCATCACCAAAGATTAGATTAGATTAGATTATGTCTCAATATGCTTAGTCACTCAGTCTTGTCTGACTCTTTGCAACCCCACAGACTGTAGCCCACCAGGTTCCTCTGTCCATGGGATTCTCCAGCTAACAATACTGGAGTGGGTAGCCATGCCCTCCTCCAGAGGATCTTCCCAACCCAGGGGTTGAAACCAGGTCTTCCACATTGCAGACAGATTCTTTACCATCTGAGCTACCAGGGAAGCCCTTGAATACTGCAGTGGGTAGCCTATCTATTCTCCAGGGGATCTTCCCAACCCAGGGATCAAACCGGGGTCTCCTGCATTGCAGGCATCTGAGCCACTAGGAGCATGCAGAAATGAACCCAAGAAATAATGAGTATTATGTCCCTTAACTGCCATCTAGAAGACTAAGGGCTTCCCTGGTGCCTCAGCTGGTAAAGAATCTGCCTGCAATGTGGGAGACCTGGGTTTGATCCCTGGGTTGGGAAGATCCCCTGGAGAAGGAAACAGCTACCCTCTCCAGTATTCTGGCCTGGAGAATTCCATGGACTGAAGAGTTCATGGGGTTGCAAAGAGTCGGACACGTGCATTTTAGACTTCCTTAGCACTCATATGCCCACCATGCTTTCCTATTCAATCAAAGCTCAGTACTTACCACTACTCTATGCCTTAAATCTCATTTGATGACTTGGCCCATTTGAACTGGGAATTAAATACGTCTCTCTCAGAGATATGCAAGAGACCACTTCACTCTTACAGCAGAGTGGTACAATCCCAAGTGGAATAGTACTTAATTTACAATTTCATAGAAGCTTTTATATTTGTGAGAGTTTAACAAATATTGTACTCCTGATTTCTACATCTAGCTGGAAGGCAAAAAGCACTCACCAGACTGCTTTTCTGATTGTAATAATGAGAATAAGCCAAAGAAGCTGTAAAATCACACTAAACCTTGTTGGAGTCACCAGTATCCAATTCTGCCTCCTGGCAGAAACAACTAGGAAAACAATTGGAACAATTGGACACAATTATATGAAACAATTGACTTTATACATTGGATGGCAGGTAGTGCAGGGCTTTGCTCCTTGGAAAATTAAAATTAACAGAGAAGCTTATAAGTTGCCCTGAGGTTTTTCATGGAGGCACTTTCAAAGGCAGCTTATATGAGCAGACCATGGAGATTTTGCTGAATTGAGGAGACAGACATTGCATTTTGATTAAGCTCTAGCAGCCAAAATTTTAAGGACAGAGTATTGGAGAAGAGAGGGAGCTATGCAGAGAAAGAGCCCTAGAAATCTGCACAGAGTTCAGCCACTTGAATGTGTGGCTGAACATTAATTTGTTCACATGTGACAACCCACCCCAGTATTGTGTGGAAAATCCCATGGACAGAGGAGCCTGGTGGACTACAGTCTAGCCAAGGGGGGTCACAAAGAGTCCGATGTGACTGATCACACACACATACAGCATAAATACCCTGAAGTCAGGCTAGGACATACTGTTAATTTATAGTATAAACACTTCCTAGAAATCAGTCAGAACCATAAGATGTTCAAGTTACAACCTGCCAGAGAAGAGATGCCTCTGTGAGCAATCAGGGTAGAGACATCAGGATGATCATATTTCAGCAACAGGTTGATTTATACCTACAGCAAACCTAGCCCAGACCCACTCAAAAAACACCTTGGAAAAAAGCTTCAAAAGGATCAAGCTATTCCACAAATAACTTGACTGTCAAAACTAACTTAAGCATTTTTTTTTTAAAGAAAGACACAACACTCCAACAAAAGTGCAACAAAGTGACTCAGTTCAGTTCAGTTCAGTAGATCAGTCGTGTCCAACTCTTTGCGACCCCATGAATCCCAGCACGCCAGGCCTCCCTGTCCATCACCAACTCCCGGAGTTCACTCAGACTCTCATCCTAGCACCCAGTTAAAACTTACTAAAATACGAAAAAGCAGGAAAATCTTACCCAGAACTAGATAGAAAATAAGACTATTGAAATAACCAAATATGACACAGCCGGTGGGATTCACAGAAAAAGACTCTAATACAGCAATTACAAATATAATGAGGATTTTTTAAAAATGTAAACCTAAACACAGAGAATTTATAACAATGAACCAGATATTACTTTTATACAAGAAAAGTAATAAAGTACAAGATAGAAATTGAAAAACATTTTCAAGGTTTAATAGGTTATTCAGTTCAGTTCAGTCGCTCAGTCGTGTCCGACTCTTTGCGACCCCATGAATCGCAGCACGCCAGGCCTCCCTGTCCATCACCAACGTCCGGAGTTCACTCAGACTCATGTCCATCAAGTCAGTGATGCCATCCAGCCATCTCATCCTCTCTCGTCCCCTTCTCCTCCTGCCCCCAATCCCTCCCAGCATCAAAGTCTTTTCCAATGAGTCAACTCTTCTCATGAGGTGGCCAAAGTACTGGAGTTTCAGCTTTAGCATCATTCCTTCCAAAGAAATTCCAGGGCTGGTCTCCATTCTGAAGGATCTCCTTGCAGTTCAAGGGACTCTCAAGAGTCTTCTCCAACACCACAGTTCAAAAGCATCAATTCTTTGGTGCTCAGCCTTTTTCACAGTCCAACTCTCACATCCATACATGACCACTGGAAAAACCATAGCCTCGACTAGACAGACCTTAGTTGGCAAAGTAATGTCTCTGCTTTTGAATACGCTATCTAGGTTGGTCATAACTTTTCTTCCAAGGAGTAAGCGTCTTTTAATTTCATGGCTGAAGTCACCATCTGCAGTGATTTTGGAGCCCAAAAAAATAAAGTCTGACACTGTTTCCACTGTTTCCCCATCTATTTCCCATGAAGTGATGGGACCAGATGCCTTGATCTTCGTTTTCTGAATGTTGAGGTTTAGGCCAATTTTTTCGCTCTCCTCTTTCACTTTCATCAAGAGGCTTTTTAGTTCCTCTTCACTTTCTGCCATAAGGGTGGTGTCATCTGCATATCTGAGGTGATCGATATTTCTCCCGGCAATCTTGATTCCAGCTTGTGTTTCTTCCAGCCCAGCGTTTCTCATGATGTACTCTGCATAAAAGTTAAATAAGCATGGTGACAATATACAGCCTTGACGTACTCCTTTTCCTATTTGGAACCAGTCTGTTGTTCCATGTCCAGTTCTAACTGTTGCTTCCTGACCTGCATACCGATTTCTTAAGAGGCATGTCAGGTGGTCTGGTATTCTCATCTCTTTCAGAACTTTCCACAGTTTATTGTGACCCACACAGTCAAAGGCTTTGGCATAGTCAATAAAGCAGAAATAGATGTTTTTCTGGAACTCTCTTGCTTTTTCCAAGAAATAATATTGTTTAACCTTATTATTAGAGTCATAATTATTTTTGTTAATTCTTTGGGATCTTATAAACAAAAAAGCATATCATCACTGGACAAAGTTTTCTTTTTTCATAGTCTGAATTGTGTTTTTTTTTTTTTTCTTGTTTTCTTTTACTGCAGTAGCTTGGACATCCAGTATAATATTGAATCAGAATGATAGGAGAGAAGATCCTTGCTTTGTCCATGATCAGTGGGTGGGGTGGGGTAGATCAATGGTTCAATTTCTCGCCAATAAGTATGATGTTAGCTGAAGGTTTTCTTAAATACTCTTTATCAAATTGAGGGATTTCCTCTCAACTCTAGTTTTCTGGGTGTTAAATTTTGTTATCTTTTTCTGTGTCAAATGATACAAACACATGTTTTTTCTTGAGCCTGTTGTTAAATGGATTTTACTGATTAATTTTTGAATGTTAAATCAGTCTTACATAGCCAGAATAAATTCTAATTGGTTGTAATATACAATTATTTTCATATATTGTGGGATTATTGAAGATTTTTACATTCATGAGAGATACTAGTCTGCCCTTTTTCTTTCTTATAACATCTTCATCTAGTATCATTATCACAATGATTCTGAATAGAATGAATTAGGAAGTATTCACTTTGTGTCTATCTCCTGGATGGAACTGTAGAGAACTGGTATCACTTTTTCCTTACATATTTGTTTTAGAAAACACTAGTTAAAACCACCCAGGCTTGGTGTTTTCTTTATTTGGAAGGTTTTCAATTATTGCTTTAATTTCTTTAACAGATATGAACCTGTTCAGATATTTATTTCTCCTTGTATAAGTTTTGGTAACTTGTGTTTTTAAAGCAATTGGTTCATTTTATCTAAGTTATCAAATTTGTGGGCATAGAGTTCTTTACAGTATTTTTTTATAATTATTTTGACATTTAATACACTTTTAATATTATTTAAATATCTTTATTATTCATTACTGAAATAATAATACTGTGTTATTCTTTTAATACCCTCTTACATTTTTGGTATTAGCCACTTGTAAATTCTCTTTTTTTCTCTTGGTAACCTAGCTAGAGACTTACTAATTATTTTCTTTTTGTTTGTTTGTTTTTACAAAGAACTAGCTTTGGGTTCGTTGATTTTTCTCTATCACTTTCCTATTTATATTTTCATTGATTTTTACTCCATTTTTTATCATTTCTTTTCTTCTGCTTGCTTTAGACATACATGATTCTTCTTTCTCCAGTTTAAAAGGATGAAAATATAAGTTATTGATTTTAGATCATTCTCCTTTTCTGAAAGTCATTCAATGTCATACATTTTCTTCAAAGCACTGCTTTCAATGTATCACACAAATTTTGACAAGTTGTATTTTCCTTGTTATTTTGCTCAAAATAATTTAAAATTTCTCTTAGATTCCTTGGCCCTTGGATTTTACATATGTTGTGTAATTTCTAAATATTTGGGGCTAGTCATCTTTCCAGTTTAATTCTATCATGGTCTGAAAGACATTTTGTATGATTTCTATTTATTGTAATGCTAAGTATTTTTAATAGTCAAGGGTGAGGTCCATCTTGATCTATTCAGCCTTCCTCTTCACTTCATAGTAAGACCAGACTTGCAGTGTTTGAGCATAACATTAACAGTCCAGATTAAAGCTCAAACACCACTGCAGGGCTAACTCTAGGATGTCTGCATGCTTAAGGGGAGAAGTACTCTGCCCACAGGCTGGGCTGCTCTTCCATCACACTATTACACCCTCCACACTAGACTCCATGCTCCTTCCATATAACGTAATTCAAGTGTTGAGTGCTTAGAACCTTTGCAGACAGATGTTATGAGTTTCTTGTCACAGTTTCCTCAGTAAATTTGCATAGAATAACAATTGCCACTGGAAATGAAGCACAATCAACTGAGAAACAACTTGTATTTGTCCTTGAGATCAGGGAATATATCTGTGTTAGGGAAGGTTTTGCCCTTTATTGTGCGAAAAACACTTCTGTTCCACCGTTTTTGAATTTTCATATACAAATCAGGATATACTTCATATATATATTCATGCATCAAATTAGAGTATATATTAATGTATAAATAAGGTGATATATGCCAAATATTTTATATATCAGATTAGAGTATATATACTTTATATATACACGTTGTTGTTGTATACTTGCTAAGTGGTGTCCAACTCTTTTGTGACCCCATGGACTATAGCCCACCAGAGCCCTCTGTCCATGGGATTTCTCAGGCAAGAATACTGGAGTGGGTTGCCATTTCCTTCTCCAATATACACTTTCTTTGCATATATATTTTAATCTAATAAATATCTACTTTTCAATTTATCAGTTTAAATATATACACATATATTTTTCCTCCCCTTGATCCGCCCCCCCAATTTCTCTCTAACTGGCATATTCTCTCTTTCCTTGCTTTTTCCAATCAAAAGAGTTGGGGTCAAACCCCTAACACTTATGGTTGTATTTAAAGGGTCATAAGAGGTCATAACTCTCATTATTACAATTAAAACCAAATGGATAAGTTTTTTAAAGTCATAGCTATTTTTAAAGTCATTAGAAATCCAAGGATGCATTCAATTTTAAATGAACTAAATTTCAGAGAGAAATGAGTATTTCCTAAGAGGGGGGAAAAAAAGAAATTACTGGTTACTCTATATAGTTTATATTTCTATAATGGGGATAGATTTTGAATAAAACAATAAAGACATCAAAATTTTTCAATAGATGAATAAAAACCAAGTGTGGAAACTAAGCTTGGTTTACCCACAGCCCATTAAAGACAGGTCTGATTTTCTGAACCATTGCTTCAGTCAACCAGCTATATTCCAATTTGTGTCTGTGTTTGACTGGAAACAGACACACATAGGGAAGGTATAAAATATTTAAAGTTCATGGTGCACTTAGGACTGTCAGAATGATCTATCTCACACACACAACCCTGTGCTATGGCTTTTAGGTCAGAATTACCCATCAATGTTAGCTGTAGCTACAGCTTATAATCATTTAGTTACATCATAAAAGTAACAATAAACTTTGATATATATTAAAGTTCTTTCTGTTTCCTATCCTTCAGGTCATGTGCAAGTGATTTATAGTGGCAGATTATATTCTCTGCAGGAGTAATTTTTAAGTATTAGAAACACCTAAAAAATATATTTATAGTTTGAAGTAGAAAATTACCTTCACATTACCCCCCACCTCCAAGCCCATTTAATTATTACTGATGTTGTATCTTGCTGTGTGGTCAGAGTGAACTAAACTTGTGTTTATTCAGATTTCTAACGAGCCACATTAAGGTTGCTTATTTTCTGCATGGACCACAAGGAAAATTATCATCACCGTCCTTGCATGCTGGCACTGTCCCATACCAGTAATGCATTCACATGACTAGGCTGAGCACATATGAAAAAGGAAATGAATGGGTATCAGAGCCTCTTAAAGCAGAATCTCCAGGAGATCCAAGTTAATGTAATTTTAATTTCCATATCCTTTGCATTTATACTTCTGGTGAGTTTTTGTCTATGTGGTGTTTCATGTGGCAATTATATCTTGCTTCAGGGATTTGTATTTTTCAGTCCTTCATTTATGGTTGTGTATCACCACCAGGCTTCCCTGGTGATCCAGTGGTAAAGAATCTGCCTGGAATCCATCTGCCAATGCAGGTTTGATCCCTAGGTCGGGAAGATCTTCTGGAGGAGGAAATGGCAATGTACTCCAGTATTATTGCCTGAGAAATCTCATGGACAGAGGAGCCTGGTGAGCTACAGTCCATCGGGTCACAAGAGTCAGACACACTGAGCACCTAAACAACAACAACATCACCACCACCTCCTCCCTGCCCCAGAGGGCCCCCCACCCAAGTACAGTTTGGTAATGCATAAAGGATGTCATGGGCTTTCAAATCAAAAACTAAAGCTATAAGATGATGTTAGGATAATGGAATAATTTGTACCTTTAAAATCTTATTTAATCTGTTAAGTCACTTTCTTAATGAATCACAGAAACTTGGAAAGTTTTGTATTATTATACATTACTGTCCTCAGTTTGGAGAGAGTTCTTTTGTTGTTGTTGTTACTGTGATTAATTTGAGCCATTGATGGTATTGGCAGGCATCAAAAGCCCTAGCTAGTTTTTACAATTTATTAACAGTAATGTAAAAAAAATGATTTGATAAAGACATTGTCATATAACCTCAATAAGTTGCTATAAGTGCTATTTAAAGTTAGGGACAAAACAAATAAATAAAAAGTTAAGGCCAAACAATCTATATCCCATGGCTCCCTATTCCTTCCCATTATTATGACATATTTTTAAATGCTTATTAATGTAAATTTACTTTTGAAAGCTGTTTAAGGATATGAGATTCCCTGGTGGCTCAGACAGTAAAGCATCTGCCCACAATGTGGGAGACCTGGGTTCAATCCCTGGGTTGGGAAGATCCCCTGGAGAAGGAAATGGCAACCCACTCCAGTACTCTTGCCCAGAAAATTCCATGGATGGAGGAGCCTGGTGGGCTACAGTCCATGGGGTCACAAAAAGTCAGACGTGACTGAGCAAATTCACTTCACTAAGGATTTGAGAAATCTCTTGAGGTGCCTTGATTTAACCCAAGGTATTTCAAATTAAGGATAAGATTTTTGTTATCATTTTTGCATTTGACTTCCTTTGTTCTAAAACAGGAACATACAGATATTTTTCTGGTAAAAATCCAGAAAGTAAATATTTGAGGCTTTTTAGCTCTATGATTCTGTCTCAACCACTCACCTCTACCATTGTAGTGCAAGAGCAGGTCATAGACAATACATTAACTGACAGGTGTGTCTGTGTGCCAATAAATCTTTATTGACAAAAAAAGGACACAACGTGGATTAAGCCCACAGAACACCACTTTGTATATTAATACATTCCTGATAAAGAATGGTTCAATCAAATTTGTGCTAATCCTAACAGAGTTTTATTTTTATGGACACTCATGAAAAATCATATAAATTGAAAATCTATTTGCAAATGGAAAAAAGTTATGTATATATATTAAAGTCTTTTTAAAGAAGTCACATAAAATTCAAACTGATTGATATATTACTAAAAGAACTAGAGTGTTCTATAACTTGTCATTAGAAATGCAAGCATTAGAAATTTTCTGCTCTGACATGTGGACTGTACATATACAAGGATTTGGCGCCTTTGGAAAATGCTGTGACCTGCAGTCTCATAACTACTAGGTGTTGAGCTAAAATCCAACTATTATGTCCTCTGTTTTTGTCCTCTTTGTATATTATGTTACCATTTAAATATTAAACTAACAGCTTTATGGTATTTATAATAGCTATACGTTCTGGCCTTTAAAAGTTAATATCCAAGAAAATGTAAATTAAATCAGATGTGCACAAGTGAATTAATAAAGCCTCTTTGTGACTTAAGTAATGCTGGCACTTTCCTTTTCACACGTCTTTTCTCCAAGGACATGAAAAGTACAACTCTCTGAAGATTAAATGTAATTATTAAAGAGAACTGTCACTGAAGGTTAAGTGTAATGATTAAAGAGAACAAATGACAAGCCTAATGCAGAAAAGAGTCTTGCCTTTCAGGTAATGTTTGTGTCCAAAGGCAAAGTGTACAGAAAAGTGTCTAATCCTCTTGAATAAAGAAGGGCCAACTTCATGATGAAAAAAAAATGATCATAGAAATCAATGATTATGGTGGTTGGTTTAGTCACTAAGTCGTGTCTGACTCTTGCAACCCCATGGACTATAGCCTGCCAGGCTCCTCCGTCTATAGATTCTCCAGACAAGAATGCTGGAGTGGGTTGCCATTTCCTTCTCCAAGAATGATTATAAAATAAGGAAATGCCAGTGGGGGTGGTACTGGGGTTAACAGCAATGTTGGCTTCTCACAGTTTCATCCTAAAACAGGAGTTTGATTTATGCAGCTGCCAGAAAGTGGGCAGAGAAAGCCCAATCCTTGTCAATGTAGATGAAGCCACGTCACCTCCCCATGGGTTGAGTGCGCACAATCGGCCCCACTCACAAGGGGCAGCCTGGACGAGGGACAGACATTCCATTTCTTCTTCAATTTTCTGCCTCTTTCAATGAACTCGATGAACTCTAAGGGTTAATTGATGCCCCCAGTACAGCAAACATTTATTAAATGCTATTTGATTTTTATGTAAAATTTCCTGGGGAACCAGACCTAAGTCAAAATGTTTAGTCCTTTTCCATGTAATTTTTAATAAGATGACAAACTGTATTTTCCTTAAGGCTACAATGAATTCTGCATCTCACAAGCTCTTCCTACAATGTGCCATTAACATTTTTCTCACCCATTTGAAAAATGCAAAATACAGTATATTCAAAGAGGTCTATGAGAACTTATTACTATACACTTGGGCTTCCCTGATAGGTCAGTTGGTAAAGAATCCACCTGCAATACAGGAGACCCTGGTTTGATGGGTCAGGAAGATCTGCTGGAGAAGGGATAGGCTACCCAATCCAGTACTCTAGGGCTTCCCTTGTGGATCAGCTGGTTAAGAGTCCACCTGCAATGCATGAGACCTGGGTTCAATCCCTGGGTTGGGAAGACCCCCTGGAGAAGGGAAAGGCTACCCATTGCAGTATTCTGGCCTGAAGAATTCCATGGACTGTATAGTTCATGGGTTCACAAAGAGTCGGACATGAATGAGCGACTTGGAGAAGGAAATGGCAACCCACTCCAGTATTCTTGCATGGAGAATCCCATGGATGGAGGAGCCTAGAAGGTTATAGTCCATGGGTTTGCAAAGAGTCGGACACAATTGAGTGACTTCACTTTTGTAATTTTTGAGAACACTGGAGCTCAAATCAGTAGTACTTAAATTCTAAATTTATAATGCCTTATTAAATTGTCACTATCCTATCGTTACACATTTAACATCAACATATTTATTTAATGGTATGTTTCAAACATGTAATTAAAATAATTTAACCTGTCTATAAAAATGTAACTTAATAAATTACCCTGGCTATTTAAATGCATGCTAATCAGCAAGAGATTGCTTAAGCATAATAAGAAAATTAATACCGAGAAATAGAGAATGAACAAACTTCTGGAAAAGGATAATTTCAGAGACTAATTACATCTCCAACAATAAATCATAAATGCATGCTAATGGAAAGACTTATTCCTTTCCATTCAGATTTTAGAGGTGGCCAGAATTGTCCAATATGTGTTTTTAATCCTATTCACATGAACGCTTCTTTTCTTGTATTCAGTCATTTATTCAGTAATGCATTCATTTTTCATATACATTCTAAACATTCATTCGTGATCATAATTCCATTATAAATAATGTATTAGGGTTCTCCAGAGAAACAGAACTAATAGGATATGCATATGTGTGTATGTATGTATATACTACTGGCTCATGGGATTATGATGACTGAGAAGTCACCAGAAGAGTCAATGGTAGAGTTTCGATTCTAGTCAAAGTACAAAGCAGGAGAAAATTAGTGTCCCAGCTCAAAGGCAGAGAGTTTTAGTCCATTCTGGCCTTTCTGGATTGAATGAGGCCCACTCAATTTGCAGAGGAAAATTGGCCTCAGCACATCACCAGTTCAAGTGTTAATTTCATCCAGAAACACCCTCACAAATACACCTAGAAATAATGTTCAGCCAAATATCTGGGTACCCTATAGCTGAATCAAGTTGATACAGAAAATTAACTCCCACAAGTAGTTATGAGTGGAAGAAAAATCAATTAATCAAAACCTGTTCTTGTTATTTGCTTTTCGCTTACTTTTCTTATAGTTGCTCCATTGTGTTTTTGTTTGCCAGGTACAGAGATTGCCATTCTACCAGCCCAAGATAACCACATACTGACAAAGGACTCTTCTTTCACTGCCCTTTCCAGTTTTCTATTTGATCTCAAAAGCAGCTGTGTTATTTGTGTTAAGCCACTTCATCAATTGTGGACATATTTTTGGCCCAATCTTTGATAATTGCTGGGCTTCCCTTGTGGCTCAGCCAGTAAAGAATCTGCCTTCAATGCTGGAGACCTGGGTTCAATCCTTGGTTTGGGAATATCCCCTGGAGAAGGAAATGGCAACCCACTCCAGTATTCTTGCCTGAAGAATCCAATGGACAGAAGAACCTGGCAGGCTATAGTCCATGGGGTCGCAAAGAGTCGGACACAACTGAGCGACTTCAAATCAGTTTTGACAATTGCCATCAAATGGCTTATCAAACACCCTTGTTTAAGGTATAGTTACCAGATATACTATGCAGAAATCAGAGAGAGAGAGAGAACAAATGAGATCCTGTCCTTGTCCTGGAGAAATGAGGTTAGGAAAAGATAACAGACACAACCAAAGTAAGTTCATATCTAAAATATGTAAAGAACTCGCATAACTCATTATCAAAAAATAATTTGAAAAATGGGCAGAGAACCTAAGTAGGCATCTTTCTGAAGAAGATATACACACAGCCAACAGACATATGAAAGGTGCTAATCATCAGGGGATGTCAATCAAAACCAAAATGGTGTATCACCTCCCATCTGTCAGAATGACTATCATCAAAAAGACAAGAAATAGCAAGTTTTGGCAAAGATGTGGAGGAAAGGGAACCCTCATTCACTGCTGGGAAAAATGTAGCAAATTGGTTATAGTCACTATAGAAAACAGTAAGGAGATTCCTCAAAAGAATTAAAAATAGAACTGCCACAAGAGCCATCAATATCACTCCTGATATTAGTGAAGAAAACAAGTGACTCAAAAAGATACATGCACGCCAATGTTCAGAGTGTTATTCACAATAGAGATATGTGGAAGCATCCCAAGTATCCATCAACAGATGAACAGATAAGAAAATCATGGTATATATACAATGGAATATTCAGTTCAGTTCAGTTCAGTTGCTCAGTCGTGTCCGACTCTGCAACCCCATGAATCGCAGCACGCCAGGCCTCCCTGTCCATCACCAACACCCAGAGTTCACTCAGACTCACATCCATTGAGTCAGTGATGCCATCCAGCCATCTCATCCTCTGTCGTCCCCTTCTTCTCCTGCCCCCAATCCCTCCCAGCATCAGAGTCTTTTCCAATGAGTCAACTCTTCGCATGAGGTGGCCAAAGTACTGGAGTTTCAGCTTTAGCATCATTCCTTCCAAAGAAATCCCAGGGCTGATCTCCTTCAGAATGGATTGATTGGATCTCCTTGCAGTCCAAGGGACTCTCAAGAGTCTTCTCCAACACCACAGTTCAAAAGCATCAATTCTTCGGCACTCAGCCTTCTTCACAGTCCAACTCTCACATCCACACATGACCGCAGGAAAAACCATAGCCTTGACTAGACGGACCTTAGTCAGCAAAGTAATATCTCTGCTTTTGAATATACTATTATCCAATCACAAAGAAAGAACAAAATTTTGCCATTGGTGATAATATGGATGGACCTGGAGGGCATTATGCTTAGTTAAAATAAGTCAGGCAAATAAAATACTGTAGCTTTTCACCTGTATGTGGAATCTAAAAAATAAAGCAAACAAACACATATAGCAAAGCAGAAAAGGATTCACAGATACAGAGAATAGCGGTTAATACTGGGGGGAGGGGGGAATTAGGTGAAGGGATTAAGAGACACAAACTACTAGGTTTAAAATAAGTTACAAAAATGTAATATAGACCACAGAGAATATACTCAAGATTTTATAACTATTTTATATGAGTATAATCTGTAAAAATATAGCATTACTATGCTGTGCACTTAAAACCATTATAATATTGCACTTCGATTTAAAAAAAAAAACCTGTTCCAGACCTTGAGATGCTCACTGGCTAGTTTGCAAGCAAATATTTACCAAAATAGCAGTAATTCCAAGTTAAAAGGGATATGATTGTTTTAAAAGATAAGTCGGGTTAATCACTTTCACCACTTAAAACTCAACCATGGCTCCCCAAGAGATTTACATGAAAATCCAAACTCCTAGCCTTGGTCTAACCATCTTCCATAGCTCTCTGACTGTACTATCTTTCCTTGCCCTCTGTTATGGCTAGGGTAAAAGTGTTCATTCCAAAGGATTCCAGACTCTCTGTTGCCCCAGGATCCTTGCTCTTGGTTTCTTCCCTCTGCCTGGAAGGCTGCCCCTTGGTTATCGGTCACAGTCCTTTCAGGTGAGAAGGAAGTCGTGAAAAAAGTGAAAAGTGAAAGTATTAGTCTCTCAGCTGTGTCTGACTCTTTGCGATCCCATGGACTGTAGCCTGCAAGGCTCCTTGGTCCTTGAGATTCTCCAGGCAAGAATATTGGAGCAGGTTGCCATTTCCTGCTCCAGGGAATCTTCCTGACGCTGGGACTGAACCCGAGTCTCCTGTATTGGCAGGCGGGTTCTTTGTCACTGAACCACCAAGGAAGCCTCTCTCTCTCCGTATAGTTATAGATACATAGATACGAATGAATCAAGCTATGAATAGGAATCTCTTTGTTCTTGTTTCTCTAGTGAATGCTTAATACAGAAAGGATTCGAGAAAACCTCAAGGTGAGTTGTTCCTTCTGAGACAGAGGGTGAGTGTGGAATATAGAGGTAATAAGCAGCAGTGCAAGTACTTAATGGGCTTCCCTGGTGGCTCAGATTGTAAAGCATCCTTCTGCAATACAGGAGACCTGGTTTGATCCCTGGGTAGGAAAGATCCCCCAGAAATGGGAATGGCAACTCACTCCAGTATTCTTGCCTGGAGAGGTGCATGGACAGAGGCGGGTACTTAATAGATCCTGAATATATTCTTCTATTTTTAAAGATAATTGTTGCCAGGTGGGCTGGTATTGTCCTTTGCTTTAGTGACTTAGGCTTAGCAGAAGCCTTGTGGTTCAGACCTTGATGCCATGAACACCATTCTCATCCCATTCTCATGTTGCTATTGACTAGAAACAGTCTATTAGCATCTACAAGGCACAGTTACAGAGTGAAGGCTTCACTCACTGGTATTTGCAATGCAAGGCTCTCTTAATATAAAAAATCATCCCAAAATAAATCTTCAGGCAGTTCATGTTTGAAATTGAATAAGAAACATTTAGGCAGCATATTCTATCTATTGATACTCTTGCTAACTGCTGCCCTTTAATTCTTCTATTGTTCAAATTAAATACCTTGCAGCCGTTCAGAAACTGTGAATTGTGTTGCCAACATCCCTCTGCCGCCAAAGCAGTTAATTAGCTCCTGACGGGTCTGAACATCTAAGAGTGAAAGAGGATTTCTAATTGCCTTCGGAAGTGCAATAAGTTGCTTAAATGGCTTTCGCTCAGCATGTACGAGTTCTACGCCATTTAGGTTTTCAGCTATCTGATAGAAATAGAAAATTTTATGCTTCATATTCCTCATGGTGGCATCGTTATCATTCTTTTAGCTGGATAAAAGGAAAACCAAAGTGGATCTTACTGCGGCAAATAGCTCTATAAAATCTGAAGAAGACTTCTCTAAGGCAGGTCTATAACCTGAAATTTATTCTTATTGGTACTGATACCTGCAAAGCAGTCAAATCTGAAGAATTTACTGAAAAAAATACCTTCTTATTGTCTTTTGACAGTAAAACAAAGTTCATTATTTTAATATTTATACTGACCATCAAGAATTCCAACAGTGTTTGAAATTGGCAGGTGGATTTCTCTGATCAATTTTCTCCTATTTTCCTATATATACATTATATGACAATTAAACAGGATACCTTTGGATTTTTTCCATATTATTTTTATCCTTTACAGCTCAACTCAATTTTTTTGAAACTCCTTTGAAGTCCTGTGGTGCATAGCGTCTGTATTTGTCTCTTGTCACCTCTTATTTTCAACGAGGTTTAATGTTACTTCCTCGGGTAGTCTTATCAGCATATTTTGAGACTAGAAATCAAGTCTTCTTATCTTCTCTTTGGAACACACTGTTTCATTTTTCATAAATAAGAAAACAACCCTGTTGTTCTAAAAGCCATCTTTCTGTCTAGAGTCAGAACAATGTCTTTAATACTTCCTTGGATTTTCCATCTATTCATAGGTTCAGTTCAGTTGCTCAGTCATGTCAGACTCTCTGTGACGCCATGGACTGCAGCATGCCAGGCTTCCCTGTCTATCACCAACTCCTGGAGCTTGCTCAAACTCATGTGCATCAAGTCAGTGATGACATCCAACCATCTCATCCTCTGTTGTCCCCTTCTCCTCCTGCATTCAATCTTTCCCAGCATCAGGGTCTTTTCCAGTGAGTCAGTTCTTCATATCAGGTGGCCAAAGTATTGGAGTTTCAGCTTCAGCATCAGTCCTTCCAATGAAGTCCTTCCAATCCTTTCCTTTAGGATTGACTGGTTTGATCTCCTTGTAGTGCAAAGGACTCTCAAAAGTCTTCTCCAACACCACAATTCAAAAACATCAGTTCTTCAGCACTCAGCTTTCTTTATAGTCCAGCTCTCCCATCCATACATGACTACTGGAAAACCCATAGCTTTGACTCTGTGGACCTTTGTTGGCAAAGTAATATCTCTGCTTTTTAATATGCTGTCTAGGTTGATCACAGCTTTTCTTCCAAGGAGCAAGTACCTTTTAATTTCATTGATAGGTAGCCCAACTCAATTTTCCATAGAAATAAATAAGACAAATTAGAAGCTAAAATGAAATCATAGTTACTTCTCTGTCTTATTTAAGTCTCCGCTAGGCACATTAGGAGGCACAAATGCTAACTCCAGAGAATGGCCACCTGTGGAGGCAGTGGTCAGAGGGAGAGTTGGTGTCTAATGGGTCAGTGAGTCTGATGTGTCGGCTGAAGAATAGAAGCAAGGGGATCAGTGGGAACTGTCTTGGTCAGGGAGGCCTCCCGCAATAGACAGGGAAGAGGGAGACAGGAAACAAGAATCCCAGCTATATCAGCCAGTGGTCAGGGAACTATGTGGATCGGAATTCAAGCCACAGCCCCAAAGTAGTAACGGCAGAATAATCTTAAAAAAAAAAAAAAAAATGCTGGCTGAGGGGATTAACACCCAGCCCAGTCCTGTGATGTGAACCAAGCCAAAAGATCAGAAAACTGTAATCTGTGGAGCCCACCTGGGGCTGCAAGCACAGCTGCGCTGTTATTGGAGATGAAGTTGTTGATTTGCAGCAGCGGCCAGCAATTGTGGGGGAACGAGAGTGAAAAACAGAAACATCCTTAATGTTCATGACAATGGAGCAAAAAATAGAGAAAAGTAGCACTGCCCTTCTCTCGTTTCCTCCCCACAAACCGCAGCATATCTTGTCTGTTCAGGGGGATGTCTGTGTCAGTAGACCCATAAAACCTTGTTAACTTTCCCATGAACACTGCGGGTTGCACTCAGAAATTTGCATGTTTGACTAGAGTTGGAGAAGCACTATCTTAATTCTTCTCTTCTGGTCAAAATTTAATTTCCTTTTACTTGTTTATTAAACTAGATGTTCAGACATATCATGATGGCAAGAATAACACCAAGGAAATTTCATGACACGCTGAAGACCCTGTACTATGTCACTTCAGTCATGTCCAACTCTTTGCGACCCCACGGACTATAGCCCGCCAGGATCCTCTGTCCATGGGATTCTCCAGGCAGGAATACTGGAGTGGGTTGCCATTTTCTCCTCTAGGGGATCGAACTCTTGTCTCTTATATCTCCTGCGCCGGCAGGTGAGTTCTTTACCACTAGTGCTGCCTGGGAAGCCCCATAATGCCTTCCATCTCCTAGGAGCACAATTCACATTGTACTGATGTGAATGGCACTATCTAATGCTATACTACCTGTTTGCCCTGGGCAAACTTGGGTTGATTCAAATAGAAAAACATCATGTTAAATTGTATCAATAGATGGTGTAGTTAATAGAGTTGCATAAAGGTGTGGTCATGAATAATAGCTCTGTGACTTGAGTCCCTGCAGGCAAATCACAGTTCTGTTTAGTGTCTTACTGAAGACTTTGGACAAGTTACTGAAACTCTGTGCTTTAATTCAGCTCAACAATAATAACACATGGGCTTCCCTGGAGGCTCAGATAGTAAAGAATCCACCTGCAGTACAGGGGACCCTTGTTTGATTCCTGGACTAGCAAGATCCCCTAAAAAAGGAAATGGCAACCCACTCCAGTATTCTTGCCTGGAGAATCCCATGGACAGAGGAGCCTGGTGAGCTATCATCCATGGAGTTGCAAAGAGTCGGACATGGCTGAGCAACTAAGTACATACTCACATAATAAGACATACAAAACTGAAAGGAGACTTCAATGAAACAAAGCAAGCTGTGTGTTTAGAACTGCGCCTGACACATGGCAAGCCCTCCATAAACCTTTATTATTATTATCACTGTAGGTTCCAGTTATGAATTTGCCAATCAGATTTGCATTAGCATCAGCTTAAGGCATTTCACTGTTCCAAGATCGAATAAAAAGGTTTAACTTTTTAGAACCAGTTCAGTGATACTTATTTTATATGAATATTGGGCCCCCGAAAAAGAAGTATGTGTATGAAAACATAAGAAAGCATCAAGAGATTGAATTGCTGTTTCCATCAGATGGGATTTAGGCCAGAGAAGTTTGCACATCTGAAGACTTGTGGGAAAGAAGTGAATGACTGCTGCATTTTTATTGTGTAAACTTTGTTATGGGTGTGCACATTTTCACAGTAGGTGCAAGTTTCCCATGTATCTCAAAAAGAAGATGAAATACTCCTCTCACTTCCCCTATTTTTTCTTTTTGGTAATTTATATGTTACTTTCCTCTCTTTGTCTCTGTCTCCTTTCACCTCTTTCATAAATAACATACAGCTTTCCTCTGTCATTCTAAAAGGGTTGAGGGGACTTTAAACTAAATTGATACAGCTATAAAGCAGGAAACGAGAGGTGAGGGAATAACCTGTGACTTTAGAATGGAAAGATATGTGACTGGACTGCAAATGTAGCGGCAGCTTCACTGAGATGAAATATAGGAAAGGTCCACGAACTACCAGAGAAAAGTTACAGATCTGCTGGGCAGAGGGAAACATCGGTGGGAGAAGTGTTCCCACAGAGGGGTGGGAGGGGAAACAGCTGGTTAGAAGGTTCGAGTATCCATCACGTGGGGAAGTACACAGCGCTGAGCTAGGTAAGAGCGCAGGCTCCTTGCCAGGGCTGGAATGAGGGCAGGGTGCGTGGAGATTCACAGACTCACACATACCCATACACGCATGTGTGCACAGATGGACACACACCTTTTAAGGATTTTCTGCCAAGGACTGGGCCAATAGCACCCGCATGCTCTCCTGGCAGTGAAGAAGCCAGTAGCTGGGTGAGTAGGATAACTGGCCCATCCGTGCACGTCACTGCAGGAGCGCACGCGTTGTTTTCATGGCTCCCATAAATTAGGAGCTGAGGGATTTGCCCCGAGCCCTCTCTTCTGCCACACCCCACCATGTACTGTGATGTTCCTGCTCACAACCTCTGAAGGCAAGGAACCTGAGCCCAGATCCTGCTACCAGCATTTGGACTGATTTCTTTGCTCTCTGTTGCTCACATACTGGCTGTGAGTCAAGGAAACAACTTCTATGTAGATGGTAATTTAAGGCTATTGTTGGCACACTCCCAAATCGCTAGTATTAAGGATATTGGAAACACCATTACCTGCAGAGAGAAGTGTAGGCTTCATAGGCAACCATGAGAGCTGCAGAAGGACATCTTGGAGATGTTCTTACAGGTTCCAGGAAGCATCCCAGAGAAGCAGAAGGTGCTGGGAAGTTGGAGATAGTGTTTGGAACACAGCAACTAGGGGGAGAAGTGAGAAGAATAGTTATGACACCCGATTCAATGTATACAGAGGAGGGAAGCTGTAAAGCAACTCTGGGTAGTTCAAAATCTGGGGAGTAAGAGACGTGGTGGGTGTACGGGAACTGGGAAAGAGACCAGCTCCCTAGTAAATCAGGAATTGAGCAAACACCAAAGAAAAGGTTTTTGGTTGCCTAACATGAATTTAATCCAGGGAGATGAACTCGCATTCATGAACTGAAAGGAAAAACATGAATCTTCTTCATATTAATAGAAAGGTCTAAAGAGGAACATTATAAAATACCAGCATTATGGACTGGGCCACACTGAAAGAATATGAACACTAACAAGAAGAAGTGGTAAAAGGAGAGAGTCCATGTTTCATGGTAGCTTCTGTGTGACATAATATGACAAACAATGGAGAATAATCTGGCTTTAGTGGACATAAAATGTTATTATATCTGAGATCCTTCTGTGACCTGCAGTGACCCAAAATTGCTGTACAGGAAACAAGATTGGGGGAGGAATAGTTTACATTATATGTGTACATGATATGTCTTTTGGGGAAAAATTATGCAAAAATTAATCACATCAGGGGTAGTAAGTGAAAGAGCAGTCTAAGACCAGAATAACAAATGATACTAATGAAAAAAAAAAAAAGATCATAGATTAGACACTTCTCCAAGGAAGGTCTAAAAGTAGCCAATAAACACATGCAAAGGTTCTCATGTCCTAAGTCTTCAGGAAAATACAAATCAAAACCACAACAAGATACTACTTGGCTCCCACTAGGATGGCTAGAATCAAATAGATAATAGCAAGTGTTGATGAGGAAGCAGAAAACTGGAACCACTGTACATTGCTGGTGGAAATATAAAATGGTGCAATCATTTAAGAAAAAAAGTTCATCCACTTTTCGAAAAGAGTAAACATAGAGTTACCGTTTGATCCAATGATTCCATTCTTAGGTATGTACCCAAGAGAAATGAAAGCATACATCCACATGAACCCTGTTCTGTAAGTGCAGATATTTACAGAACAGTACTATTCATTGTGGGCAAAGGTAGAAACAACCCAAGTGTTGCCACAAGTTTGAGGCAATGACCAAAACCTTAGAAAAGCTGCTGGTAACAGTGGTAGTGAGGCTCCAAGCATTACCTCCAAAGCACAGTGTTTTATAGTTTATTTTTTAGGAGGCACTGGAAAACTGCATGGAGTCTATAGAAAGGATTTAATGTCGAATGGGTTAAGTTTCTATATTTTGCTTTTACCATAGGAGAGATAAAAATTAGATGTGTATATTAGTCTCAAATTGTTAAGGATTTTTCATGTTGCTCCAAAAATTTGGACTTTAGTCTGAGTCTGGGGAGCCACTATCTCAGGGATTATATCATTAAGATGTGCTGGAAGCAGGATGTAAGATAGGTAAGAAAGAAAAGAGACAGGAGTCAGCAAGATCAGCATATGCCTTAACTTTTAGAATAAACTCAGGGTGAAGAAACTAAAACCCAAGCTAGGCCAATGATCACTGGAAAGCAAGACAGGGAATAGGGTTTGAAGTGCATTTTGGAGGAGAATCTGACAAGACTTAGCAACAAATCCATTTTGATGTATATGGAAATGTTTTCTAAGTTGAATGACCAGGTGATTATAATGCATCCATTGATTTATGAAATCTAAGTGGAGACAGAGTGTTGAGGGTGGCAATAATGTCTGTGCTGTTTAGCTAAAGTATGTGATTGCATTGGGGAGTCTCACTGCGGAGAGAGGTCAGAAATGGAGATCAAATCAGATTTGAAATTTTTTTGCTTTATAATTGAAGCTCCATGAAAGGATTATATCACACAAGTTGAGAGCAGAAAAGAAATCAAAATAGGGCTGAAGACAACATCCTAGGGACAACACTATTTAAGAGATGAGATAAAGAAAATGAACAAGTAGAGGAGGCTGTAAGAGCAAGATAGGTGGACAAACAGGTGAGAGGCACAGTGGAGGAACCCCATGGACTGTAACCCACCAGGCTCCTCTGTCCATGGAATTCTCCAGTCAAGAATACTGGAGCAGGCTGCCATTTCCTCCTCCAGGAGATCTTCCTGACAAAAAATTCAGAGGATCATTTAAACCAAAGTTGACAAGAATCCTGAAAAATATTTTGCTGCTACTTAGATATCTGATGGTGTCTTGTGATGGTCTTCTAGATGAAAGAGAACGTGCTGGAAAAATCCAATCTCCTCACACACATCCAGACTGAATCTCAGGAGCACGATTATCTTTTATTTTCTTTTTTTTTCAATTGAACCACTAGCTAGAATACCCCATTCCCTGGCCTTGCCAGGTAAGATAATTCTCTGTAATTAATTTTAATAAGCACTTAACCATTTAAAATATCTAAAAGGCAATAATTATCTTCAATACACTGAGGACCCACCTGCATTTCTGACAGGCACTTGGCATCACATGCTGTACTTGGGGCAGGACTGTAGCATTTGATGAGCTTGAGATTGGAGAGTGGAATTTCTCATATACACAATTAGTTTCCAAGGTGACGCAGAACATGCTAAGGAACTGAAGAGGCCTCTGCCTTCTTTTTTAAATAGCACAAAACCCCTCAGAACTATGGGGGTCAGTCTAGGAAATAAAGGACAGCAATGGTCCCTTAGAGATGACATAGTGGAAAATATTCGATGAGGTGTTTTTTTACACACTGAGGGAACATAACCAATATGCAACGGTTCCATTCGTTTCTATAAGAGACATTTATATAGGTAAATTCATCTTTTAAAAAACATTTACGATGGTATATGCTTTCAGAGGATAAAGCAGTATTTTCTGCTTTGTGAAAAAATAGTGTTGCAAATGTGAAGAATCATGGTGAAATTTCCACATGGCTTAACCACTACATTATTACTTTAATATTTTGCTATTAACCTCATTGAAGTTGACTTTTTCCCCAAAAGATAAGATATCTGCATTTTCAAATGTAATGACAAACAAATACATTTATAAATCACTAATTCACAAGAGCTAGGGAGATCAAATCAGTCAACCCTAAAGGAAATCAACCCTGAATATTCATTGGAAGGACTGATGCTGAAGCTGAAGCTCTAATACTTTGGACACCTGACGCGAACAGCTGATTCATTGGAAAAGACCCTGATGCTGGGAAAGACTGAGGGCGAAAGGAGAAGGGAGCGGGAGACAATGAGATGATTAGATAGCATCACAGACTCAATGGACATGAATTTGAGCAAACTCTGGGAGGTAGTGGAGGACAGAAGAACCTGGCGTGCTGCAGCCCATGGGGTCGCGAAGAGTTGGACATAACAACTGAACAATAGCAACAAGGCAGATGTGGTTTATTACACAGCTGTATTTGTATATCATTTCCAATCTTATTATTGCTATGTGCTTTATATAACAATCACATCCTCTTTACCTGCAGCATATCACTCTCAACAGAAGATGCACTTAACCCACATATATCATAGTTCTTGATCCCCAGTCACAATCTAACCATGAGAGTAGAGTTGGGGAGTCAACCAGGAGAATGACAAAAAAACACAGTAACAATAAATCTTTTGGGGTCTTGGAAACATTAGTAAATGTGAGAAATTAACTTTTGTAACTTACTAGGTTTCTAGGAAGACAACTGGCTCGCTGAGGGATTCTTAGGAGTTAGTGATGGACAGGGAGGCCTGGCGTGCTGCAGTTCATGGGGTTGCAAAGAGTCGGACACAACTGAGCGACTGAACTGAACTGAATGATAATTTTCATTTTTATTTTTGTGACCAACTACTGCATCTTCAAATTGTGACTTTATAAAATTTAAAACATTTTAGCAATAACGTATCCATGTGTAAGTCCAAACCAGAATCAGACATCATCTCTAAGACATCCATAAACCTCATCATGTACGGCTGTCTTTCTTTCATTAATATACAGAGAGCATATACTGTTCAGAACACATACTTTTTATATGCTTTGAAGTCATGCCTTTATTATTCTGCCTAATCATATTCTATCCTTCAAGGACAAGCTCAAGAAACACCTACCCAGAAATGGAGATTCCCTCAAGCATGATTATTCTCTAGCATCTGCTTCTAATTTCCCATCGCATGTATGCCCATCTTTATTATAACACTTGTTTATCTGTTTACATAATCATCTGCTCCCCAGCACACTAACCAGACATCAAGTTCTATGAGAGTAGAGATTTCTTCTAATTCACCTTCATATCCCCAGTGTCTACATGCGTGTGATACATTATGTGTTAATGACTTAAGAATGCTATTTACTGGGAGTTCTGTTCTTTTTGAAATTTCATGGAGACTACTTGGGAGAAGTTCTTCGAATATACACCTATCTTAATATTTAGAAAATAGAGTGGATAACAGTGCATGAATACCTACAAGGATAGCTACCAGTAGCAATGCATGAACAGTAAGTTACCAAGTACAAGACAGAGTCTTTGTAGAACACGAGCTGTTCAAGTATACGTAAGGAAAATTAGAGAGGCAGTATGGCCAGTGAGGCTAAGAACATTCAACCTGAAGTCAGCTAAATTCTTTGTTTGAACTGTGGCTTTGCCGCTCATCAGCAGAGCTAAGTTTTAACCTAAGTTTCAGTTTCTTCTCCTGTAAAATCATTTGGGGACTGTCTTGGCCCATTTGGGCTTCTATAATAAAATATCACAGATTGGGTGGCTTATGAACAACAGAAATTTATTTCTTAGAAGTCTGGAGGCTGGAAGATTGACTAGGATTCTGGCATGGTTGGGTGATGGCTCTCTTCCAGATTACAGACTTTTTGTATCCTTGTGGCAGAAAGGGCTAGGGAGCTTTGGAGGGGGGATCTCTCTTTTAAGAGCACTATTCCCATTCATGAGGATTCCACCTTCGTGACCAGTCACTTCCCAAAGGCCCCACCTCCTAATACCATCGCACAGGGTGTTAGGATTCCAGTGTGTGAATTTGGTGGGAGATGAGGGGTATGGGATAGAAACATTCAGACAATAGCAAAGGGTGACTGATAGGTAAATATCCTATGGAGTGCTTGTCCAAGTGCCTGGCACATGCTACATGCTGAATTATAGGTATTAGTGTTATTATTCCTTTCATGTGTAATTTTATTTTCCATCATATTTCTGTTCTTTTGTGTTTTCAAAGATGCATATCTGAGGCTTAAATTACTAAATGTATCCATGATCACTCCTTTAAAAATATAATCTAAAATATTTTGAGTGATGAGAACCTTTAAATTTTAGTAACATATAAACACCATCTCATATATTAATTTGGGAGAGAGATGAGTGAGAACAATGGGCTAGACCAAAACTCTGATGGTCTATAGTAGCTTTTGTAAATGGGGGCACATTTTGCCCTGTTTTTTAAATTTGGAAAATAGAGATAAGAAATCCAAATCTAACTACAGATAGATTATAAGGAATAGCAAGTAGGAAAATAATAACAAAGCACTCAGTATTCTTCAAAGTGTTGCAAGGTGACATCATATTTGAACTGTGGTTTTCCGACAAGAGAAATAGTTAAAAAAAAAAAAATCAATCAATAAACTAAGGGCATAGTTCACTGAATTTAAAAATGGGCCTGAAAATATGATCTGAGACACACTGCAAATAAATCTTCAGTGCCACCCTTTTGTGAATACTGCCCAGTGCCTGAGTAAGTAATTAATGCAGTGGCATTAATGCCATCAGGAGGTGGCAGCAGAGACAGATATGAAATCAAGTACCAACTGCATCGTGGTCTAATATGGGGACCAGTGACACAGTGGTAAAGAACCTGCCTGCCAATGCAGGAGATGCAGGAGATGCAGATTCGATCCCTGGGTCAGGAAGATCCCCTGGAGAAGGAAATGGTAACTTGCTCCAGTATTCTTGCCTGGAAAATTCCATGGACAGAGGAGCCTGGCAGACTACGTTCCATGGGGTTGCAAAAGAGTTGGAAATGACTGAGCACACCTGTGTAAACACACACACACACACACACACACACACACACACACACACTGACCCTGGATACACACACCATCAGGTTATCAGGTGTTCTGCAAACTAAGGATGATTAGCTTCTTCCAACTGCATCAGAGTTGTTGTTAGGATTGAAAACCATAGTAACAGATTTTTATACACCTGTCTGCTTTGTAGAGAAAGCAATGAAAACAGGATGAGATGAAGGGTTATGAATAGCTAATAGAAACTCCCTGAGAAGTTACAGTGAGAGGAACTTAAATGGAAGCTAAAAATGCAAGCAACATTCAGTAGTTTAGTTCTGTGGTGCTGGACTTAGTCACTAAAGAGGAGACTTTCATAAATGCTTATGAGGTGACCCTGGAGGCTGGAGGAAGGCTCCGTCTACCAACCAAGTCCCAGGGCTGGAGTCATGGTAGAAGCAACGTTGTCATGGAAAGAGCAAGAGCTAGCAGGCAGGTGTGCCTGGCTAGGAGTCCTGCTTTGGGGAATTACTGTGATCTGTCTGTCCTTGATGAGTCTCAACACCTCTGTAAGTAAACTGAGGATAATAATATTTATCTTATGGGAGGCTGTGAGGACAAAAGGAGATAATGCCTGTTTAGTGATTAACCTACAGTCACACTCTCTAAATAAGACTAGTGTTAATCCCTTGGAACTGGGTAGACTCAGTGACCTGTTCTTTTCCTCATTCACCTTCATTCTTGCGGGAAACTGCACAGATCAAGTTTCTGTAGATGAGCTCATCATTTTCATTTATTATCAACAACATATTCCCTGTCTATTTTGTCACAAAAAAGGAGATATGTTAAATGTCTGAGAACTTAAAATTGATAGAACAATGTATTGTAAATCTATTGACCTAATCCCTGACCGTGTAGACAGCATCATTTTTACACTTGTGACTTTCACCACTTTTCAGTTACTCTCTCTTACTGGTAAAGTGTCCCGGAAATAACGGAAGAAAGGGAACTGCCCCTCCCTTTTTCTTTTAAGCTCGCCATTTCAAATCTGAAAATTTTGCCATTCTATATTCTTTGCAGGGTACACTGTGGAATTACTTTTTTGGCACGTATTGGAATGTATTTATGATAATATTAGGAATGCCACTCAAAAACACCATTCTTTAACTTGGGTGGCAGAGTTTTACTTGATTTATATAACTTTGGAAAACACGCTCATTTTCAAATTGAGATTTGTGTGAAGATAACAATATATGTTTAAAAAAAATCTAGAAAGAATCTAAGTAATTTTCAGGGTTTACTATTTTGCATACATAAAGCCTTCACATAAAAATATACTTTGGGGGACTTCCCTGGCAGTTCAGTGGATAAGACTTCGCCTTCCAATGTAAGATATTCGGGTTCCATCCCTGGGAGCTAAGATCCCACGTGCTTCAGGGCCAAAAAAACCCAAAACATATAACGGAAACAATATTTTAGTAAATTCAATAAAGATTTTTAAAATGGTCCATATCAAAAAATCTTTTAAAATTTTAATGTATTTTAAATTTAATTTTGAATTAATTTATGAAGCTTAAAGCAGAATGCTTAGTTTACATAAAGCTGTAATTTGGGGAAACACTAGACTTCCCTCTCCGTATAACGCTTGGTTTTGTGACTAGTAAGCGCCTTTATCCTGTCTAGTGGTGCAGCATCCCCATTGTGTTTCTCCTTTTGAGGTATTATTTTTCGTAAAGACCGGAGAAGTCATGCAGGGTGGTGGAAATGTCAGTTGAACTGGGCAGCCTTCTGCAAGCTTGGCACGAAATGATGCCTGAGGCTAACCAATTGGACTCTCTCTCCTGTGATTTGTAAACATAATTAAAATAATGCCTATACAAAAAAGAAAAAGAGAAAAACTAATTGGAGCCAATTCATCTGTCAGCACCCAGGTTTGGTAAATCCAGTGACTTAGTTATAACACTAAAGACCCAGAGTCTTTCTGATTTATCTCTACCTTCACAGACTCATCTTTTTGAGCATCCTCCTTGCTTGGTCTCAAGATGTCTGCTCAGTTCCAGGTCTTACAAGACAATGTGATTCTGTAGAGTGCAGATTATATCAGGGCTCAGCTGGACCACTCACCTCTGCCTACTAAGCTTGGTCATGTGGCTGAATAAATACACACCAACTATAATTGTATTGCTCTAGATTTTCAAATACTCTGATTTATTTTACAAATCTCTGGAAATATCCTAAGTACAATATTCTACCAATTTGCATTATGTCTTTTGAAGTTGTACTTCAAAAGAATACTTTTCAGTGACTCTTTTGGTAGCAGTTTTAGAGGGAAGAGAAAAATATCTTTTCTCCACTACTCAGAAATCCCACACATCTGTCTTATTTTATATTTATCTCTATATAGAGTCCCCTCCAGCTCGAGCAGCTGTAACTAAAATTGCCTATTTGATGCTGCAGTGGGGTTTTGCTTTTTCACTCTCCCGTGCCCACTTATGTCTAAGATATAAGGATCTTCATTAAGTGTTTGAGGAATTAATAATTAAAAATAGATTGAGTGAGGAAAGCAATTATTACAATATAAGCACTAGAGAGTGCTTACTGTAAACATCAGTGTGGACATGATTTCCACAAAAGAGAAGGACATGTATAGCTAAGATTTAGAAAAACGAGCGACTGCAGAATATGAGCTGCATTTATACCACTATCTTGGGGTTCATAAGATTTGGCTTAGAGGGTTATGAGAATCACTCAGGCACACATTCTTAACAATGAACAATTGACATTTTTCTTGTGGTTCTCTCTCTCTCTTTTTTTTTTTTTTTTTTGCTTGTTACAAATTCATTCCGTCAACACTATTCCTGGTAAGAATACAAAGGTAGAAATTGTCTCTATTCTTGTTGTACAGTATAGCAGAAAGCATATCAAATTTACAGTTGTATAGGATTAGAGGAACCTAAATTTATTTTTCAGTCAAATGTGTTCATTTTATCAATGAAAAGATAGAAGCTTGGAGAGATCCAGCTAACCCATACTATTTTAATAGCATGTTGACCATTTATTCTGTGTTGTCTTATTCACACACATTATCTTATTTAATGGATCCAACAACTCTACGAAATAAGAGTCCCAGTTTATGGATCAGGGAACTGAAATTGAGCAAGGTTAAGAAACTAGTCCAAGGTCACACAGCTGTGCTTCTCATCAGCTGTGGGAGGATCTCTGTTGACTCCCAGATGAGCGTTAATTCCACGGCACTGGCAGCCAGTGCCCAGACTTCCAAAGCAGCCTAAGTGGAGAATCTGGAAGCCAGGTTTCAGGCCGAGAAGTTTTAGGTGGCTTTTGTGTGCAGGATGTGGAGTATGATTCTATTCATTTAACAGCTTTCACAAGCACGCTTAACTATTTATAAATGCGAACAAGTGAAAAATGGAAAATTATGAAACTGTCTCTGATTAAATAAACGGCATTACACTAGACCACTAATTCATTCTAAGCAGCTGATGTTCCTGCTGTAGCATAACCAAGGTGTATGGGGAGGAGGCAGGGGATACCACAATTAACAGCTCCATCGATATTGTTTTTTCTTTCTGTCCAACTGATGTTGAGAGCACAGAGTGTCCATATGAAGTCATGACAGACAGGGTTCCAGCAGAAAGAGCCAGATTGTGCCGGAAAGAATGCCTGCCATCAGCTGTCATCTTGACAGCAGATTCTGGTTAATACATTAAATGTCTGCAATGAGTTCAGCAGAAAGCCTCTGTAGCTTCCCATGCTCAAAGCAAGGACTGTGCATTCATTCTTTTACACATGCATTTACTCAATGTGTCATCATGATGGAGCTCATATGATTGGTAGGTTGCAATTATGGCAGGAAATATGGGAAGAGTTCTAAACATTCCCTTTCAAAGAAGCAGAGTTAAAATGTGTTTGGTAACATTATTACAGTAGATTAGACTAATATTAGCTCCTCCTCTTTCTAGAGGTAAAAGCTTCATTTTTCTATATCATTTCATATAATTCGTTTTCTAGCCAGAAATGTTTTAGTTTTGTTCAACAGTCTCTCATTTACTGTCTCTTTTCCTAGGGGAGTATTCCCTAGCATCTTAGTAACTACAGTGGAGTGGCCATGCTCTGCTTAACGGGCATGAGCTTTAGAGAATAATTTCGTTTCGGAATACTTAACACGTTTCACAATGAAGAAAGTGTTGAAGTTCAAAGTCTTATTTTTAAAAAGTCACTTTCTTAATCATAACATAGCCATCTGATTTAGTAATCCAAGTAGTCTTTTCTTCTAATTTAGGGTTCAAAGACATTAATTTATTCCTATTTCTTCATGACCTTGAGATAATCCAAAATGTGAAATGCTATTTGATGACCAGCACAGAAAACTACTATATGTGTATATATGCTTTTGCATGGGTGTATAGACCTATATAAAAGAGTAAATATGGTATAAGGTAAAATCTACACTGCTGCTGCTACTGCTAAGTCGCTTCAGTTGTGTCCAACTCTGTGCGACCCCAGAGATGGCAGCCCACCAGGCTCCCCCGTCCCTGGGATTCTCTAGGCAAGAACGCTGGAGTGGGTTGCCATTTCCTTCTCCAGTGCAAAAAAGTGAAAAGTGAAAGTGAAGTCGCTCAGTCTTGTCTGACTCCTAGCAACCCCATGGACTGCAGCCCACCAGGCTCCTCCATCCATGGGATTTTCCAGGCAAGAGTCCTGGAGTGGGGTGCCAAAATATACCCTACAGATACAGTAGTCTGTATCTGTGTCTATACGCACATATACATATATCGTGTTTTGTCTGATGGTTGTCAAATATCCATATCACATATTGAATTATGCCAGTTATAAGATAGCTATGTGTATGTACTATATTATATATAGTATAGTCTCTATATCCAGATCTACTATATATTATAATGTATATAGGCATGTATTAATGTATATAGTGTTAGTCACTCAGTCATGTCCGACTCTCTGCAACCCCATGGACTGTAGCCCACTAGGCTCCTCTGTCCGTTGGATTTTCCAGGCAAGAATACTGGAATGTGCTGCCAAGCCCTCCTCCTGATCTTCCTGATTCAGGTTTCGAACCCACGCCTCCTGTGTCTCCTGCATTGACAGACAGATTCTTTACCACTGTGCCACCTGGGAAGCATGCACACATTTTCTGGGTGGATAGAAGCATTTCCTACTAGGAGCCAAACAACTGCCAAAGTGACTAAAGTATTGAAAGAAATAACTACCAGGTTTGGACTCCCAGGATTCCTCCAAGACAATAATGGTCCAGCATTTGGGTCTTAAGTGATGAAGGGGATAATGAGATCCCTTGTGACCAGGCCACACAGACCACGTCAGGATGCACTTTCATACAGGCTGGAGACTTAGCTGCATTTTTAGGAAACATCTGACAGGTGACCACATTTCTCTTGCTGATATGTGGGCCATGCATCCTGTGTTGTCTCAGGTCCTTTGTTTCCAAAAGTTAGACAAATGGGGGTCTCTCAGAGCTACAAACACGTAGGGTTGAAGCCTGGGGACAACCAAACACATGTAAGGTGGCTTGGGGCATTTTGCTCCTCTCCCTGGGGTCAGAATGATGCCCACACCCCTGGGAAGTGGTCACAGATGCCAGCCCTGTGCCCTCAGTGTCCCTCAAGAATGAGGAGCAGGACAAAAGGCAGAGGAGACACATGTCACCAGCCTACTCCATGAACAGATCCCAAGAAATGAAAACAGAATCTGGGCAATAAAATCAAGACTAACCTTCCTTTTTCTCCTTTGGGCTCTGTCTAGTTTCATTTGCTCAGAGTGTGCTGTGTGCAGAGGCCTTGCACCTGGCCCTTCAGACCAGAGTTCCTGGTGCAAAATGGCGGCACCAACACCTCAGCTCAGCTGGAGAGACACCATGATTCAAGATGGCAGTGGTGCCTCATAAGAACTGCCCCCAGCAAGAGGTCCCTCCAAACCAGCCCTGCCTACAGCCAGGGTGGTTGGGGAGTGAGGAGTGTGTGCCCCAGAGCTTGAACCAGCACCTCTCCATTCTGTGATCAAAGCCTTCCTCTACTTCTAAGTTGAATTTGGTTTTGTTCTATTGGCTTGAATGCTCCTAGTCAGAAGGACCCATTCAGGAGGGTAGGTAACCCTTCCACGACTGTTACATCCGTCTTTCTAGCACAAATGTCAACAGGGTACAGGCTTTTCAGGATGCCTGCAGAAGCAGAATTTGATTGCCTTCCAAATATAAGAGCAGCTTGTGTTGATTTTTTTAATGATTTAAATATTTTCTTGCACACAGTTTAAGCTGTCATTGTGATGAACCTAAATAGTACGATTAAACAAAAAGCCACATCTATGTTTTAAATTTCCAACTATAGTCTTCAGCTGCATGCTGTTGCTCTTTCTGACTACCATGAAGGGTTTCTGCTGGTCCTTATTGTTTAGATCTCGGAAAAGCTGCCAGGACTAGCAGATTCTTATACAATAATCCTAACAAAAAATCCAGTGAGGCCCATTTTGTGGGAAAAAAAAAAAAAAAGCACTTATTCAGTTAAGCAGCAAGATATCCCTGGAGGATTTCCTCTAACACCCTCAGAAATGGCTTCTCTTTGCTCTACAATATAAATACTGTGTAGTTAGAACTTGTCACATCTTATATCAATAGCTGTGCACTGTGGACCACACAGTGCATTTCTTACACCAAGTTCAATACCTATAAGCTAGTATTTCTCCTTTATAATGTGCTAATAATTGCCCAAGTGTCTTCTATCATTTATAGATTATAGGATAATTTGGACTTTACAAACAGAAACATTATGTATATTATGTTATGCTTATTTCAATCCAGTTTGCATCTTGCAATTTGCATTTGCTTTATTTCCTTCTCTATAACCTAATTTGAAATTGATAGCAAATTAGACCAGAGAAGGTACATCCTATGGACTTGGCAACAGGCAGCCTATTTTTCTACTGGGATTAAGTTCCTCATTGTCACTCCCAGTTCTCTTGTCCCTCTACCAGTTACTTCCTCTGTTGCATCAAACACCACAAACACAGGACGGTTGGTCATAGCAGACACTTATTGGAGACTGGGACAAAAGATGGCAGAAAGCACATGATGAATGAGAATTTATCTTGAACATTAGACATCATGATCTTCAACCATCTTGACAGAGAATTTCTCATTGGTCATTTCTTCCTCTGTCACCATTCTAATTGCCCTCATTCAGCATCTCTCTGATTTCATATTTATAATAGAACTGTATTGAACAGGTCTTTGCAAATACAATTGAATAACTACACTGAAATATATTGTCTCTGCCAATTTTATTTCATACTATATTCTCCCTCCAGTCAACATACAGAAATAAACATTTTTTAAATAAAATGAAATGTTTTGTCTGTGTAATTCATTTCCTTCATAGCTTCAATTCAGGAATACAAATATGAAAGGATTATATTTTCTCCAATAACTCCTTCCCTAATTCTTCTGTGTTACATCCCTGTTTCAATTTCCTTAGTACACCATACATTGAGTCTGGACCAACTTTAACTGTTAAAACTTGATTGTCAAATCTCCATCTCATATTGCTCCCTGGCCAAGCCAACCACACTTGTGGCTTGTGGCTTGAGGGTTTTCTCCTCTTCCCACACTTCCTTCCCCAGGCTCTGCCACCTAAGCAAGGGGCAGGATGGAGCCGCGTTACACGTCTGAGTGAGACTGAAGCTGGAGGGAGGGTGGAGGTAATCTTGCTCTCACTCATCTCTGATCTCCCTGAGGGTCTGTGGATGTGATGGTCTCCACATTTATCCACTTTGCTCACATGCATCGACAAAAACAGCATGTCTTTCTTAATAAATCTGAAATAATTTCAATCTATGAGAGTTAGGTCACTGTTAGCCGAAGTTAAAGCATTGAGAGTAGGCTATGACTGCTAAATGTCAGTGAAAGCATTGCTATGCTCCAAAGAAAACAGCTTTCATAATATTCAGTGCAATATGTTGCTGTGGGTTTTGAAAGGAAATGCGAATGTACAAGTGGGATTCGAGATGGAGCAAGCATATGTATCATAAGGTCATTCTAGAATAACAATGTGTAGAACAAATAGTACACCTGTAAACGTCATTAGGACTGTCAATTACCCTGCAGTGAGGTTAATTCACGTATTTAATGGATACGCCCTTACTGTTACAGTAATAGTTGAGAAACTTCAATGAAGAGGTAATGTGGCATGAAGAATTTTAGGTGACATTTGCAATGTTTCAAAAGACTATAAAAGGGAACCACTAACTACACTGATGTTCAAGTCACACTGTTTTCCTTAACACAATGGCAATGTACGACTTCAAGCAGTTTGATTCAATAGTTAAGAATATATCACAAAATTAAATGGTCACTGATGAATATTTAGCCAAAGGGCCTTGCAGGAACAAAGTTTATAATTTGCAATTATGCAGCACTCCCTTCTGAAATATTATAGAGGAAAAAAAAAGTTATTGAATTGCCATACGAACTTGCCTCTGTAACTCATTTGACAAGAATCACGTACTTATGGCAGAGCTAAAACATTTCTCTTTGCAGAGAAAGTTCACTGCACATTTGACTTGTGGTTTGACTGGTGTGTCAGTCTTAGGACATCCACCAGAGACTAGATCCCCTATGCTGAAGGAGAAAGGCTGAGAGTGAGGATAAACAGAAT
The DNA here is from genome assembly GCF_023091745.1 of Budorcas taxicolor. Lineage (NCBI taxonomy): Eukaryota > Metazoa > Chordata > Mammalia > Artiodactyla > Bovidae > Budorcas > Budorcas taxicolor. Next base: position 40,665,145 of record NC_068923.1, on the reverse strand, counting down.
GATGGGGAAATCAAATGAACTATGTAGCGAAAGATAGAAAAAGGAATTGGCTGAAGCCTAAACAGCCAGCTTGAACCATAAAGTAACCTGGAACAGACAGATCATTCATTTGGATAATAAAACAAAGACAGGAGGAGGGCCTGGGACTTTCTGACTTTAAGGAGCTGTGACATCATATCTAGACTGTCTTATTAGATTTCTTGTAAACAAGAGACTATCCTGTAAGCCATGGTTTTAGGGTTTTTTCATGATACACAAAACAAACCTAATATGAACCAATTCATCCAAATTTTAATTTAGAACTCATGAACATGGCGATCGGGAACATAAAAATACACCAGGTAGTCAGCTTCTGTTCTCAAAAAGTTTTCTACATAATGAGAAACATAAACAATTTAATAAATAATGATCCAATGTGAAAGTATTATAATAAGGGACTTCTCTTAGAATTCTGGCTACATAAAGCAAGAGTGTTAAACCCAAGGATGAACAATGGTCTCCAGAGGCAAACATAATAAGTTTATAAGTTTAAGAACTTATAAACTCACAATTTTAAGACCTAGAGGGAGTGGGATGGGAGGGGGAGGGAGGCTCAAAAAGAAGGTGTATATATACACGCGCCTGTGTGTGCTAAATCGCTTCAGTTGTATATGACTCTACATCCCTATGGACTGTAACCCACCAAGCCCTCTGGCCAGGGGATTCTCCAGGCAAGAATCCTGGAGTGGGCTGCCATGCCCTCCTCCTGGGGACCGTCCTGACCCAGGGATTGAGCCTGCACTGCATCTCCTGCATTGGAAGGCCAGGTTCTTTACCACTAGTGCCCCCTGGGAAGCCCTATGCATACATATAATTAAGACTGATTCAAGTTGTACAACAGAAGCCAACAGAGAATTGTAATTACCCCCAATAAAGAAAAAAGAAAACAAAGTGTGTTTAAGAGCCAAGAGGATATAGCCTTAATATTTCCTATGTAATGTTGATATTCACATATGAGGGTGTTTATGACAAACCACAGTTAAGAAAAGCAGTGTTTTTCCTATCTCCTGTGATGAATTTGTGTTGATTTGCCCATTTCCATCCCACACTCTTTTTCCAGATTCTTTTACCTGTAGCTATGCTTGTGATTGCATGTGATCATGAATCAGAATACGAATCACTGTCCTTAGAAGGTGATCTTGAAGAGAAATGCTCTAAATAAAACTGAGCTACAATGTTATAGACCGGAGCAACTGTGACAAGCCTTCTTGATGGAGATCCTTCTAAGGTGCCTTGAAGTTAATCTTCCTGAGCAAATATAGATAAATGTGTTTCTCACATATAAGACACTTTTATGATCCATGTGTATTATTTAACTCAGAGCCAGTACTGACTAAAAAACATGCTTCAAGGAATGGTACATATGCTTCTGGAAAAAATCCCCTTAAAAAAGTATACTGCTAGGAAAAAAAAATGGTGCTAAGAAGTCTCTGCAGAAAAAACTACATTCCTAAACTGACTTTAGGAACAAAATTCTATTTGTTTGAGCTGTTTAAGATGATTTAGCCCTGTTCCCAGAACAATGTGCAGTGGTGTAATAGCATCATTTCTTAATGGGGCATCTCATGTTTTATCTTGTACAAATAATTAATCATTTAATTGTTAATTAAATGATTACACAATTAACAGAGAAAAACTCTGTATTTGAAACATTAGGGGGCATTGTTAGTCTGAAAAAACAGTCTGCTTTACTTCCTAGCAGTATGGGAGAGCAAAAGCCTGAGTAGTGACTTGTGCTTCAACATCAACTGAGATACTGCAACAGGACGTGTAGTTATTATTCCTGCTTATGGTTTTAATTTTACATTTGAAGACAATAGAAACAATCAAGTGGCAAATTCTATCTCAGTATAAGAGGCAGAATTCCAGGTCCCCAAAATCAATGACTGTCAATCAGAACGTAGACACTGGGTGATCTGATGAATAATTTAAGACTGATTTGTTAACTGTGCAGAAGGAAGTTAGCTGTGCAGGGAGACACATTGTCAATTGCCAGCAATTTGCCATGTTTTTGAAAACCACAGGCAGCAATTTACAGAAAAGATTAGACCCGTTACTGTACACGCATGACATTTACTTGATTTAAGATGTCAATCTGGAAAGCTGTTCACTGACAACTGGAGTTTGGGAATGGGGTTATAAAGTTTATGAAGAATTGCTTTTACCTGAGAGCCTCTGTATTTCTGCCCTGAGGGACCCCTGAATGCACACCTCCTGCTGGGAGTAAATGTGCATATGCAAATGAGCACTGTCAGAAAGGGCGATGCACCTGCCCTGGGACCATTAAGCATCTTTGCATCACTCAGTGCTCTAATGCACTTGTCCCTGAGAGAGCATGGTGATGGGCTTTGTTTCTTAGAGCTGCTACTCTATTGAAGAAAACACTACAAATGCACTTTGTGTAGCTTAAGCCATTTCAGTAGATATAATTGATCCTGCACCAGAATTCTTATTTTAAAAGTTGCTTTTTAAAAGACTATGGTATGAGCAAAGTAGAAAATTCCTCCCTGGATAATACAATAATAATCACTGTAGGCAAGATCCACTAATGAACAATAAATTTAATGGGAAAGCTTTAGGGAGAAACATATTATCTGCATAGCTTCAGAGTGTTTACCTCCAAACACTTGCTTGGGTTTTAACCTATATTTTTTATGTTGCCTTCAGTAAAGGAGGAGCTTTCCTGGTGGCTCAGATGGTAAGGAATCTGTCTGCAATGCAGGAGACACACAGGTTCAATCCCTGCATTGGGAAGATCGCCTGTAGGAGGAAATGGACCCACTCCAGCATTCTTGACTAGAGAACTCCATGGACAGAAGAGCCTGGTGGGCTACAGTCCATAGAGTCACAAAGAGTCGGAAACAACTAACTAAGCAAGTGACATTTTCAATTTTATTTTTCCACTGAAGGAGGTGAAACTTAATTTTCCTTCCTTTTAGTATGAACTGGAGTTAGTAACTTTCCACCAAAGAACAGAATATTGAAAAGGGAAAATGGAAACTTTCCTACAGAGAAACCCTATCAGACAGAACCCTAATCAAATGACCCAGGTTGGTGTCATCAAAGACAAGCCATGTTGGTATCATGGGCCTCCTGATATGGAGTAATGGTCAAGGTTTTTCACTTCTGTGACATCCTTCCCCAAAATTCATAATCCTAGTCTAATTACGAGGCTAATAGAGTTCTGCCAAGAGAACGCACTGGTCATAGCAAACACCATCTTCCAACAACACAAGAGAAGACTCTACACATGGACATCACCAGATGGTCAACACCAAAACCAGATCAATTATATTCTTTGCAGCCAAAGATGGAGAAGCTCTATACAGTCAGCAAAAACAAGATGGGAAGCTGACTGTGGCTCAGATCATGAACTCCTTATTGCCAAATTCATACTTAAATTGAAGAAAGTAGGGAAAACCACTACACCATTCAAGTACGACCTAAATCAAATCCCTAATGATTTTACAGTAGAAGTCACAAATAGATTTAAGGGACTAGATCTAATAGACAGAGTACCTGATGAACTATGGACGGAGGTTCGTGACATTGTACAGGAGACAGGGAGCAAGACCATTCACAAGAAAAAGAAATGCAAAAAAGAAAAATGGCTGTCTGAGAAGCCCTTACAAATAGCTGTGAAAAGAAGAGAAATGAAAAGCAAAGAAGTAAAGGAAAGATATAAGCATCTGAATGCAGAGTTCCAAAGAATAACAAGAAAAGATAAGAAAGTGTTCCTCAGCAATCACTGCAAAGAAATAGAGGAAAACAATATAATGGGAAAGACTAGAAATCTCGTCAAGAATATTAGAGATACCAAGGGAACATTTCATGCAAAGATGGGCTCAGTAAAGGACAGAAATATTATGGACCTAACGGAAGCAGAAGATATTAAGAAGAGGTGGCAAGAATACACAGAAGAACTGTATAAAAAGGATCTTCACAACCCAGATAATCATGATAGTGTGATCACTCACACTCACCTAGACCCAGACATCCTGGACTGTGAAGTCAAGTGGGCCTTAGGAAGCATCACTATGAACAAAGCTAGTGGAGGTGATGGAATTGCAGTTGAGCTCTTTCAAATCGTGAAAGATGATGCTGTGAAAGTGCTGCACTGAATATGCCAGCAAATTTGGAAAACTCAGCAGTGGCCACAGGACTGGAAAAGGTCAGTTTTCATTCCAATTCCAAAGAAAGGCAATACCAAAGAATGCTCAAACTACCACACAATTGCACTCATCTCACACACTAGCAAAATAAGGCTCAAAATTATCCAAGCCAGGCTTCAGCAATGTGTAAAATGTGAACTCCCTGATGTTCAAGCTGGTTTTAGAAAAGGCAGAGGAACCAGAGATCAAATTGCCAACATCCACTGGATCATGGACAAAGCAAGAGAGTTCCAGAAAAACATCTATTTCTGCTTTATTGACTATGCCAAAGCCTTTGACCATGTGGATCACAAGAAACTGCGGAAAATTCTTCAAGAGATGGGAATACCAGACCACCTAACCTGCCTCTTGAGAAACCTGTATGCAGGTCAGGAAGCAACAGTCAGAACTGGAGATGGAACAACAGACTGGTTCCAAATAGGAAAAGGAGTACGTCAAGGCTGTATATTGTCACCCTGCTTATTTAACTTATATGCAGAGTACATCATGAGAAACGCTGGACTGGAGGAAGCACAAGCTGGAATCAAGATTGCCAGGAGAAATATCAATCACCTCAGATATGCAGATGACACCACCCTTATGGCAGAAAGTGAAGAAGGACTAAAGAGCCTCTTGATGAAAGTGAAAGAGGAGAGTGAAAAAGTTGGCTTAAAGCTCAACATTCAGAAAACAAAGATCATGGCATCCAGTCCCATCACTTCATGGCAAATAGATGGGGAAAGAGTGGAAATAATGGCTGACTTTATTTTTCTGGGCTCCGAAGTCACTGCAGATGGTGATTGCAGCCGTGAAATTAAAAGACACTTACTCCTTGGAAGGAAAGTTATGACCAACCTAGACAGTATATTAAAAAGCAGAGACATTACTTTGTCAACAAAGGTCTGTGTAGTCAAGGCTATGGTTTTTGCAGTAGTCATGTATGGATGTGAGAGTTGGACTATAAGGAAAGCTGAGCACTGTTGATGCTTTTGAACTGTGGTGTTGGAGAAGACTCTTGAGAGTCCCTTGGACTGCAAGGAGATCCAACCAGTCCATCCTAAAGGAGATCAGTCCTGGGTGTTCACTGGAAGGTTTGATGTTGAAGCTGAAACTCCAATAATTTGGCCACCTGATGGGAAGTGCTGACTCATTTGAAAAGACCCTGATTCTGGGAAAGATTGAGGGCAGGAGGCAAAAGGGATTATAGAGGATGAGATGGTTGGATGGCATCACTGACTCAGTGGACATGGATTTGAGAAGACTCCAGCAGTTGGTGATGGATTGAGAGGCCTGGCGTGCTACAGTTTATGGGGTTGCAAAGAATCAGATACAACTGAGCTACTGAACTGACCTGAATTATGAGGAAAAATCAGAAAAACCCAGTGAAGGACATTCTACAAAATACTTCATGTTTTGAAAAGATACTCAACATCACTCATTATCAGAGAAATACAAATCAAAACCACAATGAGGTACCATTTCACGCCAGTCAGAATGGCTGCTATCCAAAAGTCTACAAGCAATAAATGCTGGAGAGGGTGTGGAGAAAAGGGAACCCTCTTACACTGTTGGTGGGAATGCAAAACTAGTTCAGCCACTATGGAGAACAGTATGGAGATTCTTTAAAAAAAAACTGGAAATAGAACTGCCATACGACCCAGCAATCCCACTACTGGGCATACACACCAAGGAAACCAGAATTGAAAGAGACACGTGTACCCCAATGTTCATTGCAGCACTGTTTATAATAGCCAGGACATGGAAGCAACCTAGATGTCCATCAGCAGATAAATGGATAAGAAAGCTGTGGTACATATACACAATGGAGTATTACTGATCCATTAAAATGAATACATTTGAATCAGTTCTAATGAGACGGATGAAACTGGAGCCGATTATACAGAGTGAAGTAAGCCAGAAAGAAAAACACCAATACAGTATACTAACACATATATATGGAATTTAGAAAGATGGTAACGATAACCCTGTATGTGAGACAGCAAGAGAGACACAGATGCATAGAACAATCTTTTGGACTCTGGGAGAGGGCGAGGGTGGGATGATTTGGGAGAATGGCATTGAAACACATATAATGTCATATGTGAAACGAATCGCCAGTCCAGGTTCGATGCATGATACAGGATGCTCAGGGCTGGTGCACTGGAATGACCCAGAGGGATGGTATGGGGAAGGAGGTGGGAGGGGGGTTCAGGATGGGGAACACGTGTACACCCGTGGCGGATTCATGTTGATGTATGGCAAAACCAATACAATATGGTAAAGTAATTAGCCTCCAATCAACATAAATAAATTTATATTAAAAAAATACTTCATGTTTTTCAAAAGTCTCTATGGCAGGTTCATAAAATATCAGGTAAAGATTTTAAAAACTGTTACTAAATAAAACTTAATACCCTAGGTTGGATCCTGGAATACACACAAAAAAATTGAAACAGGTATTAGTGGAAAAATTGTTGAAACACATCCTAAATTTATTCTCCAGGCTTATATTAAGTTATTAAATTCTTCAGTATTTCCCAGGAAGTTTAAACCTGTAAACTAGGGTTCTTATTATAATTTCTACACTGAAACTGCATATGCCAACTGTCATTATTTAAAATACCAGTTGAAGTTTTGTTTTCTATGTGAGAAAAAAATCAATCAATATGTTCTTCTTGTTTAGCAAGGAACTATATCTGAACATTTATACTTACAGATTCTTCTGTCTCACACTGTTTACTATTCATATCTGATACTTTTCTTCCTCTGAATTTTTTCTCAAAAGGGGAAAGAAAGATTGTTTAAAAAAATTACTTTTTTTTATCTTCGAACTTGATTTTCAAGAGTTAAATGTAAAATGGTAGATGTGATGATTAAAGTTAACTACTGAAGTGGTTTGTGATTAGAAACTATTATTCAACAATCATCCTGAGTCTACTCAGGGTTTTTATTTAATTTGTGATTACAAAAGACACAATTCTTTGTTTCAACAAATCATCAGAGATGACATTACACTGTACAAGATGAATTACACACCCAGGTAAGTGGACAGGCAAGATGCATATGAATGGGCCGTTGATATTTTATTTACTTTTAAAACACTGTTTTGAAGACTGGCAAATTCAACTCTGAGGTTCTTCATCAGCTGGTCTTTCAGATAATGCTCCTTTTCTCAGACACAATACTTTTTATCTTAAAAACAAGCCATAATATAAACTTTTTAAATGTACATTTGTTTTATAGTCTTTGCATTTATATACATGTTTGTGGACATGTGTGTACAGTTTAATATATTACTAGCATTTTTAATGAAATTCCTATTACTGATGAATTAGCATCCCCCCATAGTCTCAGCATGGTGAAATGCTGATTCAAGGCCTGCAATGTCACTTGGCTTCCTTTCTGAGTACAGCAAAGTTTTAAAGCCCTTTGTTCTTTACAGTTCTGCAAGTTTGAAAATATATTCTATTAGATTGAAGCAGAGTTTGAAGAGCAAAGTGTGCACGAATACAATTTTGGTGCAAAGTTCTTAATTAGGAGATAGTATTTAAATGGCCCTGAAGGATTTTGACGGAGAGAATAAATTCATGCCCTTATTGGAATGGAAATTCTACTCAAATTTAATTAAAACACGTCCCTATCAGTTTTTTTTCCTGTCCAGGAGGAAATGTCCTATTTCTATCTCATCCTTCAGAGGGAATCCGAGGACCTGAGCAGAGTGGCCCTCGGCCACAGGAGGGATCAGGACAGCTCCTGAAGGATTCTCAGATGATTCGTACCAAGCATGCCAAGTTTAGGGCAGGAGCAGGAATCGGCAACCTGTCCCTCCTAATTTCAAATTCTCACTCGTCTCCTAATAGCTGGATGTCTGAGCAAGTTACCTAACTTCCCTGGACTTCTGTTTCTGCTTCTGTAAAAATTAGTCCAAACTTCTCAGGACTGCAATGGACACTCCTCAAAGGATAAAGTTTATTATGTAATACATCTTTGTTTTTCTTATTTCATAATATTTGAGAAATTAAAAATAAAATCATTTCTGAGGATATGCATTCCTACTTGTCTTATTCTTATAAGACAAGTAGGAATGTAATTGCCTCTTCAATGATGTCTTCTGTTTCTACTAACAATTTCATTTCTCATCGTTTCAGAGAAATGAACTTCCTAATCAATGCTAGACTTCTATTTTGAAAACCTCACATTTTTGGATGGAGTTTCCGAGTGTAGTAAAGTCAAATCTACATCTGTAGTCCTGACTTTTCTCTGAATTTCCATGTTTCTTGCAATGAGAAAAATAATAGTGCCTGAATTCCTTGTCATTAATGCAAACTAAGTAGACAACTGGATCATCTCTAGCTTTGCTCTTTTCCACCTGCCTTCTACCTTTAGACAATTTGAATGAGCTGTGAGTTCTTTGGGAACAGGGACTGCTGCTTTCATCTCTGTTCATACAACCTGAGCAGAGTGGTAGGTGGTCAATAAATCGTCAAATAAGGGAGTGAATGAACGATTGAAGAATGAAGAGCTTTTGTAGTTGAAAAGGGTAAGGACAATGGAAACAGAAGGGAAACAAAACGAATAATAAGACATATTACCAATCATTCCCTCTTTAGCTAAAAGAATTGTTTGGGGCTGGGGAATTGTGATGGAAAATGCCAAGTTTTCAATTCTGTTAATAATTAACTTAACCTCTAGTATGCATTTCTCAATGTGTAAAATAGTTATTCTCCAAATATTTTATATCATTACAAGGGCTTCTTGAGATAACCTCAAGAAGTAGAAATAAAGGGTTTACCCATTTCAAAAATTTCAGACTCAAATAAGCTAGCAAAACAGTATGCAGAATAGAGTTTTGTATCTGTCTTATGGTGCCTTGGCCTCTTTTGTTCCTATTCACCTCTAAAATTTCCAGCTGAGACATTTAAATACTAAATACTATTTAAATACTGAAACAATTCTAGAAGATAACATGCTTAGACAGTAAAAAGTCCTTGCTGAGTATATAGTGTTTGTGCCAGACCTAGAACTAAAACATGAAAGTCCCTGTCTAGATAGACCTTCTACCACCCACAGTCCACCACTGTATATCATGCTGAAGATGAATTTATGTATTTCTAATATTTATAGTTTAAAACAATTATATAATATCTATATAGCACTGAATCATTTCCAACATACTTCAGTTCAGTTCAGTTCAGTCGCTCAGTCGTGTCTGACTCTGCAACCCCGTGAATCGCAGCACGCCAGGCCTCCCTGTCCATCACCAACTCCCGGAGTTCACCCAGACTCACGTCCATCAAGTCAGTGATGCCATCCAGCCATCTCATTCTCTGTCATCCCCTTCTCCTCCTGCCCCCAACCCCTCCCAGAATCAGAGTCTTTTCCAATGAGTCAGCTCTTCGCATGAGGTGGCCAAAGTACTGGAGTTTCAGCTTTAGCATCAGTCCTTCCAAAGAACACCCAGGGCTGATCTCCTTCAGAATGGACTGGTTGGATCTCCTTGCAGTCCAAGGGACTCTCAAGAGTCTTCTCCAACACCACAGTTCAAAAGCATCAATTATTCGGCTGAAGATGAATCTATGTATTTCTAATATTTATAGTTTAAAGCAATTATATAATATCTATATAGCACTGAATCATTTCCAACATACTTAGACTTTAGTAATTTTTATTTTTTGAAAAAATACAACATTTAAATAGTTCTCACATCTTACAAACTTGCAATTCATTTTATAACCTTACAAATCACCATCGTTAATTTCTACTCAAGAGATGATAAATTTCAAGTTCAGCAACACAGAAAATGGAAACAATGCATGTGTCCACAACACAGCAAAGAGGCACAAAACCAAGATCAACAAATATAGTGACAGCTAAACACTTTTCAAAGAGGGCAATAGTATATGAAACCTACTCCATTTCAATTATGAAATTAAAAGCCCAAAGAGGACCATGATCAAACACAGTGATGATCGTTAACACCAAGAGACAAGGGTCCAGAAGAATGCAGTGTATCTCCTGAGGATGTTTGTGTCTGGTCTATGTGAGTGACAGCCCCCTGGCCTGCAGGCACTCCACCCCAAGTGCTTCAATCACTCACATGTTGTAAAACTCAGTCTTAAAAACTTCTTAAGAGGATCCATTTTCCCTGTGTTATTGTCAAATCCACATTTAAAACAGAAAGCAGAAAAACTTTGAAATATGTAATGGCAATTGCATTCACATCTCAGGGGTGTTATTTCGTAGAATGGGTAGTAATACATTCTACCTTGCCGTCTTCAAAGCCTTTAAAATGCCATCTCCTGTCATTCTGAAGGAGACCTTCTAAAATAATCTAGAAAAGAAAGTCTATCCCCATAAGTTTTCTAAAATTCTGGGCACTTGCTATTAGAAAAAATTACTTTAAATGAGGTTGTTGTGTTGACATCGCTCTTGGTTTTTAGGCATATTTAAGTCATTATTGTGTGTCAGTCACCATACTGGGTTTGGGGGAAAGTGGCCCCACTCCTATACACAAAGGAGAAGGACAATTAACCCCTCTGATTAAGAGCTCTAGTAAACGTGGCAATGGTGACCATAACAAGGACCCTTCTCAACTGGGGTTAAAGGAGATCCCGGAAGGCTTCCTGGATGAAGTGATATCTAGCTTAATATCAGAAGGATGAGAAATCAACAAGATGAAGAGGAAAGAGAAGACCATTTCAAGCAGAGAAAACAACTTATGGTAGGACTTAGAGGTAAGAAAGATCATGGGACTGTTTGAGTGTTTTGTTTTGTTGTTTCATTGAGCCATGCGGCGGATAGGATCAGAATTTCCCAACTAGTGATGGAATCTGTACCCACTGCTGTGAAGGCTCAAAGTCTTAACCCCTAGACTGCCAGGGAAGTCTCTCTGCCCCAAGTTCTGCTTCTCCTTCTTCCTCTCTGTTAGTATCTGTGATTTCGCCTTTCAGGTTTGGGTGTCGTTAACACCTCAACTGCTGCTGGATTCCTTGCGCTGATAGGAACATCTGTGGTTCTGTAAACCTCGGTACACCCTGGTAATTATTTCCTTTGTAAATTAAAAGTTTCCTTAAAATATCCTAACCTGTGGGTGCCATCTCTTTCCCCTTAGGGTCGATCCTGATTGATCCAAATGTTAAACTTTTATATCCTAATGTTTAAAAAGGAACTTAGACTCACAGACATAGAAAAACAGACGTGTGGGTTGCTAAGGGGTAAGGCAAATATTTTTTTTAACAAAAGGAACTTAAAGCACAACATTCTTATTAAAGAATTTAGCTTGTTATATTGTTTTGTGGGGCTTCTGCTTTGTGATTTTTTCTTTCCATCTTGCCTAGAAAACCCCACGGACAGAGGATCCTGGAGGGCTACAGTCCATGGAGTCACAAAGAATGGACATAGGATCCCCTGGAGAAGGGAAAGGGTACCCAATCCAGTATTCTGGCCTGGAGAATTCCATGGACTGCATAGGCTATGTGGTCGCAAAGAGCTGGACATGACTGAGTGAATTTCACTTTCACTTTGGTGACTAAAAAGAAAAAAAAAGGCATTTTTACTTATTTTTAAAATTTATTTTATTCAAATATAGTTGATTTACAATGTTGTATTTATTTCTGCTAACAGCACAGTGACCCAGTTATACATTATATGTGTGTATATATATATATATATAGAGAGAGAGAGAGTTTATTTTTTTTTTCATCTTCTTTTCCATTATGGTTTGTGTGTTGTTCTGCTTGTAAGGCAGTATTTGAGACAGTCAAATCCTTCAAAATGGCAGACCTAGACCCTGGTGGCTCAGATGGTAGAGAGTCTGGCTGCAGTGCAGGAGACCTGGATTTGATCCCTGGTTCGAGGAGATCCCCTGGAGAAGGAATGCAACTCACTACAGTATTCTTGCCTGGAAAATCTCACCAATGGAGGAGCCTGGCAGGCTGCAGTCTATGGGGTTGCAAAGAGTTGGACACAACTAAGCAACTTCACGTTAGACAACTAGAAACTCTGTTTATCTGCCTTTCTATTTGTCTGAATATCATCCATCCATCCCAAAGTTATGTTTGAGATTTTTAGGGCTCTTTGTAAAGTTAAGTGAATCAGATGTTTCACTCATAAAGTCAATGGAAAAGAAAACCACAGGGCAATAATCTTTCATTACTGCTGAAAACTAAGTAATGGTTGCACATTGATTTTAAATATCAATTCACCTTTTATTCTGAATAGCTTTTGTTATATTTTTTTTCCCAAAGTACTTCTTGAGAAATTAATATGTATCTCTAAGGGCATTATTCTACATCATTCATACCACCTAGCATGCCTTGAGGTAAAGAGCAAGTGATTAATAACTGCTGGCTGATTAATCTGTTCACATAATTAATTGTTTGTGCGATTGACAGTTCTATAGTTATATATGCAGGCAGGTCATCTTTACCTTTATTAACTCTGAAAAATGTGACCTTTTTGCATTGCCTCATTAGATAGATTAAAATAACACTCATTGAGGGACTATGTGGTAAATACCATGTATAGGAAAGGTCTTTCTTCACCCTTTTCCCACCCCCATAATCAATTCACACATTTAAATATCTGAAGACTTAGAAATGATTTTCTGAGACTTAACCCAAAAATATCAGTTTAGATAGGAATGAAAGGTTGCTGGTGCAAGCTATGTGCTATGCCGAGATTTGTGTCCTCTGGAGGAGAGCGATCCGGGGATCAGAGACAAGGCCTGACCACTTGGAGCTTTTGTGTAGCAAAGTTTTATTAAAGTATAATAGAGATAGAAGCACCTTCTCACATAGACATCAGAAGGGAACAAAAAGAGTGCCTGCTTGCTAGTTTTTAGCAAGGCATTTTATGTCTGTTAGCAAGCTGCTAATCAGATAAGAGAGACACTTCAAGGCTAAGAAAGTTTCACCAGGCTCCTCTCCCTGTATTTTTGAGACAGGATGGCACCAGATGTGTCATCCTTTGGCCATAAAACAATTGACATGAATACTGGTTTGTTGAGCCATTATCAAGCCCAAGGTTTGAGAAAAGAAAAAAAGTTAGTCTTAGGCAGAACCATTTTGAAGAAAGGCAGATTCCAAAGCAAATATAGTTTAATTAACATAGCTTAAGAAAAACATTTCCATGAGAAAAATGGTATTGGTTAGCTCAAGGCAGAACCAGGTGTCGCCAACACAGAATTAAAAGTGCCTTTTGATTTTGTGCAGAAAAGGAAAAAACATCTGCCACGTGCAGTTTATTTCCACCTGCCACTTGGGGACCTCTGGCTTTCCTACCTGTTACCCTCTCAGGAGATATGTTTCAAACTACAGAGTCCTTATTAAGCTGATAATAATTTCTCTGAACATAAAATGTAAAGTTAATTTATGTGTTTCTAATATTTATTAAAATCATTGTAATATCCATTCTTTTGTTGTTTTTGTTCAATCTGCTAATTTTGGGGAAAGTTTTTAATGCAACAAAACCTAAATGAAGTATTCCACCTCTAACTGGCATATAGGAACATGTGAAACACCCTAACCCCTAACAATACAACCACAAGTCACTAGGCAAACAACCTATACAGTAGAACCTTGTTGTGTAGCCATCCTGTATATAAGAGTTTACATCTGCTAATCTCAAACTCCCAGTCCCCCCCGCCCCCAACCCCCTCCCCTTTGGAAACCACACACATGTTCTCTATATCTGTGAGTCTGTTTCACTTTTGTAGATAGACTCATTTGTGCCACAGTTTAGATTTCACATATAAGTCATATCATTTGGTATTTGTCTTTCTGACTTACTTCACTTATGAAAATCCATGTTGTTGCAAATGACATTATTTTGTTCTTCTTTATTGTAACGTCCATTCTTAACAGACTTATCTGTATTGTTAAGTTGAATACTTTGGAAATCTATTCTAATTTTTTAAATTATCATTTATGACCTGAGCCCATATGGCATTTAATAATCCTAAAAATTGTCATCAGCAATTAGATTTCAACAGATGATAAGGTTGACAGCTTTCAGAGGTGTTACAGAGCAACAAATGTAATGGAAATAACGTACATGCTCATATAAAGTAACAGACGTCCCCACTTACATGAGCCCACACACAAAAGGATCCTTAAAAATAATGCCATACGGTGGAGCCCCTGAAGTTCCCTGGACTATTGCATCTGGTGGTCCAGCCTCCTCGTCCTCACTCCCACCCTCCCTTCCTAGCAGTGGGAAGCCCACCAGAGATGCCAGAAATACGCTTACAAAAATGGCAGCATTCTTGGCTGCATTGTTTAACCTCCTTCTCTGGATCAGCAATCAGATTTGTGTGTGTGTGTATTTTCTCAGTGTTTAGTATTTTGTTGGAAAAACAAGGTGACTGACACCCAGCCTAATATTCTGAATTCCCCGTCTCCAGGGGATCTTCCCAGCCCAAGGGGAGTGAACCCAGGTCTCCCACACTGTAGGAAGATTCTTTACCATCTGAGCCACCAGGGAAGCCCCAATATTCTGAATAATTATCTTCATTCTAGACATTCAGATAATACTGAGCAGAATTACCTAGAAGGGCAGATGAAGTCAAAACCAGGTGCTAGTCATCATAAATATGAGACCACAAATGCTGTTGAAAATCTTTATAAGAAGGTGAAAATTCTTTACTGGGTTATGACAGGACCTTAAAATATAGAGAAAAGGGCCAAATACATCAGAACAACATGAACTCAGCCTTGTAATAAAGTGATGTTTATGAGCTCAGAAGAAAATAAAGAATTCTTTACTGTGGGATTCAACACCAAAGAAGGAGGAGACCAACTATACTGAAAACAGTTAAATCCTCTCAGGATGTTCATGACAATTATCTGGGGTGTGCAGGTCAGTTTATGAAAGCAGGTGACGATACAGAAGTCACACTAGACAGCTTGAGATGGCTGCTTGTAAACTGTGACCCTGAAGACCCCATTTACTTGGGAGAAGATTTAAGAATGATGTAAACCAGGGCTAGTGGGTAGAGGAACAGGGCCAAGAAGCTGTGACGGTTTATTACTATTAGTACTATTTTATTTATTTATTTACTTACTTCTTTTTATTCAAGGATAATTGCTTACAATGCTATGCTGGTCTCTGACATACAACAGTGCAAATCAATCATAATTTCCAATAAAGCCCTTTCCTCTTGAGCCTCCCTACCTCCATCCCACCTCTGTAGGTCATCACAGGGCTCCAAGCTGTGCCGCGGCCAGCACAAGCAAGAGTTGCACCTGCACAGGGAGAGAACGGAGTGTCCCCGCTAAGAAAAATAAGAGATAGAGACAAAAGATGGGGTTGAGAGGATCAGACCACAAATGGCTGATGCCTTTCTTTATTAGGCTACAATATTTATAGGCTAAAATACGTGACTTAAGACATGCACAGGATTATTTTTTAACCTCAGGATACAATCACCAGACCCTTACCATTGTGTACAGAGCACTATAAGATTATCTATCTTACATGTTGCAGAAACAAGACATCTTGGGGCCTTAAGGGCTATAAAAATTCTTGAGGGTGGCGGGACAGGGAGCTTAGGAACGTGCCTAAGGCTCTGCATACCTGCCGAGCAGCTCCCAAGACTTAACCCTTCACGGGCAGTCCCCCGCAGCTCCCCTCTCTTTATTATTTAAAAGCTCAATAAGATGTCGGTGTTGCAACATGTTTTTATGTATCAGAATTTTTACATGTAAAAATTCTTTAACAATACTACGAATAAAACAAGGAGCCAAACAAATCACGATAAGCACAACAGTCAAAACCACGCCCACAGCAATTATGCTTTGCCACAGTGAATGCAGGCTAGGGAAGTTAGAAAATAAATTTTGTAAAAAATTGTTGACAGTATCAGCTATATTTAAAGTAGCCTTAGGAGAATTTTCAGTATTAAGGATTTCATTATGTAATTGCAATAGATCTAGAGAAACATTAGTATTAAACCAAATTCCTTGTAGATGTTTCTTTACCTTATCCCACGGAAAGTCAGATGCATTATAGGCCTTTTTAGTAACACAAATCCATTTATAATTAGCATGACATTGAATTTTCATACGAAAGTTAATGCTCTGAACTTGTTCCCCTAGAACTCTAACCACATCATATAAAGCTGATAATCTATCTTCTATTTTTCTATCTATATCTTCTTGTGTTCCCATTACTTTAGTAACGTTATATGACAAGGAATCTACAGTATGAGCAGCTTGAATGGATTGTGCTAGAGATACAGAAGCGGTAACAGCAGTTGCTATAAGGGTGATTAAAGATACTATACCCAGAACAATCAGGCTTACACTTCTTTCAGTGCGGCTAAGAGCCGTGTTAATGAGTTGTAGCAATTCTAAAGCAGTCTCGTCATACCAAGCTTCAGTTATTTTAACTGGTAACATTACAAAAGCAGGTTGTTTTACTATTATAACTTGTTCTCCTTTTTCAACACCTCTTATGCAATTGGTAAGTATGCAATTAGAACAATTTAAATGATAAATATTCAATGACAATGTTATTTCTATATGGCCTTGTATCAACATGAATGGGTAAGGGACACAAGCTCGGGGATATAAATACCCCGTAACTCCTACATTACCATATTTACTCCCACTGATATTGGGTTGCAAATATAGACTATTACCATGACCAAAGGCAGCCAAAAGTTTCCACAGTTCTGTTTGATATACATTAGCAGTGTTTACAGAGAGAATGGGTGGATGCTGTCCTCGATTTTCAGGAAAGGGGGGGGGGATTTTCCCCCAGGTGCCCAATCCCACAAAAAAGTGGTATTTGCATTGTTGATGTTGTACACCGACGCAACCCGGGCTCGACATAAAGTCCAAGGAGTGTCTATTCCTATGCGGATGCTTAGATGTTTGTCACAAAACGGAATGTTGAGAGGTCCAGTTCTGTCACGGTGCGATCTTTTTCCGGTTTTTTCATCAATGCCAGAAATAGTCACTCGAGGATAGGATATATCAGCTGACACCTGTATACAGTGAGGATGTTGTAATTGATAAGAAAAGCACATAGGATATTGCGTAGTAAGACCATAAAAGGAGATATTGGCTTGCTGAGGGGAAATATGAGTGTCTGATTTTCCTCCTAAAAGACTTGTGTCATTGACATAGACAGGTACTATTTCTTTATCCCATCCTAATGATTGAATCATAGGCGGGTCAGGAATGTATGCCCAAAAAGCCGTAGCCTCTCCGTTTTGTATCCGCTGTAACAATAATAATAACATGATCAATATATTTGTAGGTGTCACTGGGGGTTGTATATGAGCCTCATTCCAAGCATGCCGCATCAATGCCTCAATCTGCCTTTGGGTAGGCAGCTCACTCGTGGGCTCGCTCAATGTCATGCGGTGCATTTGATATGTCAGGGAGTTCCTCCATCGCGCGTACCAGCCTTTCCGGAACCCAGCACGGCGCTTCGGCATCCTGTGGAAAAATACAAACATGACCCCGACCCCATATTAATACAGGGTCTGGCCCATGCCACAAATTGGTAAGTGGATCTTTCCATCGTACAAGTGGTTTTTTGCATGGAGACCGTTCTCCCCAAAAGCGTTGGGCTGCTGAATTGCCTTCTGCATCTAAAGTTAAAAAGTTTAGAACAAAAAGAGCATGATTTAAGGCGTTATGCGGTGAGGGGCTATACAGTTCATTCCCCTTTTTTTGTTTTAATAATTGATGTTTGAGGCGTTGATGTGCTCGTTCTACAATACCTTGTCCCTGTGGGTTATAGGGAATTCCTGTCTTATGATGAATTTGAAAAGAAAGACAAAAACGCTGTATAACCGGGTCCATTATCTGTTTTAAGGGTGTGTGGGATTCCTGAAATGGAAAAGCAAAAAAGTAAATGTTGAATACAATGACGAGTTGATTCTCCAGTATGAAGGGAGGCCATGAGAAAATGGGAGAAAGTGTCAATAGAGACATGAACATATTTAAGACGTCCAAATTGAGGAATGTGAGTGACATCCGTTTGCCAGAGATGATTAGGGCGTAAACCCCGAGGATTGATTCCATATTGAGGGAGAACAAAGAATTGAGGACAGGTAGAGCAAGATTTTATGATTTGTCGTGCAGCTTCACGGGAAATCTTAAATTGTAACCGTAAAGAATGACTATTTTGATGATGTAAGTTATGAGATTTTTGGGCTGCATCGATAGCTGATTGAAAAAACACCTGTTTAGTAAGAACGTCCGCAGTGTGATTGCCTTGTACCAGGGGACCAGGAAGGGTGGAATGCGCACGAATATGTCCAAAAAAGCACGGGTTTTGACGACGGTGAAGGGCCTGTTGAATTAATGTAAATAAGTTAAGAACTTCAGGAGAGGTTGTGCCGATAATTGGAACAGTTTCAATCATCTGTAGAGCACCGACCACATAGGAGCTGTCTGTAAATAAATTGAAAGAAGTGGGTACAGTCAGCAATGCTTGATGGACTGCAAATAATTCTACAACTTGGGCAGAGGAGAAACTGGTATGTGAATAATAGGTTTGATGGTTAATAATTAAAGCAGCAGTACCATTAGAAGATCCATCTGTAAATATAAGTGTCGCTTTTGGAATGGGTTGTCGGCGAACTATTTTTGGGAAAATAAAGGCATGAAGGCTAGCAAATTGTAGCAATTTATCAGAAGGATAATGGTGAGTAATCCGCCCCGGGTAATTTGCGAACGCTATAGACCAATTATCTGAAAATTGAAAAAGCCAATCTTGTTGTTCCAAAGCATAAGGAATACAAATGAAAGGGGGTTCCATACCAAAATATAGAATGGCTTCATGACATCCTTTTGCTACAACTTTTGCAACAAGCTCATAGTATGGGAGCAAATGTTTAGTTGGAGTAGCCGATAGGTATATCCATCGCAAAGGTTTATCTTGATAAAGAACCCCTGTGGGTGCTCGAGGGGTGGCAAGTATATACAGACCCCATGATCGTTGGTAATCACAATAGGTAATCTGTTGTTGTCTAATAGCTTCTTCTATTGATTGTAAGGCTGATCGTCCTTCTAAAGAAAGTGTTCGGGGTGATGCAGGGTCAGAGTCACCTTTAAGGATGTCAAATAATGGTTGCAAGGTGTAAGTGGGTAATTTCAAGTAAGGGCGTGTCCAATTAATATCTCCCAGGAGCTTTTGAAAATCGTTTAGGGTTTTTAAATGATCAGTCCGTAACTTAACTAATTGAGTGCTATAAGCCCGAGGATATAAGGAGAAGCCCAAATAATTATAGGGAAAGTGAGTTTGAATTTTATCATCAGCTATGACAAGACCATTAGAGCTCAAGTGTTGTTTTAGAATAGAAAAAGCTTGATACAATAGATGTTCGTCAGCATGGGCTAGTAATATATCATCCATATAATGAACTAAATATAACTGAGGAAAAAGCTGACAAACGGGAGCCAACGCTGCGGCAACAAACTTTTGACACAGTGTAGGGCTATTAGTCATTCCTTGTGGAAGGACTCTCCATTGATAGCGTTGCATAGGCTCTTTAAAATTAACAGAGGGCAAGCTAAAGGCAAATCTTTTACAATCTTGGGGTGCAAGAGGAATAGTGTAAAAACAATCTTTTAAATCTATAATTATGATAAAGGATTTGTCAGATATAGCGGAAGGGGTGGGTAACCCAGGTTGTAGGGCTCCCATATGCATCATCGTTTCATTTACCTTGCGAAGGTCTTGTAGCAATCTCCATTTTCCCGATTTCTTTTTAATAACAAAAATTGGGGAATTCCACGCAGAGGTAGAGGGTTCAATATGCCCGAGTCTCAGCTGTTCCTGCACCAGCTGTCGTGCGGCAGTAAGTTTTTCTTGTGTTAGGGGCCACTGATCAACCCATACCGGTTCCTCAGATTTCCAATCAATAGGATCGGCATGTGTCACAAGAGAATCAGAGGTCCCTAAGGAAAACACCCCAAGCCCTTTCGACTCTGATTAGATTTTAAATCAAGAGGCAAAGTGATGCCTTGATGTTGTTTACCTAAACCTTGGTTAGGTAGTAAACCTTGATCTAGCATTAAATCTGTTACGGTGGGTGAAGGACTATATAAGTATACACCCATTTTGCTTAATATATCACGCCCCCATAGATTAACTGGAAGATGGGGCAGAATATAAGGTTTAAATTGGCCCGTATGGCCGTCTTTATCTTTCCAAGTAAGAAGGGACGAACTTTGTTCCGGATTAGTAGTTTGGCCAATTCCTTGAAGAGTGGAAATGGCTATTTGCTTAGGCCATGTAATAGGCCAGTGTTTTTCAGAAATAACACTAATATCAGCCCCTGTATCAAGTACACCGCGGAAAAGCTTACCATTGATGTGCAGTTCAAATTCCGGTCGTGCCTCGGTAACATTTTGTACCCAATAGGCGTCAGAGGACCCGAAACCTTTGTCCTGACGATCTCGGTTAATTGTTCTTCCTTGTAAAACTAATGGAACTAAAAGGAGTTGAGCTATACGTTGTCCTGCATTGATTACAATAATTTTGTTAGGAGCGGAGGCTAATATTTTTATCTCTCCTGTATAATCAGAGTCAATTACGCCAGGATGAATAAGTATTCCTTTTAAAGACGCACTGCTGCGCCCCAAAAGCAGTCCAGCAGTTCCTGGAGGTAAAGGCCCAAACACTCCTGTGGCAAGGGTTTGAACCCCCATCTCAGGAGTTAATACTGTGTAGGAGGTGGCACAGAGGTCCAATCCTGCGCTGCCTCTTGTGGCTCGGTAGAGGTCTGCAATGGTTCTTTGGGAACCTGCAGTGTTGCCCCATAACATTGTTTCGGGGCCAGGGGCTGGCCCCTCACCCAGTTTCCCGAAACCGGGGGTAAAGGATTACCTTGAACATCCGTTTTAGAACGGCAATCTCGGGCCCAATGCTTCCCCTTTTTACATCTTGGGCATAAATTAGGAGTGTTAACAGGAATTTGTTGTTTTGGGGGGCACATTGCAGCCCGATGGCCAGGTTGACCACAAACAAAACAGCCCGAATTACCTGACTTTTGATATCCTTTTTTGTTTTTGGCTTGTTGCTGAAAAAGTACCTCCTTAATGCTGTTTCCTTGTAATGTCGCTGCCATGGCAATGCCTTGCATATAGGAGGGTCCAATGTCAGCACAAATGTGAATAAAATCAGACAGATCTCCCTTCTTTCGGTAAGGTCGTAAAGCAGCTTGACAGGCAGAGCTGGCGTTTTCAAAAGCCAATTGTTTTGCTAATACCATCCCAGCCTTTTCATCTGACATTATCTTACCTATAGTATCTAAGAGTCGTGCCACGAAGTCCTGATAAGGCTCATCAGGTCCCTGTCCGACTTTTGAAAGATCTTCTCTTAGTACTGGAGCTAGGGAGTTTTTTCCATGCCTGCCGGGCTGCATTTGATATTTGCGCATATGCACCAGGTAAGAAATTAAGTTGAGTATTAGTAGCCTGGAAAGCACCTTCACCAATCAACATTTCATAGGAGGTTTGTATACCTTGCTGCCGATTAACATCGGCTATACGAGCACACTGTTCAAAATATTCAGATTTCCACAATAAATAATCTCCCCCCGAAAGACAAGCTCTAGCTATTTGTTTCCAATCATTTGGGGGTAGATTCTGAGTACCCAAATTTTCTATCATAGCAATAGTGAATGGAGCGGTAGGACCGTATTGTGAGCAAGCAATCTTTAACTCTTTTAATTGTTTGAAAGGCAGCGCTTCATAGAAACGCTCGTTGTTATGTTCAAAGACAGGAAAAGCAAGAGAAAAATCGGAGACAACCTCACCAAGTCGTTGTGCTTGTCTTAATGCCTTTTGTAGCGGAGACACAATTTCAGATGGCGGAGGAGGAGGAGGCCCCGGAGGGGGACCAAGACCCGCAACAACAGAAGGAGCATAGGCAGGGGGAAGAGGCGGAGCAGAAGCGGATTTTAAATTGTTATTAGGAAACTTAATTCCTGAGTTCTGTAAAGCAACAGTGAGATTTTTTAAACATTCAACCAATTCATCTTTAGATGTTAACGCCCCCTTTCCTTGTGCTAAAAAACCCCAATCTTCTTGATGGTATTTAGCAGCCCCTTCGTCTAATTCTGCCTCATCTGTGGAGGAAAGTGAATCATCATTATCCGAAGGATGCGATAAGTTACAAAATGGAGGGTCACCTTCAATTCCCTCGGGAACAGCATACTTGGGCTCCGAATCAGGAACATGAAGAGGATTTTCTTCCTGTTTTAAAAAATTTCCTAAACGTTTTAATTCATCATTATCAAAGTCCAAGCAATCACGAATTAGTGTCCAAAAAGATAAAGTTTCTACAGGAACCTTTTCAGGGCCATGTAAAGTATAATGAGTCCGAATTTGTTCCCCTACCTTCTTCCACGTCTCTAAACTTACTGTGCCTTCTCTGGGGAACCAAGGGCAAACTTCTTCAATAAATGAAAGAAAATTGATTAATTTAGGTTTGGAAATAGTAATTCCCCGGTGTTTTAACATTACAGATAACATATGTGCAAACAATTGACGACTATGCGTCTGTCCCATATTTATACTCTCAACTATATACCTTACTACTCCTCCTTAATTTAAATCACTTGTATACTTATATACTCACTCTTTTCAGCTTAATAAGAGTAGTGGCGAGGAAAACTGTCGAGCTGCCCCACATTGGGCGCCACCTGCCGTGGCCAGCACAAGCAAGAGTTGCACCTGCACAGGGAGAGAACGGAGTGTCCCCGCTAAGAAAAATAAGAGATAGAGACAAAAGATGGGGTTGAGAGGATCAGACCACAAATGGCTGATGCCTTTCTTTATTAGGCTACAATATTTATAGGCTAAAATACGTGACTTAAGACATGCACAGGATTATTTTTTAACCTCAGGATACAATCACCAGACCCTTACCATTGTGTACAGAGCACTATAAGATTATCTATCTTACATGTTGCAGAAACAAGACATCTTGGGGCCTTAAGGGCTATAAAAATTCTTGAGGGTGGCGGGACAGGGAGCTTAGGAACGTGCCTAAGGCTCTGCATACCTGCCGAGCAGCTCCCAAGACTTAACCCTTCACGGGCAGTCCCCTGCAAAGCTGGCTTCCTTGGGCCATACAGCAGCTTCCCGCCAGTTATCCGTTTCACACATGATAGTGTACAGATGTCAGTGCTACTGTCTCAATTTGTCCCAGTCTCTCCTTCCCTTGATGTGCCCATAAGTCCATCCTCTACATCTGTGTCTCCATTTTTTCTCTTTAAATAGGTTCATCACTTCTATTTTTCTAGATTCCATATATATATATATATATATATATACACACATTAGCATAGGATATGTTTTTTCTGGAGAAAAGTGTATGCACCTATGTGTATATATATATACATATATGACATTACTGTATATATATAACATTACTATATCAAGAATACATTCTAATATTCTTCATGACTCCTGCCAAAGCCTCAGTTTACAGTCATCTCTATGAAAGAGATGTATGATATCTGTTATGATATCTGATATATGCTATCTGTTTTCCTCTTTCTGACTTACTTTAGTCTGTATAACAGGCTCTAGGTTCATCCATGTCACCACAACTGACTCAGATTCACTCCTTTTTCATGGCTGAGTAATATTCCATTATATATTTTTGTGTGTGTGTGTGTGTGTGTGTGTATATATATACCACATCTTTATACATTCATCTGTCGACAGACATCTAGGTTGTGGAAGACGCCTGGTTTATGGATGCAGTTAAAATGTACACCTGTAGTCTTCTATGCCTGAAGTCTTAGTGCTGGGGAGATACCTGGAAACTCTAACTATAGAAGCAAAAGATTCCAGACATCCCAACACAAAAGAGACTTTCAATCCCCTTTCTGCTCCCCACCCCAAAAAACCCACAAAAAACACCACTTGATCTAAGATTCTCTACCCAGAACTCTTTGGAACTGAAAATGTAACTATTCCACCTCCCTGTGAAGGATTTGGGTTGCTGTTCTGATTTTGCAGTCTCTTTTCCCTATGCTAAAGCTACAACTTGTTTATCATCTCCATCCATATGGTTATGTACACAGATATCAACCTGATTTACCTGAGAATCTACTAAAGAAAACAAGCAAAGTAAACAAAAATAAAGATACAAAAACAAACTTTAAACATCCATGGACACCCATGAAAGAACAAGCATCTAACATGGCACTGAGAATGGGTTGCTGCATCTCCAAAGAGAGCACCGGGGTGGGTCCCAGTGATTGAGTCTTTCTAGATGAACATTCCATATTAGAAATCTTTCATAGAGGTGACTATAAACTGAGGCTTTGGCAGGAGTCATGAAGAATGTTAGAATGTATTCTTGATATAGTAATGTTATATATATACAGTAATGTCATATATATATATACATATATATATATGCACATACACTTTTCTCCAGAAAAAAATTTTTTTTCTGGAAAAAAAGGATTTTTAAACAGTGATCAGAGTGAGAAATATTGTTGTCTATTTCTGATCAGATACTCACGGTCCATCACTGTGAAGATAAAGCGGTTGAACTTACTAAAAGTTAAATTAAAAAGTTGCATTTTAAACAGATTGGCCTTAATGAAAATTCTGGAGGAAATATTGATTGTCAGGTGTTTTTAAACTCAAGATGTGTATTTAAATTGTAATATGACATAAATAACCTGCATCGTCCCTGCATATACCATTTCTGTCTAATAATAATTCCACTCGATTATTTGTAATTACCAGTATTTCTTGTAGAAGAGGGTAGAATAAAAACACCACTTGTCCTAAAATTCACTAGTAAAATCACATTTTGAAAGTATCTTGACTCTTGACTATGTTATATACGTAGTTCTGATTAAAGATTGTTTTTTTACCAAAATGAGCAATTTTCACTTAGCCCTGGCTCTCTCTTTTCTAAATATATTTAACATTTCTTGAGGTCTATTCTTCACAATTAATATTTATTTACATGAGTATTAATAGTGTTTTATAAACATGCCTTTTAAAATGTTCTACAAATTTGCTCATTGTTAGGTATGACTATCTATTAAATAATAAATTTAATGATTATTAAATGATTCTTACATTATTATCATTTTAATGCTTTTTTAAATCCATGCCACCTAGTTTAGGGCCACTCTTAGAAATTCCTAAATGACATTTATACCTGATTAAACTCTTTCAACCACATAATTATAGTTCTTCTTATTCTCATACTGTTGAAAGGTAAGAACTTTTTTGTGTCTTTCATGACTTGCATAAAGCAGTTTTAAAATCATTTCTTTTCAGTCTGATATGGCCATTATTATACTGACAAAATAATTTGAATACAAGGTTTTGATAAAATTGATTGAACACATTAGAAAGTGTTGAATGCTTAAGTAAACTTTCAAGTCAGAAATTAAAAAGCCAAATAATTTATGAATGAACGGTTTATGACCGAAATGTGCTGCTTCTTACTATCGTTAATGTTAAATTTTGCCAATGGATAATAACAAAATCATATACTCAACCAAGACTGTTTCCCAAAGCATATTCACAAATGTTTCATTCTAATTTTACTGATTCTCCCTTTTGTTTAAAGTTTCTGGAAAAAGCAAATTTAATTTCATTTTTCACTGGATTTAGCAAGAATATCCAAGTACATCATAATCTATAGCCTTTCAATAAGCTTATCATTAAAGTTATAAATGATGAATTGCTCATGTTTATCTTCTTGCTAATTTTAATTGACTGAAATTAAGCTGGGCTCTCTGTGCACACATGACAAGTCCTGGCAGACAATAAAGATGAGTGTCTCATTTACCCATTTGCAGTGAAATAAATTCTTGAAGACTGCAGGTTTTAGGTTTTATATTCCAACAGGACCAGAATGTAAGACAGAAAGCAAAGTTTGAAACATGTAATAACAGCTTCATTCACATCTATCTGACATATTTCTTAGTATTTGATGATAAAATCCAGCTAAAAAAATTTAGTGTGTGAAAAGTCATTATAATGCTATCTCATGTAATTCTGTAGGGAAAGCTGTTAAAACAATCTGCAAAGGCATGATAACACATACCAGTTTCCTGAAATTCTAGTGAAAGAAAGCTGGATGTTCTAGACTTGGACAAATGTGAGAAGACAAAAACATTTACAAATGTATTTATACGTTAGACATATTTTTAAGCCAATCACTGTGCCAGGTTTGGGGGAAAGCAGTTATGAGCAACGTAGACAGAGTCCCAACCCCTCTACAGAAGGGGTAGGACAATTCAACATACCCTCCGATGCAGAGCTCCAGGGCAATGAAAGCATACGTCCAGGTGCAGAGTTATACTATGTTCCTCAGAAATCTGCCTGGAAAATGGGCTTTAGCGCTCTGTTGTTGTTCAGTCACTAAGTTGTGTCCAACTCTTTGAGACCCCATGGACTGTAGCCCACCAGGCTCCTTTGTCCCTGGAATTCTCCAGGCAAGAATACTGGAGTGGGTAGGGCATCTTCCCAATTCAGGATCGAACCCAGGTCTCCTGCATTGCAGCCAGATTCTTTACCGTGTGAGTCACATATTAGAAACTAAGTACTCAGAACTAGCCATGAAGTAGAAAACACGGGGAGTATTTGCAACAGAGGAAATCCATCACATAGAAAGAATTACTTAAGGAATGACAGAATCTGGTAAACAAAATGAGAGGGAAGGAACCCAGAAATTAGCTACCCAGAAAGAGCAGGAAGCCACTACCACCCTTGGGTGGGAGGGACTCAGTGCCAGGGTTCTGGGCTCCGGGCCCCAGAGCAGGAACACTTGACCTAAACTGGGGAAAGAGTGGGGATCTCAGGAGGGCTTCCTGAGGGAAGTGATATCTAGGCTGAGACCTGAAGGCTGAGTAGAAGTTAGCAATGTGAAGATGAGAGAGACCGTCTGAAGCAGAGGAAATAGCTTATGTGAAGATTCAGAGGTGAGAAAGAGCATGAGATCCTAAAGAAATAAAAGTTCAGCAGAGATGGAACCCAGACCCTTAGATTGTTGAGAGACGAGAAATGAACCTGAAAATGTAGGTAGAAGGTAACTCCATAACGTTAAAGAATATTTATATAAGGACAACAAAAAGCCTTTGAGAGATGTGTTTTACAGGGATTATCTTCTCAAGAATAGGCTGGAGGGTTGCAGGAGCAGTAGAAAGATGGCTTGGAGAATTTGTGGCAGTGGGGCTGGGATCACGCAGAGGAGGTTAAATTGCATTTAGAAGATAGAATTGTCAAGTCCTGATGGGAGACCTGGTGTAAACAGTGAACAGTATGAGAGAGGGAGGGAATGAGGATTCCAGCTTTCTGATGAAGGCATCTGGATGCATGGTGATGTCATTCACTGAGAAAGGAAATGCCAAAGGAGAGCAGTTTGGGTTTGGCTCATGGATAAGCATGCGGCATGTTGAGCTGGAAATACCTGTAAATTTTCCAAGGACAGGGATCCCATTAGAACTGGCTCCCTGGAGGTGGAGATCCGGGAGTCATCAGATTACATCTTATCATTTTATACATATAAAATGGTTCGTTACATAACAGAAATTTTGACAGTAGGTGATTTCTCCCTGGTAGAATGGAAGTTGTGACAAGACAAAGGACCCAGCAGGATCCCTGGAGAGAAGAAAGATAGTCCCATGTCCTAGCCCAGGTCCCCAAGAAGCAAAGCCAATGCCAAACTCCACTCTGTTGAAGGGCATAGGGCACCATAGCAGGGCAGGAAGTATAAGAGATAAGTAGGAGTAAAGTAGGAAAGGCAAGGGATGTTCCTGGTGGTCTAGTGTCTAAGACTTCGCATTCCAGTGCAAAAGGTGCAGGTTTGATCCCAGGTCGGGGAGCTAACATCTCACAAGCATCTCAGCCAAAAAGCCAAACCATAAAACAGAAGCAATATGATAACGAATTCAATAAAGAGCTTTAAAATTTTTTGGAGAGGCAGGAAAGCAACAACAGTGGCACATTACCTGGCTGGTCCCAGCCCCACAAGAAAATCTAGCCTAGTGCTGAGTCATGAGATTCCCACAGAGGGCAGACCCCACCTCTGGAAGCTTCTGTCAGTCAGGTTCATAATTTCATCAAATGTCTGAGCCCAGGTTAAAAGAGAGATATTGAAGGGCCTTGTAACTTCAGAGTAGGTATGCTTTGATTATAGCACTTATGATAAGTGACCTTTTATTATAATTAGTTGTAAGTGGGACTTCCCTGGGGATCCCATGGTTAGGACTCCTTGTTTCCATTGCAGGGGGCGTGGGTTTTATTCCTGGTGGGAGAACTAAGATCCCTCATGCCATGCAGCCAAAAAAAAAAAAAGAAAGAAAGAAAATTTCTTGAAGTGAACAAAAATGAAAATACAGCATAGCAACTTAAAATATTATTAACAAATAACTAAATATAATGATTAGTTATAAGTATTTGTGTCTTTCTGTTTATCTGTCAGTCTTTCATTAAAAACAGCAAATTTTTTGAACTTGGAGGCTGAATTAGTGGGCTTCAACTCACAAATAAGGCCAGAGGCAGTTAAACAGAGATTGGTTTCTCTAAACGCTGGCAAATGTCAAGTAGATGTTGAGTTCCAAATAAGCTGTCAGAAGTGTGATTGGAGCTCTAATATTATTTTGCTTATTATTTTATTTCATGAACCTGGTCAAGAGGGAACAGTACCAGTCCTGATCTGAGATTTTTAATAAATGTAATATCTTTGTATTTAGATAATGAAAAATTAGCAAGCACACAAGTAACAGTGATGATTGTCTAAAAACAACATTCTCTTTAAATAAAAATTCCTTTTTGCCACGTCTTTCTGCTTTGTATGTTTGTGGGATCTTCACTGAGACCTTATACTCCTCTTCAAACTCACAGAATATCTATAGTAAACAAGGAGATATTTATGCTTGGAATCAGAATTCATTTTCAAGTATTTTCTGATTTCCCATCTGTTCCTGCAAAAAATAAATTATTTTCTGAAAGGAAAAGGGAATGTTTTTGCAAGATTAATTTCCTCTGAGAAAAGTGGAGTTTTCAGAACAATTTTAATGTTTTTTATTTTTCTCTATTTATAAGTTATGATTGAATTTTTATTCACATTTTATATTCATGTTTGCATGATAAAGAGGTACTCTGTCATTTTTAAACACTTCTTTGTCACCTGAATTGTTGAAGGAAGAGCACCAAGGGATAATGTAGAGTAAGGATTTTAAAATCTCATATTGGATCAACTTCCCTAATTCTCCCATAGTGGAAGTGTTAATTGCCCAGTTGTGTCCAACTCTGGGAGCCCATGGACTATAGCCCTCCAGGCTCCTCTGTTCACAGACTTCCCCAGGCCAGAATACTGGAGTGGGTAGCCATTCCCTTCTCCAGGGGATATTCAGCACTAATCAGCAGCGTGAGACAATCGTCTTCCTTGTGGAAGGTTTGGAATGAATACTTTATCACAATTTTCAGCTTTTCGTGGGACCTCAAGAATGTCATCTCATTTTTTTTTTTTAATGGGATGACCTCTGTAATGAAAGTTTATGCCTTCAGTGATAAGAAAAATCATGTGAATTTTCTCGTAACAGAGTCAGCATTAGCTTGGCTGACAGGTGACACAAATCCTGTCTTCTCCCTTTGGATCCAGCAGCTAAGTGGAAAGCACTGTCAGGCATATGCTGAACCATTATTATTGCTGCCAGTAGGGTAAGAAAAATCTTTCTTCCAAAAATGGTAGGACAAAACCATCTTTTTTTTCTTTTCAGTCTATCTATTTGCAAAATATTTCTGAGGATGTTTTAAAAATCCTCATTTGGATTTTCTTTTCAATCTCCTTTTAGGTTTTTAAATTTATTTATGTCTGTGATCCATTTTTCAGTTAATTTTTTGCATATGGTGCAAAGTACAATCAGTTGTTTTGCTGTTTTTGTTAGGGGAAGCACACTGATTGAAACCGCCCACCCTGGCCAGGCACCATAGTAACTATTTGCATGAGTTGTTTTATGACAGGAGATCCTGATAAGGAATACAGAACTAATAAGCCACCACCAACCGGAAGAGTTCGGGAAAGGTCTAAAGGAGACACCGCGTGTCTGTCCACTTCCCAGAATCCCTCTCACTAGCATCCATCTTGGCTGAGCCATGCATGAGCCACCAGGAAAGTCTCTGAATTAGAATGATTGTCCAAAGACCGCCCAGAAACTAATCCCATCACCTTAAAATCCGAGACTGGGAGCCACGTGGCAGAGCAGTTCTCCTGGGTTCCCTTACACTACTGCTCTCCACCCGGGTGCCCTTTCCCAATAAAATCTCTTGCTTTGTCAGCACATGTGTCTCCTTGGACAATTCATTTCCGAATGTTAGACAAGAGCCCAGTTTCAGGCCCTGGAAGGGGTCTGCCTTCCTGCAACATTTTGTTTTGTGCAGAGGTACACAAATTTTTTTCTAGGCCACACAGCATGTGGGATCTTAGTTCCCCTCACCAGGGATCGAACCCACACCACCTGCATTGGAAGGTGAAGTCTTAACTACTACCACCTGGGAAATACCTCTGAGGATGCTTTAAAGAGGGTCATTGTTTTGCAGGAAGGCAGACTCCTTCCAGGGCTGAAACTGGGCTCTTGTCCAACACTCAGAAATGAATTGTCCGAGGAGACACATATGCTGACAAAGCAAGAGATTTTATTGGGAAAGGGCACCCGGGTGGAGAGCAATAGGGTAAGGGAACCCAGGAGAACTGCTCTGCCACGTGGCTCCCAGTCTTGGGTTTTTTGGTGATGGGATTAGTTTCCGGGTGGTCTTTGGCCAATCATTCTAATTCAGAGACTTTCCTGGTGGCTCATGCATGGCTCAGCCAAGATGGATGCTAGTGAGAGGGATTCTGGGAAGTGGACGGACACGCGGTGTCTCCTTTAGACCTTTCCTGAACTCTTCCAGTTGGTGGTGGCTTATTAGTTCTGTATTCCTTATCAGGATCCTGTCATAAAACAACTCATGCAAATAGTTACTATGGTGCCTGGCCAGGGTGGGCAGTTTCAATCAGTGTGCTTCCCCTAACAACTGAGTGGGGTAATGAGGCGTGGCTGGTAGCTGCCAATCCCCATTTTCCATTTCCAAAATTGCTGATAGAAGACAGGAAATGTGGGGCATTATACTACCATTCTGGGGGCCAATTTCTACATGCCAGACCCCTGTCAAGTACCACATACATGTTATCTTCCTATGTTATTCCACACAGCACGTGGAGAAAGGTAGGATTATTATTGTACCATTTTGTCAATGAAACTGAGTCACAGGTTCTTAAGAGAATCAGGTCAAAACATCGATATGTAGAATCTCTTTAGATTTCTCAACAGTGGAAGACAGAGGATGGTGAAGGGATGCCTTTAAAATTAGGCAGGAAAAATATTTCTAACTTGGATTATGCACGAAGGCAAACTATGAATCAAGCAAGAGCAGAATAAAGACATTTTCAAGCAAGAATAGTCTCAAAGTAAAGCACCATTTCTTAAGAATCTGTGGCCAACAAAAGTGTGACGATAAAATGGAAAAACAAAAACAGAAACTCATGGGCTACAGGAGATGAAAATGACAGAGAAGTGCTTTCTCTACTCAACTTGTATCTACACTGGACTATAACTGACTTAGGACAATGGAACAGCAGTAAAAGTGATGCCAACAGAAGCAAGAAAGTTCTTGTGTATTAGAGCCCCCTCGTTATGTTCCTGGGACCCTGTGCCATATCCATGGTGAGAAAGTTTGAGCCTGCCTGACAAATGATGAAGAACACTTCCCAGTCAGACCCCTAGTTCAGGTGCCTAGCCGGCTAACCCCAGAAGCAGAGGCCCCTAACTCAATGCCCTTCAGACGCTGGAGTGACCACCATTGAGACATGGGACGGAGCCCAGTCCAAGCTGCTGATCCACAAAAATTATAAGTCATATAAACTGAGTTTGGGGTGGTTTTTATGCTATAAGACATACTGATGATGCAGCTGGAAGCTAGATGTGGGGTGCTGCCCACAGAAACAGAGAGAAAGGTAGGATTGTTGCACCATTGTTTTAAGAGAATGAAACTGAGTCACAGATTCTTAAGAAAGTCAGGTCAAATTCAAAACCTCGACATGTAACATCTCTTCAGATTTGCTGACAGTGGAAGACAGTGGACAGTGGAGGTCTACAGAAAGAAACGGTTGAAATATATGAGCTTGGCTTTGAGACTAAGCAGAAACTGGAAAAACAGTGAAGAAGCTGGTGGCAAAACTGTAAAAATGGCAACCTGAGTTATAGATAGGACAACAGTGGACAAAACTAACACCTGCAACAAATTGGAAAAAGGGAAATACGTGATGAACTTTGGGATTTGCTGAGGAGATCATCAGAGAGAATCTTCCAAGTGACATTTCATTCCTTTTTCATAGATGTGGGAGGAGGGAGATGAATTAAGGAAAAATTTAGTTGTTGTTGTTGTTGTTGTTATTGCAAAGTGTTTTTTTGTTTTTTGCTTTTTATTAAAGGATAATTGCTTTACAGAATTTTGTGGTTTTCTATCAAACCTCATGGTTGGATGGCATCACCGACTCAATGGACATGAGTTTGAGTAAACTCCGGGAATTGGTGATGAACAGGGAGGCCTGGAGTGCTGCAGTCCATGGGGTCGCAAAGAGTCTGAGTGATTGAACTGAAATGACTGATCAAACCTCAACATGAATCAGCCATAGGTATACATCCCTCCCTTTAGAACCTCCCTCCCATCTCCCTCCCCATCCCACCCCTCCAGGTTGATACAGAGCCCTTGTTTGAGTTTCCTGAGCCATACAGCAAATTCCCATTGGCTATCTATTTTACAAATGGTAATGTAAGTTTCCATGTTACTCTTTCCATACATCTCACCCTCTCCTCCCCTCTCTCCAGGTCCGTAAGTCTATTCTCTATGTCTGTTTCTCCATTGCTGCCCTGTAAATAAGTTCTTCAGTACCATTTTTCTATATTCCATATATGTGCATTAGAATATGATATTTATCTTTCTCTTTCTGACTCATGTCACTCTGTATAATAGCTTCTAGATTCATCCACCTCATTAGAACTGACTCATGCATTCATTTTTATGGCTGAGTAATATTCCACTGTGTATATGTACCACAACTTCTTTATCCATTCATCTGTTGATGGACATCTAGGGTGCTTCCATGTTCTAGCGTGTAAATAGTGCTTCAATGAACAATGGGATACATGTGCCTTCTTCAACACTGGTTTCCTCAGTGTATATGCTTAGGAGTGGGATCACTGGGTCATATGGTGGTTTTATTCCTCATTTTTTTAAGGAAGGTACATACTGTCTTCCATAGTGGCTGTATCAATTTATATTCCCACCAACAGTGCAAGAGCATTCCCTTTTCTCCACACTCTCTAGAGCATTACTTGTTTGTAGATTTTTTGATGATTGCCCTTCTGCCCAGTGTAAGGTGATATCTCATTGTAGTTTTGATTTACATTTCTCTAATAATGAGTGATGTTGAGCATCTTTTCATGTGTTTGTTAGCCATCTATATGTCTTCTTTGGAGAAATGTCTATTTAGGTCTTTTTCCCACTTTTTGATTGAGTTGTTTATTTTTCTAGCAAAGAGTTGTAGGAGCTGCTTGTATATTTTGGAAATTAACCCTTTGTCATTTGTTAGGGTTGTCTTTTCACCTTGCTTATAGTTTCCTTTGCTGTGCAAAAGCTTTTAAGCTTAATCAGGTCCCACTTATTTACTTTTGTTTTTATTTCCATTACTCTAGGAGGCAGGTCATAGAGGATCTTGCTTTGATTTATATCATTGAGTGTTCTGCCTATGCTTCCCTCCAAGAGTTTTATAGTTTCTGGTCTTACATTTAGGTCTTTAATCCATTTGAGTTTATCTTTGTGCATGGTGTTAGGAAGAGTTCTAATTTCATTCTTTTACATGTAGCTGCCAGTTTTCCCAGCATCATTTATTACAAAGGCTGTTTTTGCCCCCATTGTATATTCTTGCCTTCTTTGTCAAAAATAAGGTACCCATGGGTGCATGGGTTTATTTCGGGCTTTCTATCTTGTTCCATTGGTCTATATTTCTGTTTTTGTGCCAGTACCATATTGTCTTGATGACTGTACCTTTGTAGTATAATCTGAAGTCAGGAAGCTTGATTCCTCCAGCTCCATTCTTCTTTCTCAAGACTGCTTTGGGTGTTCAGGGTCTTTTGTGTTTCGATATGAATTGTGAAATTTTCTGTTCTAGTTCTGCGAAAAATGCCATCGGTAATTTGATAGGGATCTCATTGAATCTGTAGATTGCATTTGGTAGTAAAGTCATTTTCACAATATTGATTCTTCATACCCAGGAATATGGAATATCTCTCCATCTGTTTATGTCATCTTTGATTTCTTTCATCAGTGTCCTATAATTTTCTAAGTACAGTTCCTTTGTCTCCTTAGGTAAGTTTATCCCTAGATATTTAATTCTTTTTGTTGCAATGGTGAATGGGATTGATTCCTTCCTTTCTCTTTCTGATTTTTCACTGTTAGTATATAGAAATACAAGTGATTTCTGTGTCTTGATTTTGAATCCTGCAACCTTGCTAAATTCACTGATTAGCTCTAGTAACTTTCTGATACTGTCTTTAGGGTTTTCTATGTACAGTATTCTGTCATCTGCAAACAGTGAGAGTTTACATCTTCTTTTCTGATCTGGATTCCCTTTATTTCTTTTTCTTCTCTGACTGTTGTAGCTAGGACTTCCAGAACTATGTTGAATAACAGTGTTGAAAGTGGATACTCTTGTCTTCTTCCTGATCTTAGGGGAAATGCTTTCAACTTTTCACTGTTGAGAATAATGTTGCTGTAGGCTTATCATATATGGCCTTTACTATGTTGAGGTAGGTTCCTTCTATGTCCATTTTTTGAAGAGTTTTAACCATAAAAGGGTGCTGAATTTTGTCAAAGGCTTTTTCTGCATCTATTGAGATCATATGGTTTTTATCTTTCAATTTATTAATATGGTACATCACATTGATTGATTTGCATATATTGAAGAATCCTTGCATTCATGGAATAAACTCAAGTTGATCATAGTGTATGAGCTTTATTATGTGTTGCTGAACTCTATTTGCTAAAATTTTGTTGAGGATTTTTGCATCTATATTCATCAATGATATTGGCCTGTAGTTTTTTTGTTTTTGTATTGTCTTTGGTTTTGGTATCAGGATGATTGTGGCCTCGTAGAATGAATTTGGAAGTGTTCCTTCCTCTGCAATTTTTTGAAAGAGTTGAGAAGGATAGGCATTAGCTCTTTTCTAAATGTTTGATAGAATTCTCCCGTGAAGCCATCTGGTCCTGGGTTTTTGTCCTTTGGGAGATTTTTATCACAGCTTCAATTTCAGGGCTTGTAATTGGGTTGTCCATAATTTGTTTCTTCCCGGTTCAGTCTTGGAAGATTGAACTTTTCTAAGAATCTGTCCATTTCTTCCAGGTTATTCATTTTTTTGCTATATAGTTGCTCATAATAGTCTCTTATAATCCTTTGTACTTCTGCATTGTCTGTTGTAAGCTCTCCTTTTTCATTTCTAATTTTGTTGATTTGATTCTTCTCTCTTTTTTCTTGATGAGTCTGGCTAAAGGCTTGTCAATTCTATTTATCTTCTCAAAGAACCAGCTTTTAGTTTTATTAATCTTTACTATTGTTTCTTTCATTTCTTTTTCAATTATTTCTGCTGGGATCTTTATGATTTCTTTCCTTCTACTAATCTTGGGGTTTTGTTGTTGTTGTTGTTGTTGTTGTTCTTCTTCTTCTTCTTTTTCCAGTTGTTTTAGGTGTAAAGCTATGTTGTCTATTCAATGTTTTTCTTGTTTCTTGAGGTAGGATTGCTTTTGCTGCATCCCATAGGTTTTGAGTTGTCATGTTTTCATTGTCATTTGTTTCTAGAAGTTTTCTGATTTCCCTTTTGATTTCTTCAGTAACCTGTTGGTTATTTAGAAACGTGCTGTTTAATCTCCATGTGTTTTTGTTTCTTACGGTTTTTTTCCTTGTAATTGATATCTAGTCTCATAGCATTGTAGTCAGAGAAGATACTTGATATGATTTCAGTTCTTTAAAATTTACTGAGGTTTGATTTGTGACCCAAGATGTGGTCTATCCTGGAGAATATTTTATGTGCACTTGAGAAGGTGTATTCTTCTGCATTTAATGGAATGTCCTGAAGATATCAATGAGATCCATCACATCCAATGTATCATTTAAGACTTGTGTTTCCTTATTAATTTTCTGTTTTGGTGATCTGTCCATTGGTGTGGGTCGGGTGTTAAAGTCTCCTACTATTATTGTGTTACTGTCAATTTCTCCTCTTATGTTGGTTAGTGTTTGTCTTGCGTATTGAGATGCTCCTATATTGGGTGCATAGATATTTACAATTGCTGTATCTTCCTCTTGGATTGATCCCTTGATCATTATGTAGTGTCCTTCCCTATCTCTTGTAGTCTTCATTATTTTAAGGTCTATTCTATCTGATATGAGGTTTGCTACTCCAGCTTTCTTTTGCTTCCCATTTGCATGGGATACATTTTTCCATCCTCTCACTTTCAGTCTATATGTGTCTTGAGATCTGAAGTGGGTATCTTGTAGACAGCATATATATGGGTCTTGGAGAAGACTCTTGAGAGTCCCTTGGACTGCAAGAAGATCCAACCAATCCATTCTAAAGGAGATCAGTCCTGGATATTCATTGGAAGGACTGATGTTGAAGCTGAAACTCCAATACTTTGGCCACCTCATGTGAAGAATTGACTCATTTGAAAAGACCCTAATGCTGGGAAGGATTGGGGGCAGGAGGAGAAGGGGACGACAGAGGATGAGATGGCTGGATGGCATCACCAACTCGATGGACATGGGTTTGGATAGACTCCGAGAGTTGGTGAAGGACAGGGAGGCCTGGCGTGCTGCAGTTCATGGGTTTGCAAAGATTTGGACACGACTAAGCAACTGAACTTATGTTTTTGTATCCATTCAGCCAGTCTGTGTCTTTTGGTTGGAGCATTTAATCCATTTACATTTAAAGTAATTATTGATATATATGTTCCTATTGCCATTTTCTTAATTGTTTGGGGTTGATTTTGTAGATCTTTTTTCTTCTCTTGTATTTCTTGACTATATAAGTCTTTTTAACATTTGTTGTAAAGCTGGTTTGGTGGTACTGAATTCTCTTAACTTTTGCTTGTCTGAAAAGCTTTTGATTTCTCCACCAATTTTGAATGAGATCCTTGCCAGATACAGTAATCTTGGTTGGAGATTTTCCCCTTGCAGTACTTTAAGTATATCCTGCCATTCCCTTCTGGCCTGCAGAGTTTCTGCTGAAACATCAGCTGTTAAGCATATAGGGTTTCCCTTGTATGTTAGTTGTTGCTTCTCCCTGCTGCTTTTAATATTCTTTCTTTGTGTTTAGTCTTTGTTAGTCTGATTAGTATGTATCTTGGTATGTTTCTTTTTGGGTTTATCCTGTGTGGGACTCTGTGCCTCTTGGACTTGACTGACTATTTCCTTTTCTATGTTGGGAAAATATTCAACTATAATCTCTTCAAAATTTTTCTCCACACTATCTTTTTCTCTTCTTCTTCTGGGACCCCTATAATTTGAATGTTGGTGAGTTTGATATGATCCCAGAGGTCTCTGACACTATCCTCAGTTCTTTTCTTTCTTTCTTTTTTTTTTTTTTTTTTACTTTATTCTGCTCTTCAGAAGTTATTTCTACCATTCTATCTTCCAGCTCACTGACTCATTCTTCTGCTTCAGATATTCTGCTATTAATTTCAGTAATTGTGTTGTATGTATGTTTATTCTTTAATTCTTCTAGGTCTTTGTTAATTGATTCTTGCATTTTCTCCATTTTGCTTTCAAGGTTTTTGATCATCTTTACTACCATTATTCTGATTTTTTTCTGGTAACTTGCCTATTTCCTCTTCATTTATTTTTACTTCTGTGTTTCTAGTTTGTTCCTTCATTTGCGTAGCATTTCTCTGCCTTTTCATTATTTATTTTTTTAACTTATTGTGTTTGAGGTCCCTATTCCCAGGCTTCAAGGTTGAATTCTTTCTCCCTTTTGATTTCTGCCCACCTAAGGTTGGTTCAGTGGTTTGTGTAAGCTTTTCACTTGTTTGTTTTTTCTCTGGTGGGCCAGGCTGAGTGAGGTGGTAATCCTGTCTGCTGATGACTGGGTTTGTATTTTTACTTTGTTTGTTGTTTAGATGAGGTGCCCTGCACAGGATACGACTGGCAGTTGGGTGATGCTGGGTCTTATATGCCAGTGGTTTCCTTTGTGTGAGTTCCCAGTATTTGATACTCCCTAGGGTAAGTTTTCTGGTAGAATAGGGTCTTGGAGTTAGTGCTACCACTCCAAAGGCTCAAGGCTTGATCTCTGATCAGGAACAAAGATTCCACAAGTGATTTGTTATGACATTAAAGTCAGATTTCCAAAAAGGAAAGCTCCACAGGACTGGAAAGGCCCAGCATAGAAGCAGAGGTTTATAACAACAATAAAATGTGTGACTGAAAATACACATATACAGTTCAGTTCAATTCAGTTTAGTCACTCAGTCGTGTCCGACTCTTTGTGACCCCATGAACCGCAGCAAGCCAAGCCTCCCTGTCCATCATCAACTCCTTGAGTTCACTCAAACTCATGTCTATTGAGTCGGTGATGCCATCCAACCATCTCATCCTCTGTCATCCCCTTCTCCTCCTGCCCTCAATCTTTCCCAGCATCAGAGTCTTTTCAAATGAGTCAGCTCTTCCCATCAGGTGGCCAAAATATTGGAGTTTCAGCTTCAAAATCAACCTACCAATGAACAACCAGGACTGATCTCCTTTAGGATGGACTAGTTGGATCTTCTTGCAGTCCAAGAGACTCTTAAGAGTCTTCTCCAACACCACAGTTCAAAAGCATCAGTTCTTCTGCGCTCAGCTTTCTTTATAGTCCGACTCTCATATCCATACATGAACCCTGGAAAAACCATAACCTTGACTAGACAGACCTTTGTTGACAGAGTAATGTCTCTGCTTTTTAATGTGCTGTCTAGGTTGGTCATAATTTTCCTTCCAAGGAGTAAGCCTCTTTTAATTTTGATCTCTAGTTCCTCTGCCTTTTCTAAAACCAGCTTGAACATCTGGAAGTTCATAGTTCACATATAGCTGAAGCATGGCTTGGAGAATTTTGAGCATTACTTTACTACAGTGTAAGATGAGTGCAATTGTGTAGTAGTTTGAGCATTCTTTGGCATTGCCTTTCTTTGGGATTGGAATGAAAACTGACCTTTTCCAGTCCTGTGGCCACTGCTGAGTTTTCCAAATGTGCTGGCATATTGAGTGCAGCACTTTCACAGCATTATCTTTCAGGATTTGAAACAGTTCAACTGGAATTCCATCACCTCCACTAGCTTTGTTCATAGTGATGCTTCCTGAGGCCCATTTGACTTCACGTTCCAGGATGTCTGGCTGGAATCTATTCATACTCCTCTGTTCTTGCCTCCAATGTTCACAGCTATCAGAACTAGTGCATTTTATTTTGTGAGAGCTCTTAGTGACCTTCTCTGTTCCATAGACACAGAGTCTGCCTAGTTGATCATGTGGATTTAGTCTGTAGCTTGTACAGTTGGTGGGAGGGTTTGGGGTTTCTTCCTTAGTCACACTGCCCCTGGGTTTCAACTGTAGTTTTATTTCCACCTCTGCATGTGGGTTGTCCACTGGGATTTGCTCCTGAGGCTGCCCTGGACGACTTGGGTTTGCCCCTGTGAGGGCCAGGTGTGGAGGTGGCACCACTGCTTGGGTCGCAGGGGTTCTCGCAGCACCAGGTATTCAGGGGGTTTGGTGGCTAGGGCAGCAGGAAATATAGTGCTCTAGAAGGGTAGGGCAACCAATATTGACCCATACACTCCAGTATTCTTGCCTGGAGAACCCCCCTCCCTGACAGAGAAGGCTGGCAGGCCATAGTCTACAGGGTCACAAAGAGTCAGACACTACCAAAGTGACCCTGAGCATGTGCATAGGCACAAGACTTTTTTAGCCTATGGCAGCTCTGCCCCAGTGAGAGCTGAGCATGAAGGTGGCACAGCTGCTTCACTTGTGGGGACCCTGGCAGTGTGCAGGGACATGGACTGCCTCTGCTGCATGAGTTATGGCCCTATCAGAGTCTTTTTTCGAGCCTCTTGTAGCTGGCAATCAGAAGGCCTCTTTGGCCAGTCTTTTTCCATAGCTCCCCCCATTCAGTCACTTAGAGGGCTTCCTTGCCTGGTGTCCGTCTCTGTTGTTCAACACATCAGGCACATAGAGGGCCCCCTCAGCCACTGGGGTCCTACTCTATAGATCAGAATGTCAAGCAGTTAAGGGGGCACTCTGGGTGGGGTGCATCAGGCATTTGATGATCCAGCCTCTCTATTGTTCAGTTGCCCTTGCTGGAGTGTGGAGAGAAGAGAGGCTATGGTGATGGCTCCACTCCCTTTGCATGACTCATTAGTATCGCGTTGCTTCCATGGCTGCTGGGTTTTCCACCACAGGCATTTCCCACCACGATCTCTTTCCTCACATCCCCTTGCTCCTTCTCTCCACAGTCAACAGCAGCCCTCGCCAGGGATTGCTCCACAATCCCTCAACTTCAGCTCCCAGCCACTGCACAGTTAGGGTATATATGGCTGCAGCTTGGACTGTCTGATTCTCTTTCCATTTAGTTTGCCATAGATCAGCTGATTCACTCTCAGCCTTAAATGTTTCTCCTCTGACTCAGACAATGGCCCCGATATGGGGATCAGACCCCTGCTCCAGTTCCCTTACCCACCGAGGG
Source organism: Budorcas taxicolor (assembly GCF_023091745.1). Taxonomy (NCBI): domain Eukaryota; kingdom Metazoa; phylum Chordata; class Mammalia; order Artiodactyla; family Bovidae; genus Budorcas; species Budorcas taxicolor. The sequence continues at coordinate 40,624,147 of NC_068923.1, read as the reverse complement.
CAGGTCCAGTCCTACTAACATTCCTGTTTTTCCCCTTAGTTCCTTCATCCTACTGAGTTTTGTGTGGGTGTATAGTCTTTTCTGCTGGTCATGTACTCCTGTCTGCCCTCAGCTGGTGTTCTTCATGCACTTCTGTGTCTGAGGGTATATTCCTGATATATCTGTGGAGAGAGATGCACTCCACGTTCACCTACTCATCTGCCATCTTGTTCTCTGCTCAAGATTTAGTTTTAAAGCAGAATTTAGAGGGAATTTAAAAGCCTCAGTAACAACTGAGAAAATAAAACTTCTTCACATCCCACTTCACCATTCAGTAAAATTCTTAATAGTGATGACCAAATCAAAATCATGGCTATAAAAACTTAAGATCTACAAACAATTTAGAGTAGTGTCGAGAAGTAGAGTAGTACCTTTCGACTAGGTAAAAGGGCTTCTAAGAAATCTAAATAAATGTTTTAATGTTTTACCCAAGCAGAAGAGCCACCAGCTTCCATTTAGAGGCACTAATGTCTATTGTTCAGATTGCATGAGGACATTTATACTCTCAAAATTTCACTAGCAGAAAGCAAATTGAGATAGCCACTCACTTACAACAATGGCCATTTTTTTTCTTTTTGGAAGTGAGGGACATTTCAGAGAAGGAATCAAAAGCCCAAGGAATAGAACCAACAGCTCCAGAGAGCAATGGATCAGGAAGCCTGTGATTCATTGGGAGTAGGTACTATGGTGTGATGTATCTATATACAGTATGGTACGGTGCAGTATGGTATTATGTAATCTATTTAGCGACGCTGCTGTCCGGCCTGAGGGTGAGGACAGAGTGGGCCCTGTGGTGGGCTACATGCTCTCTGGCTGGCCGAGTACCTCAGGGGAGGTCTGCCTGCTTCAGCTGAACTGGCGCCACCTCAGGGTTTGCGGACAACACGGTTTCCTGATAGAGCACAGATGCAGGGATCACGTGACCTGGCCTTTAGGTAAGGTTTCCGTGCTAGTTGGGTGATTGACCTTGGACAAACCACTTTCCTTCTCTTCTTTCTATTAAAGCCAAAGAATTGATCTTCTGACCAAACTTCACAAAGATGTAGTGAAAGTTAATGGAGACTATCTGGAGCAATTTCAGAGAGAAACACCATAGAGATTATAGTTAGTTTTACAATCTATAATTAAGTCTATAAATAGTGAGGAGGTATCCACACCTGAATTACACATTTTAAAATGATGCTTCACTTTAAAAAAAACTTCTCTAAAGAAAAGGAAGACCAATTATTGGGTCATATTTGTAGAGATGATGAGCTGGAAAATACAAAGGTCATGGTCTTTGATGGAGCATTAACCTTGGGTTCTCCAGTAAGGTAACAAAGCTGCTGGTGAAGGATAATCTACATAGAAGATGCTCTGGACTAAAGGCAAAAGATACTTAAACTGTAACTCACAAAGCAAAGGTATGAAGGGTATTTCCAGACTAAAGGATTTGGGGCCTAATACAATTCTGGATAGGGGGATTTCATGATAAAATATTAAATTATGAGAGCCTTTGAGAAATTTGGGGGAATCCCTTTCCTTAAACATCTTCTTATATTTTTCCAGTCCATGTTCCTCAGTCTAGGCAAGAATAAGATGATGTGGGAGCACAGGTAGGGCAGAAGAGGGTGGGACAAATTGGGAGAGTAGCATTGACATATACTGGCTCAGAAGAATCAGAATAATCTGCCTGCAGCACAGGAGACATGGGTTAGATCCCTGGATCATGAAGATCCTCTGGAGAAGGGAATGGCAACCCACTCCAGTATTCTTGCCTGGAGAATCCCAGGAACAGAAGTACAGTCCAGGAGGTCACAAAGCACTGGACAGGACTGAGTTACTAACACTTTCACGTGTAAAATACATAGCTAATTGGGAAGCTGCAGTATAAAACAGGGAGCTCAGCTCCTGTGAGCTGTATAACAGCTCACAGTTATACAGCTGTGACAGCTGTATAACAGCTATACAGTGTAACTGTGTAACAGTTATACAGCGCCTCACAGCTGTATTACACAGGTCATCCCAGCTAGCTGTGATGACCTAGAGGGGTGGGATGGAAGGGGATATGTGTATGCATATAACTGATTCATGTGGTAGCACAGCAGAAATCAACATTGTAAAGCAATTATCTTCTAATTTAAAACCAACAGAAAAAAAAAAAAAAGATGCTGTGAAACTGTGGAATTAACGAGGGCATCCGCACAGCAGTCCAGAGCCCATTCAGTCATTGCCTTCTCAGGACGCTTTCATGCTGTGATCCTCTGAGCCTTGGAATTTTTCTTTTTTGGCCTTTCCCATTCAATTCCTCCAATCGAACTCTACTGAGAACAATAGAATGGAGCTCATTTCAGTGTCAAATGCGTGTTTAATGTTACTAGCTTTTTAGGGACTTCCAAATCCTCAATAGAGGCAATTTAGATAAGACAGAGCTCCACAGATCAGAGTAATTGCAGAAACACACTTATATTACCCTGCGAGTTGACAGCAGATTAGAAGCACGGGTACCATCTTCCGGATCGGTCAGCTTTCCTCCCTGGTCGGGGCTCTTGCTGTGAGCTGGGCCTTCCTCTACCCCTGCCCAGTCGGGCTTCACAATCTTGAACTCTTATGACTACTGAGGACAGGCATGCTCTTTTCTGTCTGAGTCTCAGGCTACCACTTGGCTTCCGTCTAAAGCTGCTCTTCTCACAGCCCCGGGACCTCGAAGAGGATAGTTTGCAATGTTAACATACTGGGTTCATAAAAACAAATGAATGACACCTTTCATTTTCTCTTGTGATCTGCTCCTCACCAGCCCCACTTCCCTGGGCAAGACCAAGGAGGTGGGGCAGAGGCAAACTTAGTAGCCCCTAAGTGGATTGCAGTCCAGGTCATCACTGCTGGGTAAATGTCCACTGGTGCAGCTTCACCCTATAGACCTGTTCCTCCCCACCCCTCACTGCTTCTCCCCCAGGTGGCTGCTGTCTGAAGGGGCAGTGGCCCAACCTCCTGATCTCCAGATGGTAGAGGAGGGGCCCTGGCCTGGCCCAAGGTGCTGGCTGGTCCCCTGCACTGGTCCCTGGTCCTGACTGTCCTCTGGCTGGTCTCTACTGAAATGGGTTCATCTGTCCTAACCAGAAAGTCCTGCCTGTGTTCCTGCTCAGGTCCTGCTGGTATAACTCCCTGGGTGTTTGCTCAGCCAGGCCCAGCTCCTGGGAGCCCAGCACCCGACACTGCTGAGCAGGCCCCTCTCCAGTACCTACTAGTACAATTCAAGGTCAAGGTCATTTGTGCGAATCCTGAGGGGCCTGTCCATCAGCCCTTGGATTCAGGGTCACTTAGCTCATGCCAAAATGAGCCCACCTGAGGCTCCCAGCTCCCCCAGCTCCCCTCCTCCCATAGGAAATTGCAATTTCTGGTGTCTTCTGTGCTACATAGGAGCCCGGGCCGGCTGAGGAGCATTAGGTCAGCTCCTCCCTTGTCCACACACTCTGAGCTGCTGTTTCCTTGAAATAAGTATTCCTTCTAGTGTGTGCTGCTGCTGCTACTGCTGCTAAGTCACTTCAGTCATGTCCGACTCTGTGTGACCCCATGGACGGCAGCCCACCAGGCTCCCCCGTCCCTGGGATTCTCCAGGCAAGAACATTGAAGTGGGTTGCCATTTCCTTCTCCAAGGCATGAAAGTGAAAAGTGAAAGGGAAGTCACTCAGTTGTGTCTGACTCTTCGCGACCCCATGGACTGCAGCCCACCAGGCTCCTCTGTCCATGGGATTTTCCAGGCAAGAGTACTGGAGTGGGGTGCCATCGCCTTCTCCTAGTGTGTGCTAAGTCGCTTCAATTATGTCCAACTCTGTGCAACACTATGGACTGTAGCCTACCAGTCTCCTCTGTCCATGGGATTCTCCAGGCAAGAATACTGGAGTGGGTTGCCATGCCCTCCTCCAGGGGATCTTCCCCACTTCTCCTGCATCTCTTGCATTGGCAGCCAGTTTCTTTACCGCTAGCGCCACCTGGGAAGCCATATCAATAATTCCTAAAGTACTTGTAACTGAGTCCATGTTCCTAACCTTTATATTCCCTTTCTTTTTGTAAAAGTTAAAAAATAGAAACTTTAATTAAAATAGGAGTGGTTCCAAATTGGGAAAGGAGTAGGTCAAGGCTATATATTGTCACCTTGCTTATTTAACTTATATGCAGAGTACTTCATGTGTAATGCCGGGTTGGATGAAGCACAAGCTGGAATCAAGATTGCAGGGAGAAATATCAATACCCTCAGATATGCAGATGACACCACCCTTATGGCAGAAAGTGAGAGAAACTAAAAAGCCTCTTCATGAAAATGAAAGAGGAGAGTGAAAAAGCTGACTTAAAACTCAACTTAGAAAACTAACATCACGGCATCCAGTCCCATCACTCCATGGCAAATACATGGGGAAACAATGGAAACAGTGACAGACTTTATTTTCTTAAGCTCCAAAATCACTGCAGATAGTGACTACAGCCATGAAATTAAAAGATACTTGCTCCTTGGAAGGAAAGCTATGACAAACCTAAACAGCATATTGAAAAGCAGAGACATTACTTTGCCAACAAAGGTCCATCTAGTCAAAGCTATCGTTTCTCCAATAGTCATGTAAGCATGTGAGAGTTGGATCATAAAGAAAGCTGAGCACTGAAGAATTAATGCTTTTGAACTGTGGTGTTGGAGAAGACTCTTGAGAGTCCCTAGGACTGCAAGGAGATCCAAACAGCCCATCCTGAAGGAAATCAGTCCTGAATATTCATTGGAAGGACTGATGTTGAAGCTGAAACTCCAATACTTTGGCCACCTGGTGTGAAGAACTGACTCACTGGAAAAGACCCTGATGCTGGAAAAGATTGAGGGCAGGAGGAGAAGGGGATGACAGAGGATGAGATGGTTGGGTGGCATCACCAACTCAATGGACATGAGTCTGAGCAAGCTCTGGGAGTTGGTGATGAACAAGGAAGCCTGGCATGCTGCAGTCCATGGGGTTACAGAGTAGGACAGGACTAAGTGACTGAACTGAACTGAACTGAATCAAAATAGAGTCAGGAGGCCAAAAGAGGGTGCTACTATTACACATGACCAAGGCAGGATCCAATAGGGATTAGGACTTTCTCATCTTACCTGGAAAAACTTCAACCAATGAGGGGCTGCCACAACTCAGCCAATGAAAACCCACTCTACTTTCAGCTCTCATTTCCTCTAGTGGTCTCTTTGTTTACTATAGCCTTCCCAAATTCCCTTTGCTCTGTTCCTTGTTTTGAAGGACTTGTGTGTAGTTCCCTGTAATTGCAGACTCTGAATCACAACTCTTTGCTGATCCCAAATAAACCCATTTTGCTAGAGAAATAACTGGCACTCTAGTTGTATAAGGTCAACACCTTAACAATGCTCTTGCTAAATCACTTCCATCACAGGAGTCATCTCTTCCTCCTACCTTCAGAGGGACTGAATTTGCTACACAATAATCCTCTAAGTTCACATATCCAGGCTTTAGAGTCAACCATAATATTAGCACATAACTAATATTTAATGAATTGGGCTGTCTTCTTCATGTTGGGAATAGAGCAGTTCATAAAACAGTCAAAGTTCCTGCCCTCGTAGGGTATAACTTCAGTGATAACCAAGTATTGCCTAATTTACTTTTATTAATTAAATAATAAACTCAATGGTTCCCGCATTTATGCAAAATTCATTGGGTTCTTATAACGTGCAAAGCAGGTTGAAAGATATTGTATATACATGTGTTTTTGAAGGAATGCTCATTAATGAATAATCAAAAAATTAGACTTCTTACTAAGTCAACACCTGATCATACTAAATATTGATATATACACAGTGCAAATTATTTAAAAATGAATATAGGGAAAGAGAGGGAGAGAATGGGAACTTTCAGTTTATTTTTTATTTTTAAATTATAGACATATAGGTGAATATATCCATAGTATTGATACCTGCTTTGTGTTGGATCTATAAATATTTTCCTTAGTGTGCATATAAACGTGGTCTACATTTTTTAAATTAATTTTTATTGGAGTATAGTTTAGTTGCTTTACAATGTTGTATTTGTAGTCTTCATTTTTGTGAAACTATTGCATAAAAGAAAAATATTAGAGAAGATGCTGTAACTGAATCTTACTTTTATACTCTACCTGCCTACAAATTTTATACTGTGCTTCTCGATAGCAATAAAGAAAAAGACAAAGTGAAAAGGTGACACTTCTTTTTTAACCTTAATTTCTAACTAACCCTGCCTAGGTCATAACAGAATCTAAATCAATTTTACTATAACTAGAGTCTTCTCTAGATATGGATTTTTTTCTATTTTAGAGAAATGAGTTTTGTTATAGAAATGTGTGTGAAGTGTGCAGTTGTGCTGGGTGGTACACATATGCAACAAAGGATAGAGGGAAAAGACATCTTGCAAAGCTATATCCAAGTGGCACATCATATATATAGTTTTTTCCCTGGTTCTTCTATTTGGCTAGTTGAATGTCATTTTGCCTCTATTCCTCTGAGGCAGCGACATGGTGAGGGTGCATTGTAATGGATAAGACTGTCAACCCCTCTGAGTATTTAGATATGGCACTAGTGAATTACACTGACAAAGGGCTGCTTATAGGAAAGTGTGATTGCTTTTTTCTATTACTATTCTTTTGAGTGTAAAGGAAATGGGTTGGCAGTTAAAGAACAATGATGCATTTTTCCCCTTCCTCCCTGCAACCATCTCTTCTTGTGTGTTGCTTAGCTACAATTGACACAAACCTCAAGGCTTTTATTCACAGGCTTTCAGTCTAAGGATGAACTCTCTTCTTCAGCTAGCTTTAAATAATCCAATATGGCAAGGATAAGGTGCTCAGAAACCAGGCTCATCATGCAGATTCTATAGATGAGGATAACCACATTTGCTTACTAGAAACCTGGAGGACAAAGACTTGAAATAAATACGTTACTTTGTTGTCTTGCTCAGTGTGATATTTCCAATAAAAGCATTTTTCACGAATTTACTGATTTACTTGCTATCTCCTCCTTAAAGGTGAATTTGAGAAATCAGCCCTTCTCCTGTTAGGAAGCCTGCCTTTTTTTATTTGCATGGGATCTGGGCTTCCCTGGTGGCTCAGATGGTAAAGCATCTGTCTGGAATGCAAGAGACCCGGGTTCAGGAAGGTCCAGCATTCTTGCTTGGGAAATCCCATGGACAGAGAGAGCCTGGTGGGCTACAGTCCATGGGGTTTCCGAGTCAGACACAAATGAGCAACTAACACTCATTTCTTTCACTGTAAGGGAGCCAGTCTCTTTAAGCAGCAGAACATAGCTTGCAGGCTTACAGTCTCGAACTTCTTCCTCTTACAACGCTTCAGAGTCACACAGCATCATCACAAATATCATCTCCAAGTAGTTCCCACTCCATACCTGCCCTACCATGTGACAGCATGTTACCTTTGAGATGTATATTTCTAGAAACATTTCAATTTTCTGACCAGCTTAAAGCAGCAAAACAAAATGACGGTAATCATGCTGTTTACTCCTTTAGTATCCTGGCTTTCTGAGGAGTTAACAGTTACTTTGGATTCCTGTTCTATAGGTACTGCAGTTGCCAGGTTCACCATTTTGTCTGGATAGAATCCATAATAGTACTCAGATTTCTCTGGGGAGAGTAAATCCAAGTGTCCGCTTCTCCTTGCAGAAATACCAAAGAGACTTTCTTTCCCTGCATGCTGACTCCTGTTATGCCCAGAGTCCGAGTCCCCAAAACTGAGAGAATAAGACGTCCACAGCAATGCAAAAGCATAAAAGGGGTTTATTACCAGCTCGAGCCAGGACCCATGTTTCATCCAGCACAGTGGAATCAGACAAAGGCCCCGAGCTCGGAATCACATATACTTTTATACAGATGGTTCTTTGTTTCTGTAACAGCATAGCTGATTGGTTAAACCCTATGCACGCGCGGGACTTTTAAACCTCGCATCCCTATCCGGATTGGCTCAGGTCTGGCACCGGCAGGGGGCTACGGGGATTTTTTCTGATTGGTCGAGCTACACTGCCTGCGGGAATTCCCAGAGCCTCAGCTTTTCTCAGGCCTAGCCTGCCCCTTAGAGCCTGTCCTGGCTTCAGTTTGGTCCTAACAACTCCATCTCACCACATGATGAATATCTCCTGGGAATCTGCATCTCGACTAAACGATGGAGAGGGAATGATGGAGGTATGTCATTTCTCGTGTAGTAGGTGGAGATCTCCTCCCAGGCTGTGTCCTATTGTATATAGGTGTGTGTTTGGTTTATTTCTCCATTGGTTTCTTCGTGTTCCCAAGTCTCCTATGCTACCTTGTATCAGTTCTATGAGACTCTACTCATAGGGCTCCACACACACCCTAAGATCCATCTTCTCACACAAATGCCTTTTGCTCAAGTTAGACTTAATTTCTGTTCATGACAGAGAACTCTGAGTCTAAATTTTCTAGAAAAGGAAATAACCAAAATCCTAGGGCGGGTGTGCTTGACCTAGTCGTCAAAATTTGAACATTCACAGTTAAGCTAATGAATAATTCAAGTGTGGTGTGACCAATGATATAGAGTAAAAAAAATTCACACAGTGTCTTCAGTTCAGTTCAGTTCAGTTGCTCATAGTTATGTTTTCATGGACACTTTTACCTTCATGTGAAATTGTTCATGTGCTGCCTTCATTCTCAGAAATTTTGAAATGTTAAATCTACGTGGGACTGGTAGAAAGAGCTCAACCAAATTTGCATAATGCCAAATGCCCTTGGGCTTCCTTGTATCCTACTTCACCTGGTGAACAGGAGTTTTTTTAATTTTGGTTTTTCTTTCTTTCTTTCTTTTTTCTTTTTCTTTTCTTTCTTTGTTTTCTTTTCTTTTCTTTTTTTTTTTTTTGGAAAGCTCATCTGGCAGCTAGGTACTCAAGAAATCTTTTTATGCCCAAGAGTATTCCATTCTTTAGCTGTTCTTCATGGTGGTTTAACATTGCTGGTGCTGTTCAGTCACTCAGTCCTGTCTGACTCTTTGTGACCCCATGGACTCCTGCACGCCAGGCTTCCCTGTCCTTCACTATCTCCTGGAGCTTGTTCAAACCCATGTCCATTGAGTCAGTGATGCCATCCAACCATCTCTTCCTCTGTCATCCCCTTTTCCTGCCTTCAAACTTTCCCAACATCAGGGTCTTTTCCAATGAGTTGGTTCTTTGCATCAGGTGGCCAAAGTATTAACATTAAACTGTGTAAAACTATGTAAATTGGAAGTTTTCGTACCAAGATTATATTGAGTTGATAGTACAGATAAATAAGATTATGATACTAGAAGACTGTTTAGAATCTTTTCTAAATATATTGCTTACAGTGACATTGTAACACTAAATATGAATATGAGCTTAGAAATTTCTACTCATCTCTGAGTGAGTTTATTAAAAATAATTTTTTTAAAATAGGTATCTACTCAAATAAAGCACCAGGAAGTACAGGATACAGCATGTTTCTGCATTACCATATTGAAAAAAAAAAAACCTCTCCTGACCTAAGCAGTAAATAAGAATATATTTGCTTATGTAACTGAGATGTGCAGATATGGATCCATCATTAGACACCTACAGCTTGATCCCTAGGGTTATGATGTCTTTGGGGATTTCTCTCTGTCTTTCTAATTCTCTTAGTGCTTCCGTTCTTTCTGCTGGTATTACTAGAAGTCCAGTGGGCTATACATGTTGCAACATGGTGCAGGATATTAAATTTAAAAAAATAAAGTCATAGGACTTCCCTGGTGGCTCAGTGGTAAAGAATCTGCCTGCCAATGCAGGAGATGCCAGTTCGATCCATGATCCAGGAGGACCCCACATGCCGAAGAGCAACTAAGCCCATGGGCCACAACTACTGAGCCTGTGCGCTGGAGCCCTGCTCCACAGAAGAGGCCACTGCAACGAGAAGCTGGCGCTCTGAAACTAGAGAAGAGCCCATACTCACTGCAGCTAGAGAAAAGCCCTCACAGCTGCAAGGGCACAGCACAACCCCTCCAAAAAGTTACATTCATCAGTTAAAAAATAAATGAGGTCATAAAACTCAGAGCTTCGTGTAAAGGTGCCTTCGGCCTGTCAGGTGGTGGTCACAACACTACAAGTAGGATCCACAGCAGGGAGTGAGCGATGCTGTAAACAGATGGCACGGAGAAGGAAAGCCTGGTGCTTATCCCTTCTCTGAGCCTCTTTGAGTAAATGTCACAGCCACCGTCCTTCTCCCAGGGGCTAGGAAAATTCAGGTGTTGAGACGAGTTCACAACACGGATGCAGGTAATTAAGCTTTCACTGTGGTCCATTTGGTATTGGATGACTCTGTTCGCAAGGCTTCCGAGGGCTGTGAGTCTCAACACACACTAATGTGAAAAAGCCTCCTGCCATCTTAAGAAAAGTGTTCAAATGAGCCCATTTTGTGGTAATGCATTTCCCGTGTCTCCCAGGTCCCCAGTGCAGCCTCGGTGATGCTAATGGTAGCTTTTATCCCCTTTTCCACCATACATGCATTTCCTTGACAGGTGGTAACGCCGGCCACATTTTGTTTTCCCTGTAGTTACATTCAGATGTACATCTGGGCCTTGTTATTTTGGATTTGTTTTTAAATTAGAGAGGAGACAATTTGTTTGACATTTTTTCCTCTTGCTTTCAATAATAGCTTTAGTTGCTTTAAAGCATCCACACACAAAAAAAGTACTTTTTCCTGCTGCTCAGTGGAAATTATACTCTGAGAAAGAGTCCCAGGAAACAGAGGAGTTTCTCAGATATCCACATGGGGACAGAAGCAGGAGTGCACATTTATTAACTGCCTCTTTCACGCCAGCCTCAGTACACTAAGTTCTCTACATTGTTGTTCAGTCGCTAGGTCCAACTCTTTGTGACCCCATGGACTGCAGCACACCAGGCTTTCTTGCCCTTCACCATCTTCCAAAGTTTGCTCAAACTCATGTCCATTGAGTCGGTAATGCCATCCAACCATCTCACTCATTCTCTGTGTAACCCTTCTCCTCTTGCCCTAAATCTTTCTCAGCATCAGGGTCTTTTCAGTCTTTGCATCAGGTGGCCAAAATATTGGAGCTTCACCTTGTGCATCAGGCCTTCCAGTGAATATTCAGGATTGCTTTCCTTTAGGATTGACTGGTTTGATCTCCTTGCTGTCCAAGGGACTCTCAAGAGTCTTCTCTGGCATCACAGTCCAAAAGCATCAATCCATCGAGTCCTCTACATGTGAACCTTCAAGTTTCAAACTTTCAAAGATGCGAATGTGTGTTCCTTCAAGGCCAGGCATGAGTGACATTGCAGCTTGCCTTCCATCTCCTGCTGCTGATGATTCTTCAGCTCTGTCTTCTCCACCTTCCTTCCCTCCTCCAGTCCTTCTTGCCTGCTCACTCAATGCCAGCCCCTGTGTGCCAACTATTGTGTTGTACTACTGTACTTCACAAGGCACTAAACTATAAGATTTAAAATGCTTTCTTTATTTTTTGCATTTGTTTTTTATGTGTTACTTGTGTGAAAAGTATTATAAACCATTATAGTATAGTACTATATAGCTGGTTGTGTTAATTGGATAACCAGTTTAACTTGCACTTATGAACAAATTGGACTTGGGAACACACTCTCAGAATGCAAGGCAGTCGTATGTAGGGAACTTAGTGTACTTATGGCCCTGGTCCATTTGGTCCATTTAGTCTTCTGCCTACCAGTCTTCTGGACTGGGGTCCTAGAATCCGCTGAATAGATTCTCCCCAACTGAATAGCCCACAGTGCTTGCCTGTGTCTCCCTGAAAGCTGCACTGGGTCTTCCATTTCCCTGACTCTCTCTATGCCAGTCTCCACCTGTCCCATCACATTCCTGGCCACCGTCCCTCAAAAGCTAACCTGATCTAGCCAAGCTACACATTTGCAAATAAAGCTGCACAATCTCATGCCCTTAAGCTGATTTTTATCAGCAAGACTGCAACCAAAAGTGGAGTCTGGTTGCTCTCCTCTCAAAAGCCAGTAAAGAGGTAAGGTTGATGGAAAGGAAAGTTTGCTTTATTTTGGATGCTGGGGGGAAGGTGATCACCTGTCCAAAGTCCAACTGCCACCCCGCCCTGCCCCTGTGACAATTAGGAAGCAAGAGCTCTTACAGACAGAGTGAGGGGGCTGCATGCAGAAACAGCACAGTCAGCTCTGACAGTCATCTTCAGATTACGCATTGGTGGTCTGACCAACATCAACTTGATAGTTTTAGGTACAGTTAATCTTCAGTTCCAGAGTCGGTCTGTTCCCATTTCCTTGAGGCCAATTATCAGAATTGTGGCAGGTTAAGTCATGACTACAGTCTGGTCATCATATAATTACTTCTTTCGCCAGATGGGGGTTTCAGTATCTATGAGACAGCCCAGGTTATCTACAGCCCTTGAGGAGAAACTGAAGTCCGCAGTTTGCTTCATGACTAAACTACTATTATTTAGTCTTGTTGAACTGTTCTGCTGTGCTTTTGCATTTTCTCACTTTTCTTATCTAACTTACTCTTTGGCTGAATTTTTTTTCACAGACAAAAGGCAGACTGAAGGTATTGGAGGGGGAAAGACCATAGGGTCCTGCTCCATTTCAATACCACTAGTGATTCTGTGAACCTGAGATTGATATTTCAAGCAGAAAAAAAATATGAAAGAGTCAAATATTTGTTAGTGTCATAGGTCACATCCCATAGAAACAAGACACTGAGGTAGAGATTTGCTGCCTGAAGTTGATTGGGAAATGTTTTCAGAATCAACATGCCTGAGGGATGAAGGAAGCAAAATTGATCAGAGAGAATGTGTTGGATTTGTATTGCTGCCATGACAAACTGCTTTTAAAATAAATATATTCTTGCTTTTAAAATATAATATGTAACAGAAAAGTTATTTACCTGGGACCTCGGAAATAATTGTTGCTGAATAAATTACAGCTGTTATAAGACATACTGTGGTATAATCCCAATTGTTCACTTGGCTCTTCAGCTAAATAACTGTAAATTAAGAACAGGATACTGTCTCATGTGCTTCCTTGGTGGCTCAAATGGTTAAAAAAAAAAATCTGCCTGCAGTTCAGAAGACCCGGGTTCAATCCCTGGAGCAGGAAGATCCTCTGGAGGAGGGAATGCCAACCCACTCCAGTATTCTTGCTTGGAGAATCCTACGGACAGAGCAGCCTGGTGGGCTACAGTCCATGGAGTTGCAAAGAGTCGTGCTCAACTGAGCAACTAACACTTTCATTTTTTTTCATACTGTCTCATCCATCACTTCATACTTAGCTCTCAGAACAGTACCTGGCATGAAAGAGTCTGTTCAAGGTTTGTTGATTGGGTAGTTGGCTGATCAAGTGGCTCTGAATACATGAATGAATGATGTCATTTCCATTCCTAACTCCTTACTGAAGTCGCCTCTTTTTATATATATATAATTTTTTTATTTATTTATGTTTGGTTATGCTGGGTCTTCGTTGCTACTCGGGCTTTTCTCTCTTTGAGGTGAGTGATGGCTACTCTGCAGTTACAGTGTGTGGTTGGAGTACTCTCTAGTTGGGGTACTCTCTTTGCAGTGACGTCCCTTGTTGCAGAGCAAGAGCTCTAGGCACATGGGCTTTGGTAGTTGCAGCTCGCAGGCTCTGGAGCACAGGCTCAGCAGTTACGGTGCATGAGCTTACCTGCTCCAAGGCATGTGGACTCTTCCCTGAACAGAGATCAAACCTGTGTCTCCTGCAATGGCAGGCAGATTCTTTACCACTGAGCCTCCAGGGAAGACCCTAAGTCTCTTCTTACAAGTCTTCTATGATATCTTCTCAACAGGACTCTCAAAACTTACCTGCCCAGTACAAGTTCCCCATTTCAACTGGACTGGTCTCCTTATTTCCTCGAATCTAAAAATACTGAATACTGTAGTTTAATCTCACCCCACACCTTGTTTCATGCCTTCCCTCCTTCCCTCCCCAACCAAATCCAGCCCAGGAATCAAGATCCAGGTTGAGTTCCACCCCCTCCCCCTCCATGAAGACTTCCCACCTCATTCCTCTGCCAGATGTTTGTCAATTTTGAATTCTCATTTTGCTGCACATCTGTAACACTTATTCTGCACTTTGATTTAATAACTTCTGCTGTTGTTTGTGTTTTATCTTGTTAATCCTAATGAGATCAGATGTTTCTAAGCTCTTTAAAGGCAGGCTGCTGCTGCTGCAGGAAGTACATGTCATATCCTCTTTCATCTTTTCTGAGTTTTTCCCCACATTTCAACAACTCTACACTCAGAATGCATTTTACAATAAATGGCGATTCAAATCATCTTAGGATTGAGTGGCAGTGTGTTCTTGTAGAGAGTATTTGAGCCTGCTTCTGTCAGATATTACCAATCTGGAACTACTTTGTGTGTGTTTGTGTGTTAGTCGTGGCCGACTCTTTACAACCCCATGGACTTGAGCCCGCCAGGCTCTTCTGTCCATGGGATTTCCCAGGCAAGAATGCTGGAGTGGATAGCAGTTTTCTCCTCCAGGGGAACTTCCTGACCTGGGGATTGAACCCAGGTCTCCTGCATTTCAGGCAGATTCTTTACCATCTGAGCCACCAGGGAAGCCCCAAAATACTTTAGATTAAACCTATAGTGTATATTCAAACCCCATAGATGAGTGAAGATGAAGCTTACCTTTTCAAGTGAGATTTATTTTCTCCCCTTGCGCACTGGTAAGATTGAGACATGTAACTTGCCCTGTGCTTTTCTGTCAGGCTTATTTCTTCTCTACTCTTATACCAAGTTTTTAACATTTGTCTCAGCTTTAAGCAGGGTCTCCCACTACTCTCAGCACTCTTTTCCTTAATTGAAAATAAAATAACACACATCACAAATGGTAGCAGGTTAGAGTCAATTAAATATCATATTACTTTCTGTGCCCCACGTGCTTGACATAGTATTATTAGATTAATGTGTACACGCTGAATTGAACTACAGTCACTCTGGATGCTCTTTTTCTTTTTATTCCACAATCTACCTCTTCGTTGAATCCACTTCCTTTTGCTTATTTAACACTTCCCTTTGCTTACTATCTGGATATTAGGTAATAAGCTTGAGTTAGTGTAGAGTAGCACAGGTTGTCTCCTTTTATAAAGTTTGTGTATTTATTTATTTGGCAGCCTCAGGTCTAAGTTGCTGCACATGGGATCTTTGCTGCATCTTGCAGGATTTTTCATTGGGGCACAGACCCTCTAGATGTGGGGCTCTGGCTCAACAGTTTCCGAGTTCAGACTTAGTTGCTCCACAGCATGTGGGATCTTAGTTCCCCGACCAGGGATAGAACCCATGACCCCTGCACCTCCAGGCAGATTCTTAACCACTGGACCACCAGAGACATCCCTAGCACAGGTTACCTCTGCATCTTGGATTTTCATCTTGGCCCTTCTTTTGCTTTCTACCTCTCATACCTCAGATGTGTAACTTAACCTCTTCAAACCTCAGTTTGCTCATTTGCAAAATGCAGGTTACTGTGGTACTGCCAAAGAATGATGTGAGAATTAATTAAGAAACTCATGTAAAGTCTTCAACCTAGTTTAAGTTTCCGTGTAACCCTCGTTGATCCTTAGTATGTTTTTAGTCAAGTAATATATAAAAGTCCTCCATGCATACCAACAAAAATAATAATGTGTATGAGGTTCTCATTATGTCTCAGTCAGTCATTTTGCCTCGGTTTCTGCTTCTGACAGTAGGGGTGACAGTAGTTCTGATTTTCTAGGGCCGTTGTGAGGATGAAGGGGGATAATAGATCGAAAACGCTCACTGTCCTGTGAGGCATGAGTTGTTGGTACCTCCACCATGATCTCATTTCTTCTCCATCACAGCTCTTTAATATTGGTGCTACGGTTACCTACATTTATAGACCAGAGTTGGAATATGTTGTTCAAGTGCACTCAGGGTTATCTGGGCCAGGATTCCAGCCCAGGCCTGGCTGACATTAGAGTCTGAAACTCCACCACTTCCACCTACCAGTGGAATGTAACCGTCAAATGCGTACTTCAAGCCATTCTGGCTCAACACAGACCATACTCTTTACCAGATATGAATATAGAAAGAAGCATTGAAAGGGATATGGAGTCATCTCTCTAACTTGGAAACAGGTGAGGTTAAAAATATGGTTGTTGTTTAAGCTGAGAATGTATGGATATGATATAAATGTGAATTTAGCAAGTTGAAGAAAAGAAGCATGCAATAAAGGGAAAATTTTAAGTAGAAACTTCTGTATTTCCACACTTTTATATAATAAGTGGCCAGAAGTCTCTTTACTTTGTCATCTCTAAAGACATGTCAATTGTGTGGGATGTTAGTTGTTTGCCTTTCTCTATTTAAAGTGTCTTTTTATATTTTGAGAGTCTTGATAAAAGTCTCTAGCAGCCCTTTTTCAGTAAACGGGTACTTTTCTTGCATGATTAAATGGTTCCTTTATCTGCCTAGTACCAGAGAAGAATAATTGCCTGGAAATTTCTTGTCCATCATATCTTATCCTTAAGTATATAAGAGCATATTGTTAATTACTCTGTTAGAATTTATCAGGCACTAGGAGGCATTAGTAGATAATTATCAAGTTCTTTAATCTCCTGAGCTTCAGCATCAGTACAAAGCCTTTAAAAAATGCCCTTATTTTATAATTATTAATCTTGAAGAATGTTATCTCTTTTTACAGAAATTTGATATTTATATTTGAAGAATTAGTGACTTTGAATTTGCATAATATCCCCCACATAATTGGGCTTCCCAGGTGGCATGAGTGGTAAAAAAAAATCCAGCTGCCAATGCAGGAGACTTAAGGAATACAGGTTCAATCCCTGGGTCAGGAAGATCCCCTAGAGGAGAAAATGGCACACCATCCCAGTATTCTTGCCTGGAAAATTCCATAGGCAGAGGAGTCTGGTGAGCTACCATACATGGAGCCGCAAAGAGTCAGACATGACCAAGCACACCATATAATTATTTAGGAAATTCTAAGACCAGCTCACAGATAATTTGGGACTCTCATTTATCAAAGTTATTATTAAACATCAGATAAAGTTGTTTTAGTGTAGGAAGGCACTAACCATTACATCCTGAAAATACAGGTTTAGGGTTTCTTTCATTCACTCAATTATTGACTCACTTAACATATTTTGTTTGAGCACTTAGGAAGTGCTAGGCAGTGGGACATAGCAGAGAAGAAGACAGATAAGATTACTACTCACATGATGTCTGTATTCTACATTTTCTCATCAGCTACCTTGTTTTACTAGGGTACCAATGATTTTCTAGCCAAAATATCATTTTCTGATATATCTGATGAAATGACTTTTAATGTTTCAGTTGCCACACTGAAACATTTCCCCATAAATCCACATTTAAGATCTTGTTTTTGAGGAAGTGGCATTTTGACAGTGGATGAGAAATCTCTGGAGTAAAGAGACCAGGTCCTCAGTTCCTTAGAGATGAATGTCAGCATGATCGAATAGTTCAAAACCAAATGTTGCTTCCTTTTTTAATTTGATAATTAATACTAAGAAATTATTTCAGCAGGTAGAATATCAAATAAAACTGGAAACGGTATTTTATCTTGACATAAAGTTGGCTTTGAACTCTCATGAAGCAGATTGTGCAGAGTTTATTCGCACCGATGTTCAGCAGGGAGCCTGGAGGAAAAGCTCCCGTAGGGTGGCTTCTGGGGTAACCAACACGATGCTTGCATGTGTCTTGATGGACTTTCAGCTCCAAATAATAAAACACTTGAGTTGAAGGGACATTATATGCCAACTGCTCTAATCTCCATAGCTGATATTCAGAAGAATTGATACAAAGGGCAAGTACTCCTATACCATGTATTATGAACTATATTTCTTACAGTCCCAATTTAAAATTATTTTTTATCATGCTCTAAGTTGATTCAGTCCATGTAAAGGTTTGACCATGAAGAAATATATATTAATTTGTCATTTAATAAAGAAATTAGTAAACCCCCCTCATGGAAATCAATCTGAAGAAATTCTACGGATCTACATATTTTCAATATTATTTATATAAAAGCAGGGGAGATACGTAAAGGTGTAAATAATAGACCATAAGTGAAAGTGTTCATTGCTCAGTTGTGTCCAACTCTTTGTGACCCTATGGACTGTAGCCCTCCAGACTCCTGTCCGTGGGATTCTCCAGGCAAGAATACTGGAGTGGGTTGCCATTTCTTTCTCCAGGGAATCTTCCTGACCCAGGGTCCAAATCCAGGTATCCCGCATTTCAGACAGATTCTTTATCATTTGTGCCACCTGGGAAGCCTCAATTGACCATAAGAAATTAATTAAATAAATGATGATGCAAATCCCTGAGGGATTATTATCTTCTATAACTTCTCACTTTTAAAAAGACGATTATTTTTAAATATTGTAAAATGGAGAAAATACTAATGACATCGTGGGAAGTTAGAAAAGCAGAATGCAACACTTCCATATTGGGCGTCAATACTGTGTTGGTCAGAAGGGGTTATCGTATAGTGGTCAGCAACAACCTAACATCTCAAAGGTTTAGGACAAGGAAAGTTTGTTACTCTTCACAACTGGTCTACTGCATGTTCTGTGGCCACTGCCCCATGTGCTGTCCATGATCCTTCTTTTTGTTCAGTCTCTAAGCCATGTCCAACTCTTTGTGACCCTACGGACTGCAGCATGCCAGGCCTCCTTGTCCCTCAGTATCTCCCGGAGTTTCCCCAAGTTCATGGCCATTGAGTCACTGATGCTGTCCACTCATCTCATCCTCTGCTGCCCTCTTGTCCTTCTGCCCTCAATCTTTCCCAGCATCAGGGTCTTTTCCAATGAGTCAGGTCTTCTAATCAGGTGGACAAAATACTGGAGCTTCAGCATCAGTCTTTCCATTGAATATTCAGGGTTGATTGGTTTGATCTCCTTGCTGTCCAAAGGACTCTCAAGAGTCTTTTCTAGCACCACAATTTGAAAGCAATTTTTCGGTGCTCAGCCTTCTTTATGGTCCACGTCTCACATCCATCCATACATGGGTACCAGAAGACCATAGCTTTAACTATACAGACCACCATCCTTTATCCCATCTTCTTCTCCACCTTTGATGGAGTAGAGAAGAATGACATCCTTCCCTGAACCACCAGGCGATTCAGTCTAGTTTCTGCCTGTTCTGTAAACGTTTGACTATCCACTATCAGAAATCATCAGATGTGTCAAGGTCAAATATCAGGCAAACTAGCATCTAGAGAATAAGCAGACAAAAGAAGGTCTTGCTCCGGAAATGACTTACAGGAGTATATGGGTGGGGGAGATTGGTTGAGCCTGGGTATGTCTGCTGAGACTCAGAGTACTTGCTAAGATGGGCTTGAAATTGCTGTCTGTTTGCCTGACCGATCACCCTGCCAGTGTGTCTAACTCCAGGTCATAGTTTATATTGCACTGTCAGTCCTATTGCTAATATTACTCACGCAAGTCCAAGAGGGTTGCGTCTCAGATCATGTGATTTTTGTCCAGCTTACTGCCACATAGACACTTTATGGAGTTGGGGGCACTTGATTGAAAATCTCTTGCTCTGGCCCAGAAAAGTAATATTTTCAGTTTGTTTCACCTAGACAGCACTTCTTCAGATCCTATGTGGATGTCTGTTTTGTTAGAAAAAGTAATTTATTCCAGTTACTTAGGACTGAAACTCAAAATCTATGCACCGTTGGTAATTTAACATGGATATAACAAAACTTTTCTGAGAATCTTATGGATTATTAAACACAGGGCTTCTGAAGACAATCGTAGGATCTCTCCATGCCAAGTTCTTTGGTTCTCTGAGGAGTCAGGGGAATTGAATATAGTTGCTTCTCAAGGTGCTTCCCAGGCCTGTGATTTTAAGATAGGAACCATAAAATCAATATGCTAAGTTGAGGAAAATTACATCGTATCAGTTGTGAAGAAAAATCTAGAGTGTTCTAGATCAGCACCTACTATGCACTGAGCAAATGTGCTTCCTTAGCAAAGAAATGCACCCAGGTTCTTTGATTATAAAGACTGCAAAAATGCAGCACACTTTGAAAAAAAGTTTAAGTACATGGGGCATTTAGTACAATATTAAATGTGGCAAAGATGGGAAAAGTCTTTCCTTAAAGGAAATCATTGCAAATTCGAAGTGTAATTCTAATTAAATCATTGTTTAACTGCAAAATTATAGTTTTTAAAAAATCATTCAAAGGGTTAGAGCAAAAAAAAAAAAAAAACCTGTGATGAAGAGTATAGCTGAGCACTGAAGAATTGATGCTTTCGATTTGTGGTGCTAGAGAAGACTCTTCAGAGTCCCTTGGACAGCAAGGAAATCAAACCAGTCCTAAAGGAAAACAACCATGAAATATTCATTGGAAGGATCAATGCTGAAGCTGAAGCTCCAGTACGTCGGCCACCTGACACGAAGGGCTGACTCACTGGAAAACACCCTGATGCTGGGAAAGATTGAGGACAGAAGGAGAAGGGGGAGACAGAGGATGAGATGGTTGGATGACATCACAGACTCAATGGACATGAATCTGAGCAAGCTCTGGGAGATGGTGAAAGACAGGGAATCCTGGCCTGCTGCAGTCCACAGGGTCACAAAGAGTTGGACACAACTTAGTGACTGAACAACAATTCCCAAGGGTACAGTTAGCCTTCCTTTCCTACTTTTGGGCACACTGACAAAGAAAAGACTTCTCATATTCACCCATTGTCTTTTAAATCTTTTAAAGAATTTCTGTTGATGATGCAACTCTGTCCATCTTGAAAACTTTCCTTTTAATAAAATGCTCATTGAGTTAGTTTTGTCCTGTCTGAAATAATGTGGAATTTACCTATTATAATAGTTTAAAAGGTAAATATCTTTACTGTGTTGTCATGGACATCAAGAGCTTTATTTTTTTTTTAATTCTCCACTCATTCCCAGACTTCAAGAATGAACTTATGGTTGCTGGAGGGAAGGATGGGGAGAATGGATAGTTAGGGAGTTTGGGATTGACATGCACACGTCGCTATATTTCAAATGGATAACCAACAAGGACATATTGTATAACACAGGGAACTCCACTCAGTGTTATGTGGCAGCCTGGCTGGGGGGGGGGGGAGTTTGGGGGAAAATAGGTACATATATATATATTACTGAGTCCTTTTGCTGCTCACCTGAAACTATCACAACCTTGCTAATTGGCTATGTGTGTGTGTGTTCAGTTAGGTCCAACTCTTTGCAACCCTATGGACTGTAACCCACCAGGTTCCTTTGTCCATGGACTTTTCCAGGCAAGAATACTGGTAATGGGTTGCCATTCCCTTCTTGAGGGGCTTTTCAGACCCAGAGATTGAACCTAGGTCTCCCACATTGCACACAGATTTTTTACCTGCTGACCCACCAGGGAAGCCCCTAATTGGCTATACTCCAGGGAAAAAAAAGTTTTAAAATATTCTCCCAATCTCTGAGTTGGCCTCAGTGGTTCACTTGGTGGTTCCCACTCTCCGCTCCCAGACATTGCCCTTTAGAACACCTCTCATCTCACTGCTGAAACAAGCATAGCTTGTTTGTGCTAAATAATAAAAAAGAACCCTGTGGGACCCATGTGCCATGTGTTCCCAGCTCCCTAATCCAGTATTTCTGCTGTTACATTTCCCACTTAATGCTACATTTACAACTAAGCAAGAATAACTTCTGCTCTTGTCTAGTGGTGCTTTCTCACAATGATCAGGCCACTGTATTTTTCAAAATTGTGTGATATTCTCATCGATTTTAGTTAAATGAAGTCAGGTGACTTCATCTTTAAAAAAAATTCATGTCTAAATATCCACAGCACACATGATTTGGCTGAGTTTAGAATCTTTACACCAGTTAAGTCAATGACAACTGAAGTTTGAACTCGGCTGGAAAAATACAGCTATTCTTTGTCTGACCCCTACTGTTTGCCACGAGTAAGTGTAACGTTGAAAAAGACAAAAGAAAAAACTTGGCAGTTTCTTTTCCAAAATGGTGTTTTGTTTCATTCAAAACAAGAACAAAAAACATGTTCAAGAATAATAATTTGCCTTCACTAAACTTTATATTAAGCACACAAATGTACAAGGAACCTTAGATATTTTCAAATTCCGCTTTTGAATCTGATGGAAGGGAAATTTAAGAATCTGCAGGGCCCACTTCATTTTCTCCCACTCCACTGGTCTCTAGTTTGTTCTAGAGAAGCAGGAAGATGATCTTTGGATTTGCAGATCCTCCCACCATTACCCAGTCAGCACCCCGAAGAACATCACCATCATCACCAGGGCAAGCAATAGCATTCACCAGGACCACGTCCCTTCTTGAGAAACAGGTGCTGTTTCTTCCCTGAAGCCTTGAGGACAGAAGCTATTGAAGCAAAACAAAAGACAGAGAGAGGCTCAGAATTCTGTCTTAGCCCAACCCCAGTGCACAATTTTTTGCTTTCCTTATGTCAAACTGAAGTCGCTGCTCGGTCATTGTCCATCCCAACCACAATTTCTGAAGTAGTGGTTGTTGTTGTTTAGGCACTTAGTCATGTCTAACTCTTGAGCTCCCGTGGACTCTAGTCCACCAGACTCCTCTGTCCGTGGGATTTTCCAGATGAGAATACTGGAGTGGGTTCCCATTTCTTTTTCCAGGGAATCCTCCCATCCCAGGGATCAAACCTCCATCTCCTGCACTGACAGGCAAATTCTTTACCACAGAGCCCCCAGGAGTGTCTTACAATTCAAGCAGTTATGTTTTCTTTGCCATTATCTCTGCTTGGGGATAATCTCTTCTTGTAGTTGGAAGTCTTCTGATGATTTGCATGGAATGTGACACTGTGAAATTATCAACCAGCGGCTTGTATTTTTCTCTATTGTCTTCAAAAACTAAAGGGAACAAACATTTCACTGCTTTTGCTGGTTTGTTTGTGGTTCATTGGATTTCCTTCCCATATAACATGCAGCATCCATTACTTTTAGTCTCTTTGACCCTTCGTACTTCACACCATCCCCAATTTGATTCTTCACATCTGCTTTCTTAAAACACTATTCAAATTTGCTTCACATGAGGCTGAACTCAGCCAGTTCATAGATGTTTTCCCAAAGGTGTGTGTCTAGTTTTAGATCTTCAAATAACTCAATTTCATTTCCAAATTAATAAGAACATTTGTCCTAATTAATTTCTCTAATTCTAAACCAGGAAATCGCCTCTCAGGTGTTCTAAGGTACTTTCAACAAGACATGACCTTTCAGATAGCTAGTTTAGCAGAAGTCTACAGAGCTGGTGGCCCAGTTACACTCAGTTCTTTCATTGGGAATATTGCAAAGTGGCTCAAAGAAGGTCATGTGTGAAAGTAGAATAATTATTAATGTCTGTTCTCTTATGTCTGTATCTACAAAATTGAATATTTGGAATAGAAAGACTTTTTAGAAATAATGGGAAGTACTTTTATTAAAATTATTCAAATACTTTGCAGGATACATATGCATTTAAAATTGTTTGCTGTGTTGTGAAGCCTGCCAGAATCAAAAGCAGTAAATAGATGCTAGTGTATATGTGCATGCTCAGTCATGTCCAACCCTTTTGAGACCCCATGGACTGTAGCCCACCAGGCTCCTCTGTGCATGGGATTTCTGTGCAAGAATACTGGAGTGGGTTGCCATTTCCTTCTCTAGGGGATCTTCCCGACCCAGGGATCCAACCCAAGTCTCCTGCATTGGCAGGCAGATTCTTTAACACTGGTGCCACCTGGGAAGCCAAATAGATGCTGGAAGTAATCATATCTACTAAAATTGGCAGACACATATAGCACATTTTATATTAGGCACTGCTCAAAGTGTTTAACATACATTATTTCACTTAGCCTTCATACCAACTCTATGAGGTTATCAGTAGTATTTTACATTTTACAGATGAAGAAACTAAAATGAAGAAGTTGACAGAAATCAAACCAACATGGTAAAATAATAATCAATCATTTACAAATAAATAAATATATTTTTTCAAAAAAGAAATTGAGTGACTTGCAATGTCACACAGGTACTTCATAGCCAAGCTAGGTTTTAAACCCAGGTAGTGTGGCTTCCAAGTCTGTGTACCTAACCTCTGTGTTTGCGGTCTCTGTGCTATTGAGACATGTAATCTTCACCATAGGCTTTTCAGGCGGCTCAGAGGTAAAGAATTTTCCTGCCAAGCAGGAGATGGGGGTTTGATCCCTGGTTCGTTAAGATCCCCTGGAGAAAGAATCAGTAACCCACTCCAGTGTTCTTGCCTGGAGAATTCCATGGACAGAGGAGCCTGGTGGGCTACAATCCATGGGGTCTAAAAGAGTCAGCCACAACTGAGATACTAAACAACAACATCTTTCACCAAAAAAAAACATTGAATAAGGGGACTGGAGAAAGAGAAGTACATCAGTATTCACTCTAAGGCATTTTCCTACAAATTTGTCATATCATTTAATAAGTTATGGCATTGAGAACATTAACTAACTTCTTTTTCTTGCCTAGAAAAACTTCTCAGTGGTATTTGCTAATCATGCTGGGATTATTAATGTCATCATAATCAACTCAAAAACTAAAGAAAAATAAACCACAAACCACTTGGTTTTTTAAATAAAGTTAAGCAACCATTTTTTTTCCTGCTTAAATAACCACCTAGTTTGAGTGTTATTAAGTTGTGGGTCTACTTTGATAATGGCATAAAGCCTGATCCAAAAACAAATGCTAATATGTGACTGCTGGTTTTGTGCTTTATTTCTGAGGAAGCAAGGTGCCAGTCCTATGACTGAACTTCTCTTGTCTTAGATCTCTCTGGATCCAAGCACCGCACATCCTCTATACATTTAATATAAAACACACTGTCCGTTGGGGCTTCCCTGGTAGTTCAGGTGGTAAAGAATCTGCCTGAATGCAAGAGATGCTGATTCCATCCTTGGGTTGGGAAGATCCCTTGAAGAAGGAAATGGCAATTCAGTATTCTTGCCTGGAGAATCCCATGGATGGAGGAGCCTGGCAGGCTACATAGGGTCACACAGAGTCAGACACAACCGAAGCAACTTAGCAGGAACACACTGTGTGCTATAGAAATTCTGGTGAAATTTTAATTCTGGAAGACTTTGAGTGAGTGAGTGGAGAATATTTACAGAATATTTACAGAATTCAGATTATTTTTCATGATATTTCCACTAAAACAGGGTTGAATATTTCTGCCACTGATTTAAATGATATGTTTAGTTTCTCAGCATTATATATATTTGTGTGTTCATTCCCCATCAATTCAACAACTGGACTCAAAATTAGCATTCAAATATATCAACATCAAAGAAAGTACATTTTCTCAGAGTTTTCCATAATGACGAAAACCTTGCATGCAAATATAAAGCTAGATTCTCCCTGAAGTTACATTAGTCATTTGATTTTTAAAAAAGTATAAAACCTTACTTACCATTTTTCTAAGGTTGATTCACAGGCTAATGTGTAAGTTCTTTTATGTCCATCATGAATATAATACAAATGAAAATTTTGAATTAGAAAGTAAATACAGGGATTAAAAAAAGATTATCTGAAAAATCCATTCATTTCATTGGAAGTGCATCATTAAATGGCTTCCCAGGTGGCCCAGTGCTAAAGAATCCAAATGCCAATGCAAGAGATGCTAGTTCGATCCCTGGGTTGGGGGATCCCTGAAGTAGAAAATGGCAACCAAACAGTATCCTTGCCTGCAAAATTCCATGGACAGAGGAGTCTGGCAGGCTACAGTCCATGGGGTCGCAAAGAGTCAGACACGACTGAGCACAGCACAGCACATAATAAATATATATTACTATTTTCCATAAGAGCTTCCCTGGTGGTGCAGAGGTTAAAGCATCTGCCTGCAATGCAGGAGACCTGGGTTCGATCCCTGGATCGGGAAGGTCCCCTGGAGAAGGAAATGCCAACCCACTCCAGTATTCTTGCCTGGAGAATCCCATGGACGGAGGAGCTTGGTGGGCTACAGTCCACGGGTCGTAAAGAGTCGGACATGACTGAGCGACTTCACTTTCACTTTCACTATTTTCCACACAAGGGTTTTTTCTGTTTGGATAATGACAAAGCATAAAGTATAAATTTCAAAACGTTTTCAACTAAAAGCATGATGCATAGGCTTGACAGAGGAACAAGAGAAATTTTGTACACCAGATTAGTGACAGATTAGTTCCATAAACATGTTAATTCTCTGACAGTTGAAGTGCCCCAGTTTATAGCTGAGATACTCAGAGCCAACCAGAAAACAATTTCTTCCAAAATACACAGAAATACCTTGTGAAAACAATTGATGCTAAAATGTAAGAACTGACATGGAATATGTCAGTAGCAGTTAGGAGCATCACATACGCTATTGTATATTTTAGCTTTGATTTTTCAAATATAGGACTGAAAAAAGCTTTTTTTCCCTCATTGCAGTTACCACCAATCATGAAAGGATGAAAATGTCTAGGCATTTCTTAAAGAAGCAATCATTCATCTGATCTCCTTAAAGAAATTTTCTGTCCTCAAATTTGCACCTGTGTATTTGTTGAGTGAACTGCTGTTTGTCAGCCACTGTGCTAGCTGATTGTAGACAAAATGGTATAAGATATGGTACCTGATCTTACAGACAAAAGCTAATATTTATAGGATATAGTCATATATACATGCAAAGTATGATTAAATGTGGCTATAAAACAACCACACATTGTCGGAACGGCTTCTGTCTGGGAAAAAATCCAAAAAATCTTATTTTACATTTTTTATTACAGAGAAATGATTTTAAAATCATGGCTGAAAAAGATAAGATTGAAAAGAATTGAGCCAAAAAACATTTAAAAATGTTTTGAGAATGAAATGTCTGTAGAGTCTTTGAAAAGTTCTGACATGGATATCTAGAAAGTCATGGTTTAGTTGCTTAAGTCGTGTCCAACACTTACGACCCCATAGACTGGGAACCTACCAGGCTCCTCTGTCCACAGGATTCTCCAGGCAAGAATATTGGACTGGGTAGCTACTTCCTTCTCCAGGGTGATCTTCCCAATTCAGGAATCGAACCCAGGCCTCTTGCGTTGCAGGCAGATTTTTTACTGACTGAGCTGCAAGGGAAGCCCAAGAAAGCCATGTGCATGTGTAAGTCTGTGAGCCTGTCAAAGAAAGACATGAGAAAGCTCTAATATTTCTCCCTGGGCTGGCTTTGAGATTGTTTGAAAGCCAGAGCAAAAGGCACAGTTGCTAACTGCCATTTGAGGCATGAAAGTCATGCCTTAACATACACGCAAAGCCCCTTAGCAAAGGACAGGAAATGTATTGGTTCAAAGAATTTAAGGAAATTTTTGATCAGTCATTAACTGACCACTAAGTTAACCAAACCGTCTAGTCAAAGCTATGGTTTTTCCAGTAGTCATGTATGGATGTGAGAGTTGAACCATAAAGAAAGCTGAACACTGAAGAACTGATACTTTTAAACTATGGTGTTGGTGAAGACTCTTGAGAGTCCCTTGGACTGCAAGGAGATCCAACCAGTCAATCCTAAAGAAAATCAGTCCTGAATATTCATTGGAAGGACGGATGCTGAAGCTGAAACTCCAATACTTTGGCCACCTGTTGAAAAGAACTGACTCATTGGAAAAGACCCTGATGCTAGGAAAGATTGAAGGCGGGAGGAGAAGGGGATGACAGCGTGAGATAGGTGGATGGCATCACCGATTCAATGGACATGATTTTGAGCAAGCTCCGGGAGTTGGTGATAGGAAAGCCTGGCATGCTGCAGTCCACGGGGTCACAAAGCGTCAGACACGACTAAGCAATTGAAATGAAGTTAACCAAGCAGAGATGTCAGTGGCTGCACATAACAAAGATTATGTATTTTAGAGAATTAGCTAAGAAAGTCATTAAACAAAGAGCAACAATAGAAACTGATGGTAAAGCAGGAGTATAATTTCCAGAAAATACAATGTATAGTAAATTGCAACAATATATCCATGTTAATGCCTTGGGGATGGAGGAAGTTCCTGAAATCCTGAAGTGTATACTTTTCTATCCCCCAGCACCATCAAGGAACTAAAGCCATTATGCCTGTTTTTCCTCCTTGCCAGTCATGACTGGAAGCCCACTCTTGCTCTCCCACTCTTTTCTCCAAAACTTTCTGGCTTTTGAAGATCATGTGATAAAAATGATGCTGCTTGTAAATGCTCATTTTTGCTGTGCTCTATGGATCCCAGATCATCATCCTACATTTCTCGATGACTTTAGCTCATGGATCAATATCATTCTCCCATAGGATTGAGATTTCCTTCTTAAAACAAAACAAAAAAAAAACACTTTATTTTGTATTGGAGTATAGCCGATTAACAATGTTCTGATAGTTTCAGATGGACAGCAAAGGGACTCAGCCTTACATGTACATGTATCCATTCCCCCCAAATCCCCCTCCCATCCAGACTGCCACATAACAGTGAGCCGAGCTCCCTGTGCTCTACAGTAGGGCTTTGTTGGTTATCCATGTTAAGTATAGCAGAGTGTACATGTCCATCCCAAACTCCCTAACTATCCCATCCCCTCACTCTTCCCCCATGGCAACCATAAGTTTGTTCTTTAAGGCTGTTTCTGTTTTCTAAGTTCATTGGTATCATTTCTTTTCAGATTCCACATATAAGGGATGTCTTACAAGATTTCTTCCTCTCTGTCTGACTTACTTCACTCAGTATGGCAGTCTCTAGGCCTATTCATGTTACGGCAAATGGCGTTATTTCCTTCTTTTTAATGGCTGAATAATATTCCATTGCATATATGTACCACACCCTCTTGATCTGTTCCTCTGTTGACAGACATTTAGGTTGCTTCCATGTTGTCCCTGAGCTTCCCCCAACGGTGTAAAGAATCTGCCTGCAATGCAGCAGACCAGGGTTCGATCCCTGGGTTAGGAAGTTCCCCTGGAGGAGGGCATGGCAATCCACTCCAGTATTCTTGCCTGGAGAATCCCAAGGACAAAGGAGCCTGGCAGGCTACAGTCCATAGGGTCGCAAAGAGTCAGACACAGCTGAAGCAACTGAACACCCAGGATGTGTGTTGTCATTATTGTAAACAGCACTGTAATGAACACTGGGGTGCACGCATCCTTTTGGGCCATCTTTTTCTCTCTGCTCAGTGCTCAGCCTGCAGCCATGATCATCAACAAAAGCCCTGACTGTAATGCCTGGAAATAAACAACCAGAGACTTGGAGACATTCATCTGACCAAAGCTGCTGCTTCTACTTGAAAAATGAAAGATGAAAGGTCTTTTTGTTCTATAATGGAGAGGCCCACTGAAGATGAGCATCAGTGCCTACTTGTATTATTTATACCCTTGCTCTCTTAAACAAATGAAATGCATTGACTATGTGGTACCCACTCACATTCCCCACAATGTCTTGTAAATAAACCAACCAACTGACAAATATAAATAAATAAATAAGCCAAAGGAGTGGGAGGTCCCAGGGTAAACAAACAAAAAATTGCAGCTCCCACAGTAGAGTCAACTCTGGTCCATAGCAATTCAGATTTACTTTTTGTGAACTGCCTCCAAGAGATGGACTTCGTGTGCTACCCTAAGGTGGCATTGTGTGATTTTTCTAGCTTAGTTTAATTTCAGTTCTGAATACAAGTCATTATCAAAATACACAGGACTGAGTTTGCCCTAGCAGAAGAGCACTATTCACTAATTACAGGTTTAATGTTAAATTAGGTCCTGTTTCTCTGCAGCAGTGAAGTAATCAGAGGAGAGTCCCATGCCTCTATTAAACATTTACATTAGAGCTGCCTAATTATGCCAGGATTTGTTTGGGTATCACTGGCAGATGTTATGAAAGCCTGTGGGAAAATGCAATTGCCATTTTGTAAGAGATGGGCACCTTGATATCAGAGCAGGGGGCATGAGTGCACATGTAGGTCAAAAGACACACCAGGTTTTCTTAAGTATAATTCAGTAAAATGGATCATCTGAGCACCTGTGATGAAGCTACTTGTCATTCATCTGCCTCAGGAAAATATTGTAAAGGTTCACAAACGAAGTCCAGTAAACCTGAAAACTTCCACACTTGTGTGTTATGGAAACAGAAGGTTATGTAAATTATCATCATCAGAGTTTTTAAATCTCATTTTTAAAAAATAGTGAACCTACTTGAATCTCCATTGTGCCAACTGATAATACATTTCCGAGGCCTTCTTCATACAACATAAGGCATGAGATTTGAGAGACTATGAGACTGTGCTTGTTTTAAGCCCTGGTGGTTTGTAGTTGAGTGGGTGGCACCCTGCCAACCATGTCTACAGAACAAAGGAGTGAACAGAGCCGGCTCTGTTTTCTGTTTTTCTTCCCACACTGGGGTACTTGGGGGGCAGGGTGGTAAACTATGGGCCAGACAAGTGACAGATGGCATGTTTACTCCAGTGAGACTTGCCAGTCAGGAGGCTCTTCCCGCCCCTCATGCTCGGGAGCTGCCGTAGCTCCACATCCTCCCAAGATTGCTCCAGGAAGGCTTGCCTGAATGGACGACCTTGGCACTAACCCTGAATCTGGCAGATGGCCTTCCTTGACTTACCGTAGTTCGGGGTTATCATCGGATATTTCCTCGCTCTAGGAGGTATTCCAGGACATTAAAACTACTTCCCAGCAGTACTAAGTAGTTCTTAGACTCCCAGCACGGACCTTCCCTTTCTTTGAAGTCAGATTACTCCTGAAAAAAAAAACAAATTACGTTTACAGCTGGGAGAATAAAATTCTTCCTTATAGGCAATTTTGGGAAAAATCTAATGATGTGATTCCACTTCCCTTCCAGCCTACCTTCCCATGTCGCTGGCTTCCTACTCTATCGTTCCTGCCATGCTCTTGTCATTATCCCCCTTCCTACCCCACTCAGAGCTTGTTCCTCTGATTTTACAGATATGAAAGAGAAAATTCCTTGAAGACAGTGGCTGATATGTTCCCAGCCTCTAGCACTATGCTAGGATATAATAGGATGTAATAAATGCTTACTGAATAAGTTTTGAAAGGGCTATATGAAATCGAGAAAATAAGGAGAAAGAATCAGGACTGTCTGTGTAACAAAATGTATATTCCCAAAGGCAGCAATGGAGATGCAGACATAGAGAACAGACTTACAGACACGGCAGGTTGGGGAGTAGGAAGGAGAGGATGGGATGAATGGAGAGAGTAGCATGGAAACATACACTACCGTATGTAAAATAGATAGCCAGTGGGAATTTGCTGTATGCCTCAGGGAACTCAAACTGGGGCTCTATGACGACCTAGAGGGGTGGGATGGGGTGGGAGATGGGAAGGAGGCTCAAGATGAAGGAGACATATGTATACCTATAACTGAGCCATGTTGGTGCATGGCAGAAACCAACACAATATTGTAACTATTCTTCAATTAAAAATAAATAGTTAAGAAAAAATACAACAGCAAAAAAATACAAGAGCTCCAGGTATTAAATGTCTACACTCCTCTTCAATCTGTTGTTGCTCTTCCCATCAAAAGGTACAGCCTCTCTCTTGATCCACCTGGAATCTGGACTGACTCTGTAGGTGTCTTTGGCCCATTGAACATAAGCTAAGGTACATCCTCTCCATTACAAAGCCTTGTCCTTAAAAGATTCTGCAGATTCAGCTCTTTCTCTCTTGAAAAACTGAAGCCAGTGAAGCTTAGAAAAAGCTAAGTATAGCTTCCTGATGGTGTTGGTTTAGTCACTAAGTCGTGTCCGACTCTTGCAACCCCATGGACTGTAGCCTGCCAGGCTCCTCTGTCCATGGGGATCTCCAGGCAAGAATCTTGGAGTGGGCTGCCATTTCCTCCTCCAGGGGATTTTCTTAACCCAGGGATCAAACCTGGGTCCACCTGCATTGCAGACAGATTCTTCACCATCTGAGCCACCCTTATTCCACAGACAATTTGAAGCTAAGATGAGCTGAACTACCAAATGCCACACGGCTAGACAATGGTAGAATCAGGATTCAAATCCAGGCATGTAACACATTTTATTCATGTTTTTCAAATTTTTTTCAGCAGAGAATGCCTTTTATTGAAACAATACCCAGATCCCTAATACACTAAATTGACAAACTTAACTAGTGTGGTTTGACTGGTGTATGGATGCTGAGAAACCCCCACAGAGCCCTGGGATCTGGGGACTAAGCAAAGATTACTCATTCACTAAGATCCTACATGGTGTGCATGGAATGACTCAGCAGTATCAAGGGCACAGAGCTCTTAGGGAAAATATAAAGTGACAGAAATGGAAGAGCTGCACAGTTGGGAGCCCCTAGAAGGCTTTTCATTGTCAGTTCATCTAGAACAAGCTCCTCCCACTTCCACTGAATCATTTATATTGTGAGCAGAAGGCCCCTTCACCCAGCTTCCTAAGAGAAAAGAAAAGTGTGGGTCATCCACTCTCCAGCCAGGTTGGCTACCAGAGAAGACATGTGAGAAAGATGATCAGCAGCAAGAAATTGCCCCAAGGAGATGTTTTGAAATAGGCTGTGTGCAGACACACACACACACACACACACACACACACACACACACACACACACACACACACACACACACAGGGCTCCTCCAAGGGGTTTGATCCAATAGCACCACCACTCAGGAAATGAGGCTGTGTACCCAGCCCCTCACCTGGATGACTGAAGGTCTGAAGGTGTAGCACTACCTGGTTTGCTGTTCAGTTGCTCAGTCATATCCGACTCTTTGCGACCCCATGGAAGGCAGAACACCAGGCTTCCCTGTCCTCCACTATCTACCAGAACTTGCTAAATTTCATGTCATTGAGACAGTGTTACCATCTAACCACCTTATCCTTTGCAACCCTCTTCTCCTTTTGCCTTCAACCTTCCCCAGCATCAAGCTTTTTTCCAATGAGTTGGCTCTTCACATCAGGTAGCCAAAGTATTGGAGCTTCAGCATCAGTCCTTCCAGTGAATATTAAGGGTGGATTTCCTTGAGGTTGGATCTCCTTGCTGACCAAGGGATTCTCAAGAGTCTTCTCCAACACTACAGTTCAAAAGCATCAATTCTTCGGCTTTCAGCTTTCTTTATAGCCCAACTCTCACATTCATACATGACTGCTGGAAAACCCATAGATTTGATTAGACAGACCTTTCTTAGCAAAGTAACATCTTTGCTTTTTAATATGCTGCTTAGGTTTGTCATAGCTTTTCTTCCATCAGCACTAACCTTCAGTTCAGTTCAGTCGCTCAGTCGTGTCCGACTCTTTGCGACCCTGTGTACCGCAGCAAACCAGCCTCCCTGTCCATCACCAACTCCTGGAGTTTGCCCAAACTCATGTCCATTGAGTCGGTGATGCCATCCAACCATCTCCTCCTCTGTTGTCCCCTTCTCCTTCTTCCCTCAATCTTTCCCAGCATCAGGGTCTTTTCCATTGAGTCAGCTCTTCACATAAGGTGACCAAAGTATTGGAGTTTCAGCTTCAACATCACTCCTAACAATGAACACCCAGGACTGATCTCCTTTAGGATGGACTGGTTGGATTTCCTTGCAGTCCAAGGGACTCTTAAAGGTCTTCTCCAACACCACAGTTCAAAAGCATCAATTTCAGCACTCAGCTTTCTTTATAGTCCAGCTCTCACAACCATATATGACTACTGGAAAAACCATTGCCTTGACTAGAGGGAACTTTGTTGACAAGAAATGTCTCTGCTTTTTAATATGCTGTCTAGGTTGGTCATAACTTTCCTTCCAAGGAGTAAGTGTCTTTTAATTTCATGGCTGCAATCATAATCTGCAGTGATTTTGGAGCCCTAAAAAATAAAGTCTCTCACTGTTTCCAATGATTCTCCATCTATTTGCCATGAAGTAATGGGACCGGATGCTATGGTCTTAGTTTTCTGAATGTTGAGCTTTAAGCCAACTTTATCACTCTCCTCTTTCACTTTAATCAAGAGGCCCTTTAGTTCTCCTTCACTTTCTGCCATAAGGGTGGTATCATCTGCATATCTGAGGTGATTGATATTTCTCTCGGCAATCTTGATTCCAGCTTGTTCTTCCTCCAGCCCAGCGTTTCTCATGATGTACTCTGCATAGAAGTTGAATAAGCAGGGTGACAATATACAGCCTTGACGTACTCCTTTTCCTATTTGGAACCAGTCTGTTGTTCCATGTCCAACTGTTGCTTCCTGACCTGCATACAGATTTCTCAGGAGGCAGGTCAGGTGGTCTGGTATTCCCATCTCTTTCAGAATTTTCCAGGGTTTCTTTTGATCCACGCAGTCAAAGGCTTTGGCATAGTCAACAAAGCAGAAATAGATGTTTTCTGGAACTCTTCCTTTTTCGATGATCCAACGGATGTTGGCAAATTGATCTCTGGTTCCTCTGCCCTTTCTAAATTCAGCTTGAACATCAGGAAGTTGATGGTTCACGTACTATTGAAGTCTGGGTTAGAGAATTTTGAGTCTTATTTTGCTAGCATGTGAGATGAGTGCAATTGTGGGGTAGTTTGAGCATTCTTTGGCTTTGCCTTTCCTAGGAGTTGAAATGAAAACTGACCTTTTCCAGTCCCTTGGCCACTGCTGAGTTTTCCAAATTTGCTGGCATATTGAGGGCAGCACTTTCACAGCATCATCTTTCAGGATTTGAAGTAGCTCAACTGGAATCCCATCACCTCCACTAGCTTTGTTCATAGTGATGCTTTCTAAGGCCCACTTGACTTCATATTCCAGGATGTCTGGCTCTAGGTGAGTGATCACACCATCATGATTATCTAGGTTGAGAATATCTTTTTGTACAGTTCTGTGTATTCTTGCCATGTCTTCTTAATATCTTCTGCTTCTGTTAGGTCCATACCATTTCTGTTCTTTATCAAGCCCATCTTTGCATGAAATGTTCCCTTGGTATCTCTAATTTTCTTGAAGAGATCTCTCGTCTTTCCCATTCTATTGTTTTCCTCTGTTTCTCTGCATTGATCACTGAGGAAGGCTTTCTTATCTCTCCTTGCTATTCTTTGGAATTATGCATTCAAATGAGTATATCTTTCCTTTTCTCCTTTGCTTTTCACTTCTCTTCTTTTCACAGGTATTTGTAAGGCCTCCTCAGACAGCCATTTTTCCTTTTTGCATTTCTTTTTCTTGGGGATGGTCTTGCTCCATTCTCCTGTACAGTGTCACGAACCTCTGTCCATAGTTCATCAGGCACTCTGTCTATCAGATCTAGTCCCTTAAATCTATTTCTCACTTCCACTGTATAATC
Organism: Budorcas taxicolor; assembly: GCF_023091745.1. Taxonomy (NCBI): domain Eukaryota; kingdom Metazoa; phylum Chordata; class Mammalia; order Artiodactyla; family Bovidae; genus Budorcas; species Budorcas taxicolor. The sequence continues at coordinate 40,588,860 of NC_068923.1, read as the reverse complement.
ATAAGGGATTTGATTTAGGCCATATCTGAATGGTCTAGTGGTTTTCCCCACTTTCTTCAATTTAAGTCTGAATTTGGCAATAAGGAGTTCATCATCTGAGCCATAGTCAGCTCTCAGTCTTGTTTTTGCTGACTGTATAGAGCTTGTCCATCTTTGGCTGCAAAGAATATAATCAATCTGATTTCGGTGTTGGCCATCTGCTGACATCCATGTGTAGAGTCTTCTCTTGTGTTTTTGGAAGAGGGTGTTTGCTATGACCAGTGTGTTCTCTTGGCAAAACTCTATTGGCCTTTGCCTTGCTTCATTCTGTACTCCTAGGCCAAATTTGCCTGTTACTTACCTGGTGGCTCAGACAGTAAAGCGTCTGCCTGCAGTATGGTAGACCCAGGTTCGATCCCTGGGTTGGGAAGATCTCCTGGAGAAAGAAATGGCAACCCACTCCAGTACTCTTTCCTGGAGAATCCCACGGATGGAGGAGCCTGTTAGGCTACAGTCCACAGGGTCGCAAGAGTCAGACATGACTGAGCGAGTGCTTTGCTTTTGCCAGGTGTTTCTTGACTTCCTGCTTGTGCATTCCAGTCCCCTATAATGAAAAGGGCATCTTTTGGGGGTGTTAGTTCTCAAAGGTCTTGTAGGTCTTCACAGAACTGTTCAACCTCAGCTTCTTCAGTGTTACTGGTCAGGGCATAGACTTGGCTTACCATGATATTGAATGGTTTGCCTTGGAAATGAACAGATTATTCTGTCATTTCGGAGGATAACCTTACACTGCCTTTATTCAGAGCATCCTACTTGGGCGTTGCCAACTTTTTACTTGACATTGCTGTCATCTTTGGGTCTCAGTGGTCTATGTCAACCTCTGTTTCCATTTCATTTTCAATGCCTTTCTCAACTTCAGCAGTTCTGATGTTTAATGATGGAAATGGTCATTTTCTTGGAAGCTGGAATTTTCAGATTACCTTTGAGAACTGTCATTTTACTGAAAGAGGCTTTGCTGCTCAATGAGGGCTCAGAGAATTTAGTTGGGTTTCTTTGATGCACATATGTAAACGGTCATCCCTGTGGCCTGGTAATTAGACGTTTTGGATGATTACTTCATAGAACTGTGTTGGTGCTCATAGTTCTCAGGAAGGGAAGCTGCTGACCCTCCATCCTGTACTCTGAATGACAGACTTTGGCAGGTACTGCTTCTCAGGTGGTTCAGTGGTTAAGAATCCGCCTGCCAATGCAGGAGATGCGGGTTCAATCCCTGGGTCAGGAAGATGCCCTGTAGAAGGGGGTGGCGATCCATACCAGTATTCTTGCCTAGAAAATACCATAGACAGAGCAACCTGGCAGGCTACAGTCCAAGGGGTCACACAGAGTCAGACATGACTGGGAGACTGAGCACACACAGTGCAAGACCTAGTAGTCCATGTGCACAGTTTTTATATTTTTTCTGTAATCATTTACTAAGGTGAACCCAACAAATCAGAGGAAAAGATATACAGTTTTGCTGAGAAAGAAATGTAAAATGAGTTCATAATATGAGATATGCATTGTAACTTCCTTTTTGAGATTCAGTTTCCAAACATCCCTGAAACCAGTAGCAGTCAATATTCCAGATTTATTAAAGCTGGGAGATGTAGAGGGGAAATATGTGCATACATGAAGTACACAAATTTTTAAATTCGACTTCTTCATCAATGTAGTACACTTCTAAAATAGGCCATATAACATATATTTGATCCTTTACTAAAGTGCTTTTTTCACTTTGAAGCAACATATCTTGGGAAATGTCAAAGCTTCTTTAAAAACATTTTTCATGTACCTTAGCTGGGAATTCTTCCAAACTGCTCTGCTCACCTATAATCCACACCTGTTCTGTAAACAACCATGACAGTTTGCTTGGAACATATGCATCAGCTTGAATTCTAAAGTGACCTCAAGTGATTTTTTCATCAGAAAGAGAAAATAAGGAAAACATCAAGCCTATTAAAATAGTAATAGAACTTATACAAAGTTATGTTGCTTATGGAAGAGAAAAACACTGCCTTAGATTAAAACATTTCTTTTAGTGGAAAATTTAGAAGCAGCAAATTTAGTTTAAAAATTTTTAATAGAATCCTACAGTAGAAATTCAGAGGTAATTATTCCTATCAAAAAATCACTGTGCAGTTCACTGAAGATTTTTGCTGTAATTTAATAGGTACAGCTCCTATCAAACTTAAAATATTATGTAAGATATAAAACTGAAGATAAGATAGAAGTACATCTATATGAACTCTAGAAAGAATATATCTGAATAAATCTAATCTATGGTGAAGCACTGTCAAGCACATCAGTGGTTGTCTGGCTTTGAGAATAGATGTATAGGGAATAATCCCTTGAATCTATTTCTCACTTCCACTGTATAATCATAAGGGATTTGATTTAGGTCATACCTGTATGGTCTAATGGATTTCCCTACTTCGATTTAAGTCTGAATTTGACAATAAGGCATTCATGATCTGAGCCAGTCAGCTCCTGGTCTTTTTCTTGACTGTATACAGTGTCTCCATCTTTGGCTGCAAAGAATGCAATCAATCTGATTTCGGTGTTGGCCATCTGCTGACATCCCTGTGTAGAGTTTTCTCTTGTCTTGTTGGAAGAGAGTGTTTGCTATGACCAGTTGCGTTCTCTTGGCAGAACTCTATTAGCCTTTGCCCTGCTATATGCCATATTCCAAGGCCAAATTTGCCTATTACTCAGGTATTTCTTGACTTCCTACTGTTGCATTCCAGTCCCCTATAATGAAACAGACATCTATTTTGGGTGTTAGTTCTAGAAGGTCTTCATCAGTTCAGTTCAGTTAAGTTCAGTCGCTCAGTCGTATCCGACTCTGCAGCCCCATGAATTGCAGCACGCCAGGCCTCCCTGTCCATCACGATCTCCCGGAGTTCCCTCAGACTCACGTCCATTGAGTCAGTGATGCCATCCAGCCATCTAATCTCTGTCATCCCCTTCTCCTCCTGCCCCCAATCCCTCCCAGCATCAGAATATTTTCCAATGAGTCAACTGTTCCCATGAGGTGGCCAAAGTACTGGAGTTTTCAGCTTCAGCATCATTCCTTCCAAAGAAATCCCAGGGTTGATCTCCTTCAGAATGGATTCGTTGGATGTCCTTGCAGTCCAAGGGACGCTCAAGAGTCTTCTCCAACACCACAGTTCAAAAGCATCAATTCTTTGGTGCTCAGCCTTCTTCACAGTCCAACTCTCACATCCATACAAGACCACTGGAAAAACCATAGCCTTGACTAGACAGACCTTAGTCGGCAAAGTAATGTCTCTGCTTTTCAATATGCTATCTAGGTTGGCCATAACTTTTCTTCCAAGGACTAAGCATCTTTTAATTTCATGGCTGCAATCACCATCTGCAGTGATTTTAGAGCCCCCCAAAATGAAGTCTGACACTGTTTCCACTGTTTCCCCATCTATTTCCCATGAAGTGATGGGACCAGATGCCATGATCTTCGTTTTCTGAATGTTGAGCTTTAAGCCAACCTTTTCAGTCTCCTCTTTTACTTTCATCAAGAGGCTTTTTAGTTCCTCTTCACTTTCTGCCATAAGGGTGGTGTCACCTGCATATCTGAGATGATTGATATTTCTCCCAGCAATCTTGATTCCAGCTTGTGTTTCTTCCAGTCCAGGGTTTCTCATGATGTACTCTGCATAGAAGTTAAATAAGCAGGGTGACAATATACAGCCTTGACATACTCCTTTTCCTATTTGGAACCAGTCTGTTGTTCCATGTCCAGTTCTAACTGTTGCTTCCTGACCTGCATACAGATTTCTCAAGAGGCAGGTCAGGTGGTCTGGTATTCCCATCTCTTTCAGAATTTTCCACAGTTTATTGTGATCCACACAGTCAAAGGCTTTGGCATAGTCAAGAAAGCAGAAATAGATGTTTTTCTGGAACTCTCTTGCTTTTTCAATGATCCAGCAGATGTTGGCAATTTGATCTCTGGTTCCTCTGCCTTTTCTAAAACCAGCTTGAACATCAGGGAGTTCACGGTTCAAGTATTGCTGAAGCCTGGCTTGGAGAATTTTGAGCATTACTTTACTAGCATGTGAGATGAATGCAATTGTGCGGTAGTTTGAGCATTCTTTATAGAACCATTCAACGTCAGCTTCTTTAGCATTACTGGTCAGGGCATAGACTTGGATTACTGTGACATTGAATGGTTTGCCTTGGAGATGAACAGAGATCATTCTGTTGTTTTTGAGATTGCATCCAAGTACTGCATTTTAGACTCTTTTGTTGAACATGATGGCTACTCCATTTCTTCTAAGGGATTCTTGCCCACAGTAGTAGATATAATGGTCTGAGTTAAATTCACCCATTCCAATCCATTTTAGGTTGCTGATTCCTAAAATGTCAATGTTCATTCTTGCCATCTCCCATTTGACCCCTTCCAATTTGCCTTGATTCATGGATCTTGATTCATGCCTGGGATCTTTTGAGGGAGGTCACCATTATCTTCATTACCTCCATCATAGTTTGGCCCCAGGTAAATAGCAGGGAGGGAACACAGCTCCACCCATCAATAGAAAATTGGTTTAAAGATTTACAGAGCATGGCCCTGCCCATCAGAACAAGACCCAGTATCCCCCTCAGTCAGTCTATACCATCAGGAAGCTTTCATAAGCCTCTTAACCTTCATCAGAGGGCAGACAGGCTGAAAATCACCATCACAGAAAACTAACCAATCTGATCACATGGACCACAGCCTTGTCTAACTGAAAGAAACTATGCGACATGCTGCGTAGGGCCACCCAAGACGAATGGGTCATGGTGGAGAGTTCTGACAAAATGTGGTCCACTGGAGAAGGCAATGGAAAACCACTTCAGTTTTCCTGTCTTGAGAACCCCATGAACAGTATGAAATGGCAAAAAGATAGGACACTGAAAGAAGAACTCCCCGGGTTGGTAGGTGCCCAATATTCTACTGGAGATCAGAGGAGAAATAACTTCAGAAACAATGAAGAGATGGAGTCAAAGCAAAAAACAACACCCAGTTGTGGATATTACTGGTGATGGAAGCAAGGTCTGATGCTATAAAGAGCAATACTGCATAGGAACCTGGAATGTTAGGTCCATGAATCAAGGCAAACTGGAAGTGATCAAACAGGAGATGGCAAGAATGAATATCGATGTTTCAGGAATCAGTGAACTAAAATGGACTGAAATGGGTGAATTTAACTCAGATGACCATTATATCTACTATTGTGGGCAAGAATCCCTTAGAAGAAATGGAGTAGGCATCATAGACAACAAAGGAGTCCAAAATGCAGTACTTGGATGCAATCTCAAAAACAACAGAATGATCTCTGTTCATCTCCAAGGCAAGCCATTCAATATCACAGCAATCCAAGACTATGCCCCGACCAGTAATGCTGAAGAAGCTGAAGTTGAATGGTTCTAAGAAGATCTTCTTAGATCTAGTCAAGGCTATGGTTTTTCCTGTGGTCATGTATGGATGTGAGAGTTGGATTGTGAAGAAGGCTGAGTGCCGAAGAATTGCTGCTTTTGAACTGTGGTGTTGGAGAAGACTCTTAAGAGTCCCTTGGACTGCAAGGAGATCCAACCAGTCCATTCTAAAGGAGATCAGCCCTGGGATTTCTTTGGAAGGAATGATGCTGAAGCTGATAACTCCAGTACTTTGGCCAGCTCATGAGAAGAGTTGACTCATTGGAAAATATTCTGATGCTGGGAGGGATTGGGGGCAGGAGGAGAAGGGGACGACCAAGGATGAGATGGCTGGATGGCATCGCTGACTCGATGGACGTGAGTCTGAGGGAACTCCGGAAGATGGTGATGGACGGGGAAGCCTGGCGTGCTGCGATTCATGGGGTCGCAAAGAGTCGGATACGACTGAGTGACTGAACTGAACTGAACTGAACTGAAGAAGATCTTCTAGAACTAACACCCAAAAAAGATGTCCGTTTCATTATAGGGGACTGGAATGCAACAGTAGGAAGTCAAGAAATACCTGAGAAACAGGCAAATTTGGTCTTGGAGTACGAAATGAAGCAGGGCAAAGGCCAATAGAGTTTTGCCAAGAGAACACACTGGTCATAGAAAACACCCACTTCCCACAACACAAGAGAAGACTCTACACATGGATGTCAGCAGATGGCCAACACCGAAATCAGACTGATTATATTCTTTGCAGCCAAAGATGGAAAAGCTCTATACAGTCAGCAAAAACAAGATTGAGAGCTGACTGTGGTTCAGATGATGAACTCCTTATTGCCAAATTCAGACTTAAATTGAAGAAAGTGGGGAAAACCACTAGACCATTCAGATATGATCTAAATCAAATCCCTTATGATTATACAGTGGAAGTGAGAAATAGATTTAAGGGACTAGATTTGATAGACAAAATGCTTGCTGAACTATGGACAGAGGTTCGTGACACTACAGGAGAATGGAGCAAGACCATCCCCAAGAAAAAGAAATGCAAAAAAGAAAAATGGCTGTCTGAGGAGGCCTTACAAATACCTGTGAAAAGAAGAGAAGTGAAAAGCAAAGGAGAAAAGGAAAGCTATGCTCATTTGAATGCATAGTTCCAAAGAATAGCAAGGAGATATAAGAAAGCCTTCCTCAGTGATCAGTGCAAAGAAATAGAGGAAAATAATAGAATGGGAAAGACGAGAGATCTCTTCAAGAAAATTAGAGATACCAAGGGAACATTTCATGCAAAGATGGCGTCAATAAAGAACAGAAATGGTATGGACCTAACAGAAGCAGAAGATATTAAGAAGACATGGCAAGAATACACAGAAGAACTGTACAAAAAAGATCTTCAAGACCCAGATAATTATGATGGTGCGATCACTCACCTAGAGCCAGACATCCTGGAATGTGAAGTTAGTGGGCCTTAGAAAGCATCACTATGAACAAAGCTAGTGGAGGTGATGGGATTCCAGTTGAGCCATTTCAAATCCTAAAAGGTGATGCTGTGAAAGTGCTGCACTCAATATGCCAGCAAATTTGGAAAACTCAGCAGCGGCCAAGGGACTGGAAAAGGTCAGTTTTCATTTCAACTCCTAGGAAAGGCAATGCCAAAGAATGCTCAAACTACCCCACAACTGCACTCATCTCACATGCTAGCAAAATGAGACTCAAAATTCTCTAAGCCAGACTTCAATAGTACGTGAACCACCAAATTCCAGATGTTCAAGCTGAATTTAGAAAGGGCAGAGGAACCAGAGATCAATTTGCCAACATCTGCTGGATTATCGAAAAAGCAAGAGAGTTCCAGACAACATCTATTTCTGCTTTGTTGACTATGCCAAAGCCTTTGACTGTGTGGATCACAATAAACTGTGGAAAATTCTGAAAGAGGTGGGAATACCAGACCACCTGACCTGCCTCCTGAGACATCTGCATGCAGGTCAGGAAGCAACAGTTAGAACTGGACATGAAACAACAGACTGGTTCCAAATTGAGAAGAGTATGTATATTGTCACCCTGCTTATTTAACTTCTATGCAGAGTACATCATAAGAAATAGTGGACTGGATGAAGCACATGCTGTGACCAAGATTGTCAGGAGAAACATCAATAATCTCAGATATGCAAATGACACAACCCTTATCGCAGAAAGCAAAGAGGAACTAAAGCCTCTCGATGACAATGAAACAGGAGAATGAAAATGTTGGCTTAAAACTAAACATTCAGAAAATGAAGATCATGGCATCTGGTTCCATCACTTTGTGGTAAATAGATGGGGAAACAGTGGAAAAAGTGAGAGACTTTATTTTTTAGGGCTCCAAAATCACTGCAGACAGTCACTGCAGCCATGAAATTAAAAGACGCTTACTCCTTGGAAGAAAAGTTATGACCAACCTGGACCGTATATTGAAAAGCAGAGACATTACTTTGCCAACAAATTTCCATCTAGACAAAGCTCTGGTTTTTCCAGTAGTCATTTATGGATGTGAGAGCTGGACTATAAAGAAAACTGAGCATCGAAGAATTGATGCTTTTGAACTGTGGTGTTGGAGAATCTTGAGAGTCCCTTGGCCTGCAAGGAGATCCAACCAGTCCATCCTAAAGAAAATCAGCCCTCAATATTCATTGGAAGGACTGATGCTGAAGCTGAACCTCCAGTACTTTGGCCACCTGATGTGAAGAACTGACTCACTGGAAAAGATCCTGATGCTGGGAAAAATTGAGGCGGGAGGAGAAGGGGATGACAGAGGATGAGATGGTTGGATGGCATCACTGACTCGATGGACTTGAGCTTAAATAAGCTCAGGGAGTAGGTGCTGGACAAGGAAATATGGCATGCTGCAGTCCATGGGGTTACAAAGAGTTGGACACGACTGAGCGACTGAACTGAACTGAACTATAGGAAATAATTGGGGAGGGGCCCAAGTGAACTGTTGAGGGTGATAAAAAAAAAAACAGTCTTCTGTATCTTCACTGCAGTGACAGTTCCATACATGCATACATTTGTCAAAATCCACTGAATATTAAAAGGGGTACATTTTATTGAATGTGAATTAGGCTTAATAAGAATAACCCTCCCTCCAAAGGACAAAACAAAAATATGCACAATATTAAACCAAGATATATCTCTGACTTAATTCTGAGAATCATACATGAAATCTTTTTAATATCTCCCCAAATTCTCCATATTTATTATTTTTATTTCTCTTCCCTGCCATGCTCCATTACTGACCTCTACTGAGCATTAAGTAGATTTTACCAAAAAAACAGGAGTCTTTTCTTAATAGGTTTCCTTCCTACTAGTTAGCTATTCCCTTTCCAGGTGATCTTCTCTACCCAGGGATCTAACCCAGGTCTCCTGCATTGCAGGCAGATTCTTTACTCTCTGAGTCATCAGGGAAGCCCCTACTCATTACTATTTCTTCACACATATATGTGCTTATTAAAACATTTCATCTAACTCATATGGTTCTGACAGAATGTGGTCAACTGGAGAAGGGAATAGCAAACCACTTCAGTATTCTTGCCTTGAGAACCCCATGAACAGTATGAAAAGACAAAATGATAGGATACTGAAAGAGGGACTCCCCAGGTCAGTAGGTGCCCAATATGCTACCAGAGGTCACTGGAGAAATAACTCCAGAAAGAATGAAGTGATGGAGCCAAAGCAAAAACAATACCCAGTTTTGATGTGACTGGTGATAGAACCAAAGTCCCATGCTGTAAAGAGCAATATTGCATAAGAACCTGGAATGTTAGGTCCATGAATCAAGGCAAATTGGAAGTGGTCAAACAGGAGATGGCAAGAGTGAACGTCGACATTCTAGGAATCAGTGAACTAAAACAGACTGGAATGGGTGAATTTAACTCAGATGACCATTATATCTCCTACTGCGGACAGGAATCCCTCAGAAGAAATGGAGTAGCCATCATGGTCAACAAAAGAGTCCAAAATGCAGTACTTGGATGCAATCTCAAAAATGACAGAATGATCTCTGTTCATTTCCAAGGCAAACCATTCAATATCACAGTAATCCAAGTCTATGCCCCAACTAGTAATGCTGAAGAAGCTGAAGTTGAATGGTTCTATGAAGACCTACAAGACCTTTTAGAACTAACACCCAAAAAAGATGTCTTTTTCATTATAGGGGACCGGAATGCAAAAGTAGGAAGTCAAGAAACACCTGGAGTAACAGGAAAATTTGGCATTGGAATACGGAATGAAGCAGGGCAAAGACTAATAGAGTTTTGCCAAGAAAACGCACTGGTCATAACAAACACCCTGTTCCAACAACACAAGAGAAGACTCTACACACGGACATCACTAGATGGTCAACACCAAAATCAGATTGATTATATTCTTTGCAGCCAAAGATGGACAAGCTCTATACAGTCAACAAAAACAAGACCAGGAGCTGACTGTGGCTCAGATCATGAACTCCTTATTACCAAATTCAGACTGAAACTGAAGAAAGTAGGAAAAACCGCTAGACCATTCAGGTATTACCTAAATCAAATCCCTTATGATTATACAGTGGAAACAAGAAATAGATCTAAGGGCTTAGATCTGATAGATAGAGTGCCTGATGAACTATGGACTGAGGTTCGTGACATTGTACAGGAGACAGGGATCAAGACCATCTCCATGGAAAAGAAATGCAAAAAAAGCAAAAGGCTGTCTGAGAAGGCCTTACAAATAGCTGTGAAAAGAAGAGAAGCGAAAAGCAAAGGAGAAAAGGAAAGATACAAGCATCTGAATGCAGAGTTCCAAAGAATAGCAAGAAAAGATAAGAAAGCCTTCCTCAGTGATCAATGCAGAGAAACAGAGGAAAACAATAGAATGGGAAAGACTAGAGATCTCGTCAAGAAAATTAGAGATACCAAGGGAATATCTCATGCAAAGATGGGCTCGATAAAGGACAGAAATCATATGGACCTAACAGAAGCAGAAGATATTAAGAAGAGGTGGCAAGAATACACAGAAGAACTGTACAAAAAAAAGCACTTCTCAAACAAGATAATCACGATGGTGTGATCACTCACCTAGAGCCAGACATCCTGGAATGTGAAGTCAAGTGGGCCTTAGAAAGCATCACTATGAACAAAGCTAGTGGAGGTGATGGAATTCCAGTTGAGCCATTTCAAATCCTGAAAGATGATGCTGTGAAAGTGCTGCACTCAATATGCCAGCAAATTTGGAAAACTCAGCAGTGGCCACAGGACTGGAAAAGGTCCGTTATCATTCTAAACCCAAAGAAAGGCAATGCCAAAAATGCTCAAACAACCACACAATTGCACTCATCTCACATGCTAGTAAAGTAATGCTCAAAATTCTCCAAGCCAGGCTTCAGCAATACATCAACCATGAACTTCCAGATGTTCAAGCTGGTTTTAGAAAAGGCAGAGGAACCAGAGATCAAATTGCCAACATCTGCTGGATTATCGAAAAAGCAAGAGAGTTCCAGAAAAACATCTATTTCTGCTTTCTTGACTATGCCAAAGCCTTTGACTGTGTGGATCACAAGAAACTGTGGAAAATTCTGAAGGAGATGGGAATACCAGACCACCTGACCTGCCTCTTGAGAAATCTATACACAGGTCAGGAAGCAACAGTTAGAACTGGACATGGAACAACAGCCTGGTTCCAAATAGTAAAAGGAATACATCAGGCTGTATATTGTTACCCTGCTTATTTAACTTCTATGCAGAGTACATCATGAGAAACGCTGGGCTGGATGAAGCACAAGCTAGGATCAAGATTGCTGAGAGAAATATCAATCACCTCAGATATGCAGATGACACCACCCTTATGGCAGAAAGCAAAGAGGAACTGAAGAGCCTCTTGATGAAAGTGAAAGAGGAGAGTGAAAAAGCTGGCTTAAAACTCAACTTTTAAAACACTAAGATCATGGCTTCTGGTCCCATCACTTCATGGCAAATAGATGGGGAAACAGTGGAAACAGTGTCAGACTTTATTTTTTTGGGCTCCAAAATCACTGCAAATGGTGATTGCAGCCATGAAATTAAAAGATGCTTAGTCCTTGGAAGAAAAGTTATGGCCAACCTAGATAGCATATTGAAAAGCAGAGACATTACTTTGCCAACAAAGGTCCATCTAGTCAAGGCTATGGTTTTTCCAGTGGTCATGTAAGGATGTGAGAGTTGGTTGTGAAGAAAGCTTAGCACCGAAGAATTGATGCTTTTGAACTGTGGTGTTGAAGAAGACTGTTGAGAGTCCCTTGGACTGCAAGGAGAGCCAACCAGTCCATTCTGAAGGAGATCAGTCCTGGGGTTCTTTGGAAGGAATGATGCTAAAGCTGAAACTCCAGAACTTTGGCCACCTCATGCGAAGAGTTGACTCATTGGGAAAGACTCTGATGCTGGGAGGGATTGGGGGCAGGAGGAGAAGGGGACAACAGAGGATGAGATGGCTGGATGGCATCACTGACTTGATGGACATGAGTCTGAGTGAACTCCGGGAGTTGGTGATGAACAAGGAGGCTGGCATTTTGCGATTCATGGGGTGGCAAAGAGTTGGACACTATTGAGCGACTGAACTGAACTGAACTGAATATGGTTCTATTAGAATCTCTAGTAGAGCAACTTGCAAGGTCAGGGTAACCATGTGTCCACTGGAGGTACCTAGTGGGTTTCAAACTTATTTGCCTTGGGATGGAGTCTATCGAAATCATTCTCATCTCTTCACAAAGAGCTTTACTTTTTTTATTATATTTTTAAAATGTATTTCATGTCTTCAAAAACACTGGATCTGTATTAGTTTCCAAGTATGGTTTTAACAAATTACCACAAAATCAGTGGTTCAACACAAGACAAATTTATAACTTTACAGTCCTAGAAGTCAGAAGGTCAGAAATGAATTTTGCTGTGTTAAAATCCACATGTTAGTGGGGCCATGTTTATTCGTGGCAGCTCTAGGGAAGAATCTGGATTTTTGCTTTCTAGAGTCCCCCTGGCTTGAAGCCCCTTCTTGCATATTCAAAGTGCATTACTGTAAGGAATTCCCTGGCAGTCCAGCGGTTAGGACTCTGCACTTGAACTGCTGAGGCCCTGGGTTCAATCCCTGGTTGGGGAACTAAGACCCTGAAAGTCACACAGTGTAGCAAAAAAAAAGTCATCAGTCCAATCTTCACTTCCATCATAACATGTACTTCTCCTGCTCTGACACTCCTATCTCTGTGATTACTCTGGGCCCCTCCAGATGATGCAGAATACTCATCCCATCTCGACATCCTTTACTTACTCACATCTGCAAAGTGCCTTCCTTTGTATAAGGTATCATATTCATTGGCTTGGAGGGTTAGGGCATGAACAACTTTGGGAGACTATTCCACCTCCCACAGTATCCAGAAGCAATTGGTTATAAATTACCCTCTTAAAAACCAAAAGAACTCAAAAATAAACAGCCCAACTTACTCTGCAGTGGAGGAACTCAGACATGAACTTTGGCTCTGGTCCTGTTAGTGGGAGACCAGCTGGCCTTATTATAACCACTTCCTTACTTGCTCAGGTATATGAAGAGCATGCATAGTAAAAAAAAAAAAAGAAAGAAAAAGAAACTATTATCTCAAAATTAGATTTTAAAAACAGACTTAGTTCAAATAGTGTTTTTTGTTTTATTTTGTTTTTACCAAAGCCTGAAGAATCTCCCATAATTTTTAACTTGATGCCAAGATCAACAAGGCATCTCTTTGTAGCAATCACTGCTATCCTTTCATATTTTGTAAGACTTTCTAATGGAATGTTAGTATACCTTTCCTCTCTGATGATCAAATGAATAAAAGCTGTTTTGTAGCAAAAAAAAAAAAAAAATAAGAAAGAAGGAAAGAAAAAAAAACAATTTAATAGTGGGTCAAAAGTTTGACTAAACATTTCTCCATGTAAGATATGCAACTGACCAACAAGCTTATGCAAAGATGTTCATCATCATTCAGTTCAGTTCTGTTCAGTCGCTCAGTCATGTCCGACTCTTTTCAACCCATGGACTGCAGCAAGCCAGGCTTTCCTGTCCATCACCAACTCCCAGAGCTTGCTCAAACTCATGTCTATCAAGTTGGTGATGACTTCCAACCATCTCATTCTCTATCGTCCCCTTCTCCTCACGCCTTCAATCTTTCCCAGCCTCAGTGTCTTTTCCAATGAGTCAGTTCTTTGCATCAGGTGGCCAAAGTCCTGGAGGTTCAGCTTCAGCATCAGTCCTTCCAATGAATATTCAGGACTGATTTCATCATCATTAGTTATAGGGAAACAGAAATCAAATCCACAAGACACCATTTCACACCTACTACCAGGACTTCTTTTGTTTTCCCATTTTTTGGCCAGGCCTTGTGGCATATGGAATCTCAGTTCCCCAACCAGGAATCAAAGCCATGTCCCCTGCATTGGCAGGGTGGAGTCTTAACCACTGGACCATCAGGGAAGTCCCAGGATGGTTATTTGAAGAAATGGAAAATAATAAGTATCAGCAATGATGTGGAGCTTCTTTCTATCTTCTTGGATTTGCTTATTCTGAGTATTTCAAAAGACGTGTAATTATGTGCAGTCATATGTGGCATTTTGTGTCCAGCTTCTTTCACTTAGCATGTTTTCAAATTTCATCCATTCATCTTGTAACATGTTTCAATATTTCACTCCATTTTACAACTCAACAGTATTCTATTTTAAGGATATAATTTTTTTATTCATTCATCCATTAATGAATATTTTGATTTCTTCGGTCTTTTGGCTATTGTGAATAGTGCTGCTGTGAACAATATGCACGTTTTGTTTGAACAACTATTTTCAGTTTTTCTGAGTTTATATGTAGGAGTAGAATTGCTGAGTCATCGGGTAATTCTGTATTTAGTTTGTTGAAGGATCATCAATCTGCTTTTCATAGAGGCTGCAGCATTGTACATTCCCTTCAGCAAAGCATGTACAACACTGTACACCACTGCGAAGGTACTTGATGCCACTGAACTATACATGTTAAAATGGCAAATTTTAACGTGCTAAGTGTGTGCTAAGTCACTTCAGTCTCGTCAGACTCTTGTGACCCTATAGACTGTAGTTCACTGGGCTCCTCTGCCATGGGATTCTCCAGGCAAGAATATTGCAGTGGGTTGCCATGCCCTCCTCCAGGGGATCTTCCAGACCCAGGAATCAAACCCACGTCTCTTACATTTAACCCTCATTGGCAGGTGGGTTCTTTGCCACTAGCACCACCTGGGAAGCCCTCCAATGCAGGGGACACAGGTTCCATCCCTAGTCAGGGAACTAAGATCCCACATGCTGGTGGAGCAACCAAGCCCACACACCACAAACTAGAGAGAAGCCCGCGTGCAACAACTGGAGAAAGCCCACACACCAAATCTAAGCCAAATTAATTAATTAAAGAATAAGATAAAGGAGTCCCTAAATGTCCAAATATTTCAAAGGTCCTGTGTCTGTGGGAAAAAGAGAGATGGTATAAGAGACAGGAAGTCACAGAGACCCTGCTATGGAGGAAGAAGAATAGGACAGGAAGTATTAGTCCCTCAGTTGTGTCTGACTCTTTTGTGATCCTATGGACTGTAGCCCAGCAGGCTTCTCTATCCATGGGTTTCCCAGGCAGGAATGCTGGAGAGGGTTGCCATTTCCTTCTCCAGGGGATCTTCCACACCCAGGGATCAAACCTGGGTCTCCTGCATTGCAGGTGGACTCTTTACCATCTGAACCACCAGGGAAGGACAGGAAGGAATTTGTAAAAAAATGTAAAGCTCTGTGTGTGTGTGTGTGTGTGGGCGGGGGGGGGGGGGGGGGGGGGGGGCTTCAGTAGCCACACCAGCACACCAGGGATGGTTTGGGGAGGAAGGGCTGACCAAGGGGGAAGCAGCACCTGGGCTGAGACTGCCGTGGTTGAAAGAGAAAGGACATCACAGCCCCTTTCAGGAGGGAGGGCAGATGAATCTGGCCATGCTGTTACCATAATCTCTGTTCCCCAGGTATGGTCAAAAAAGACCACTGTAGGCACTGGAGGGAGTTTAGCTAGTCCTGAAAGAATGTCTTTTTCACTGTAATGACTGTATAGATTTCTTGCATTTCATTTCCTTGTGTTCTCAATGTATACCTAGTGTCAAACACTCAGTATCACAACTTTATTGGGACAAGAAGGAGGATAGAGTAAGCTACATTGTTACCCACCAGACATGCACTGCATGGACCATAGGCATGCCCTGGAGCTACTACATGGATATGTGTGAACTGGTGACCACTTTAGGTGAATGTTGGAGATTAGAGAAATACTGTTTATGATGATTTCCCAAGAAGTTGGCCCTGGCTTTTCTCAAACTTTGCAGGACCCTGTGATACAAATTCTTACAACATTACAAAACCTAACTTTGGGGGCAAAGAACTTGTTTGCTGGTACATCAAACCAGCAATACCAGCAAACCATCAAAGATAGTAGAGAATGTGTGCGTGCTCAATCATGTCAAACTCTTTGAGATTCCATGGACAGTAGCCCACCAGGCTCCTCTGTCCATGAGATTTCCCAGGCAAGAATACTGGAGTGGGTTGTCATTTCCTCCTCAGGATCTTAGGGATCGAACTGGCATCTCCTGTATCTCCTACACTGGCAAGCAGATTCTTTACCACTGTACCACCTAGGAAGCCCCCAAATAGATGTGAAGGGAGAAAGGTTAACATTCATGCCCAGACAAGCACAGGCTAGAGCTCCCCAGATGCAAGAGGAAAGAAGAGTCCATAGGAGTATGTAGTAGAAGTATCAGGCTTCTGTATATTATGAATACCTAACATGGCACAGGTCTAATACGAAACTTTCTTTAATCAAAGATTGTATCATTTTAGGCCCTGTCTTTCCTTTTATGACAAGAAAGAAAAGAACTTGCTTTTGATAGAGTAAGTTTATCCTTCTAAAGGAAGGATAATACCATATGTAAAATAGATAACCAGTGTGAGTTCGATGCATGAAGCAGGGCACTCAGAGTTGGTGCTCTGGGACAACCCAGAGGGATAGGGTGGGGAGGGAAGTGTGTAAGGGGGTCAGGATGGGAAGGCACATGTACATCCATGGCTGATTCATGTCAATGTATGGCAAAAACCATCACAATATTCTAAAGCAATTATCTTTCAATTAAAATAAATTAATTAATTTTAAAAATAAAGGAAGAATAATATTTTATTATTTTCTTCCCTAAAGTCTGTTTCAGAAAAAATTTTAAAAGAGTAATATTTTCTATTATTATTTTCCCACACTGAATTACAGCAATTTTCAAAGTATTTCCTGTTTTTAGTCTTGTAATCCACTTACACCCTCCTCAGGGAAAAAGATGATCAAGAGATACTTCTTGGGAAATGCTCTGAATTTATTCCAGGTTTGTTTTGTAATAAAAAATAAAAAAGCATTCTGGAACATATTCGTTGGTAGAAATGAAGCAGAGATGGTAGAAACAAGCTTTTTTAACAAGACCTAATTCCACAAGTAGAACATATAGAAATACTACTGAGACAGGAAATCAAAACAGCACTGAGTGTTAAGAATTATTGAGAAGAACACTGTGTGTGTGCGTGTGTGTGTGTGTAGAAAAAGAGAGCTATCCTTACTCAATTTTAAAAAATGTACATTTTCTTTTGGAACTGGAAAGCAGTATTGATTTGTTCCATCCCTGGGTTGGGAAGATTCCCTGAAGGAGGGCATGGCAGCCCTCTCCAGTATTCTTGCCTGGAGAATCCCATGGACAGAGGAGCCTGGTGGGCTACAGTCCATAGGGTCACAAAGGGTCAGACACAACCGAAGCAACTGAGCACCCACGCACATTTTTATTTGCCTTGGAATAGTTTTCCCCAAGGAGCAGAAAACAATGCAATAGAAGACTTGTTGATATACTTAATCACTCTTGAATTAATAAACTACTTACAAACTCGTGTCTCTATGGATACAAGTGTGATAAATACTTATTTTTATTTATTTGTGTATTTGTCTGTACCAGGTCTTAGTTGCAGCGTGAGCGATATTTAGTTGCAGCTTGTGAACTCTTAGTTGTGGCATGTGGGATCTAGCTCCCCAACCAGGGATGGAACCCTGGCCTGCTGCATTCGGAGCACTGAGTCTTAGCCACTGGACCACCAGGGAAGTTCCAAGTGTGATTTATTAAACATAAAGATATCCTAACAGTGTCCCCAACCTCAAATCCAAATGCTGGTGAAAACTAAAAGCAGCAGCTATCCATAACACTTAGTCTAACTTCACAATTCATTCAAGTATTGGGCACAAGTATAAATGAAAGTCAGGCAACATGATTGGACATCATTGCCAGTACAAGGCATGCAAAGAAGACATCAGACCACAAGGTTAAACATGGTTGCTTCTAAAATGGGATCATACATGAAGGGGGCTAGGAGGTGAGAAGACAAAGATCACTGGACCAAAAGGCCATTGAGAAGGCCTCATGGAAGAAGTGGCAGTTGATGCAGACCCTGAGAAGTAAATATTTAGAGATAAGTAGGAATGAGAGAGGGCTTTCCTGGTGGCTCAGACTGCAAAGAATCTGCCTGCAGTGTTGGAGACGTGGGTGGGATCCATGAGTTGGGAAGATCCCCTGGAGGAGGGCATGGCAACACACTCCAGTATTCTTACCTAGAGAATCCCTGTGGACAAAGGAGCTTGGCGAGCTATAATTCATGGGGTCACAAAGAGTTGGATATGACTGAGCAACTAAGCACATCACAGGAATGAGAGAAAGAAATTCTAGACAGAGGAAACAGAATATACAAAGCGACAAAGAGAGAAAAACATGGAATGTGCAGCTTTCGGGAAAAATGTACCAGTTTGGAAAAAGCCAGTGTTATGTGAAGGAAATTACTTATAACAGGTAGAATATGGCTGAAACTGTTTCATTTTATATATAATATGTCATTTAATCCTCACCACAATTGTCTGAAGTGGTTACTATTTTATCATGATACTGAAATGAGGAAACTAGAGCACAGGGGATTAAAGAATTTGTTTGACCATCTGTTTGTAGTTAAACATGTATGCAGTGACTGTAGACCCTACTAACTTACAGTATTGGAGTTGTTCAGTGATTAATCAGCAATTTAAGTGCTTTCAGTGAGATGTTTTTTGATCAATTCATTCCTTATGCCACTTAAAATGTTTATTATTAATGAAGGTGTTCCACAGCTTGATTTAAAACAAAAAAAAGAAATTTGAGGTTCTCCAGGTGGGAGGGTATAAAGCTGACATTCAAACACAGGAAGTACAAGTTCAGCACCTATATGCTTGGTGGCAGCATCATATTTCACCTCAAGCTGAACTCGGCACCTTCTGCCTTAAGATGTGCTTCTCCTCCTTCGCATCTCAGTTTTTTAAGCTGCATCCATCCACCCAGGCTCTTTCCTGGTGACATAGTGATAAAGAATCTGCCTGCCAATGCAGGAGAGTTGGGTTCCATCCCTGGGTCAGGAAGATCCCCTGGAGAAGGCAATGGAAACCCACTCCAGTATTCTTGCCTGGAGAATCCCATGGACAGAGGAGCCAGGCGGGTTATAGTCGGTGGGGTTGCAAAGAGTTGAACATGACTGAGTGACTCAAAAACAACAATCCAATGAGGGGTTGACACCAGAAATTAGGCACCATCTTGGCTCCTTCCTCCCATTACCTCCACATCCCATCGATGGCCTAATCTGGGCTTGTCCAGCTTGGCACAGCTCTCAAGACCTCACTCTTCTCTCCATCACTGCACTCTCCTATAGTCCAGGTCACCCATCACAGCTCACCTGGGCTTATAGAGAGCCTCCAGCCTCCAGTCTTGCTTCCCTCTGAGCAATGGTTCTCAAATGTGGAGCTTTAACGTCTCCTGGGAGCTTGTCAGAAATGTAGACTCTTAGGTTCTTCCCAGATCTACTTGGAGGTGTGATTCAGCAGAGGGTGTTCTAACAAGCTCTCCGAAAGATGCTAGTACACACTAAACCTTGAAGGCCACTCTCTCAAGTCATCTTTCTACACTGCAACCTGGACACACCTTCTAACTGCAAATTAGATCAAGCTCTTTCTTGTGCTGATTAAATTTTAAACATTTCAACTTCAGTGTTGTTTCTTCACCCTACTCAGTAAGAGATCCTTGTGCATCCGCCTTCCACCCCCACACTTCCCTATTAGAGCACTGATCACATTTGACGGGATTGCTTATCTGTCTTTTAGCTGCACGCTCTAGAAAGGCAGGTGTGGAGTTTGTCCCGCACATCACATATCCCCAGCACCTCATCACTCATGAAGGAGAAGAAGAAGGAAAAGAATGGATGACATGACAGCTAAGGTTGTATCCTAGAAAACGTGAATGTCAGATTAGAAAGTTAGAAGTTCAGTAGAATGGGGAGTCATTGCAAAGTTTCTGTGCTGGCAGCCAGGAGAGGAGTAGTAGTCAAAAAGCTCAAACCACCAGCAGAGGATAGCTTGTGAGCTATGGTATGGAGGTCAGACTGGGCAGAGTGAGGGAGGCAGAGACCAGAGAACCCTCAAAATGGAAAGCAAGTGAAGACCTGAAATACAGAATGAGTTTGATGGAAAAAGGGACAGAATTGGACCAGCATTACTTGACTTTGGATTATCCAACCAGAGCAACCCAGAGGTGATACAACCTGAAAGATGCTACTGATTCAAATCCAAGTGAATCGAAAGATGGTGATGCTATAAGCAAAATAATAATAATAAGTGTGGAGGTAAACTAAGTTCTGACAGAAGGATTTATAAGCTTAGATTGTGTTGCATTCAAGGTCACCATTGGTTATCTAGATAGAAAGGTTCAGTGTAGGGACTTCCCTGGTGGTTCAGTGGTTAACACTCCAGGCTCCCAATGCAGGGGGGCCGGGGTTCGATCCTTGGTCAGGGAAATAGATCCCACATGCCGCAACTAAGAACTGCACAGCCAAAAAAACAAAAAGTGGGCTTCTTGGACCTAACCTTTAAAAAAAAAATTTCAGTGTAAAGGTTCAGTGGGGGTGTCTCAGGAGAAAGAGTGGGCAAAAGAAGCAGGCTTGGAAGGCATCTGTGGAGAGTTTGGGGGTGAAGCCACAGGGAGTCTGGCGTTGGTGATAGCTAGTGACAGAAGGAATGTGAAGGAAAGACCAGCTACTTTTTTAAGGGTGAAGAGGGACAGATTTAAGAATCATTATTAACACACATAAAAGTAAAAAAATAAAAATTGTAAACCCAGCAATTGAAACATTAAGAGGAGTAAGCAGTGTTTCTTACTTTCATCCCATTCCACAAAGAAAATAACACCAAAATGCTTACCAGGCACCCCCCACCAGACTTGCCCTTTGCTTGTTCATACGGAATCAAAAGCTCCCCTAGGGGTCCACTCCAATCTCAGATATCCACACCCTTCCAATTCATTCTCCAGGCACATTTAAAACATACTAGAGGGAAAATGGATTTCTGAGTTCAGAAGCATACAAACCCACAACTATAATTGTATAGAGGGAAACATAAAACATTTGTGCACCGAATTTATAGAACTAAATTATAGAACTACCTTATTAAAATGCAGCATTTTTAATCCATACACTCAAATACTCAAATGTCAGTTTTTAATGGAGGGATATAATTATAAGCATTATATTAGTTAAGCTTTCAAAGACTTCAGATTGTTGATTTGATATGCAATTTGGGTTACTTTACTTTCTATAAATATTCAGAACAAAAAAGAATTGTACTGAGGAGTCTGTAAAAGCTTTTATGAACTTAGCCTGTCCAGTGGCAGGAGAGCTGTAAGTATCCAGTAAGGACACTTGGATCATTAGAGAAGACCCCGCTCTAACAATTGGGAGAATTGCCTGATAAATCAGCTCTTTGAACCATATACAGAAAGGAGATAAAAAACGTTTTTAACTCACTCTGACTGAGTCTCAGAATCTTTGTAGTCACCATATTGTATCCACTGGAATCTGTGTGTATATGCTCAGGCACTCAGCCGTGCCCATCTTTTTGCGACCCCATGGACTCTAGCCCACCAGGCTCCTTTGTCCATGGAATTCTCCAGGCAAGAATCCTGAAGTGGGTTGCCATGACCTCCTCCAGGGGATCTTCCCGACCCAGAGATCAACCCCGTGTCTCTTTTGTCTCCTGCACTGGCACGCAAGTTCTTTTCCACTAGTGCCACCTTGGAAGCCGCTTTGTAGGGTTCAGTTGAGTTCAGTTCAGTCGTTCAGTCGTGTCCGACTCTTTGCGACCCCATGAATCGCAGCATGCCATGCCTCCCTGTCGATCACCAACTCCTGGAGTTCACTCAAACTCACGTCCATCGAGTCAGTGATACCATCCAGCCATCTCATCCTCTGTCGTCCCCTTTTCCTCCTGCCCCCAATCACTCCCAGCATCAGAGTCTTTTCCAATTAGTCAACTCTACGCATGAGGTGGCCAAAGTACTGGAGTTTCAGCTTTAGCATCATTCCTTCCAAAAAAAATCCCAGGGCTGATCTCCTTTAGAATGGACTGATTGGATCTCCTTGCAGTCCAAGGGACTCTCAAGAGTCTTCTCCAACACCACAGTTCAAAAGCATCAATTCTTCAGAACTCAGCTTTCTTCACAGTCCAACTCTCACATCCATACATGACCACTGGAAAAACCACAGCCTTGACTAGAGGGACCTTTGTTGGCAAAGTAATGTCTCTGCTTTTCAATATGCTATCTAGGTTGGTCATAACTTTTCTTCCAAGGAGTAAGCATCTTAATTTCATGGCTGCAATCACCATCTGCAGTGATTTTGGAGACCAAAAAAATAAAGTCTGACACTGTTTCCACTGTTTCCCCATCTATTTCCCATGAAGTGATGGGACCAGATGCCATGATATTCGTTTTCTGAATGTTGAGCTTTAAGCCAGCTTTTTCACTCTCCTCTTTCACTTTCATCAAGAGGCTTTTTAGTTCCTCTTCACTTTCTGCCATAAGGGTGGTGTCATCTGCATATCTGAGGTTATTGATATTTCTCCCAGCAATCTTGATTCCAGCTTGTGCTTCTTCCAGCCCAGTGTTTCTCATGATGTACTCTACATAGAAGTTAAATAAGCAGGGTGACAATATACAGCCTTGACGTACTCCTTTTCCTATTTGGAACCAGTCTGTTGTTCCATGTACAGTACTAACTGTTGCTTCCTGACCTGTGAAAGTGTTTCAAAAACCAGCTCGAACATCTGGAAGTTCACGGTTGATGTATTGCTGAAGCCTGGCTTGGAGAATTTTGAGCATTACTTTACTAGCGTGTGAGGTGAGTGCAATTGTGTGGTAGTTTGAGCATTCTTTGGCATTGTCTTTCTTTGGAATTGGATTGAAAATGGACCTTTTCCAGTCCTGTGGCCACTGCTGAGTTTTCCAAATTTGCTGGCATATTGAGTGCAGCATTTTCACAGCATATAGATTTCTCAAGAGGCAGGTCAGG
The DNA here is from genome assembly GCF_023091745.1 of Budorcas taxicolor. Lineage (NCBI taxonomy): Eukaryota > Metazoa > Chordata > Mammalia > Artiodactyla > Bovidae > Budorcas > Budorcas taxicolor. The sequence goes on along the minus strand of NC_068923.1, from coordinate 40,565,947 downwards.
TGGTCTGGTATTCCCACCTCTTTCAGAATTTTCCACAATTTGTTGTGAGCCACACAGTCAAAGGCTTTAGCATAGTCAATAAAGCAGAAATAGATGTTGTCTGGAACTCTCTTGCTTTTTCGATAATCCAGCGGATGTTCACAATTTGATCTCTGGTTCCTCTGCCTTTTCAAACACCAGCTTGAACATCTGGAAGTTCACGGTTGATGTATTGCTGAAGCCTGGCTTGGAGAATTTTGAGCATTACTTTACTAGTGTGTGAGATGAGTGCAATTGTGTGGTAGTTTGAACATTCTTTCGCATTGCCTTTCTTTGGGATTGGAAGGAAAACGGACCTTTTCCAGTCCTGTGGCCACCGCTGAGTTTTTCAAATTTGCTGGCATGTTGAGTGCAGCAAATCATCATCTTTCAGCATTTGAAATATGCATCATCTTTCAATTCACAGCATCATCTTTCAGGATTTGAAAGAGCTCAACTGAAATTCCATCACCTCCACTAGCTTTGTTCATAGTGATGCTTTCTAAGGCCCACTTGACTTCACATTCCACAATGTCTGGCTCTAGGATCACATCACATCATCATGATTATCTGGGTCGTGGAGACCTTTTTTGTACAGTTCTTCTGTGTATTCTTGCCACCTCTTCTTAATATCTTCTGCTTCTGTTAGGTCCATACCATTTCCGTCCTTTATCGAGCCCATCTTTGCATGAAATGTTCCCTTGGTATCTCCAATTTTCTTGACGAGATCTCTAGTCTTTCCCATTCTGTTGTTTTCCTCTATTTCTTTGCATTGATTGCTGAGGAAGGCTTTCTTATCTCTTCTTGTTATTCTTTGGAACTCTACATTCAGATGCTTATATTTGTCCCTTGTAGAATAGCTTCCCCAAAATTATTTTCAAAACTGTAAAGTAAGACACTTCACATTTTTTAAGCATCTGGCCAAGGATCTCTTTTAGTTTTCCACTCTACCATGAGCGGACTATCTCAGTTATGAAGATACTTAAATACTAAAATTTTCCTTACAGAGCAAAAGATGGCTTAAATTTCATATTTATCATATCTACTTTAGGAAGATAAGAATGTTCTTATGTTGATTATACTGAAACTAGCTTGGTGAAAACTTTCCTAAATAATCTGAGCTACTTTTATGAAAATGTTACTTAAAAAGTATATGACCATTTACAAAGCACTCTTAAATATATTTTCTGAACAATCATGAGAGAAAATAGGAAATCCAATTTAACAGATTAGAAAATTGAGGCTCAGAAGAATTTAATAACATATTTAAAGTTACAAAACTTGAAGAAGAGCAACAGATATATGAATTTTGATATATCTGCTTCTTTCAGAGGAAAAAAAATTTTTTTTCAATTGTTAGTATTTGATTCGTTAGCCAAGGCAAGCGTCTTGCCATTGGCTCTCATCTTCCTATCTCTCACTAGATTATTATACAAAACACTAGCTCAGTAGAACTGGATTGAATTCTCACAAGAGAGATTTTTGGATGTGGTTAAAAACTACACAAACCATCAACACTTCTGCTTCAATCAATTATGTACATAAGAAGTCTTTTCTGTGTGTTTTAGAATGCACAGTTGTCAAACTGTTCCATTCACTTTATTTGTCTGGAAATTAATATTTGTGTATCTTTCCATCACTAATGCATCCCCGTGATCTTCTACACTGAAGCTGCCTTTAGAGGAGACAAAGTATAAATGTAAGTCATAGTATTCAAAGGCAAGAAAAGGCCATAAGCCATCATTTGAGAACACATAATAAAAAGTAGCAGTTGATGATTCTTAGAAAGCTAACGTTTTTCAAACCTGAGTTTTTTTGTTTTTTTTTTTTAATGATCAAGAGTGTGGCAACAAGTTCAGAGTATTTGAATACCTTGACTAAAAGGAGTCTGTGTTATCTGGGCAAAAATATGGTTTTGATTTTAGTTGCTAAATTGCGTTCCAATCTTTATGACTCCATGGACTGCAGCCCACCAGGCTCCTCTGTCCATAGGATTTCCAAGGCAAGGATATTGGAGTGAGTTGCCATTTCTTTCTCCAGGGGTTCTTCTTGAACCAGGGAAAGTATAACTTGCTCATTTTATAGTGTTCTGGATTTTTGGCCATTCTAATAGGTATGTAGTAATATCTCACTGTTGTTTTAATCTGCAATTCCCTGATGACGTATGGTATTGAGCCTCTCTTCATATTCTTGTCATCTCTATATTTTCTTTGGTGAAGTGTCTACTCAGGTCTTTGGCCCATTTTTCAACTGGGTTGTTTGCATTCTTATCGTGGAGTTTTAGGAGTTCTCTGTGCGTTTCAGAAAACAATCTTTATCAGATACATATATGCAAATATTTTTTCTCTCCTGATCTTCAGTCTTTCAACAGTGTCTTCGAAGAGCAGTTTTTTATTTTAATGCAGTTCAGCTTTATTAGTTATTTCTTTCATAGATTGTACCTTTGATATTGTATCTAAAAAGTCATCACAATGCACAAGGTCACCTAGATTTTTTTCATAAAGTTGAGGGATACCCAAATATGCTTCTTTAGTATATGATATGGATTATTTTGAGCTAAAGACCACTGAAAATTAATAGATGCAAGAAAAATTCTAAAAATTGACACAAGCTTTCCTTTTGTAATGTAAATTTAAGTTTATATGGGAAATTTCTGTTTGGAAGTCTTCTTCCTTACTAGGAGGAGGAGGACTCAACAATGGTACAACACCCCCTTAAACCTGTGTAACAAACCTTGCTAAACAATTCTGGATTCCCATAATTTTCCTGGTCACCTCCTGAGAACCTACCGTGCCAAAATCCAAAATGCCTTTTCTTTCTTTTTGGCCTGGCTTCCCTGGGGCTCAGATGATAAAGAATCTGCCTGGAATTCAGGAGACCCAGGTTTGATTCCTAGGTCTGGAAGATCCCCTAGAGATGGGAATGACAACCCACTCCAGTATTATTGCCTGGAGAATCCCATGGACAGAAGAGCCTGGCGGGCTACAGTCCATGGGGTCACAAAGAGTCGGACACGAGTGAGTGACTAACACTGTAACACTATAATTATGAGTTGATATATAAACCAAAGTTCTAACCACCCTTCCAAGTTTCTCACCTCTGGATATTCATATATGTAAATGCATGCAAATAAACTTGTGATTTTCTCTTATTAATCTATCTCTGTGTGCTGTGCTAAGTTGCTCAGTTGTGTCCACCTCTTTGTGACCCCATGGACTGTAGCCCTCCAGGCTCCTCTGTCCATGGATTCTCCAGGAAAGAATACTGGAGCAGGTTGCCATTCCCTCCTCCAGAGGATCTCCCTGAATCCACATCTCCTGAGTGTCCTATTTTGGCAGGTGGATTCTTCACCATTGCACCTCCTGGGCAGCTAGTAGATTTTAACTTAAAAAAAAAAAAATACAGATATTATATACAATATAGAACTGTCAAAAGTTCAGGTTTGAACCCTGACCTGTCACTATTAGCTCTTTGATATTGAGCAAATCACTTAACCTCTCTGAGTGTCAGTTATCCTAGCTATAAAATGAGGATAATAATGGGTTTCCTTATAGCTATTGTGAAGATTAAATGAAATTAATTACCTTGAAATACTTACTACAGAGGATGGTCTTACGAAACACTAACCAATGATTTTAAGTCAAATGCTTTTAACTTTAAACTGTCACTTCCAAACACTTCAAACTTTGGAAAGTACCAAAGCTTTTCCAAAAATCAATTCCATAGCCGTGTGTTTAAGTATATAACATAGGTAGATTTGTTCTAAACTATTTCATGTGAAACAGTCTCTCTTGTTTGTGTATATGACTCAGTTGATCTGGAAGCTGGTGTGTCCATGAATTAGGACGAGGGTTTTGAGCCCTATTATCATGCATGACCAAAAAGAGATCAAAGCAGCCTTTATTTTCCTCTCTGAAACGTAATACAAACCGACGGACCATAAGCAGCAATTTCTGCCTTCTGTGTCGGTTCCAAGGAACACACCACGCCTCCTGACCTTCCCCTGACCCCAGTTCTCAGATGGTCCCTCTAGGCAATGATGGAAATTTACTCCCCAGCTCACAATGCTTCAGTCTCCTGGATTTTCTTCCAAGATCTGCCAAGTGAGAAGTGTCAAACTTCCAGGTTCCTTTCAAAACATTGTACAGTACTTGTTTAAAAAAGAAAACAGAAAGATACCCCAGATTCCTGCCTCTGAGAATCAGCTGTTAGGACCACCACACAGTGCCGCATGGGGTACACCTCTCCGGGAAAGGGGCAGCTGAAGATGACTCCAGATTTGGTTGGGGTGAGTGGACCCCTAAGACATCTGATTTTTTTCAGTGTCAGGTGGCTTCTGAGCTGATCACTTGGAGGAGTTACTTTCATTTCAGTCTTGGATAAACTTTTTGGAAATTACATCCACTTGGGCAAATTGTATATGATAGGCAGTAGTGGGGAGAGGACCTGCTCTCACCTAATACTGTTTGTAAAAAATCCTCTGGGGACTTAACAAAAAGATTTCTTATTTTTTTTCAAAATTCAGAATAGTAAAGATAATGAGATCAAACGATGAATGTTCAGTGTCTCCCGATCTGCTCTAAGAGTTGCCTCTTTGGTGTTATATTCATGGATGAATCTAGCATTTCCACTGTAACTTTGAATTCAGTCTGGAGTTAAGCATCACTGATGTTTTGTGCGTGCAGAAGCCGAACAACCTACCTGAAAATTTCTAAAAGCCAGTTATTCTTTTTATTATTATTCAAAGAATAATTCGAATAGGGTTGCCAGACTTAACAAATAAAAATACAGAACTCCTGTATTCTGCAGTTCAAATTCAATCAAGTGTCCTGTATTTCATAAGTGAGCCTAAGTTAGAAAAAAAATTTTAAATGAAACAAAAAACTAAGAATAGCAATGACCACTTAAACCTAGGCTGGGAAGGGGCTGCTATCGGATTCACTGACATTAAAAGATTTGTCGATGAGGCAGGCACAGAGGTACTGGATCCCAATTCTGCAGATAAAAGATACCCAAATAGAACCAAAGAAACTCATTTTAATACAGGCAGCTATCTATAATGAACATGAAGTGCTTAAAATTTTACAAGAAAATACCAGTATTTTCTTGTAATAATACATAATAATAATCATGTATTAGAGACATAATAATATTATGTATTAGAAAAACTGAAAAGTGTTATGAAACCAAGTTTACCAAGTCCAAATGGCTAAGAAACGTGAAATAAATAGGAAAATGCAAAATAGTATCTGATATATTGTTATTTCCCTTAGGATGACACGGCAAGTGCCCAACTAGAAAAATGATGGATTTTACTCCATTTAAAATGGTTTTCAGTGGTGTCGTGTGGATCTAGACACAGCCTAAGAATGTTTGTGTTGAAGGTTATTTGAGAACAGGATCTTCCAGACATGTTTTTAATATCCTTTACCTTCAACCTTTGTATCCAATATGTTTAGGCGTGTCCTTTGTAAAACAGCACCTGTCAATATTTGTTTTTTAATCGGCATGTTTAGTTTATTCGCTTTATGTAATTACTGATATACATTTCTTTCTACTACCTGTATTTATTACTGCAGTTTGTCCCTTACTTTTTTGGTGTTCCATCTTAATCAGCTTCCAAACAAGAATTTTAGGGTCCTTCACCCCGTGGCCTATTCTTTGCCCACCACTCATCAGGTTCACACCACGCAAACCCTTGGTGAGTGGTCATAGCAATCCGTAAAGATGACAAGGAGTATCAAATCATTTGATCATCTTTTCTTTACTGTATTTCTTGCAACACTGTCTCCTGGGTTTATTTTTAAATGCTCCATGCAAAATTCTTCTCAGTGAGGAGTTTTGCATGGCAAACAAAGATCAAAGCCTTACATGCCTGAGAATGTTTATTTCATGCCTTGAGATTTAAATGACAGTTGCTTCAATATAATATTCATATGTTTTCTAAGATTTTTTTTCTTCAGTGTTTTGAGACACTTCTCCATTCTCCATAGAAATCTTATTTTTGTTCTTCTGTATCCTTGTCTCTCTATATGTAAGTTTTAGAATTTCCTCTTGTCCAAGGAGAAGTGGCTGCACGGGCGCAGGAGGGCCTAGAGGAGCTATTCCATGTTCAAGGTCAGGAGGGGCGGCAGTGAGGAGATACCCCTCATCCAAGGTAAGGAGCAGTGGCTGCGCTTTGCTGGAGCAGCCATGAAGAGATACCCCACGTCCAAGTTAAGAGAAACCCAAGTAAGACGCTAGGTGTTGCAAGAGGGCATCAGAGGGCAGACACACTGAAACCATAATCACAGAAAACTAGTCAATCTAATCACACTAGGACCACAACCTTGTCTAACTCAATGAAACTAAGCCATGCCCATGGGGCCAACTAGGATGGGCGGGTCATGGTGGAGAGGTCTGACAGAATGTGGTCCACTGGAGAAGGGAATAGCAAACCACTTCAGTATTCTTTCCTTAAGAACCCCATGAACAGTATGAAAAGGCAAAATGATAGGATACTGAAAGAGGGACTCCCCAGGTCAGTATGTGCCCAACATGCTACTGGAGATCAGTGGAGAAATAACTCCAGAAAGAATGAAGGGATGGAGCCAAAGCAAAACCAATACCCAGCTGTGGATGTGACTGGTGATACAAGCAAGGTCCGATGCTGTAAAGAGTAATAATGCATAGGAACCTGGAATGTTAGGTCCATGAATCAAGGCAAATTGAAAGTGGTCAAACAAGAGATGGCAAGATTGAAAGTCAATATTCTAGGAATCAGCGAACTAAAATGGACTGGATGACTGGACTGAGATAACTAAAATTAACTCAGATGACCATTATATCTCCTACTGCAGACAGGAATCCCTTAGAAGAAATGGAGTAGTCATCATGGTCAACAAAAGAGTCCAAAATGCAGTACTTGGATGCAATCTCAAAAACAACAGATGATCTCTGTTCGTTTCCAAGGCAAACCATTCAATATCACAGTAATCCAAGTCTATGCCCCAACTAGTAATGTTGAAGAAGCTGAAGTTGAACGGTTCTATGCAGACCTACAAGACCTTTTAGAAATAACACCCAAAAAAGATGTCCTTTTCAATACAGGGGACTGGAATGCAAAAGTAGGAAGTCAAGAAACACCTGGAGTAACAGGCAAATTTGGCGTTGGAATATGGAATGAAGCAGGGTAAGACTAACAGAGTTTTGCCAAGAAAATGCACTGGTCATAAAAAACACGCTCTTCCAACAGCACAAGAGAAGACTCTACACATGGACATCACTAGATGGTCAACACCAGAATCAGACTGATTATATTCTTTGCAGCCAAAGATGGACAAGCTCTATACAGTCAACAAAAACAAGACCAGGAGCTGACTGTGGCTCAGATCATGAACTCCTTATTGCCAAATTCAGACTTAAATTGAAGAAAGTAGGGAAAACCACTAGATCATTCAGGTATGACCTAAGTCAAATCCCTTATGATTATACAGTGAAAGTGAGAAATAGATTTAAGGGCCTAGATCTGATAGATAGAGTGCCTGATGAACTATGGACTGAGGTTCGTGACATTGTACAGGAGACAGGGATCAAGATCATCCCCATGGAAAAGAAATGCAAAAAGAGCAAAATGGCTGTCTAGGGAGGCCTTACAAATAGCTGTGAAAAGAAGAGAAGCAAAAAGCAAAGGAGAAAAGGAGAGATATAAACATCTGAATGCAGAGTTCCAAAGAATAGCAAGAAGAGATAAGAAAGCATTCCTCAGCAATCAATTCAAAGAAATAGAGGAAAACAACAGAATGGGAAAGACTAGAGATCTCGTCAAGAAAATTGGAGATACCAAGGGAACATTTCATGCAAAGATGGGCTCGATAAAGGACGGAAATGGTATGGACCTAACAGAAGCAGAAGATATTAAGAAGAGGTGGCAAGAATACACAGAAGAACTGTACAAAAAAGATCTTCAAGACCAAGATAATCACGATGGTGTGATCACTCACCTAGAGCCAGACATCCTGGAATGTGAAGTCAAGTGGGCATTAGAAAGCATCACTACGAACAAAGCTAGTGGAGGTGATAGAATTTCAGTTGAGCTCTTTCAAATCCTGAAAGATGATGCTGTGAAAGTGCTGCACTCAATATGCCAGCAAATTTGGAAAACTCAGCAGTGGCCACAGGACTGCAAAAGGTCAGTTTTCATTCCAATCCCAAAGAAAGACAATGCCAAGGAATGCTCAAACTACTGCACAGTTGCACTCATCTCACATGCTAGTAAAGTAATGGTCAAAATTGTCCAAGCCAGTCTTCAGCAATACGTGAACCATGAACTTCCAGATGTTCAAGCTGGTTTTAGAAAAGGCAGAGGAACCAGAGATCAAATTGCCAACATCCGCTGGATCATTGAAAAAGCAAGAGAGTTCCAGAAAGACATCTATTTCTGCTTTCTTGACTATGCCAAAGCCTTTGACTGTGTGGATCACAATAAACTGTGGAAAATTCTGAAAGAGATGGGAATACCAGACCACCTGACCTGCCTCTTGAGAAACCTATATGCAGGTCAGGAAGCAACAATTAGAACTGGACATGGAACAACAGACTGGTTCCAAATAGGAAAAGGATTATATCAAGGCTGTATAATGTTACCCTGCTTATTTAACTTCTATGCAGAGTACATCATGAGAAACGCTGGGCTGGAAGAAGCACAAGCTGGAATCAAGATTGCCAGGAGAAATATCAATAACCTTAGATATGCAGATGACACCACCCTTATGGCAGAAAGTGAAGAGGAACTCAAAAGCCTCTTGATGAAAGTGAAAGAGGAGAGTGAAAATGTTGGCTTAAAGCTCAACATTCAGAAAACGAAGATCATGGCAAATATGTGGGGAAACAGTGGAAACAGTGTCAGACTTTATTTTTTTGGTCTCCAAAATCACTGCAGATGGTGATTGCAGCCATGAAATCTGTTGGCAAAGTAATGTCTCTGCTTTTGAATATGCTATCTAGGTTGGTCATAAATTTTCCTCCAAGGGTAAGTGTCTTTTGATTTCATGGCTGCAGTCACCACCTGCAGTGATTTTGGAGCCCAAAAAAATAAAGTCTGACACTGTTTCTACTGTTTCCCCAGCTATTTCCCATGAAGTGATGGGACCAGATGCCATGATCTTCATTTTCTGAATGTTGAGCTTTAAGCCAACTTTTTCACTCTCCTTTTTCACTTTCATCAAGAGGCTTTTTAGTTCCTCTTCACTTTCTGCCATAAAGGTGGTGTCATCTGCATATCTGAGGCTATTGATATTTCTCCTGGCAATCTTGATTCCAGCTTGTGCTTCTTCCAGTCCAGCGTTTCTCATGATATACTCTGCATATAATTTAAATAAGCCAGGTGACAATATATTTCCTCCTCTCCATTTTTAATTTCTGTCTCTTTCTGGGACAACATTTCAATGAGATATTCTTCTATCCTCCATATTATAGACTTTTTAAAAATAATTTTTGTTTCTTTGCCCTTTCTTCCCTTTTGGGAGATTTTTCCAAGTCTAGTGTTCCAATTGACTAATTCATTTCTTGGCTGTGTCCATTCCGTTACTCTTCAGACTAATGTGTGCTTTATTAAAAGTACATTTAGGGAGATAGCTTGTTTCTCATTGTCCTTTCTTATTGCTAATAAGTTTCCTAAGCTTATTTTTCACGCTTATGAGGTTATGTTTAAATCATTGGTCCTTCTGTTCTTGGAGTTCTGCCTCTTATAGAAACTGTAACAGTTTTCCTTTGAAGTATTCCTCCATAGTTTTACTACATTGTTGGGTGAGCTCCTGTTGGCCCTGACCCTATAGGGCAGTGTGTCAGATAAGACTCCAGAGAACAGTGACATCAGTGAGCCCAGAGGAGTGGAGGGGCCCTGGGTGGAGCACACCAACCACTAACCCACATCCGTCAACCAGCCCTCCTGCCTCAAAACAGCCCCTCAGCTCAGCTTCTTCATTCTCATAGCCCGGTCCACTCCACCCCAGCCATACCACCCACTCCGTCCACTCCCAGCGGTAATGGTGGGGCCTGGGAAGGAAGGTCTCTAGAATATCCTTCTCCACCAGGTGGCTTTGGAGGGACAGAGGCAAAGAGAGCACTGCCCATAGTCAGTCCCTACTTGTTTTTCTCAATTCCTTGAAAAAAAAAAATCTTTTATGCATTCATTTATTTTTGGCTGTGCTGGGTCTTGGTTGCCTCTCCGGGTTTCTCTAGTTGCAGTGAGCAGGAGCTTCTCACTGTGGTGGCTTCTCTCATTACAGAGTATGGGCTCTAGGGCACACTTCCTTAGTTGCCAGCTCCCCAACCCTAGAGCACAGGCTCAGTAGTTGTGGCTCGGGGGCTCAGTTGGTGCCCTGCATATGGGATCTTCCCGAATCGCACCCATGTCTCCTGCACTGGAGGCCGATTCTTTACCGCTGAGCCACCAGGGAAGCACTGTTTTTCTCAGTTCTTTAGCCCACGACATCCAGGCTGCCCTGATTTTCCTCCAAAAAATCCTGGAACCAGAGCTCTAAGTTTCTACAGGTGGCCGGGCAGGCACTGTCACCCAAGGCAAAGCAAGCAGAACAGAGAATGCTACTAACATCCTTTCTACTTCCTCCTCCTGCCACATCAGCACCACCACTGCCCGCCACCACAGCCCAGGCCCTCCCCACCTACGCCCCTCCCCAGTTCTGCCGCACCCTGTGGTTTCTTAGGTTTTCTTCAGTTCAGTTCAGTTCAGGCTCTCAGTCGTGTCCGACTCTTTGCGACCCCATGAATCACAGCACACCAGGCCTCCCTATCCATCACCAACTCCCGGAGTTCACTCAGACTCACGTCCATGGAGTCAGTGATGCCATCCAGCCATCTCATCCTCTGTTGTCCCCTTCTCTTCCTGCTGCCAATCCCTCCCAGCATCAGAGTCTTTTCCAATGAGTCAACTCTTCACATGAGGTGGCCAAAGTAGTGGAGTTTCAGTTTCAGCATCAGTCCTTCCAAAGAAATCCCAGGGTTGATCTCCTTCAGAGTGGACTGGTTGGATCTCCTTGCAGTCCAAGGGGCTCTCAACAGTCTTCTCCAACACCACGGTTCAAAAGCATAAATCCTTTGGCGCTCAACATTCTTCACAGTCCAACTCTCACATCCATACATGACCACTGGAAAAACCATAGCCTCGACTAGACGGACATTTGTTGGCAAAGTAATGTCTCTGCTTTTCAATATACTATCTAGGTTGGTCATAACTTTTCTTCCAAGGAGCAAGCGTCTTTTAATTTCATGGCTGCAATCACCATCTGCAGTGATTTTGGAGCCCCCCAAAATAAAGAGTGACACTGTTTCCACTGTTTCCCTGTCTATTTCCCATGAAGTGATGGGACCAGATGCCATGATCTTCATTTTCTGAATGTTGAGTTTTAAGCCAACTTTTTCACTCTCCACTTTCACTTTCATCAAGAGGCTTTTTAGTTCCTCTTCATAGTTCCTTCAGTTCCTCTTTCTGCCATAAGAGTGGTGTCATCTGCATATCTGAGGTGATTGATATTTCTCCCGGCAATCTTGATTCCAGCTTGTGTTTCTTCCAGTCCAGCGTTTCTCATGATGTACTCTGCATAGAAGTTAAATAAGCAGGGTGACAATATACAGCCTTGACGCACTCCTTTTCTTATTTTGAACCAGTCTGTTGTTCCATGTCCAGTTCTAACTGTTGCTTCCTGACCTGCATACAGATTTCTCAAGAGGCAGGTCAGGTGCTCTGGCTCTTGGTGGTGTTTTTTCTTCCACCATTCCCCCAGGGTGGACCTCTTGTGGGAGTTACAGGAAATTAGAACTTTGTAGACACTGGAAACTATTCACTCTAGTTACTTAATACATTCAAATGAACGTGTACAAATGCTTTTGTACACAAGCACAGTGTAACACCCTCCCCTGAGTTGTCTAGGGCCAGCAGAAGAAGGCAGGACAGATTGGGGAGAGAACACCCCCCCCACCCAGCCACCCATCCCCACCCCTCAGTGATTCTCAGCCCAGGATTCAGCAGGGGAGGGCAATGATACTCTTTCATTATAAGATTATGAACTTCAAGGAGCTATTTGAGGTGGAGTGCTGAGAACATGCATTTGGAAATAGTGTTTGCCCAGCAACAATTTAGGGACCTGTCATTTTGTTGAGATTTACTGGGTGCACTTCCTTATTTTAGGAGGATATAGAAAAGAAAAAAAGCAGATTTTTTTTCTTTTTAAGTGATGCAGGTGTTCAGAAGGCTTCCCAGGTGGCGCTAGTAGTAAAGAATCTGCCTGCCAAATGTAGGACATGTAAGATACACAGGTTCGATCCCTGGGTTGGGAAGATGCCCTGGAGTAGGAAATGGCACGCCACTGCAGTACTCTTGCCTGGAGAATCCCATGAATAGAGGAGCCTGGTGGATGACTGTCCATGGGAATGCAAAGAGTCGGAACATGACTTGAGCGCACACAGCAGTAGCAGCTGGTGTTCAGAAGGCATTTGGTTCCACGGGTCTGCAGTTTTGGGGGTGTTTGGGCCACACTTCAGTTTACCAAGGACAGTGGGAGCCATGGCAACAGATGGAAATCTTGAGAGAAGACGCCAGAGGAAGGGGAAGAGAAGATGGAGGCTAGAACAGTGGAAGAGCCCACCATCAAAAAGCAGGTGGGGAGGTACATGCTGCATGCGGAGTCACTCAGTCGTGCCCAACTCTTTGTGATCCCATGGATTCTAGCCTGCCAGGCTTCTCTCTCCATGGGTTTCTCCAGGCAAGGATACTGGAGTGGGTTGCCATATCCTTCTCCCAGAGATCTTCCCTACTCAGAGATCAAACCTGCATACTTGGAAAGCAGTGAGAGGAAACAGGAAACCATGAGCCAGGGGCTTTGCGGAGCCAGGGAAATGAAGGGTTTACAAAGAACAGCGACAAGCATCTAATACCCTGGTCAGATCAAGTACCACCAGGGATGAAGTGTCCTTGATTTTTACCAACAAGGAGGTTATGGAATTCAAAATGTTAGAAGCAGAAAGCAAATTTCACTTAGGGGTAACCTGACAGTAAAACAGACAGCAAGTATGAACAACCGTTCCAAGATATTTGGTTGTAAAGTGGAGGAGATAGGAAGGAAATGAAGAGGTTTTGTACATTAAAGAACTGAGAATGTTCAAATGACTCAGGCAGCAGATCTCAGACATGGCCACCCGGGAAGCCGTAAAACAGACCTGTGAACAAGCCATGCTCACAGATATGGTGGCTCAGGTGTTAGTACATTTTTGAAAGCTCCCTAGGCAAGTCTAATGCAGCCTGATTTGGAGTTCCTGGTCTGAGGGAAGGACCCTGGTGAGAAGGAAAGAGAAAAAATGTGAGAGAAAAAAGATAGAATCCCCTATCGGTCCAGTGGTTAGAACTTGGTGCTTTCACTTTGAGGGCCCAAGTTTAATCCCTGGTTACCTACTCAGTGGGTAAAGAATGGGCCTGGAAAGAAGGAGACACAGAGACACAGGTTCTTTCCCTGGTATGGGAGGATTCCCTGGAGAAGGAAATGGCAACCCAATCCAGTATTCTTGCCTGGAGAATTCCATGGACAGAGGAGCCTGGCAGGCTACAGTCCACGGGGTCGCAAAGAGTTGGACACAGCTGTAGAGACTGAGCACACCGCAGTGCCCCCATATATAACATATAAATATAGTTACATACTATATACCTTGCTTGCACAACGTACATTTAAAAACATAAAAGGGAGGAAAAAAGGAAAAAAAATGTATATACAGTTTAAAAGGACTAAATGAAAATAAATCAAAATGTTAATGGTGAGATGGTGGTTCATTTTTTCCTTTTATTTTATCAAAAATCAAATATTTCTATGATTATAAAGGGCAATACATTTTATATTTTAAAAGAAAATGGTTTCCCCTAAATGAACTTTGCACCTTCAAGATGGATTAGTCTGGAAGGGAAGTAATATTCTGAACTACAGAACATATTGGCCATGTATCAGTACAAGGAACGTAATGCAAACAGCAACTCCAATGAGTCACTTTCTTTCCGGCTTATTTTAAACTGTGAGATAGCTATCAGGCCTAATTATCTGAATTTATAAATATTTACTCTCAAGACAAGTTCCTTATGTTGATAATGTTGACTCAGTAAATGCAAGTTGACATTGATATATTACAAGACTTCCTGTTTGAAAGGGTTAGGTGTCATATTGAAAGAATTTCATGCAAAAGAGCAATACGAAAGCAAGCAAGAAGAGCTTCTCTGACTACCCAGGTTTAACCTGCAATTTCTCCAACAAACACACACACATTTTCTGTTTCCCCTTCCACCTTATTTCCCTCCATAGCACTTGCTGACATAGTATCTGTACCGCTGGAATGTGTGAAATCTGATATACACACATATACACAGGTATTCATGTGTCTTTGGTAGAAATTAATTCAGAAATTCTGATTTACCTGGTCTGTGGTAGGAAGTGGGTGTTGCTAATTTTTGAAGCTCCCAAGATGACTCTTACCAACAACCAGGATTCCTCATCATCAACTCAGTTAAGCCCAAATGGAATTTTGGGAGCTTTGCCCCCTTGTTCCATGAATATCAAGACATTCTCTGTCTGTTGACATTCCTGCCGCTATTGGTCCCAGCCATCCTGAATACCTGATTGTTTCATTTCCTGACACATCTGTTTTCAGTGTCTGCCTTTTCATCTCCCTTTGGGGAAATTTAACTGTACTAGCCAAGTGAAAATGAAGAAAATAGGTGCCTATAGTCCTTTGAAAAATAATAAAGGTCAAATCACCTCTCTTAGGTACTTCAAAAAGGGAAAATTAAGGAAAATACCTTTGATGGAAAAGTTACACCTTTAAGAATTTGTCAAGGGCTGCTTGAAAATATTAAATGGTGAGTGCAGGGGTATAGTTGGCAAGAGCACCATAATGAGGTTGACCAGAAACCCAGGAGCTGCAGCTGGCTGAGCTCATGCAGGGCTGCTATGGGGTTGTTACTCAGGGATTATGAAGCAGCAGGTGGCAGGGCTGAAATCAGGTGGTGGTGAAATCAACCCAGATGACATAAACTTTACACAAAAAATCACTTTCTCAGCCAGATCATCTTTTTGTCAAGTTTTGTTTTTGAAATAATTATGGACTTAAAGGAAACTGCAGAGATAACAGAGAGGGCCCATGTGTCTTTTATTCGGTTGCCATGGGTGATTGCATCTTGTGTACCTACAGTCTAATATCAAACCCAGTAAAGCCACTGATACAGTTTGGGTGTCCATTTCTATGCTGTTTTTGTCACCTGTGTAGATTCATGCACCATCACTGCAACTGAGGTATAGAAATAGCCCATCATTTTCATTTCTCTGGGATAAATGCCTAGGAGTATGATTGCTAGGTCTTCCTGGTGGACTGACCTTTCTATCCTTATGGTCCTCTCTGTAGCTGGTAATTCTCTTTGCTCTCAAGTAAGCTTTATCTGATTTTTCCGGACTAATGTTTGCATGCTATATCTTTTTCTACTCTTTTAAACTATCTATATTGTTATAGTTGAACTGAATGGATTATAGACAGCATATAATTCTCCCATTTTTTAAAACAAAGAAAAATTGATAGATTCATATTTTAGAGGTTTTATTTTTATGGGAAAATCTTGCAATGAGTAGAGAATTCCCATATACCCTCTCCCTTCACACTCTCCCCGCCCCCCCCCAATTCTCCTATTATTGACATCTTGCTCTAGTTTGGAACACTTGTTACAATTGATAAACCAATATTGATGTGTCATTATTAACAAAAATTCATCCCTTACATGGAGGTTCTCTTATGTGTTATACATTCTATGATTTTGACAAATGCATCATGTCATGTCCCTGCCATTCCAGTGTCATGAAAAATAGCTTCACTGCCTGAAAAATATCCTTTCCTCCATTCTCATTCCTCCCCTGCCCCATGCTCAACAATCACTGATCATTTTATTGTCTCTATAGCTGTGTCTTTTTCATGATGTCCTGTAGTTGGACTCATACAGTATGTAGCCTTTTCAGATTGGCTGTCTCTAATTAACAATATGCATTTACTATTCCTATGTGACTTTTTATGGCTTTGGTAGTTTGTCATTTTTAACATCGAAGAGTTACAATTCCATCATATGGATGTATCACAGTTTGTTTATTCATTCATGTTAAAGGACATCTTGGTTGCTTCCAAGTTTTGGTAATTATGAACAAAGCTTCTACAAATGTTTGTATGTAGTTTTTCATGTATACATATGTTTTCAACTCATTTAGGTTAATACCAAGGAAAATTGCATCTAGTCCATCCTCCTGGAAGGAGAAATCTGCTAGTCAGCCCTATCTGAGAAGAGGAAGTCAATGTATTGCTAATCTGTAGCTACTGATTTTTTTTTTTTTACCATGATCATAATTTCTTTCGAGCTACTAAAATGGGCTTCCCTGGTAGCTCAGTTGGTAAAGAATCTGCCTGCAATGCAGGAGACTCGATCCCTGGGTTGGGAGGATCCCCTTGAGAAGGAAATGGCAACCCACTCCAGTATTCTTGCCTGGAGAATTTCACAGATGGAGGAGCCTGGCAGGTTACAGTCCACAGGATGGCAAAGAGTCGGACATGACTGAGTGACTAACACTTAATTTCTTTTGATTATCATATGAATGCATCAACTGTGTTTTCTTTAGCCAAACAATAAAGATGGGGTTAGCCTGGAAAGACAGAGTACCTTTTTCAAATTATCAGTCACCCAACATTAACTGAACTACTATGGGACCAAGGGTGATAAACTAAATTTAGTTTTAAAGCTAAAGATAATCTCTGTACAAGACATTTAAAACAAGTAAGTAGATCTATCACTCAACAGACATTTCTCTATCACATTGCCACATAACTGCCGTCATATTTTGGTGATAGGAATGAAGAGACTTTTTAAAGTATAACTTGACTTTCTTAAAGAATCATAAACTATATAACTGTAAAAGAAAATTGAGACACTTAAATGAAATTGACTGAAAAATGGGCTTCGCAGGTGGCACAGTGGTAAAGAATCTGCCTGCCAATGCAGGAGATGCAGGAGATGTGGGTTAGATCTCTGAGTCAGGAAGATCCCCTGAAGGAGGGAATGGCAAAATTCCATAGAGAAACCTGGCGGCTGCAGTCCATAGTGACTAAGCACACAGACACACAACTGAAAAATAGCTTTCAAATGAGATCAAATTTCAATAAGTAACATAAATATAGCAAATTATTAGTTCTGATTAGATTCTAAAAATGTAACTCTATTTTAAACTCTTGAATTTGATATAAGTAGTTTTGCCTAATGATTACCTTTTAAACTGTGGCTTAGCATTTTTCTTCAGCTGTCAGTAATCAGTTTGTTAAATTACAGACAGGCAATAGAAATTCCAAATATGAAGACAGAGTATATTCATTGGTTTCTAAGTTGTTAATGTTTATACTAGCTGTATCTCAGGAAAAGGTGACTTTGTTACCTCTTGCATAATTTAAGTCTGCCGTTTTCAGCATATTTTGTACAACTGAAAATAAAATATGTTTTTCATTGCTTAAAGTAAACAATGACAATATAAATATTGTAGATTCGTCATGAAAGTGATCTAAACTTTAATAGAAAGGAAAGTCTTCAGGAATACTAAAAAGTGCTGACTTGTATTAATATAACACAGTGCAAAAGTCATTCAGGGAAATATGCAAATTTTACCCATCAGTCTCAACAATCCCAACCTTTCACGTTGTTAATAGGATATGAAGTCTGCTCTGAATCTGCTTTGTGAAAGTGAAGTCAATGTGTTAGTTTCTCAGTCTTGTCTGAGTCTTTTCGAGTCCATGGATGGTAGCCCACTAGGCTCCTCTGTCCATGGAATTCCCCAGGCAAGAATACTGCAGGGGGTTGCCATTCCCTTCTCCAGGGGAATCCCCTGACCCAGGAATCAAATCCGGGTCTCCTGCAATACAGGTGGATTATTTACAGTCTGAGCCACCAGGGAACCTGCTTCGTACCCCATTTCAATTCTCCCCACACCTTCCCCTTCTCAGCCACTCACATGAACTACCCCATCAGGATTAATCTCATGTCCTAGAGGCTAATGCCCTGCATGCCATGTCTTGTACTTCCAAGGGGCAGGACAGCCTCCGGTTGACCCAGTACAAGAAATGGGACTGGCATCTCTAGCCAAGCTCACCAGGGTCTTCTACTGATGCTTCCCCCTTTCCACTGTCTGCTTATTCTAAATAACCAAGAAAGACAGAAAACACATTCTCTAGAGGACCACTTATTTATTCCATAAACATTTGAGTACCTACTATGTGAGGTAAGTAGAGGAACTTCAGGAAACCCCCAAATTTGTAAATACCACCCTAACCTATGGTTTTTCCCTTAAAACACAGTATAGTGGCCTTTTCCTTTTCCCCCTTGAAGATCTCTCAAAAGTCCTAAGAAAAATATCTAAGAAAATAAATATTTCTAAGACTGTATTTTTTAATGGAAATTTGTGAGATGCACCCCAGTAAAATTACCTTTCCAAATTTTGAAAATAATAAAGTTGATATTTAGATATTAAAACAATTCTTATGTTAATTGTAGCTATTTGTCCACTGCCTAAGATAAATTAGTCAAAGTTTAAATGAAATCATTTGTTCCAGAATCATCAAAAACCGATTGAAAACAGTTATGGCTGAAGCCAGAGAAATCTTTTGAAATGACATCATAAATGTCCTTTTCTTATTGCTCCATTAGACCACAGAGTGTTCCCATCCAGGATGTGAATGTTCTACACAAAAATTTCACCTTGCACTCTAGTTTATCCAGACCTTTCAATTTTTAGCTAAGGATTTTTTTTTCTTTTTAGGCATTTCACTTCCATCAACAGCATTAGCAGTAATTTTCTTTCTTGGCTACTTTTCAAAATGAAATAGAATTGATTTTGCCTCATTAGTGTTTCTGAATATGGGACAATGACTCAGCGTAAGAAGCTAAGTCATGACAAGATTGCTAAATGAGCTAGGAGCATCGTTCAGGAGCTGAGTAGCTCATTCAGGAAAATCAGCCTGCCTATACCTAAAGTATTCAACTGTTTGAGTCAGTCAAATCTGAAATTCTTTCAAGTTATAGACCAGGGAGCCTTCAGTTCAGTTCAGTTCAGTCTCAGTCATGTCCGACTCTTTGCAACCCCATGGACGGCAGCACGCCAGGCTTCCCTGTCCATCACCAACCCCTGGAGTTTACTCAGACTCATGTCCACTAAATTGGTGATGCCATACAACCATCTCATCCTTTGTCATCCCCTTCTACTCCCACCTTCAATCATTCCCAGCATCAAGTCTCTTCAAATGAGTCAATTCTTCGCATCAGGTGGCAAGAGTATTGGAGTTTTAGCTTCAGCATCAGTTCCTCCAATGAGTATTCAGGACTTATTTCCTTTAGGATTCACTGGTTTGATCTCCTTGCTGTCCAAGGGACTCTCAAGAGTCTTCTCCAACACCACAGTTCAAAAGCATCAAATCTTCCATGCTCAGCTTTCTTTATAGTCCAACTCTCAAATCCATACATGACATACATCCATAGCTTTGACTAGATGGACCTTTGTTGGCAAAGTAATGTCTCTGCTTTTAAATATGCTGTCTAGGTTGGTCACAGCTTTTCTTCCAAGGAGGAAGCATCTTTCATGGGTGCAGCCACCATCTGCAGTGATTTTGGAGTCCAAGAAAATAAAGTCTCAGGGATCCTTATGAATGGTTAAAACCTTTAATTTTAAATCCAAGAATGTATACATTGATCACATCCCATTTCTGCTAATTTGATTTACGTCCTTTATGCTCTCCATGAAGCTGTATGATCTAAGACTCCTCCCTTTATGCTCCTGGGTAATACAAAGCGTCCCCTACCTACTTTTTTTTCAAGTATTCATTTATTTATGTATTTATTTGGCTGCACTGGGTCTTAGGTGCAGCACTCGGCCTCAGTAGTTGCAGTGCACAGGCTTACTGCTCCATGTCATGTCAGGTCCCCTGCACTGCAAGGTGGATTCTTAACCACTGGTACCACCAGGGAAGGCCCCCTGCCTACTTTTAAGAATTTGTAAGACCTCAGTAAAGTTTTAGATGTCTTAAAGAGGACATGCTTGAATAGAAACAGAAAGAACTGGGTTCAAGTTTTATCTTGGCCATTTACAGGCTGTGTGACTTCTGGAAAGCTGCTTAGCCTCTCTGAGCATGTATCCCTCTTTCGGTGGGGATGATGGCACTTCCTTTGTGAGGTGTTTGAAAATGACCCAGAGTAAGTGCCTGTGGAGATGGTCATGGAGATGCACCACACAGACCGCCTACAAGAGACGCTGCTAGGAAGAGCTCAGTGCACCAGCCGCTCTGGAGGCCACATATCTGGCTTTCTGTGGCATTTACATGAAGGTCATTCCTTCCAGCCCAAGACAGAACAAGGCAGAGATGTTAGAGCTGGGCCATTTGATGTCTAAAGGTTAAACTCTGCTGGATTTTCATTGGCCTGGCTGAGATTTTTCTCAGAGCTGCTTTAAACAACCTGTGACTATTTCTACCCAATCATCTTTCCTTTTCTCTCTATGCACAGCTGTCAGACCTCATCACAGCCTGAAGGAGCTCCCTTCTCCTCAGCTATCTAACCCTTCATAGGTCACACTTGTTTCCCTCAATATACCTCCCACATGTCTGACTGTGGCTTAGCATCTGCCCCTCATAGGACTCTGACATGCTGCCTTTAATGAAGACAAACGGGACCTTATACAAGAGTCTTGAGTGGCCTAGTACTTGTCACTAGGACGTAGACCACATGGCAGCTTCTCTGCAACTTTACTTGTGAGTAGCTAGTTCAACATTAGCCATGCTTCAAAATTTCTGGCCCATAACTGCTCTTAGCTTTTGACCTCCAAAGCACATATACAAACTACCCAGCATGGTTTTGTCTGTCTTCTTCAAAATTCTTAACTCCACGTTTGTGTCAGGTTTTTTATGACCCTACCACACCCCATCCCATCACTATTTCAGCTCCCTAAACTTTCCAGGCTCCTGGAAAATACATGTACAGATGACCTCCGGAACTGAGTTACAATCCTCCTACACTAGCATTACCAAGGAAATAAGAACTCAGCTGTGCAACTGCCCAGACTGCCTCCAAGTTTGTGTCATAATCACCAGCATAGTGTGGAGGGAAACACTTGTACTCTGGAGTCAGACTGCCAGGTTCAGAACCTGCCACTTATGAGACATGTGGTCTTGACTATGAGAGTGTGACTTTGAGTCGCTGGTACCTCAGTTCCTTTGTTTTGTAAAAATAAGACAACCGTCACTTGGTGTTCATTGCTCATTAATGTTTACTATGATAAGTATAACCATAAAATATTTTCCCAATAAACTAGGATGCTTTAATGAATTTTGGTTTTTAAATATGGATGTGGTTTTAGAGAATAAAGTTAAGGGAGTGTGCTTCCTACATCTGTTCATTTACATAAGTTTCACAGTATTAGTAAAGCCATATCAGAGGGTATACTGTCTGAATATAAGTAATTCAGTAGCAACATATTAACCAACTCGTAATGGTTGGATGGAAAAAAAATAAAGAGTTAAAGAAAAAATAGAGAAGAAATGGGAATAAAGAAAATTAGACAAAATAATATTTAAGACAAGGATAAAGATAAGGTGTTAATGTAGAAGGATGTTTATTACTGAATTTGTTATGTAATATAGCAGAAAAAAACAGTCATCTGGATGCAAGGAAGTGCTTCTCAACATTTTAAAAACAGGTTTATTGAAGTATAAGTGACATGTTAAAACCTGTATTTATTTAATACATACAATTTGATGAGTTTGGACTCATATTCATGAAACCACCACAGTGAAGTCAGTTTGTTAAAACAATGATTGTCCCCTACTCTGTGAAAAGCCTTTCTAGATATTTCTTTTTCTGTACTCATCCGCCCATCCCATGAAAATATAATATCACAGATACGTATTTAAGCAGTTTGGCCATTTAGAGACGACGGTTGTGTGACCATTTGATGTGAAGAGCTGACTTACTGGAAAAGACATTGATGCTGGGAAAGACTGAAGGCAAAAGAAGAGTGTGGCAGAGGATGAGGTGGTTGGATGGCATCATCAATTCAATGGACTTGAGTTTGAGCAAACTCTGGGAGACAGTGAAGGACAGGGAAGCTTTGCATGCTGTAATCCATGGAGTCACAAAGAGTCAGACAGGACTTAGCGACTGAACAATGACAACAAATTGTAAGATCTAAATTTTGTTACCCCCAAGAACCAATTTCCTTTCATTGGAGGCAACCTTGCCCTTGCTGAGAAGGCATCTGGTAAGGCACCTTGAGTTCTAGTCCTGGTTTAACTGATTTATCAACCTTCGCAAGTCACTCTCACTCTCTGAGACTCAATTTTGAACAACACACTGTAGAAGACATCAGCAGTTCTGGACTCCTGACTTGTCTGTGGTTCACAAGGACCCTCGGAGACTGACTCATCCTGTCCTCCCCACTTTCTCGTTTACCCACCTTTGCAGGCCGAAGAAGAAGGCAACACACTCTGTTACCATTTTTAGTGTGGGTGTCAGTCTCCCTCCAAAATGACGTGAGCTCCTGGAAGACCAAGTTCACTGCATTTGGTATAGTAGCTGCCAGGAAATGGGCACTTGGTTGATTCTGTAGAATGGGCTACACAGTGCATGTACAGGTGGAAGCAGATGAAGTTGCCAACATTAGCCCTTTTTGACATCAAAATACAGGCTAACTCAGGCACTATGGAATTAAATGACACCTGCCTTGTACTGCAGCTCACGGGCTAGTATCTGGCATTTCAAGAGATCAAGTGACATTTAAAGAAGGAAGAAAAGTTGACAATAAGAGAAGGGAAAATAAAGATGTCATTCTGTTACCAGTTTTATAATTCTTCAACAGAGCTTAGAGTAGATTGATCTCCCCTAGATCCAGCAAGTTAGTTAATGAGCTTGGCTCAGATTGGGCATATAGGAATATTGCCATTGAAAAATCTTATGCTCTTTATAGTATAAATCTGTCATTAACAAATAAAAAGGAAACAGTTGCTCACATTTGAAGAGCACGTCCTAGTTTCCAAGGGACTTTCTCCTTGAGTATTCCATTGCAGGCTCCAGAAAATTTTCATCTAGTGCCAAAGGCAGTCAAACTAAATCCATTGAAGCAGTAATAGGATCATTCCATTGTCAACCACATTTTTATTTTATGTAAATATCTCAAGTTTTATCCTTACAGACTAGTTGAGAGTATTCAAAGTTGCCATGGATATAAGATAGCGACAGAACCCATTTGTCATTTCTCATCTTCAGCCGCTAACCCTGTGAATAGAGTAGGAAAATATAAGAAACCAGTGCCACTAGCAATGCCCAAGGCTTAATGCAAGAAGTAGAGGGAACTGTATCTCCCTGTGCAGACATTCTTAACCTTAGGTATGCGAACATCTAAAATTCACTACAAAGCTATGGCTATGAGAATGTTTCTCATGCCATTCCATTAGCTTTCATCAGATGATGAAGGCAAATAGGCTTCATGATGATAGCCCACCATTTACATATGAGATAATGGAGTCTGGAGAGGCCAAGGGAATTTCTTGGGGTTCCACAGTACTAGTAAAGGCAGAATTGGACTTGTGGCACTTCTAGTTAAATATTCTTTTCCCTTGTCACTCAAATGTCTTCAGGAGGGACTTCTCTGGTGGCTAGGCACTCCCAGGGCAGGAGGCCCGGGTTCGATCGCTGGTCAGGGAACTAGATCACACATGACAGAACTGAGTTTGCATGCTTCAAGGAAAATCCTGATGCCACGGCTAAGACTTGGTGCAGCTAAATGAATAAATGTATGGAGTTTTTAAAAAAGCCTTCAGAAAAAAAATAAAAATAAAAATAAAAAAAGTAAAAAAGCCTTCAGGAGCCATACAGTTTTTTACTTCAATCAGGGAATAGTCATATCCGTGTTTTTCTGAATTAAAATATGAAAGCCTGTTGCATAAGCCTGTCTCATATATCCTAAGGTTCTAGCGTTTCATTGGAATGAGTTAGCATTATCTTAATTATACAATCTCAGCAGTGAAGTGTGCAGAAAATGAGTCATTTCACCAGGAGAAAATCTGGTGGGTGCATATTAAAATTTTGAAAAGAACTGTTAATGCTCCATGATTACAGATTAATATGTACATTCAGTTTCCTACGAAATGGTTAGGGCAGATGCCATTATTTAAGAATTAAGAAACTGGGAACAAACCTCATTTGGAACCTGAAGAGCCTTAATGCATACAGAAAGCAGCAATGAAGATGCTGGAAAAGCTTATTCAGGTAAATGTCAAGGACAAAATTTTAAAAGGCCAGAATGCCAGAATTACAAGTAAGAGATAGGGAATGTTAGTAGAATTTGGGACATTAGATTCCCCTTAGTTTTTCTATGTGGGAATTTGCTCAAATGATCTGAAAAGTACTTTTAAAACAATATATAGTTATCAATATCTTTAAAAGTACTTAAACAGTACTTAAAAATATTGTTATATAAGACATAGTTATCTTATCAAAACACAAGCAATTAATTGATTGCCTAACTTACATAAGACTAGGGAAACTGGTTTAAAAAAATAGCATTTTACACCTTATCTGTTTTTAACCCTTTATCTTGGTTCCTTCTTCCATACAAATCTTCAGATGCCATATCTTTTCCTCACATCAAAATTAGCTTTCAAGAAAAAGGTCACAATACTAAAAGACAAAGCCTCGAAAATTCTGTCATGTTTTTATGGCAAACTGCCAAAATCTCAAAAATTGCAGGGAAATAAAACCCCCAAAACATAGGTTGTTGTTTAATTACTAAGTCACACCTGACTCTTTGCAACCCCATAGACTGTAGCCCTCCAGGCTTCTTTGTCCATGGGATTCTTCAGGCAAAAATACTGGAATGGATTTCCATTTCCTTCTCCAGGGGATCTTCCCGACCCAGGAATCAAACCTATGTCTCCTGCGTGGCAGGGAGATTCTTTAGCTCTGAGCCACCTGGGAAGCTCCAAAGCACAGGTTACTCTATTAGCCAATGTCCAAAACCAGTAGGATGTGGATTCAAAGAAAAGGAAGCACCAGCTTCAAAATGGAGGACACAATGAGTGCATTCTCTGGTTACCAGGCAGCTAAGTTTCCCCAAGTGTTGTAGGAAGTCCTGCTCCCCAATCTTCCAAAGCCTTCCAGGTCACCCTGGAGGGGATCACACAGAGAGGAAGGCCTTGGATGCCAAGATTCCCCATCTCAGAGAGGGCACTGGCTGATGCTGAGGTTGAGCATGAGCGCTGGCCCTGGGACTCCAGTGGCTCACTCCCTGCTATCCTAGAAAAGAAAAGGCCTGATTATGGCTGTGGCCGGAAATCCACGGATGGGAAGACATGGACCTCTGGAAACGTTTTTTTAAAAAGACTTTTCGGCCACCCCAGAGGCATGTGGGAATCTTCGTTCCCTGAAGAGGGACTGAACCCACACCCCCTGCATTGAAAGTGTGAAGTCCTAACCACTGGACCACCAGGGGAGGCCCTGGAAGGAAGCCTTTTTTACAGCTCTTGTAAGTCCACTGGGACGCTGTGAGTGGGACGAGCTGGAGATGAGGAAGTAAGTAGATGGCGGGAGGAAAGGTCAGACACCACATGGGGAAATCATCCCTTAGTTATCATCCCTGGATCGATTCCGCAAAAGGTGGGGGAGACACCACTTCCCGCTCTAGGTTCTGACTCCAGCTCTTGGCCGTCTAGGACGCAATTGAAGAGTGTTCAAAACAACTGCAGAATTATGGCCTTGGGTACCGGTCAGCCTTTTGGATATTGGAATCTTAGAGAAGGTATCACAAAATGTTCCATTAGCCACCAACGACCTGCCCCGCCCGGCCAGCCTACCTTGTGTAGGCTGTGGTTGTGTTGGGATGGGAACAACTCTAATTACAACCTGCTTATAGTTAGGACTGAAATAACCCCCCTCCACTCCTGCTAGAATAACTGAGAAGAGGGACACACTAACTGGAGGGAAGGCTTTCTGAATGAGGAGAGTAGTGGGCCCCAGAGGTGGATAGCATCAGTCACGCTTCCCTGGCTCTCCGGAGGGTTGGTAGGACCTTCCCTCCCCCAACTCCCAATAGAACATTTTTGGCCAGTCTTTCTGGCAAGGGGCCTTATTTATTGGCAGAGTTGTTATTCTGCAAGATCTGAGCCAGAGGCAGGCCAGGTTTTTTTTTTTTTTTTTTTTTTTTGCCAGTCATGCTGAATCTGCCCTTCTTCCACCCTTCCACCTTGTATTTTTACTGGGAGTCTCCAAGTGTGGGGCTAGGATGAAGTGGGGCTTTCTGTTACTCCATGGAGATTCTTCCTAATAACTCCAGGCTTTTTCGCCTCCTTTCTGAGCCTCAGCCACGGAAGGCATTTTATCTCTGAGTTTCATGGAAGGCATTTTATCTCTGAGTTTGCAGCATCTCACAGGTTGAAAATCTCTCAACTGGTTGTATTGATGGGCCGGAGAGAAAAGGCCAAGGGATAAGGGACCAGCAGGCACCCGCACTCTGCACACCCCCCTTTTCCTGTGTGCCAACAGGGGCACCTGGATGAAACAGGGTTACTATCATACCATCATGGGCAGCTTTGAAGGGGGAAGATCATGGAGATTAACAGAAGGAGTGGGGCATCTTTTCTTGATGCCTTGAGGCAAAGGCTGGTAAGAGACTGGGGGCCCTATGACAGTGTTGGTGATGGTCACCCTCCTCTGCAACTGCCTGCACGCACAGCAGAAATTAGACCAGAAAAAGCATAATTCAGTCTGAGTGGCTGCTTATATGATCTGCTTCTTCTGAGAATCTGAATTTGAGTCTAATGAGTCCCATGATAGATCTTTAATACTGGAAGTTGCTCCTTCTCACTTGAAACTTGACTTTCTTTTCTTTCTTTTTTTTAATTAATTTTTTTGGAGTACAGTTACTTTATGAAGTTGTGTTAGTTTCTGCTGTACAGCTAAGTGACTCAGCTGTATGTTTACTATATATCCCCTATTTTTTAGGTTTCCTTCCCATTTAGGTCACCACAGAGCACTGAGGGTAGGGTTCCCTGTGCTCTACATAGGTTCTAATTAGTCATCTATTTCATACATAGTTTCAGTAGTATATGGGCTTCCCAGGTGACACAAGTATTAAAGAAACCACCTGACAATGAGGGAAACATAAGAGACACAAGTTTGATCCCTAGGTTGGGAAGATTCCCTGGACGAGGGCATGGCAACCCACTCCAGTACTCTTGCCTGGAGAATCCCATTGGCAGAGGAGCCTGGCAGGCTACAGTCCATGGGGTGGCAAAACGTCGAAAACAACTAAAGCAACTTAGCACTCATAGACATGTGTATACTATCAAGCTTTTGACATTTGATTTCAGTTTTCTCAAGTTTAAGGGGAAAAAAACTCTCTTTTGGTCAAAATATCTACACTTAGTCTTTTACACAATTGCTTCTGAAAGGATAACTTTTGGTAGCTTCACTCCTAGATTCTTCTGCACTGGAGCTAAAAAATTATATGGGAAGAGGATACCATTAGGTGCTTCCCTGGTGGCAGAGACAGTAAAAAATCTGCCTGCAATGTGGGAGACCCAGGTTCAATCCCTGGGTTGGGAAGATTCCCTGGAGAAGGGAATGACAACATACTCCAGTATTCTCGCCTGGTGAATATGATAGACAGAGGAGCCTGGAGGATTACCTACAGTCCATGGGGCTGCAAAGGCTCAGACACAACTGAGCGAAAGAATGCTCAAACTACCGCACAATTGCACTCATCTCACATGCTAGTAAAGTAATGCTTAAAATTCTCCAAGCCAGGCTTCAGCAATACGTGAACCACGAACTTCCTGATGTTCAAGCTGGTTTTAGAAAAGGCAGAGGAACCAGAGATCAAATTGCCAACATCCGCTGGATCATCGAAAAAGCAAGAGAGTTCCAGAAAAACATCTATTTCTGCTTTCTTGACTATGCCAAAGCCTTTGACTGTGTGGATCACAATAAACTGTGGAAAATTCTGAAAGAGATGGGAATACCAGACCACCTGACCTGCCTCTTGAGAAACCTAAATGCAGGTCAGGAAGCAACAGTTAGAACTGGACATGGAACAACAGACTGGTTCCAAATAGGAAAAGGAGTATGTCAAGACTGCATATTGTCACCCTGCTTATTTAACTTTTTTGCAGAGTACATCATGAGAAACGCTGGGCTGGAAGAAGCACAAGCTGGAATCAAGATTGCCAAGAGAAATATCAATCACCTCAGGTATGCAGATGACACCACCCTTATGGCAGAAACTGAAGAGGAACTAACAAGCCTCTTGATGAAAGTGAAAGAGGAGAGTGAAAAAGTTAGCTTAAAGCTCAACATTCAGAAAACGAAGATCATGGCATCTAGTCCAATCACTTCATGGCAAATAGATGGGGAAATAGTGGAAACAGTGTCAGACTTTATTTTGGGGGGCTCCAAAATCACTGCAGATGGTGATTGCAGCCATGAAATTAAAAGACGCTTACTCCTTGAAAGAAAAGTTATGACCAACCTAGATAGCATATTCAAAAGCAGAGACATTACTTTGCCAACAAAGGTCCATCTAGTCAAGGCTATGGTTTTTCCAGTGGTCATGTATGGATGTGAGAGTTGGACTGTGAAGAAGGCTGAGTGCTGAAGAATTGATGCTTCTGAACTGTGGTGTTGGAGAAGACTCTTGAGAGTCCCTTGGACTGCAAGGAGATCCAACCAGTCCATTCTGAAGGAGATCAACCCTGGGATTTCTTTGGAAGAAATGATGCTAAAGCTGAAACTCCAATACTTCGGCCACCTCATGGGAAGAGTTGACTCATTGGAAAAGACTCTGATGCTGGGAGGGATTGGGGGCAGGAGGAGAAGGGGACGACCGAGGATGAGATGGCTGGATGGCATCACTGACTCGATGGATGTGAGTCTGAGTGAACTCCGGGAGTTGGTGATGGACAGGGAGGCCTGGTGCGCTGCGATTCATGGGGTCGCAAAGAGTCAGACACGATTGAGCGACTGAACTGAACTGAACACACACACAAGGATGCCATCAACAAGCAAAGAAAATAGAATCCCGTAATTTGACACAGCTTTCCGGAGAGGATTTCACTGTTTTACTAGATACATGTGCTTTCTGGTACTGGGAGGAATAGCTGTAGTGAACTTCTAGAATATTGATGTCTCTGTCTCTAACTCAAAGGGATTTGCCAAGAGAAATGAATTCATCAAGTGATGAAGTCAGCGCTGAAGCTGTTCCATGAAGAATTAAGAGAATCCTCAGCTCTACTACTATACAGTCATCATATAATGATAAACAACCGCCTTTAAAAACAATGGATATCATACTTCTTAAAATAAAGAAATACTGTAGAATTTCAAATATATTACAGTGGCCTTTAGGTGAATAGAATCTTGTTGCATTGGTACAAAGAGACACTCCCTATTTTCCATGCTGGCACGTTTTCGGCAAAGTTTCTTAGGAATTATTTTTTGGTACAGGCTCAGTAATGTTTATCATGTGCTTAAGAAATTGCAGAATAGGTTCAAGTCAGAATGATGACAGTATAAAGAGGGCTGGGCCAATAATAATTTTATGTAAAGTATGCATGATTTTCCATCAGGTGTCAAGAATTCAGGGCCTCCCTGGTGGCTCAGTGGTAAAGATTATGCCTGTCAACTTGGGAGACGCAGGTTTGACCTCTGGGTTGAGAGGATCCCCAGAAGAAGGAAAGGGCTACCTACTCCAGTATTCTTGCCTTGGAAATCCCATGGACAGAACAGCCTGGCAGGCTACAGTCTATAGGGTCGCAAAGTCATACACGACTCAGTGACTAAACAACAGTATCAAGAATTTAAGTTGGCTAATTGATTCCAGTTGCATGTCGTAATTAACACTATTTATTGTAAGGCAAATACATCTGCTTTATGTACCCAGACTTGATGAAATTGCTTAGAAGGAGGAGCCTAGAAACTAGCTTCAGGATACTTTTCTTTGGATAAGGAACCCAGACTTGATGAAATTGCTTAGAAGGAGGAGCCTAGAAACTAGCTTCAGGATACTTTTCTTTGGATAAGGAACCCAGACTTGATGAAATTGCTTAGAAGGAGGAGCCTAGAAACTAGCTTCAGGATACTTTTCTTTGGATAAGGAACCTATTTCTACCTCCTTATGGCCACTATAGTTTAAGTAAAATTATCTTGAAAATAAACTGAATCTTTGGGACCCTTCCACTTCCTTTTTCTTTTCTTGATTTCTCCAATACTTTCTAAAGACTCCTAAATCACACAAATATTTCCTTTTATATACCATACAACCATCAGGCCTATAATCAGTAGCTATTCTCTAATTATTTGACTTCTCTCCATGCTTAAGTTCCTTTCTGGTCTGAATTTTTAGATATAAGTAGAATCAATTAATTCTATTACTTCTTTAGACTAGGAAACTTAGGACCTAGCGATCGTTATTACTTATGGATGACAGATGTACTTGTAGATGATAGATTACTTATAGAGAAGAGATGCTATTTTTTTTGTTGTTGTTTTTTAGGAAGAGAATTTGGCACGAAATACCACAAATTCTGATAGAAAAGGTAAAGAATTGAAATGAAAAATGAAACTATAGGTTTCTTAACTAGTATGTTTTCAGATTATTTTTCTGTATCACAACACAGTATTTCCAATTCTGATCTATTTTTGACTAGATTTAAAATAACTTCTTTCCATGTATTTATAAGATAGACACTAGCCACGTTCATTTTTTCTATAGTAATATAAAGTCAAGCTGTTTGATGAAAATGACAGTACATTTACTTGTTGAGATATAACTCATATGGGAATAATTGCTTTGAGAACACTTTGAGTACAGAATGCCTTAAAAGTGTTCTTGTATTTACAGACATGTCCTGCATTGCAACACATTCTACTAATGTAAAATGAAAACACACAACTGAATCATCATGATACATTGACATTCATTTTTTTCACTAGAGCAGAATTTACTATGATAAATGATGATAGAGAAATACTTATTTTTAGTTTGCAATAATAAAATTTTATATTAGCAAGACTGCATGTAAATCAGAGCCACTTTCTAGGAAGCAGGTAAAATGCAACTTTAAAACACTAGGTTTACAGAAGTCCAGAAATATTTAATTTGGAAAGCATTTAACTAGAGACTGTGAAGGGTCAACATGAGGGAAAAACAACTAGGACAAATCTTGTCCTCAAGTTCTCACTTGCAAATCCCAGTGGTGAAACCAATGGAAAGTTTATGAAAATATCTGAAAGGCACATTTGGCCTAGTTCAAAAGCTCTATTAAGTTAGTATTTTAATACATTGTCCTAGTTAAGTCTTTTCTTTATGGTCCTTTTAACATTGCTTCATCCAGGGTTCATTCATAGCTTACTCAGAAATCACAGAAATGAGAATAGGCTCCTGTTAAGGAGAGATTCAGCCTTTAAATGCAAAGGTACCTTGACTTCCTAACCTTCTTCAACTTGATGCTGAGAAAAGGATTTCTGTAAAGAAATTCATGGGTCCAAGGTAAGCTTTGTGTTTTTTAATACTCATAATAGGTAAGTATATATAGATGTAAATATATATAACTGACATTATTTGTGTGTGTTTGTGTGTGTTGTTGCTCAGTCATGTCCAATTTTTTGTAGCCTGCCAGACTTCTCTGTCCATGGGATCTCCCAGGCAAGAATATTGGAGTGGGTTTCCGTTTCCTTCCCCAGGGGATCTTCCCAACCCAGGGATCGAACCCACATCTCCTGGGTCTCCTGCATTGCAGGTGAATTCTTCACCTACTGCACCATCGGGGAATGCCATGAATATTATTACAAGTTTTATTTTATAATAGTGAGCATATAAATATCATTGTAGCTGCTTCTTACATTACATGAAGGAAGTCAGGAAATCTCTAACTTCCCGTGATCTCTGTTTACAAAGCCTCTATTTAGGTCTGGTACTGGCTAAGATAACAAGCTATGTATCTTATCAGTGGTACTAGGTTTCTGGAAATACAGGAAAATGGTTTCACTGTATTCTGAAATATAATGATAGTTTCTGGAAAACATCATTCCATGACATCTTGGAGTCTGTTATCAGAGAAAGTTGATTTCTTCAAAGAAGTGGACCTTGCTAAGTAACCACCATCAGTTTTTTTCAGATCTCTCTTTGCAGTTGGGCCAAGGAGGCTTTCAGGAGATATCTGCTAAGAGAAGAAGGAGCCAGTGAGACATTCTCTGCTCAAAACTGAACCTTGTCCTTGGAAGGAGAATTCTGACCATAGACTCTGGAGCCAGATGGAACCATATCGCATCCCTGCTCCATCACTTACTAGCTCTGTTACCTACTTAATTTAACCTCTCTGGGCCTGATTTAACTCACACTCAAGAAACAGACACCACAAGGACTTTTGTCAGAATTTAAGAGTTCAAGTATCTTGAGCATTGTCTGCTCAGCTCATTTCTCATTATAATTTTATATTAAGCTCTTTAACTTAGATTTGTCTCTTGGTTCAGCTCTCCACCCTCCTCCACCCAATGAAATAATGGTTAAGGGATTTGGATGAGAAAAAGGGCGGATGAAGGCAGAAGGAGATGCCATGAGATAAAAACTGAACAAGCTGCTTCAGTACAAACCCTGTGAGCTCTGCTGCCCTGCTCTGTCTTGATAACTATCTAACATCATTTCACAAAAAGGAGAGAGAGGCCTTCTCATTATGCAGTGCCACCCTCCCGCGGGCTTCTGTGAATCCAGAAGAGGCGGTTGAGGCCAAGGACCCGACAGTGCACAGAGGCAGAACTGGAGAAGAGGGATAAAAGCAGGTGCCACTCTGCAAGCGTGGTCTGGTTCCTTGGCCCTCTTAAGTGCTCTGAAACATGGTCAAGAATTGGGGGAGAGTGTTAAGAAGTTATCAGATATGTATCAAATAACCGAACAGGTCTGGCTTGTCTGTTGCATCAGGCGTTGTGTTGGCGACTGGCGACACAAAGATGATGACAGACCATGTGCCTGATCTCAAGCTCCTATCTGGCTCGTCCAGGGACCCAGATATTCTTAAGACCACGTGTGGTCAGAAGCAGCTGAAGGCCCAGACTACCTGCCCCTGCACGGGGGGACCCACGGTGGGGACATCAAGGGAGAGGAATGAAGACGTCAGCGCTGCAGAGAGAGATTTCAGACAGAGGGCAAAGAAATGAACTTTTTGCTTTACATTTGCACCTCTTAACTAAGATCTTCTGAAAACGCTGATGGCACAAACGGAGTGACGTCCTGCTTTAAAAACCAGCTACGTACGGCTTAAGCATTTAGTTAGTTCTAACATCACCATTTCAGAAATGTCGTAATATTAATACTGACAAATACAGTTTTTTCGCAAGAAGGGACGTTGCCTCACTTGGCTCTCTGTGTGCACAGGGAAGTGGGACACGAACAAAATTCCCGGTGAAAAGCCAAGAGAGGGTGAGCTCTAATCCAGACGCTGCACACGTGTCGCCCGCCCCGCCCCATCCCCATTGTACAGGGTCCGCCAAAGCTCGCGAGAGTCCTCTTGCTTTCCACGTCTGCCACGTTCCAAAGGACCAGAACAGACTGGAAAGTCGAAAGCTGCTGGCTCTCACAGGCCGCAGCGTCGCGCCAGAGAAGCCCTAAGCCTGCAGCGGGGCGGGGAAACACGGCACGGTTCCGCCCCCTCATAAAGGCCCTTGTGACTGGCTGCATACCCCGTCACTCAGCCTTCTGTGGGCGGGGAGGGGTGGGGCTCGCCGGACGGGGGTGTGGCCTCAGGGCGGGTGAGCGGCGCGGTCTCGCCCCGGGAGGGCAGTCACCAGCTCGGAGCAGGCGAGGGCTGAGTGCGCGCCGGGCGAAAAGTCCTCTGAGGCGCTGCGGGCGGTGCCGAGACACCCGTGCAGCTTCAGGAGCCGCGGCCCTCACCCGCTGCAGCGCCCGCGCTCCCCACGCCCGGAGGGAGCCCCCCACCCTTGCCTGCTCCAGCGGTGCGCGCGATGGCCCCGCGCAAGAATGCCAAGGGCGGCGGCGGCAACAGCAGCAGCAGCAGCTCTGGCAGTCCGACCGGCTGCACCAGCGGCGGCAGCAGCAGCCCCGGGGCCCGGAGAGGTCAGAGGCGCTCCAGAGCCGGGGTCCGGGTGGCCCGGAGGATGGGGCTCCGTGGGGGGCGGGGGGGGCGTGGGCTCTGCGGGTCCACCTCCCCAGATGCCGCCGAACGCCTCCTCCATCCTCCTCCGGGCGCGGGGCGGAGGCCGTGCTCGGTGGGCCTGGTGGGTGGGCTGCAGGGGGGCCGGGCCGAGCGGGGAGCCCCTTCCCGGCCGCTCCCTCACCTGCAGTGCGCAGCCGAGATGGAGGTTGTGTCGATCCACTCCTTCTTGGCTCGCTGTGGAATTGACGATAGGCGTAAGAGAAACAGTTTACCTTGGCTGTGCATATTTTGGAGAGTTTGGAAATGAGCCAAAGTCAGAAAATAAGTTCGTGCCAAACCAGCAGCTTTCAAGTGCAGCTCAAAGAAGAATAAGGCTGCTGGGATGTGTGTGCGGGGCGGGGGAGAGGGGAGTGATTTGAATATTCTTGAAGATTATTTTAAATATTTTTGCCTTTATGTAGCTTTCTTACCGTGCGTTGTAGTTGCCTGTAAATATAACAGAATACCATAAATACTGGGCAAGCTTCTCTATTTTTTTCCCTTTGTCTTCTCTTAAAAAAAAAAAAAAGATATTCACCTTTCTCATCCTGTGCTTATCCAGTAAAGAGAGAGAACAGATGTTGTAAATCTGTTTCATCTCATATTTCAGTGGTTCTCGTTTCTTTTATACTTCCTTTGACTCATATTTGGGATATTAAAACTGCAATCCACATGTGTATTGAATCAGAGCTATAAACTTTCCCGTTTAAAATGATTCTAGATTCTTTGTTTCCTGAGGTCTGCAAGGAATGTATTTACTTGTATCAAAAAAGTAAATCAAAAAAAAAAAAAGTAGATCAGAAGACTATAGTCATCCTTTAAAGAGCTGTTTTTTAAATAGCACTTACCACCATCTGAAATTATTTATTTTCACGTGTATTGCCTTCCTGTCTCACTCATTCCCTCTGGTTGATTCCTTTTCCCAACTCTTTGAGTCTTGCCATTAATAGATGCTCAATAAAAAATAATTTGATGGGTGAATGAATTTAAATAGTTAAATTTAAATGATGAAAATAGTACAGTTGAAATATTGACTAAATTTACACTCTGAGAACTATTTTTTTGTATTGTAGAGAAAAAAGATACAGTTTGAATTCCACAGAAAACATATTAATTCACCTTTGACATAAGTAAACTTTGTATTCCTTTGTCACTTGACCTTAAATGCCAGTCAGTTGACTTAAACAGGCAGAAGGGTAGATGAAGGAAGGGCTCTGCCTACACTTTTAAAAATATCTAAATGAGAACTCATGCAACTGCAGCTCCAAGTAGAGAAAGCTGATGAAGGACACTTTAATGTTGTTTTCAGAAGTTTTTGTAGCCATTTACAAGCAAAGCACATCATTTTTGTTCCACTCTGCCTTTTGCAGTTCTGGGTAGAGAGGTTTGACTCTATCTGAAGCAGTTGTTTTATTAAATGCCCTGTTGTTGGTGAGAATTAGCATCGACAGTGTGTATTGATTGTATCCCCATCCCCAGTGGTTCAAGATCTGAATCAGTTTTAACAGGTAGGTGATACATTTAGGAAATGTTAGGACCAAAATGAACACATTCCAACTTTGATATTCCAGCATTTTAGAGCAAATTCCATCCTATTTGAGGATCTACATTCTTTTAAGCATTTTACACATTGATCCTATAATTGTTGTGAAACAGACATAGTGTATAAAAGAGAATGTGGAAATGAGAGAGATACCTGTATTACCAGAAAAATCTCCACAGACGGAGGGTTGACGTTGGAGTCTCGCTTGTTACATAAGGAGCATTCTTTTTCCGTAGCTTTTTCTTTTTTTTCAGTCAGTGATGAGTTCTGACTGTGTGCCACGTGGAAGGCACAGGAGATGAAAGGAGGTTTCTCTCTGTTGTAAGCAGTTGCACTGCAGTGTGAACATGTGACCCTATTTGTATTGCTTCCTTATAGCATAGAATACCGGAAAGATGGAGCCACTTCTATTTGGTTGCTGTATCTATCTGTCATTGATGTGTACACATTGATGCCCAAGTCAATACCACGTGCTGGGGAAATCACAGAAACTGGAATCTTGGCTGCGGCCTTACCACGAGGCCTGGAAAGATTGTCTGACTCCTTAAAGGTTATCTACTTCTTGGAAACCCAACTGATTATTGGATGATCCAAGACTAAAACCAGGTTTTCTCTTGTTCATTTGACCATTGTACTGGCTTCTTGTTGTGCTTTGGTTAAGTGGTGTCTGACTGTGATCCCATGGACTGCAGCACACCAGGCCTCACTGCCCCTCACCATCTCCTGGATTTTAGGCTCTCTCATTTGTAAGGTTTTATGGGAATCTTGGAGTCGAAGTTGATTTTCTTTTCTTTCTAGCTCTCTATGGCATATTACACCTGGTTTTTAAAAGAAAAATATGCTTCCTATCATATCACCAGTTAACTTTTCTTTTGACTAAAATTGTGTTTGAAACAGCACATTTGAAAATCTTAGTTTGAGAAGAAGTATATGGGCTCAGCTAATGTTTCTTGGGTTTTGCATTGATATCCCGAAGGAGATGATGACACTAGTCACATTAAACATTATTATTTCTGACATTTGTGTGTGAAAGTAGAGTGGAAGAAGACCCAGTCCTTGGAAACATGCATTTTAGGGAAAATGTGATTATCTGGCCTTTTGTTGATCTTGGTGGTCATTTTTTTCAAAAGTGGTGTTTTGAAACTGAAACTTGGAGGTTTTTGTAAAAGTTAGATTTTTAAAGCAGATGTCTGCTTTTTATTTAAGCCTTCAACTTAAATTGAAAACTGATAAAAGCTTTTTGCAGAGCTCAAGTTTGCCTTTTCCAGTTTTATTCTTTAAAATATGAAAGAAACATGAGTAAATTGAACATACTACCTGTGTGTGTGTGTGTATGTTTGTGTTTGTGCTCAGTCATGTCTGACTCTTTGCGACCCTATAGACTGTGGCCTGGCAGGTTCCTCTGTCCATGGAATTGTCCAGGCAAGAATACTGGAGTGGGTTGCCATTTCGTACTCCAGGGATCTTCCTGAACAAGGGATCAAACCCATGATTCCCCGAGCCTCCTGCATTGCAGGCGGATTACTTACCACTGCACCTCCTGGGAAGTATCTTACCTTTAACTCACACAGAAAAAACTGACTTGCTTGACCAACTGGGGCCAAGGGAAACCTTTCAGATTTATTGATTTGAAGATCTTTGGTCAGCAGGGATCATGATGTGGTTTTAGACTTATTTTGTAGTTACAGATCCTGGTATATATAATGTTTTGTTTAGATTTTCCCTTTGCAGTGTCATTCAGTCTTTCCCTGTAGCTTCCAACTTGCTAGGGGATGTAAACATCTGTTTCCTTTGTCTAATAGTGTTGTGCCACACTTCAGCAGTAGGTGTCACTGTAGAACACTTTTTCCTCTTTCAATTTTAAGTTTCAGATATAACATCTACTTGTTTTTTAAATTTAACGAGCCCTGTACATACTCAGAATCATTAATGGACAACTAATTAAAAATGCTCAGCCACTGCTATTTAATTCTGTCACAGTCTCTAACAGCAGGTTTTGAAAGTTAGTAGTAATAGTCAGTCCCTAGCAGTCTTATTGATTTAGGCTGATTATATTTAGAATTAAATGCATTGATGCCCTATCTATAAAATTATACATTTGCAGATGTTTGATTTTGATGCATGTTAATCATTTAGAATTTTTTTCTTCCTTATTACTTTCAATATATCTTGGACTGCTTAGTAATTAACAGACACAATACATTGCTGCCCTCTCACTCCATTGAATGAGGAGGCCTTGGTGAAATTCCTTTCCTTTAATCATTTTGTGCCAGTTACTTAATCCTTTGTGAGTCAGTCTAGAATGAAAAGATAGGAAGGCCATAATTCTTCCATTAGAGGAACCGTGCTGTTTTATGTTCAATTGAACAGCATTTTCAGCTGGCCAGATTGTATGAAAAATGAGTGTTAGTCGCCCAGTTGGGTCTGACTCTGAGACCCCATGGTGGGTCTCCTCTGTCCCTGGAATTCTCCAGGCAAGAACACTGGAGTGGGCAAGTCATTCCCTTGTCCAGGGGATCTTCCCAACCCAGGGATCAAACCCTCGGCTCCTATGTTGGCAGGCAGATTCTTTACTGTCTAAGCCACCAGGGCAGCCCAGATTGTATGGAACCAAGTGCTAAAAAGTATTGGGAGGGAATTCCTGAACACATTTTATTATTATTATTTTTAAACATAGTTACCTTTTTTTTAAAGTCTTTATTGAATTTGTTACAATATTGTTTCTTTTCTTCCTTTTTTTTTTTTTTTTTTAATGTTTTAGTTTTTTGGCCACAAGGCATGTGCGATGTTTTCTCCCTGACCAGGGATCAAACCTCTACTGGAACGTGAAGTCTTAACCCTGGACCGCCAGGGAAGTCCTTTGCACACAATTTTAAAAAGACCAAATATTAAACTGGGTTCGGAAGTAAAAGGAGAGATCTATACTTTAGCTTTACTGTAAAATCATGTGTCTCAAAGAGATTACTAGACAATGAGAGATTCTCATTTTCAGCTGATTGGCAACAGAGTAGCTTGGATTAAGAATCACGTGAGCTTTCCACTCTGTTTTTAGTTACTATTGGAAATTTAACCTCTAAATTCTTTGGTCCCAGTGGAATATCTGCCACCCACCCCCTTCCCCACCCCCCTCCTCCCCCCCCAGAAAGACATTGTAGTTTGGGAAAATCTGATGACCTGGATTCATAGCCATTTAAGAACTTTGTTGCAGGTCACTCAAAATTTCTAAACCTGGTCTCAAATGGAAAAAATTATTCAGGGTTGTGACAGCCCTAAAATCAATTCTGTATGCCTTTCTGTTGCTCAGATTTTTCATCGAAGTACCTGTAATGGTAAAGGTGCATGTGAAACTTTGGAGAATATATAAAGCTGTAGAACTAAGCAGGCTATTGCATGCTTGAAAATTTTTTTATAATTTAAGAAATGAATTTTTGTGATACAGGGTAGCATCTGTTTGAGTCAAGTGGATGTCCTAGAAGGCATGTTCATAGTGGGTTCTGAGTACCCCTTGACACATTTCTGGCTGCCTCTTGGGTGCATGTCAGTCTTCAAGTTTAGGATTTACCCTCAGATCCCTTCTGGATCTGCACTGTTTTCTCTTACTAGAGCTCAGATCTATTTCAGTCTTTTGACGTTACTCCAACATACTACTTTAACATCCTGAAAATACACAAGTTAGTTTGTGTCTGGGGGTGTTTCTGCATCCCTTGCGTGGTTTGATTTCATTCTGTCCTAAGATAAACAGAACATTTTAAAATTAGCCTCCCTTTAATATATTCTGTATGTACAGAGAACCCATCTACAGTTTACCCAGATCCCTGGGAAAGCCTCAGCCATCTGTTGGGAAGGTGGGGTGGTGCTCAGGCTGGCTCCTGTGCTCCAGTATCCACTGCTCCAGCATCTGTGCAGCTCTGAATATAAATCTCGGTGGACACGTGTCTGGTGTTTAGTCCTGCAGATCTGGCCGTTTCTGTAGAGGACCAGAGATTGGGATGTTCATTTCTTCCTTCTCTTCATGTCTACGTGCCACTGTAGGGGCCCTTGTTCTGAAGTCCATTGCTTTAGCCATTTCTTCTGCTGGCGCTAGGAGCCAAGGTAGTATTTCCTCCTCAGTCATTATTGTTTTTTAATGAGAGTGCTCTAGGCATTTGGTCTGCATTTAACATTTGCTTTTCAAGGGTGTGTCTTGTTACCTTTGGCTGATGTGGATATCGTTTAAGGGCAGATCACTGAGTCTAATGTAGTTCTGACGAGGTTGATGACGCCTGAGGACAAATTTGCTGTAAATAACCTATTAGAATCAAAGGAAATTTGTTTTAAAAAATAATTTTTAAAAATTTTGTATTGGAGTATAAAGTCAACTGGGTCTTCCCAGGTGGCGATAGTGATTAAGAACCTGCCTGGCAGTGCAGGTAGACCTAAGAGATGCGGGTTTGATCCCTGGGTCAGGAAGATCCCCTGGAGGAGGGCTTGGTGACCCACTCCAGTATTCTTGCCTGGAGAACCCCACAGCCGTTGGAGCCTGGCGGGCCGCAGTCCATAGTGTTGGACACAACTGAAGTGACTTAGCATGCACACATAGCTGATTAACAAACAATACTGTGGTCGTTTTCAGGTGAACAGGAAAGGATTCAGCCATGCATACACAGCTACCCTTTCTCCCTCATGCTCCGCTCCCCTCCAGGCCTCCACATAACACTGAGCAGAGTTCCGTGTGCTATACAGGAGGTCCTTGTTGGTTATCCATTTTAAATACAGCAGTGTGCACATGTCCATCCCAAACTCCCTAACTATCCCTTCTCCCCATCCTTTTCCCTGGGAACCATAAGTTCCTTTAGACTCAGAGGAAATGTTGAGGCTACTTGGTGAGTAAGTTTTTAGAAAAGATACTTAGACAAGATCTTCTGAGGGCTTGGGGCTGGTCTCTGGCCCCCTTGGAAATCCAGGTGTCTCGCCTGGTGGATCTGGCTGTAGTGTGGCTGTCCTCATCTGCCGTGGATGCTCTCCATGCTCTAACGCGGATGAGGGCTGGGGGTGGTGGTGGTGGTGGGGGGTGTTTAGTTAGTGCGGAGTGGAAATTACTGTTGCTGTGCTTGGAAAGATGCCAGCCTTTCTTTCCTGCATGTGTTCCTACCGATTTAACCTCGTGACTCATTCTGCATGGGAGCCAGCAAGCATCAGTCTTAATTTTGAGTGAGAAAATATGACTGGAAAAAATAATTTTGTTCCATCACCAGTACTATATGACTGTTATTTCTCATGTCTTGCCTAGGTTTGACAGCCTTTGCTGTCATGACCTAGTACAGACTCAGTGCTGTTTCGTTCTCTCCCATCTCTCACTTTGGTTCTTGTTTATTATATTGCTATTGTACAGTTTCACACACTTTCACACTCTGGTTTTAATTCAGTTTTCCTGAATTGGTCTACTGGAAAGTCTGTTTGGTCTAGGTTCACAGGTAAATTTTACTTAGAAGTTAATTTTTTTTCCCTTACATGAAAATAAAAATCTGTGTTGTGTTTATTGAAAGAATACCTGCATTTAACTTTTCCATTTTTTGAGTCAAATCAATTTGAATAAGATGCTTGTCACTTACTGAATTTTATATTTACAAATTATCTCATGCCTTTTGCTTTTTGATGGAGAGCCACCTCTCTTTTAGAATATAAATATTTCTATGTGTTGCTCTTTAAAACTGTATCTGTTTGTAGTATTATATATTAAGATGTTTGCTGCTGCTGCTGCCAAGTTGCTTCAGTCGTGTCCGACTCTGTGCAACCCCATAGACGGCAGCCCGCCAGGCTCCCCCGTCCCTGGGATTCTCCAGGCAAGAATACTAGAGTGGGTTGCCATTTCCTTCTCCAATGCATGAAAGTGAAAAGTGAAAATGAAGTCACTCAGTCGTGTCTGACTCTTAGCGACCCCATGGACTGCAGCCCACCAGGCTCCTCCATCCATGGGATTTTCCAGGCAAGAGTACTGGAGTGGGGTGCCATTGCTTTCTCTGTTAAGATGTTTAAATAGATATAAATAATGCAGTGACTTACCATGTAGCCACCATACAGATGAGAAAGCAAAATATTACCAAATTCTTGGTTTCTCCTCTCCTGTGTTATCCCTTTACAACCAATCTTAAACATTTTGTGATAATCATTGTCATACATTTCTTTATAATGTATATTATATAATATATAGCTTCCCTCGTGGCTCAGTCAGTAAAGAATCTGCCTGCAATGCAGGAGACCCAGGTTCAATCGCTGGGTTGGAAAGATCCCCTGGAGAAGGAAATGGCAACCCACTTCAGTATCCTTGCCTGGAAAATCCCATGGACAGAGGAGCCTGGTGGGCTGCAGTCCTTGGGATTGCAGAGTCAGGCAAGACTGAGTGACTACCATATAATATAGATAGTAATATATAACATAATGTTATGCTGCATGTATGATGTATATAGTATAATAGTCATATATAACAATATAATATTATGTTGCATATTGTATACTATATATCCATTTGTGTAAAATATATTATTAAATTTTATATGTATGAAAATTGCTTAGGAAGTATATCTGTATCCCTATGTATAGAAGTATTATATGTATGTATATATACATACATATACATTTGTTTGTTTTTGCTGTTGTTTAGTTGCTAAGTCATTTCCAATTGTTTTGTGACCCCATGGATTGTAGCCCACCAGGCTTCTCTGTCCATGGGATTTTCCAGACAAGAATATGGAAGCGGGTTCAATTTGCTTCTCCAGGAGATCTTCCCAACCCAGGGATCGAACCCACATCTTCT
Source organism: Budorcas taxicolor (assembly GCF_023091745.1). Classification (NCBI taxonomy): domain Eukaryota; kingdom Metazoa; phylum Chordata; class Mammalia; order Artiodactyla; family Bovidae; genus Budorcas; species Budorcas taxicolor. The sequence goes on along the minus strand of NC_068923.1, from coordinate 40,523,303 downwards.
GCTTTGCAGGCAGATTCTTTTACCACTGAGCCACCAAGGAAGCCCATGCATTTGTTTAGCGCATGTCAAAAGTTTTATGAATAGTACTCTTGCCTGGAAAATCCCATGGATGGAGAAGCCTGGTGGGCTGCAGCCCATGGGGTCGCGAAGAGTTGGACACGACTGAGCGACTTCACTTTCACTTTTCACTTTCATGCCTTGGAGAAGGAAATGGCAACCCACTCCAGTGTTCTTGCCTGGAGAATCCCAGGGACCAGGTAGCCTGGTGGGCTGCCGTCTATGGGGTCGCACAGAGTCGGACACGACTGAAGCGACTTAGCAGCAGCAGCAGCAGCAGCAGCAGCAGCATACTTGCCAACTATTCGACACTGTTTGCTTAAGACTCTACCAAATTGGCTCTCTGTTTTCATATATATAGTTCTTCACTATATGAATGTGCTTTTTCTTTAGCCCTCCTGGAGTCCAGGACCACTTTGTTTATTTTCATTTTTTTCTTTCAAACACTGCTCCCCTGAACACTCTTGGAGTTGTCTATTGCCTTGTATAAATGTCTAAGTCCTTTTGTAGAGCATAATTTAGGATTGGAATTGTTGGGTCATAGCAAATACACATATTAAACTTTACCAAGTATCACCTTTTTTTTCCCAACCTCAAAGTGCTTGTATCACTTTACACTCCCTCCCACCATGAAAACAGCTACCTGTGTGCAGCAACCACATTACCAACACTTGGTAGCCTTTAATATTGCAAGTTTAGTAAGTTTAGTGGATGTGAAGTAGTGTTTGTGTTTTAAACTTGCATTTTTCTCATCATCAATGAGGTTACTAGTGAGAATAGCTATTCGAGTTTCCTTTTCTGTGAATTTTTAAAAATATATATACATATATATATATAACCTATTCGTCTAGATTTTTTAATTTTCTATAATTTAAATTTTTGATTTGTAGAATTTCTTTGTCTTGAACCTTTTGATTGTATGATAAAGGGCTTCTCCCAGTCTATGATTATTCACATTGTCATTTTCTGTAGTCTAATTTGTTGAATAGAATTTTTAGATTTTTGATCTATTGATAATAGCATTTTTCTATTTTCTTCTTTATGGTTTGTGCTTTATTTAGGACATCTTTTCTATCAGAGATCATAAAACATTTTCTTTTTTTTCTATAAACTACTGAATTTTGCCTTTTACATTTAGATGTCTAAACTATGGGGTGTGCTTTTTATTGTATATATTGTTGGGTAGGGATCTGATATTTTTAAAGAATGAATAATGAAAACGTCCTGCACTATTAGTTGAAGTGTCTTCTTTATACACTAATCTGTATCACCTATTGTGTATAGTTACCTATGACTGTTTTGTTCCTGGTATGTGGAATTAGGCAGGTCCTTCTATCCGTTTTCATCATTGTCCTCACTGTTTGGGGACCTTTCTTTGCCTGTGGCTTTTTAGAATCTGCACATCAAGTTAAGTTTTATGAAGAATATTTCAGGATTTTGACTGGGATTGTACTGAATTTATAGAACAGTTTGGGACAAATGTGTGTGTGTGTGTGTTTAGCCACTAAGTCATGTCTGACTCTTTGCAACCCCATGGACGGCTGCATGCCAGGCTTCCCTGTCTTTCACTGTCTCCCGGAGTTTGCACAAATTGGCACAAGAACACACATGTAATAATGAGTATTTCTGTACATAAACATGGTGCAACTTCCTATATATTTGTCTTACAATGACTTTTCTAATTTTTTCCCAAAGTGATATGCCTCCTTGATTAGATTTAGCCTAAGTGCTTTACTGTTGCTGTTCAGTTGCTCAGTCATGCCCAGCTCTTTGTGACTCCATGGCCTGTAGCCCGCCAGGCTCCTCTGCTTATGGGATTTTCCAGGCAAGAATACTGGAGTTGTTTGCCATGTCCTCCTCCACGGGATCTTCCTAACCCAGGGGTCAAACCCGTGTCTCCGGCATTGCAGGTGATCTCTTGCATCACAAGCGTATCTGTACTTCTGAGCCACTAGGGGAGCCCTTAGATGACTCATCAGTCAGTTCAGTTCAGTTCAGTCGCTCAGTCGTGTCCGACTCATTGCGACCCCATGAATCGCAGCACGCCAGGCCTCCCTATCCATCACCAACTCCCGGAGTTCACCCAGACTCATGTCCATCGAGTCAGTGATGCCATCCAGCCATCTAATCCTCTGTCGTCCCCTTCTCCTCCTGCCCCCAATCCCTCCCAGCATCAGAGTCTTTTCAACGAGTCAACTCTTCACATGAGGTGGCCAAAGTACTGGAGTTTCAGCTTCAGCATCATTCCTTCCAAAGAACACTCAGGGCTGATCTCCTTCAGAATAGACTGGTTGGATCTCCTTGCATTCCAAGGGACTCTCAAGAGTCTTCTCCAACACCACAGTTCAAAAGCATCAATTCTTTGGCGCTTAGCTTTCTTCACAGTCCAACTCTCACATCCATACATGACCACTGGAAAAACCATAGCCTTGACTAGACGGACCTTAGTCAGCAAAGTAATGTCTCTGCTTTTGAATATGCTATCTAGGTTGGTCATAACTTTCCTTCCAAGGAGTAATGAGTTAGATGACTCATAACTGGTCCTATTTCATCCTTCAGGCATTGTCATCTTCATAAAGTACAAGTTTGATCATGTCGCTTATTTGAAAACCTTGCCTAGTCTTCCCGGTCCTCAAGGTGTAGTTTAGATTCCTTAGCACCATCTAGCAGGCTTCTCATGATCTTGCCCCTTTTACTCTCTCTAGCCAATCTTAAACTGCTCTCTTTATAGTTATATTAATTCATCCACATCTAGTCACTCTCTGAGGTCTCTGCATTTGTGCTTGCTGTTTCTTCTGTGACAGCCCTGCACTTGCTCTTTCCCTGTGTGGCTCCTGTGTGTCTGTCAAGAGGCAGCTACCCCATCAGTTCTTCTACCTTCCCCTTGATCATCTTCCCAGTGGGTTTTGCAACCCTCCTCCCGCACACCCCCAGCATGAGCGTTTGTAGCGCCCTCTACAGGTACTGTTTTAGCATCCTCCTTGATCCACAGGTTCCTCTAGCAGATGAGAAAAGTGTGACAACACAGTATTAGACTGCACTGGACCCGAGGACTAGCTCTGCCACTCATTTTTGACCTTTAGTAAGTCAACAAACCTCTCTCAGCATCTTGAAATATTTCTTCATCTCTCAAATGGAGAATAATACTTACGCTTGTGCAAAGTGATGCATAGTGTTTCTTAACAACTGCACTTGTACATGGTGATGGTGATACCCACCCTGAACGGAACGGATGTTTAGTTTTGTACTGTGATCATCTGTTGTCTTTCGTTCTTGCTTGATCATAAAGGCAAGAACTTTATGATCTGTGTTAGGAACAGACACCAGATGCAGACCCCCGTAAACAGTTAGGAATTGATTTCATTAAAAAAGCTGTGATGTGCTCGCACCAGATGTGGTAGGATCAGTGGTTCAGGAAGTCCTCAGAGCACGTGACTTCTCAGTGTTGGTGTCTGTCATCCTGAGGTTGGCCCCTCTGGGACTCAGGATGGCAGCTGGCAGCCTTGGGGTTTCTTGCTTCCCTGTTCACACTTGGCAGAAGAAGGGGGCTTTTTCTCTTTTGCATAGAACAGGGCTCCTTGGCTCCACACTGCCTGTCTCACCACCACTGGTTGGGAATGGATTACCAGGATTGTTCTGATCAGAGGTCAGCATGGTGGTCACATGATCTCCCAGGAAACAACTATCTTTTTCTAATTTTTTAAATTGGAGGATAACTACTTACAGTGTCATGTTGGTTTCTGCTATACAACAGTGCGAGTCAGTCGCTATCTTTTTTTTGTTATTAAATTTTTCTCTTGATTTCTTTTCAACTGATTTAAAAAGTCAAAACCATTCTTAGGCCCTGGTTCATACAAAAACGGGAGGTGGGTCGAAGCTCACTCACCCTGGTCAAGAGTACGTGCTGGGGCTGGGAGAATTACTCCTAGGGTTTGGTGTAGGTAAACACCATGTTCCATTTCCTTTTTATCTCCACCGATTAAATGATGGTCTGTGCATAGTAGGCACTCAGTAAATATGGTGTGAACAAATTTACAGGGAAAAGTCTTACTTGCCTCTCACAGATCAAAAGGGCACTGATGGTGTAAGCTGTGTTTTTTGTGTTTCTTCCACTCTGCCTTGAATGTAAAAGGTGCTCCGGGATTATGTGTTACATGCGTGGATTTTTTTTTTTTTTAATGTTTATGTTATGGGCCATAAGACAGATTGCAAAATCCTCTTGATGTTTATAAGTGTTGGAGTTAAAGAAATAAAAATTATTAAGATGTGGAGAATTATTTAAAATGAGCAAGTCCTTTCTGGTAGTTTCGACATACAAGTACTTAGGCCAGTAGGAAGCATTCATGTTTCATTCATTCTGATTAGGAGGAAAGTTTGGGCAAAAGCAGGCATTTATTTGTTCTGCAACATTTTGATTTTCCCTCACTTTAGCCTTAAATGTGACTCATTGATAAGCTAAAATTATGTAAATACTGAAATACTGCTAAAATTTTGTTCCCTTTAGTTTTTGGTTTTGGCTTTTAAAATTCTTTTGTAAGAGTTATGGACATTTCCTTCTTTAGACTAAAGTTTGACAATCCTAATTAAAAAATACAGAAAAACTATAAGTGAAAGTGAAAGTTGCTCAGTTGAGTCTGACTCTTGGCGACCCCATGGACTATACAGTCCATAGAATTCTCCAGGCCAGAATACAGGAGTGGATAGCCTTTTCCTTCTCCAGGGGATCTTCCCAAACCAGGGATTGAACCCAGGTCTCCCACATTGTTGGTGGATTCTTTACTAGCTGAGCCACAAGGGAAGCCCAGTGCTATTAATAACATTTATAAAGAAGATTGTACTTCAAAGTGCTGTATCTTTAAAATTCAAGAGAATGGTTCTTCCCAAGTGATTGTTTTCATCCACATTGTCCCATATACTCTTTTAGCCTAATATTGTTGTTGTTGTTTAGTCACTAAGTTATATCCGACTCTTTGTGTTCCCAGTGGACTAGAGCCCACCAGTCTGCTCTGTCCATAGAATTTCCCAGGCAAGAATACTGGAGTGGGTAGCCATTTCCTTCTCTAGGGGAGCTTCTCGACCCTGGGTTTGAACCTGCATCTCCTGCATTGGCAGGCAGATTCTTTACCTCTGAGCCATCTTGGAGTTAACCCACCCTAGATACCCTAATATTGGTACTCACCAAAATGAACTTTTATTTTATTTTTGTTTTACTCTTCCACTGGACTGTAAGCAAAGTGGCCTCTCTGTTCATTGTACGGCAGGGATTTCAAGAGTTATTAGTCAAAGGAATGAATATTCAGGTGCGTGGAGAAAATGGTGAAAGCCTTTTAAAAAGTGACCATCCTGTGATTTTTATAACTTTGTGTCTTAGATTATAGAGCTGAAAGCACCTTATTCTGCTGATCTGAATTATTTGTTGAGCTGAATTTATTTTACCTGAGTTATTTATTTGAAATGTTCTATTTAGGGCAAGACTTTTATCCAAGATGGTATTATAGACATTTAGCCACTCCTGGGAAGATAGTGTACCCTGTCAGGACAGCACCTGTTAAATATACCTGTACTTTCTGCCCAAACATTAGCTTCTCAGGAACTGGCATAAAGCTTTGTGACTTCAGCCTTTTCAGCTGGTCAGATTTTGTTGGGTCATACTCCTTGGAATCTTTGGCAGCAGACTAGCTGGCTTTTCCTGGAACACAGCCAAGAGACCAGTGTTTGCGACAGTTTATGCAGTAGAACCTGAGTGCAGGGTGGTGAGCCGAGTGCCTGGTGAATTTTATTCCTGGTGACCTCAGCCGGGGTGGGTTGGGGCCAGTCTGTTTGGTGAAGGTGGAGCTGAGGGAGGGGTTGGGTATGGGAGTTAGGGCAAAATGAGTCAGTGAGAGTTGAGTTAGGGGACACCTGAGCATGTGGTGACATTCACTATCACTTTGGTTTTTGAACTGGGGCAGGACAGGGCGGAAAGGGACAGACTTGGAGTATGGGGGTGGGGCAGCCGAGTGGATGATGCCCATGGGGTCTTGGCTGGACCTGCCCTGGTCATTCCTGTCCCTCACCCAGAACCAGCCTGTGGTCTGGTTTTGTTTTCAGAATGCTGCTGCTATTGCTGCTAAGTCACTTCAGTCATGCCCGACTCTTTGCAACCCAGCATACTGCCACCTGCCAGACCTCTGTCCACGAGATTCTCCAGGCAAGAATACTGGAGTGGGTTGCATGCCCTCCTTCAGGGAATCTTCCTGACCCAGGGACTGAGCCTGCATCTCATGTCTCCTGCATTGGCAGACAGGTTCTTTACCACTAGTGCCACCTGGGAGTGCGTTAGATTTGTTTTACCTTCTGTCGTTCACTTGCTCAGTCACGTCCGACTCTGTGATCCCATGGATTACAGCACATCATGCTCCCCTGTCCTTCACTGCCTCCTGGAGCTTGCTTAAACGCGTGTCCATTGAGTCAGTGATGCCATCCAACCTGCCTTCTCATCCTCTGCCACCCCCTTCTCCTCCTGCCCTTAATCTTTCCCAGCATCAGGGTCTTTTCCAATGAGTCAGCTCTTCGCATCTGGTGGCCAAAGTATAGGAGCTTCAGCATCAATCCTTACAGTAAATATTCAGGGTTGATTTCATTTAGGATTGACTGGTTTGATCTCCTTGCTGTCCAAGGGACTCTTCAAGAGTCTGCTCCAGCACCATAGTTTGAAAGCATCAATTCAATTTTTACCATCTAGATGGCACAAAAACATTTATATTTACATTATTGTGTGTGTGTGTGAATCGTCCAGTGAAGTTAATGTGGTTTACTCTGTCCAGGTGCTGTTCTCTGCAAGGAGCAGAGACAGCGGTCAGAACAGATTTAACATCAGCCCCTGGCAAGGTCACTGTCCTTTGGGCCACAGAGCAGTAAATACTTGTTGGATGGATGAAGTGTGCGTGTGGTCAGGGAGTAGGGAAAGGAAGACTAAAATACGAACCAGCTGAGGCTTTTCAGGACTCTCAAAACCGCAGTCCCCGCTAACATTTTCTGGGCACTTATACTCTGGGGAATCCTGCAAATTAGAAGAGGTGACAAGGAAACTCAAGGGACCAATGGCCTGTTTTATATTCAGGCCAGCTCTAAACTGATGTCTCATGACAATCCCAAGCAAATTCTAGAATTAAAAATCATTTTTCAGTGGATAGAGAAGAAAGCCATGGACAGTGGGAGACACTGCAGGTATACAGGTTCAGTGTCTCATTGTGCATTTTGATGAGTGTTCTAGACAAGTGGTCAGGATACAATCTCGTTATTTTTCCTGACTCCACCAAGGGTTTAACACCATCTCTGAGAATCACCCGGTGTCTCAGATGGCAAAGCATCGCTCCTGTGATAGAGTGTGGATCACAACTGACGACTGCACTGCGTTCATTTGCGCATTACCGATTTCATGGGTCGATGTCAATTTCAAGAGCACAGAGGGGAGGGCAGTTAGTCCTGGAAGGGAAAGGGACATCATAGGGAGGGTGGACAGGGTCGCACACTTCTGCAGAGTCAGCTCATTGTTGAGGATAAGCTGGGACAGGCTTGAAGCAGTAGGTGTATTTTCAAGAAGGCCTAATGTTTTGTTTTGTTTGGGTTGGGTTTTTTTAATTGCTTGTGGTCTCAGAGGGTGCTGCCTGCTTGATGTGTCTGATTAGGAATCCCCTTGTGTGTTAGTGTAATTGGGGACCAGAGTGAGGGACGGGACCATCCCACTCTGCATAGGTTGGGTTGTATCCAGAATTTGGGGGAGTGCTTATTCAGAGGGGTAGTGGTGGAGATGACTGGTGGGAGGAAGTGCCTTTCGGGTGAGATCTTGGGGTGAGTGTGGGGTAGGGGCGAGAACCCAGGGGATGGTGGCTCAGATGGAGCCTTCCCCCCTACCCCCCATTCAGAGTAGTTAGGCTTATAATCCCAGATGAATCAGAGGTGAAACCCAGGGCATCCAGTGGAAATAGCCAGTGAGCAGGTAGAGATCTGTTGGTAGAACCTGCATGGAGGAGACGTGGAGTGGGGAGCATTCTCCCTCTGGTTTGTCCTAAATCGGAGGCCAGACGTGGAATTGGTGTTCTTTCCATTACTGTTGGGTTTAGGACTTGATCATTGACTTCACTTATTCTTTCATTCCTTCCTTCCTTCCATTTATTTTAAAATCAATTCAATTTTGTTTTTATTTTTATATTTATCTAACCTTTTGTTTGGAAACTTTTAAACCTTTTTAACAGCAAAAGTTCAGACCATTGAAAGGCTTGTATGCTCTTCACCTGGACTTGCCAACTGTTGGCAGTTGGGCACGTTTGCTGTCTCTGTGTATTGATCTTCCTTCCTTTCTCATCTCTCTGTCTGTCTGTCTGTCTGTCTCTGGGACCTCTTTGAAGGTAACATCATGACAGTTTAATTGGCTTAACTGCTTCCTACCCTGAGCCCTCCTAAGGACATGGTGAAAGTGAAAGTGTTAGTGGCTCAGCCGAGTGACCCCATGGACGGTAGCCCTCCAGGCTCCTCTGTCCATGGGATTCTCCAGGCAAGAATACTGGAGTGGGTAGCCATTCCCTTCTCCAGGAGATCTTCCTGACCCAGGGATCAAACCTATGTCTCCTGCATTACAGGCAGATTGGCAGGTTCTTTACCGTCTGAGTCATCATAAAGGCAGCACTGATGCAGTATTACCTAAATGTACTTTCTGATCAGATTTCTCTGAGGGTCTCCAGAAGCATCCTTAAAACTTGAAGTTTTAAAATTTTTCAATTTTTTTCTTATCCAGAACCCAATCATGAATCAACCTGGGGGGAGACTTTTCACATTCTTAACCCTTGTCTGGAATACCTTATCTGGAATATCTGATTCTTTAGGACTAGAAATGGGCCTGGAAATCTGGATTTTCCCAACTTTAGTGTGAAAAAATTCAAACCTTCAAGATAGTTATAAGAAAAGTTTGTTTAGATTCACTAGTTGTTTTGATGGCTTTGCATTTTCTATAGGTCACTCTAGATACATACACACCATTTTATTGATTCATTTTGCCTTTGAACTGTTTAATTAAATCATGATGCTTTATTCCTGAATTTTTCAGCATGTTTTCCCTTAAAACAAGGATATGTGCCTACGTAATCACAATATAATTAGCACTCTCAGGAGGTTTAACGCTACTTATAGCACTGTTAACTGATTTAAGTCTATATTCAAACCTTCCTAGTTTATTCCAGTAGTATCCTTCAAACAGCCCGCTCTACCTTTGAATTGTTGATGTCTCTTTTATTTAAAAGATTTAAAAAATTAAGATAGATTTTATTCCACAAGGTCTCATGGGTAAACTACATGCCTTTCCCCTAAAATATGTTGCTTTTTGTGATATTCTGTAGCACTTAGGAGGTGGATACGGTGAAAAATCACAGTAAAGAGAAGCTGATTTCTTCCTTCACAACAGATGGGTAATTTAAATATGGAGTCATGAGCAGTTGGGGGAAAACATGTAGATAAAAACACAAGTACACTAGTTTTTGAAAGAAGAGGTCCCAGTCTTGGCAGGGCTGTTGGGTGGCAGAGGAATTAGATTTAGTCCATCCCGTCAAATCTGAGGGAAAAACAGCTAGCTTGGAAACTTTCTGTGACGCATTGGAGCTAATGAAAATATTCCTTAAAATGACCAAAGTCCTCTTGCTTTTACCTCTGTGATGCCTGTGGCTAGCAGACATTTAATTGACATTCCTGGACTTTGATTTCAGGACTGTCCTCATGGGCACGGATTTTGAGCCAGTAACGTGGCTTCTGTGAATGTTTGTGTTACACACACAGTGCTTGTGTAAAAGTGCTGAAATCAGTGTCACATTTCAGAATGTAAGACTGGAAACCCTGTCAAGGTTTAAGTAACATTTTCCGATTTGGTGATATATTTAAAATACATAGAAAATTAATACATTAACTTTATTAATGTATTAACGAGTTAAGACATCATCAGAATGGGAAACTTTTACCCATTAAAAGATGCTTTAAGATAAGGAATAGGACAATCACAGCCTGGGAGAAAATTTTGTAACACATGTTGTCTGTTAAAGGGCTATTGTCCAGGCAATACAAAGACGTCCTACAGTTCAGCTTAGGAAAACATTTTTAAAAATAGGCAAATGTTCGGAAGATTTGAGTAGACAGTTCACAGAAAAGAAATAAATGGCTAGTAAGCACACGAGAAAAGTGCTGGAACATTGGCCCTTGGGGGAATGCAAATTAAACCAACAGATACCACTGCATACTCATCAGAGTGGCTAAAATTAAAAAGAAATGATCACAGCAAATGTTGACAACATCTTAGAACAAAAGAACTCTTACACATTTTTGGTGGGTATATAAAATGGTGGAACCACTTGAGTAAAAGATCTGGCAGTTTCTTACCATACTGAGTGTTCCTGCGCCCTGTGACCCAGCAATTCCACTCCTAGGTATTTATTTCCCAGGAGAAGCACAAGCTTTTATTTCTAATATGGAAGCAATGTTCTTGCACAAGAATATTCCCAGCAGCTTTGTTTGTAATACTCAAGTCCCGCCAACAGTTCAGACTTCTATCGGTGGGAGAGTACTCTGGTATACTCAGGTGTATTTGTCCAACGGAATACTTCCTAGCAACAGGAAGCCATGCAGTACCCCTGCCTATAACATACGTGGCCCCTCAGAATGTAAAGCTCAGGGAGACAGGCCTTACACCAACAAGCATATACCAGGTATGCCATTTTTATGACATTTCAAGAACAGGCAACACTAACCTACAGGGGATAAAAAAGCGAAACAGTGGGGCTGTCCCTGGGCTTGGGGTTGCTGTGGAATTTGGCTGATAAGGGCCTCCATGTCCTGTGTCTTGATAAGAGATTTGGGTTACACGGTGTATATTTTTGTGAAAACTCAGGGAGTGTATGCTTTAAATTAGGGCATTTCATTTTATGTAAATTGTATGTGAAACGATAAATATTGGATTGTGGTTTATGATGTAGGAGCTGAAATACTTGGGGCAGTGTGTTAGTGTCTATAGGTTTAATTTGAAATGTGTTAGATGTGTAAAATGGATTCATGAATGAATATTGAGGAATGAATAGACATAACGTAAGCAAGATAATAAAATGTTAATCATCGCAACTGAGTGATATGCATACGAATATTCTACATAAAATTCTTTCAGCATTGTTGTGTGTTGGGAAATTTTTGTAATAAAATATTTTTCAAATATTCATGTATTGTTTGTTCGAATCCTATGAAATAGCCATTTTTGTGGGCTCCAAATAGTCGAATACTGGCAGCTTTTTGTGTGTCAGCCTAATATGCAGCCACATTTATAGCTGCTCTCTTTAGTAGGCTTGTCTGGCAGGGTGTTATCATGAAGCTTCATTTTCTTCCAGTCACTGTGGTTAGTTGGACTAGATTAATCTCTGGGTAGCAGAGGCTCTTGACCATCTCTGGGGTGGATTCCTTAGCACCCCAGTCACTCTGCATTTCTGGAAGTCTGTCTGCTTTAAGTATGATCTCATTTTCAGTGCAGAATTTCTCCTCTCCTGTTGGCAGGAAGGCAGAAGGGCCTGTAGTGGGAGAAGTGATGTTTGCATCCTCTCCGTGTGGTCTGCTTTGGGGCAGTGTCCTTCTTGTCTCTTCCAGGCTCTAGTTTGTTGGGAGTGGTGGGGATGGGAGACAGAGAGAGGGAAAGCCATCTTCTATCTTCTCATTGGTCCCTGTCAATCTCCTGTTGGTTGATAAGATCAACTGTCCATGGTTGACAATAGGTGAAAGTGAAAGTCGCTCAGTCCTGTTTTGACTCATTGAGACCCCATGGACAGGCAGCCAAACGCTTCCCCTGTGAGTTCTTTGGAAGGTCTGGTGGGACCTTCCAGCCCTCTGGGACATCCACTCCTGGCAGAGCCCCCCACCCTCTCTTGCTCCTGCAGATCCCTTGCTTGGCAGTCAGCCTTTTTGAGTGAAATGCTGGCATGATGGTATATACCCTGGTTCTCTCTTCCTGCCCTCGTCGGGTGAAGGAAGCTAGGATATCTTGCAGGAGGTGGGAGGAGGTGACGGTGGTGTGTGGGGTAGGGGAGTGCACACTGCTTGGTAATTGCTGCCTTTTCTCTGCAGCTGCCCTTCTTGCTTCTCTGTGCTTCTGCTCAGCTCGGCTGACGGTGGGCCAGTCCCCAGGGCTACTGTCACTTCAGACCAGCTGGCCACTAGGAGGCCAGCCTAGGAGGTCCCCACAGCCGCCTTCAGGCTTGATAGTTTGTGGGAATAACTCAGAACTGGGTAACTTTCCTCTTTCGTGCTCTGTTGACCATTGCAATTGAATTGCAGTGGAAGACTGCAGATTAGAACTAGCCAAAGGATGAGACTCAGGGCAAAGTGGGAAGGTTCTGAACACAAAGTTCCCATTTTCCTCAAAGACATCAGTTTGCAGTCTATGTAGAGTATTGCCAATTAGGGGAGCTCATCCAAGCCTTTGGTACCCAGAGTTTTTACTGGGGCTTCATCACCTACCGGGCTTCCCTGGTACTCAGGGGTAAAGAATCCGCCTGCCAACATAGGAGACGTGGGTTCCATCCCTGGGTTGGCAAGATCCCCTGGAGAAGGAAATGGCAACCCATTCCAGTATTCTTGCCTGGAAGATCCCATGGACGGAGGAGCCTGGCAGGCTACAGTTTATAGGATTGCAAAAGTGTTGGACATGGCTTAGTGACTAAACAACATCACATACTGAGAGCATGGCTGCCCCTAACTGATATATATAGTCATACAGTCTGCACATCACACTGTTAGACTGTCCACTGGCCAAAGCCCCCAAGCAAACCAATCACTCCTATCGGGTAGGACATGTCGGGGACCTCCAAGTAGACAAGGGCAAAAGCCAGACCTCTGTTTGGGTAAAGTTAACTCTTTACTATGCAATTTACAATTACAGGCATTCTTGCTTTAATTTATTATGTTTTATCAGCTTCATTATTATTAACTTATTTAGTAAAGGGTTGAAGCTTGTCCCCAGAATATTGTGATACACAATTGCATCAACTGCTTTTTTTCTTGTAATTTTTAAAATGCATATGTTTTATAATTTATCACGTGAGTTTTCTATATGTGAAGGTGTTAATCGCTCAGTCATGTCCAGCTCTTTGCAACCTCATGGACTGTAGCCTACCAGGCTCCTCTGTCCATGGAATTCTCCAAGCAAGAATACTGGAGTGGGTCACCATTCCCTCCTCCAGGGGATTTTCCTGACCCAGATGATCGAACCCAGATCTCCTGCATCACCGGCAGATTCTTGACCTTCTCAGCCACCAGGGAAGCCTGAGCTTTCCTTATAGTTTTTGCTAATGCTTTTCTTTACTTCCTTCTTGCATCTCTTGGTCACTTTATTATAAATGCTGAATTCTTTCACCCTAGAAAGTGTGGGCTCTTGGGAAGGATGGCTGCAGATCTTTTGCTATCTAAATGGGTTAAGGTCAAAAAGTCCTCAGGGACACAGCTGTAAATCGGCGGTGGTCACGGATGATGGCTTTGTGACCTAGTCTCATTGCCTCGGATTTAGAGCTACATAAGTAAGTAGGGTTATGCTTTTCTGTTGTTTTTAGTTTTGAAAAAAAAAAAAAAAAAACAGAACATTTTTTTGTTATTTTTTGAAACAACCTTCATCACCTCAGAGTTACTGATGGACACCACCACTTGCTTTTTTAAAAATACCTTTTACCACTCTAGATTCAACAGGAGACCAAATTTTAGTACCATACTAATAGCTGTTACCTACACAAGATAAATGATTGACAAGCTGGGGGTGTTTTTTGCTTCTAAGTCTTCTCTCTTTATTAAATTCTCTGTAGAAAGAACTAATGAAACTTTAAGAACTTGCTCATTAGGCCTGGCATGAGCATTTGGGATTAGCTCCCATTTGTGTTGTATTTTTAGCTTCTTCCTAGTGGAGTTCTGGTCTACCACAGAGTCATTAGGTGGGGTTGCTGGGCCTGCGCTCTGATACAGTTGTTCTCTCTGCAGTGAATCAGCAGTAATCCAGACAGAAGTATAAGTTGGGGCAGTGGTTCCCAACTTGGGGTTCCAAAGATTAACAAAGTTTCCAAAAATTGTTCGGGAGCTGATTTAGATAGTTACTGCTAATTATTTCTCTTTTCTTCATTTATCCTGATGCGAATGGAAACAGCTTTCTTCATTTTGTTTTACTGAATTCTAAAACCCATGGCAGCCCCTTGTCACTCCTCCAGTCTCTCATGCCTTTTCCACAGGGTCAGTCGGGAGAGGTGTCGGGTGCCTTAGGTGTTAGGTGCTTCAGGCGTCTGGCCAGCGGGCTGACAAATGGACTACACAGGTCCTTCATGCTCGGGTCTTCTTGTGCTCAAGCTGGGTGTTGTTCAGCCAGGATTGATCAGTGAGGACTTGGTCTGACATAGAGCAATGAGGTCTTGGTCCTAGACCATTTTGGGTTCATCACCAGTGTTTGGGAACTACTGGACTTTTCCCCTGATTTCTCTTTCTTAATAATTTATAGATCTTTTCCTCTTACGAATGAATTTTAGGATCATTAAATTCCTGGAGATGAGGAAGCTTGAAGTGACCTGGCCTTTATTGGAATATTTATTGGGTCCCTTTTGCTCCCTTATTTCTAAAGTGTTAGCAGGAAGAAGTTCGATTACTCTGTGACAGCAAGGATTCGAGAAAGAATTTACCTACTTGTTTAACAAATAGGTGCAAGGCAAATGTACATTAATGAACAAGGCAGATTCAGTCCCTTGTTCCAGACCCTGAGAATTAGGGATGCAGTGATTCTCTTTTTCTGTGGTCCCTGGACCAGCATCAGATCACCTTGTTATCAGTAGAAATGCATAATCTTGGGCTCCACTCAAGACCTACAGAACTGAAACTGTGAGGTGGGCCCAGCAATCTGTGTTGACGGGTCCTCCAGGTGACTCTGGTTTGAGCAGCACCCCTGTAAGTGCTAGGTGATTGGGTAAGCCATGAGGAGGATGGCTTGGAGGAAGTCATCACTCTTGCCCTGTGGGAATCCTGATGGGTTTTCACCTGCTCAGTTTTAGAGCCAGGAAGAGCACTGGACTCCATGGACATAGGTCTTGGCTCTCGTGGTCTCCAGTGATGTCAGGCTGACAGTTATAATCTCAGAGCACACTGTAGAAGTTTAGTCTTTGCTTGAACCTAGGAGTTTTGCTATTAGTTCCAGCAGCTATTACAAGGAATAGTTAATATTACTTCATTTCTCTTTGCTAGGGTCATAAAGACGTGATTTGCTATATGCAAATTTTATTTATTTAAAAGATTTTATAAAATTGAATTATTATTGTAAGAGGTCAAACCAGTCAATTCTAAAGAAAATCAACTCCACATATTCACTGGAAGAACTGATGCTGAAGCTCCAATACTTTGGCCACCTGATGCAAAGAGTCAACTCATTGGAAAAGACCCTGATTCTGTGAAAGATTGAAGACAAAAGGAGAAGGGCAGCAGAGGATGGAATGGTTAGATAGTTCCATTGACTCAACAGACATGGATTTGAGCATACTTTAGAAGATAGTGAAGGACAGAGGAGCCTGGTGTGCTACAGTCTATGGGTTTGCAGAGTTGGACACAATTTAGCAATCAAGCAACAATTATAAGAAATAGTTACTTGGAATTCAAGGTTTCTTTTTCCTTAAGCAATGTTATTTTAGAGAGATTTCATCCTAACGGCCCTATCTAGAATAACAGGTCTGCCATTATTGTGAAACTGAGGAGGTAAGATATTTTATTGCAATACCTGTAAAACTGTTGCAAGAAACAAGGAGAAGGTTAACTCTAGGGTGTGTAAGTATATGTGGTAAAGATTTGTGGAGAAGAGTTATTTGGAGCTGTATGGAAGGCTCCTCAGGGGTGAGGCGTACCCACACTTAGTAGCTGTGATTCTTGTCTCGGTTTAACGTTTGGCCCCAGACCTGGAATTAGGGCCTTGCCCAGGCCCATAAAGGGAGAGAGGAAGCCCTCGCAGCCTCTGCAGGCTTGGTGGCAGGCCAGGGCCATGAAAAGAGCTGTAAACTGGGGCTGAGCAGACTTGTGTGTGAGTCCAGATGGCGCCAATCACACTGTGCCGTACACATGACTTCAGCAGATATTTGCAGGCCTCCTTTG
This sequence comes from Budorcas taxicolor, assembly GCF_023091745.1. NCBI lineage: Eukaryota > Metazoa > Chordata > Mammalia > Artiodactyla > Bovidae > Budorcas > Budorcas taxicolor. The sequence goes on along the minus strand of NC_068923.1, from coordinate 40,507,088 downwards.
TGCCAGGACACTTTTCTTCGCCCTGAACTTTAAACTTTTTATTTTGTATTGGGGGATCGCCGATTAACAGTGTTGTGGTAGTTTCAGATGAACAACTCAGGGACTCAGCCATGCATATGCATGTATCCATTCTCCCCCAAACTCCGCTCCCATCCAGGCTGCCACGTGACGTTGAGCAGAGTTCCCTGTGCCATACAGTAGGTCCTTGTTGGTTATCCATTTTAAATACAGCAGTGTGTACATGTCCATTCCGAAGTCTCTAACTATCCCTTCTCCTGGCCTCATTAAGTTCATTCATTTGCATCTTCATAGGTGGACCTAGAGAGTGTCATACTGAGTGAAGTAAATCAGATAGAGGAGGAGAAATATCGTATGACATCTGTTATATGTGGAATCTAGAAAAAGATGATACTAGTAAACTTACAAAACAAAAATTCTCCAAGACACTTTTAATAGGCAAGGAAATGGAGGCCCAGATGTTTGATGACTACCCTCAAATCAAAGGTTTTGAAACTTTAATTGAATTAAGGTCTCTTGAGTCTGAAATGGGCTATGCACATGTAAGTGTGATGGCTTCGTTTCCAGTGTTCCCAAGAAGGGCCTCCAGTCACTCTCACTTCCTCTCTGAAAACAACAAAAGAAGCTTCTGAAATATTTGTCTAGGAAATCTGTATGATAGTTGGTGATCTGTCTTAAACCCCTATCAACAGATGATTCTTTATCATTCAACATTTTAGTCAGCACTGACTTCAGCAGGACAGATCCTTGAAGGGAGGAATGGCTCTTGGTCAGGGCACCTAAGACCCTGGTCAGTTTTGCTTAGATGTCTCTGCTGCTCTGTTCACTCTGTCCAGGCTCTGGGCCATTGAATATTGGCATCATAGGTGCTGACTCCTTTTCAGGACATTGATCTGTTTCATTTGTGTGTGAAGTATTCAGTTTGACTGAAAAAATTCAAGACTCATAAACAACTTTGAAAGGTTGCTGCCTCGCTCTGGATACATGTGCTAAATTAATTTAGTGTATTGATCAGAGCTCTGATGAAGTCTGTGAGCTGCTAAACTGGGAAAGATTGAAGGCAATACGACAAGTGGGTGGCAGAGGATGAGGTGGTTAGATAGCATCACGGACTCAGTGGACATGTGTGTGCTTGCCTGCTAAGTTGCTTCAGTCGTGTCCAACTCTGAGACCCTATGGACCTATGGAGTCCACCTGGCTCCTCTGTCCATGGGGTTTTCCAGGCAAGAATACTGGAGTGGATTGCCGTGCCCTCCTCCAGGGGTTCTTCCTGACTCAGGGATCAAACCCATATCTCTTGTGTCTCCTGCACTGGCAGGTGGGTTCTTTACCACTAGCACATGGATTTGAGCAAACTCCAGGAGACAGTGGAGAACAGAGAAGGCTGGTGTGCTGCAGTCCATGGGGTCACAGAGTCAGACATGACTTAGCAACTGAAAGACAATAACAAATCTTAAATCAGTGAATAAATTGGGCTGGTTTTATTTCCCAGAAGAGAATATTTGGAGAGGGGGGTAGGGAGAAGTTGGAAAAAAATCAGAATACAGTTATGCAATCTCTTTCCAGTTTCCTGAGATGATTTATCTAGTGTTTCCTAGATGACTCTCTTACTGGTGAAGAGTTCCTTCTTTCCCTGTCTAATCCCCCTGCCTACCATGTCTTCCTCCCCAGCTCTCTTTCCCTATTCTCTAGGAAACAATTTTTTATTGTTACTTTACTTTTGCTGTTGGCAGAATTAGTCTTGGGAAGGTATTGTCTGTGATAGTCTTGGGAAGGTATTGTCTGTGATTCAGAATTCTAGAGCATTGATTCATTTCTTACCTTTTAGGGCTCTGTTTCATTAGGACAAACTAAATAATGGATTTTTCACATAGGCATTGGGTTAGATTCCCAAGGGTCAGTTCAAGCTGTTGCTGGGCATGGGGCCGCATTTTATAGCAAGACTTATTTCAGTTTTGAATGATTTGGTATTTGGCTAAAAGCACTTAAGACTGATTCCAGAAAACCCAAACTGGCAGCACATTTGTTCATTTTTTTTTTTTTAAGCATGGTTGAATTTTTTTTTTTTTTTAGGTTTTGGAGTTGGGGAATAGGATCAACCCAAAAGGGATCCCAGAAGTGGGAGAAAGGCTGTTGTACTCTTAGCAGAGCATTTCAGCCTAAGTGATTAGCAGTATTTGGCCCTGAGGAAGAGGCCTCTAAAAATAACTGGTGAGCAGAGTTTGCAATCAGGTCCAATTTCAGCTCTAGAGGCCTTGCCCAAGGAACTGCTGGCCTGTCCACAGCGCCAGAAGCAAAGGGCCTGTGTCGTGCCTGATACCTGCTCACAGGGCTTTGGTTTTTTTTTCCTTCCATATATATTATTCATGGATTGAAGAAATCAAAATGGCAGAAGGTAAAGCTATATTTTTGTTCTTTGGGTTAAAAGTGGTTTGGAAGCTAGACGGCAGTTTTCAGCTTGATTTTTCAGTTGTGTGCTGTTCAGATATTTTTGGCTAAGTGCTTGACTGCATCTTCTATGCTTTCCATTTTGAACTCCTGGAGATCTCAGTGTTTCAAGTAGTTTAATTTTTCATGGGCCAATCTGTCTTTAATATCAATGTTAAGTTTTAGAGTCTTAACCTAGAATATCTTTTATTGTATTGTAATATCAGAGACAACATTTTACAAACTTCAGATAAATGAACAAGTGGTTTGTCTTGGTCTTAGAATTTAATTACAGTGATTTAAAAGAATTGTGTGCATTTAGATTTCATGTAAAATTTTGGTAAATTTTAGGGAATTTAAGGGCTTTATGATTTCTGTCTTGTGTTAATGAACATACTTAGTTGGCTGGAGCAGAGCCTTATATGTGGAAATGGACCTAATTTTTGTGAAGCAGACAATAAATGTAAAGAAAGGACTTTGGGATTTTATTTTGCTTTTTTCAAATTGAATCATTAACCTTCAACTGTTCTTTAATGGTGTGTTGATTTACATTTTCGTATGTGTTTGTTTTTGCTTTTCTTTGTGAATTAAGATATTCTTTTTAATGGAAGGCAAGTTGTATTGGCTTATTATGTCAAAAATGTGTTTAAGAAACATAAAATAGACATGTTGAAACTGCTTCCAGCTCTCAGCTACCTAAGCAGTCACTGGAAGGGTTCTATTATTAGTGTGGAGAATATGAGTCTCTCTGCTTTGAACACTGTTTTAAATAAATGGTGAAAATGGATCTCTTGACCATCCTGTTAAAGAAGAATATGAGATCTGTTTCTGATTTTTAGTTCTTTTTTAAGGCACTTCTCCCCTTCTCCATGGATTGCTTAATCCACAGAGTGAAGCAAAGTCAGCTATTACTTCTGACCCACTTTTATAACAGTTCTTGGCTCCAAGGGGATGATATTCTGTAATGCAAAAAAGTAATCAGTTTGATGAATTGCTTTTATGGTTTTGTAAAACTTTAAATGTGTATACAGTCTTGGAGTATAAATATGAAATCCCTAAAATAATGCTTACCAAAGCTCATTAAATGGTTGATTTGTAATTCACTTAGTTACAGTTCCGGTTACGTAACTGACCAGATGCTGGGGTACATCTTCTATTTTGCCTTTCCTTAATCAAATTTCTGATTGTCCCTAGCCCTATCTTCATTAATCTAAGAAAAGAAGAACAAACTACTGGATGTTTTTCCAGAATATGTTTGGAACAGGGTACTAGTTTCAGATATGCTTGGGGAGTTTTAAACTCTCTAGAAGGGTTTATCTTACTATGGTTTTTTTAGTTTGGTTGGACAGAAACTGATCTGCCCTTTGGGACTAAGCACACCGTATTTGCAAAGTGACACATCAAGAATGTGTTATTTGGTGTCAGTTAAAAGTTCCACTAAAACAATGGTTCAGAAAAGACACCTTTCTATAATTTACTGTTTTGTTCCTTCATGGAATTAGTAAATAATAACAGTAAAGAGGTTGATGCTACTGGAGTAATATATCATGTATTTGATGTTATGAAGGGATGGATAAAATAATGCTAATCATTTCATGTCCTAGCTAAGTAACATTTACCCTTTCTTTGACCTTTACCTTTTAAGCGATAAATCCATTTTATTAAAAAAAATTGAATAAAAATCTTTCCAAAATTTGTTATACATTTTTTGCACTGTTAAACAGTTTGAAACAATGGTTTAATGGCAGAATTAATTTGAATGTCATTATTACTTTGTACTAAAAGATTATTTTAATAGTTAAGGACTATAAGTTTTATAGTTAAGGTCTGCTCACCAATGAGCATCAATCATAAATGGCTTTCAGCCATTCTTTTCAAGTTCTTATGTCTACTCTTGCTATATTCAAGTTTTTTCTAGGCACTTTCTTCCATCAGCACATTATTGCTTTAACTCCTTTGGGTTAGGCTGTCTTTAATGTCTATTTAATTTTGTTCAGTTAGTTAGGAAGCTTTTTTTTTTTTAAATTTTATTGGAGTTTAGTTGATTTGCAATGTTGTGTTTCAGGTATACAGCAGAGTGAATCAATTATGCATATACATATATTCAATCTTTTTCAGGTTCTTTTCTCATACAGTTTATCACAGAATATTGAGTAGAGTCCCCTGTGCTATACAGCAGGTCCTTTTTGGTTGTTTATCTTGTATATAGTAGTGTGTGTGTGTTCATCTCAAGCTCCTGTTTTATCCCCCGCCCTCCAACCCTGTAAGTTAGGAAACTTGATTGACGTTGATAGAATCCTCTAAAATAAATATTGGCGAAGGAAATGACAACCCACTCCAGTATTCTTGCCGGGGAAATGCCATGGACAGAGGGGCCTGGTGAGCTAGAGTTCATGGGGTTGCAAAGAGTTGGACGTAACTTAGGGACTGAACAACAACATAAAGTATATTAAGTGTATCAAATGGGACGCATGACAGTTCTGGTGAACAGGACCTTACAAAGGTGTTTCTGCATCCAGACCGATTTGAAAACCTTCCCCCGTGTCTGTGGGTCCCAGTGGATCCTATGTAGAAGGAGTGCTGAACTGTACCACTTGGCTTCTCTTCTTCCCTGACCTCTATTTCCTATAAATAGTTTCTTTCCTTCTGTGTCTCTCTGCCTAAGAATATGGAGCATTTTGGGGAAAGCTTTTTCTGTGGCAGTTAGAGTTTTCCAGATTCTACAGAAACCAAATGGAGCAGGAAAAAAGGCTTTGGCTACCTCTGTGATTTTATTAAGCTGTTAATAGACTCTGAACTTTTTGAAGGAGGTTCTATTTAGGTTGTTTGGATACAGAACTTGGAACACACATATCAATTTTTCAATTTTTATTTTAAAAATAGTCATTAGTAGTTTATCTCTTTCATTACTTCAACATTAGCGTCTTAGGTATGTGGTTTTGTGTCAAACCATAAGTCTGTTCCATTTTCAAAATCTTTGTGTAACATGATTTAAGAATTTAAATGGCAACTAATTTTGAAGTGATTTAGCTTTGTAAGCACTATCAAATTCCTGGAGAAATATTTCAGTGAAAAGAGGTTCAATAAAGCTTTTTCTTCTTATATAATGACATTTTCCCTCTTTTATTTTTTAACAGAGACAAAGCAGGGAGGACTCAAGAACGGGAGGAAAGGAGGACTTTCTGGAAGTTCATTTTTCACGTGGTTTATGGTCATCGCACTGCTCGGAGTCTGGACATCAGTAGCTGTTGTCTGGTTTGATCTTGTTGATTATGAAGAAGTGTTAGGTGAGGGTCTTCATGTTGTTTCTTATTAGTACTGTTAATTTCTGTAGCCTTCCAGCGGTTCTCAGTAGGGAAGGAGGAAAAGGGGACATTAGCAGGGTTAGCTTGGAGTGATGGCTTCAACTTCTTTGAACATGATCTGTTGAAATAAAAATAGACTTACATTGTTTGCACAGAAAAATTGTATCAAACAGTACACACTTCCATGACATGCAATAGTCTATCATTTCTATTCCATTTTGTTCTATTATGAATTTTTAAAATAGGTCATGAGCCACTGAATTTATTCAAGGACCCATGAATGGATCATAAACACAGCTAGCAAGACCCTGACTTAAAGAAAACATTTCAAAGCATACCCTTCTGTGTCCTCATTGAAATTGTGGGAGGACAAGTGTGTGTGTGAGTTCGTGTATAGGTGTACCCTCCCTGTACACCATTTGGAGGAAGTTGTCATGTTACTTCTGATAGTTGTCTTCCTTCTTTCTCCTTTTCCCCTTTCTCTCCCCATAATCACTGCAGTTTTTCATGATTTTTTTTTTTTTTTTTTACTTTCATGATTCTTTTGGTACACTTGATCTTTTTTTTTTGTAATTGAGGTAAAATTCACCTAACCTAAAATTCAACATTGTAAATATGTAAAAATGTAGAGTTCACTGATTTTTTATTTGTGTGCTGTCATCATTGTTAATTTCAGAGTATTTAAGCGCCAAGTAACAATTTTGTGTTTTTACACGCCTGCAGCCAAGGCAAAGGACTTCCGTTATAACTTGTCAGAGGTGCTTCAAGGTAGGCTCGTGGAGACGAGTTTTAAGTCTGCTTGCGTTAGTCTCTAAAACTGCACCTTCAGGCTACTATTTTAGTTATCACCTGCATTACAGAATGTAAGTGATAGGACCAATTTTCCCTTCTAAATTTCTCAGAAAGTACAGAGTTTCTGTTTTTTTTTAATGTCATTTGAACGGTACTGTATGTAGCCTCAACTGCAGACCAGTGCTTTTCATTTATATTTTCTTAAGTATAGAAATGATAACTTCCTTATCTTTCTTACTATTATCATTTTCAGTATATGTGTGCTTTGTAAACCAGACGTCTACATAGCACGTTAAATGTTTTCCTAAGTAGGACAAGGGCTCTGGGAGGGTCCAGGTTGGTCATACCTATTCTACTTCCAAAGTTCTTCGTGCTGTTATGCAGTGTTTTAATTTACTTTTTAATAAGAAGTGGTGGCAGTGTTGCCAACTAGTGTTTTAGTACTGATACTGTATTTGTGAATGTGGTTTAAAATATTGTTTAAAAATGTGAAATTAATATACCTCTTCACATCCATTATCCAGTGATGAATTATAAATCATGTCGATTTTTGGATGTTTCTGGAAATTGAATTTATTTGCCTCACATTTGAAATGCTGAACATAACAGTGCTCTGAGATGATAGAACTTTATTATGCCTTAAAATTCATACTTAGTGTTTTTGAAGGAGTAAGTCTCTGCTAATACTGGCTTTTCAGCTTGTCTGTTTTAAGTCTTTTCTTTTTGTTTTTCCTTAGTAGTAGGTGACTGGTGCTAATTATGTTTTTAAGTAAGATAACTGTAAGTGTTCCTTTGTAATTTCAAAAGGCTTGTTTTACATACTTTATTTCCAGAACAGTCTTTTTTAAAGGTTGATTCATGATGCTTGTCATAAGTCCTTATTTATAAATCTATCCTTTTATTTTTAGTACTTGTACTTGATGTGAATTATACATAGTCTTTGAGACTCTGTGGGTATTTAGTTTTGAAGATTGATAATATGAGGAACTTCTATATTGTAGAAACATTAAATTTCATGTAACTGTTAGAAGTGGATCCGTATTGTTCCTTACATATGTTGAAAATTTTATCTAAAATATTTTTAGCAATAAAATTTAAAAATATTATTCTGAAATGATTAAATATCAGGGTATTGTTAAGCCCTGAAAGAAAATATTATCTCAATTATATTTCTTATATTTGTTAGGTGAATGTTTCCTTATCTCTAAGTGAACTGTCTTCATTTTTAAGTGAGATTATCATTTAGCATAGCTTTTTGTAATGAAAGGAGCAAAGAGTTGCCTTGCTTGGTAGCATTAATAACTAATATGCAGGACTGTAAGAAGTAGTAACACATTATTAAATTTGGTTTTCCTTTTGTTCCCATATCCTTCTCTGCTTCTCCTCTTGTAGGGAAACTTGGAATCTATGATGCTGATGGTGATGGAGATTTTGATGTGGATGATGCCAAAGTTTTATTAGGCAAGTACACATTTTTTTTTTTTAAGTTAGTGGCGCTAAAATATTGGAAGCAAAATAATATTTAAATGTTAATAATGTCTGTGTCAATCATTTACAATTTATGGAAGATATTTTCCCACAGTATATATTCTTGTTAGGATGAAATGAATAGCTTAATTATTTTTCCCTAAACTCTCACATTTCAAGTTACTTTTACAAATAGATAAGTATACAGCTCTTGCACAGATGTTCTTAATTGGTAATATCATTTTATATGTGTTTTTAGATTTAAAGCACTTTATGTTTTGAATGTAGCATTTGAAAATTTAATGTCCTAGTCTGTTTTCAGATACGGTAATTACAGCCATTCTTTAGCATCATTTGACATATTTCATGTCCATTTGAAAGTGTGAATTTCTAAAAGCTTACATGAATTCATTTTGAAATAAAGTAGTGGTAGTAAACGTCTCAAAATGTCCTATGAAGGTTTGGAAGGTAACATTAAAATATAAGCTAGTAGTCTTTGGCCAGATTTCTTGTTTTGTTTTGTTTTTTTTTAAGTCTTGACCCTTCTTTTTTATCACCAGAAATACCTGTCTTCATCATTGAGATGTTTTTTGTGATGAAGAGGTGATATTTTTTCATTTATTTTAACATGCAGTTATGCTATAAAAGATGATGCTAATTTTAATATACAAATTTTATATAATCTGGCCTGATGAGATATGTATTTCTGCTTGTTAAACAGCATCTTTTCCTTTGTTTAGTATATAGCATAGTGTGTACCAAAACACTTTACACTGAAGTCTTTAGAAAAATAGCAAATATGGTAAGGTATTGCATAATAAGCTTCATAGAATAATAACATAAAGAAATTCTCGCACAATTTTGTGTATATTTTATGGATATGAAAAAATGGGAGGTACTACATCTGTAACTAATGAAATATAATAAAAGTTTTTAATTTTGACTTTGTTAATTTGTTACTGCTCAGTGAGAATTATATTTGCTACTTAACAGTGAAAGCTTTCAGTACCCATGAAATTTCTTTTCCTGTCTTAACCATAATAGAATTTTCTATATAATTTTGTCACTAAATATCTAAATTTGGGTTTCTGTAAATACAGTAAGTCCTCAGAAGACTATAATCCTTGGCATGTGAAAGAAAGAAAATCATATAAAACTTAGAACAATGCTGATTTGCTTGCCTTTAAGTGGTTAATTACTCTATTTTATTACTTTTCTGTAAATGACAAATTCTGAATAGCAGGGCTTTTTATTTTAAAAATAGCTTCATATGGGCCAAGTTTCCTTGTTTTAGAAATAATATCACCTACTACATTTGGTTGTTTTTTTGTTTTTATTTTTTTTTAAGGTGCTTAAAATCAGCTATCTGGTCTATTAGGAAACACCAACTATTAAAAATTAAAATGATATATCTTCTATAGCACATATTTATTTCTACTTCAAATTCACATTAATAAGTTGATTTTTAGAATTTTAGATTTCAAAAATTTTTTCCCCTTGGTATTTTTAAGCAGCCATTAAGAGTTTAACTGTAATTTAGAACATTCTCATTTGTGGGTAGCTACGTATGTGGAATGGGCAAATGGTAACCTGATCTTTTTATAAGAATCATATACTGGGAGTAGAACCCAGTTGGTGAACGTGAAGGTTCATTTGGTAATTTGACCATTACATGCAAAAAGGCTATGACACACTCTTTTACCGTATTATGTGTACTAATTCGCAGTTGGATTGTGGCTTTGGTAAAGATGAAGGAATCGAATGTGAACTGTTTGTCCTCTAACCTTATTCTATAGCGTTTAGATTCTCTGCATGAATCTACAACCTTGATGGGAATTGAATTTTATGGCTAAAGTTCTTTTCTACGTTGTGAGGTTGTTGTCGCTGAGTTGTGCCTCTGTTACTGGAGGGTGATTTCAAGAACCAGGTGAATTTTGGGGGGCTCAGGTGCTGCTGGGCTCTGTATGGTCAGGGAGAGATTATGGGGGAGCAGATTGTGTACCCCAGAAAGAGCTAGACCTTGGGATATGCTCTCCTTGGAGAAGCTGAAGCTCTAGTATAACAGCTTTGGATTAAGACAGAGGGAATGCCCAAGAGGGATGAAAGGAGGAAGTCAGAGATTAGGTGAGAGTTTGGCAGGGCAGGTGTGATAATAATCCTAGTTATGCTGAACTTCCATAGGTTTGGCATTTATTTCATTAGTATTTCTTCCTGGAGTCTTAAATTTGCATATATCTAAATTTGATCCATTTCAGGATATGTATACATTCATATTTACATTTCTTTCACATTTCAAAGTTTGGCTTTTCTTTTAAAATATAAAGAGAAAATGAAATACATGAGTATATCAAGATCAATAGCTATCATTCATTTTATTATTTATTTCTGGCCATGGCCCTTATGGTATACTTTGAAAATGTTCTAAGCCTGGTCTTGTTTATATGGCTTCCTAGTTTTGTGGCCACATTACCTAAAATAAATGTCTTTGATTTAGGTTTGGATAATTGAAAGTTATACTGTCCAAAAATATATTCTTTGAAAATATGTTTCCCAAGTGAAATCAATAGGAAAGAGGAATAAATACTGAGTAACATTTTCTTAGAGTAACATTGCTTCAGGAGTAACGTTTTCTTAGAGTAACATGACACATGGTTATCCTTTTGTCTGCGACTGGTACTCAGCTGGCATCAGGTATGACTAGAGAACAAAAGGGAAGGTAACTCGTAGAGCCTTGACAAATATTTGTAGATTGACAGGTGCATGAGTGTGCAGAAGGGAAGGCTGGCTGTTGCCCAGTCAAAGGCACTCACACCCTGCTCCTTGGTTCAGGCCTTCTCTTAGAGACAAAGAATTGTGTACCCAGAACATATTTTCCTCTTCTCTTAGGACTAGTTCTTTCATCTTAAGAACCACAGAAAGGTTGCATAGTTGGGTAATTAGTTTTTTTTAAATGTTTCTGTCCATTTGTTGTGTACTTCAGCCTGTCATACTGAGGGGTAGTAAAGTTTTATATTTTATATTTAATACTTGAAATTACTTATACTGGAAAATGGAGAACAAGAAATATATTTATTCTAAATATGTGTTAGTCGCTCAGTTGTGTCTGACTCTTTGTGACTCCATGGACTGTAACCTGCCAGGTTCCTCCGTCCATGGGATTTTCCAGAAAAGAATATTAGAATGGGTTGCCATTTCCTTCTCCAGGGTATTTGCCTGGCCCAGGGATTGAATCCAGGTCTCCCTCATTGCAGGCAGACTCTTTCCGCCTGAGCCACATGGGATGCCCATTTATTCTAAATATACAGCTTCTATGTGTAGCTTCTTTTTGAACAAGAAGAAACAATGATATTTCCATCCAGTCTTGAGTGGGAAGACAGATCTCTGTTCATAGCTTTAGTTAACTCTTCAATTCAGTGAAGAGACATTCTGGATTGATCAAAAAGTTATCTAAATACCAACTGTAGTTTGTGTCCCCCACCCTACCCCAGATACATGAAGAATGGTGCAGTGTAGTTCTTCTGTGGACTAATACAGAGAAAGTTCACTATAACCTTTAATATTAGACTAGTTGTCTTATTATTATCCCTTACCTGCCGGTAGTTATGCTTTGTGGACAGATTTTGTATTGCCAAAGCCAGGAATACTGAATTAGGTGGTTCTAACCTGTAAAGCTCTACAATCATGGATGCTCACATTTCTTACAGCCAGAACCCTCCAGCCTGATTTTTTTTTTCCACCCTGTCAAAATTATAAAAATTGACAGTGTTTGTGGACTTTGAGACCTGCTGGAAGCAAGAGGCTAGTCATACTCAAAGCCAATTCTTCACAGGAAGACAGCAAATGATAAAAACAATATATTTGTTGCTTTCTTTCCATCATGGGGGTCTAATGGGGGCCAAGACTTGAAAATAACAGGTATCAGGGATCTTTGCAGTAGAAGCTGATTTCAGGAGCTGATAAGTAGAGAACTCTGGAATGTTCCCAGTGCAGGTGACTGATCACATTTCATATTGGTAGGCTGAATGAATCGTTATTAATTCTGGCTGACTCTTAATTGTCAGAATTATAGGACCATGAGTCAAGTAATCATAGCATAATGAAGCTGACATTTTACAGTGTTAAAATTTAAGTTGATTATCTGGTAGAATTGGAGCACACTGGTACCCATTTATGGAAGCTGAACAGTAAGCCTGCTAATCATGTTAATTCCAGAGTTTCCTAAATTAACTCCAGCTCCTAAAAGGAAAAAAATTGATGAAACAAATGTTTCTATTTTCAGTGAATATTTATTGGTGTATGTAAATATTTATTGATGTATGTAAATATTTGTATAATCAACTCTCGATAATATCTGGGTGCTAAATGAGGAGAGGTGGGGCTTGTTAGAAGTGTCTTTTTATCCTCATATTACTTTTACTCACTTTTCCCATTGAAGTGGGTGAGTCAGTTTTGGCTGCTGCAATTTTGTATTTTTTGGGTTCTCACTTCTCTGATGAGAAACCCAGTGAGGGACTGGCTGAAAATTGATCCAGCCGCCTTTCCTTTAGTCCGTATGATTGAGAGTTGATTGTAAGATGTGCATCTTAGCCCATTTCTTTATTTTCCAAAATGTCTTTTCTGTAAATGTCCTTGACCATGATGCACATCCTTTTTTGAGATCACTCTTCCAACACTTCTTTTTTCCACTTAACTGCTCTCATTTTCTCTTTCTCTCTTCCTTTATCCTTATGTAGGCCTGACCAAAGATGGCAGTAATGAAAATATTGATTCTCTTGAGGAAGTCCTTAATATTTTAGCAGAGGAAAGTTCAGATTGGTTTTATGGTTTCCTCTCATTTCTCTATGATATAATGACTCCTTTTGAAATGCTAGAAGAAGAAGAAGAAGAAAGTGAGACCGCAGATGGCGTTGATGGGACGTCACAGAATGAAGGGGTTCAGGGCAAGACTTGCGTCATCTTGGATTTACATAACCAATAACTTTGATGCAGGGGCTAAAGTCACTGGCTTATGAACCCCCGAAGCAGTCTCCTTTTTCTTTCTTTCCTTCGCTCACCCAGGGCTTAACATGCAGTGGGGCAGCTTGATGGGACAATACAAGGCAACCATGTGATCTTTCCCCCAGTATAGCGCCTAACTAGTCCCTTGCTTGACTTTCCCACTTGAGGAAAGCAGCATTCTCCTCCTAGTGGTTCACAAAGTGCTGAGAATGATGTTCTTGGTAGTATAATTGGTTTCTGTATTGTTTTGTTTCAACTCATGTGCTCACTGAACTAAATTCAGAAACTTAATAGATTGTTTTGTGATTAACCCTTGCTGCCTGTCTTTCTAACATGCTATTCATTAAGATGATTACAGTGGAATTGATTATAAAAATATTGCTAGCATGATTCATGCCTTCAATGCTTCTCTGTTGATCCTTAACTTGATTGATGTGTAAAATTATGGCTCTTTAAAAAGCTGATATTTTTTATTGTAATTTGTTTAGGTTGATTTGTCAGATGGATTAATAACAGATTTCAGTGTCAAATTCTGTATTCATGGTGCTTTGAAAATAACCCCATGTTGTTGCCTTAGGGTAGTTCAATTGCTGTATTCAGATAGTAGTGTGTCTGAATCTTTCTCTCTATGAAAGCAAAATTTATTTTTAATTTCATTTCCAAATATACTTCCAGAGAAAGTAATTTGTATTTTTCTTAAAGGAGGCTTATTACACAGGAAGGAAAATGTGAATATGTATCTTAAATAATGTTGTACATATTAAAATTATTCATCCTAAATTATGGTCTTTTTCCATTTTTTCCTATATTACCTTATTAATTGGCCATCAACTTTGGCTTAGGTATAATATGGTTTTTAAAATTAAATTCATTGAAGTGGTAAATTTTTTTTTTTTGAAAATCTATTTTTGCCATTAGAAAACCTTAAAAACACCTTTGAATTAATTCATTTAAAATGCGTTTGCGTCAGTGATAGCAAGAGCAATGGTATTATTAGACATAGATATCATGCATTTCTTAAAATGAGATTTCATTCATTTCCCACCTCAAATAAAGCTCTTATAGCTTAAGAGCAATAAAACCCAAGACTCCTAGTTTCTTTTCCCTTTTTGAGAGTGGTGATTCATGTTTTTACATCTTTTTGAGCCTCTGTGAAACTTAGCTTAGCTTTGGTTCTTTATAGAGCTTAACATTGGAAAATATTTGTGTTTTTTAACATTTTATTTAACTTAATTTCTACTTTTCAAATACCTATTCTTATTTTTTCCCTTTTAATCAAGTTGCTTTCAGAAAGTAGATTATTCACCATTTTTTTCAGAAGGGAATATGACCAACTTAGTTTCTTTTTTAGAAGTCTCTCTTGCAGGCTGTCAAAATAAGAGCCTGAAAGTAAAATTTCAAATCAGAACCCTAGAACCTATCAACTTCTCCTTGACTTAATATTTACATGTTTTGGGGGAAACTGTCTAGTTTGCTAATCTTACTTTTAAAAGCATTATTCATAACTCCTTTTGGAAACAGATACATGTGTTGTACATTGGGGCCTTCCCAGGTGGCGCTAATAGTAAGTAACCCACCTGCCAATTCAGGAGACAGAAGAGATGTTTGTTTGATCCCTGAGTTGGGAAGATCCTCTGGAGAAGGAAATGGCAACCCACTCCAGTATTCTTGCCTGGAGAATCCCATGGACAGAGGAACCTGGTAGGGTACAGTCCGTGGGGTTGAAGAGTCAGACAGGACTGTGAGACTTACCACACATGTACATTGGACAATGATCTCCTAATGCTTAAATGATTATTATAACCCTAGTTTGTCTTTTCCTAATTATTCAAGGAATATGCTTCATTCTGTTAATGATTCTGACAATCAAAAGCTTCTAATTTTGGAATGTTAGTATTTTGAAGCAAACAAGTAGGATTTAATAATGTTCTTTCTGAAAGTTTATGCTGTCTTTGTCCTATTTATCATGTTTTTTCACTTTGAATTTGAGTACTGTGACATATCAGAGTTTGTTAGGTTTAAATTCAAAAAGAGTCTTAAGCCTCACTCTCAGAGAAATTCCTTTAGTCCAGCGTCTGAGATGTATTTTTTAAGGCAGTCTTGTTTCTTAATGCTTCATTGCTACTAACTCTAGAAGATGTTTGATCAGTTTATGAGTAGTAAATAATGAAATTTGTGTGTTAAAAATATTCAGAATCATTAATTTTTCATCAGACTGCTTTTTTGTCACAATACTAATGTACACTTTATGTACAGAAATTAATTATGCTGAATTTTTGTAAGTGAAAAATAAGGATGTGGTTTCCTTTGCCATTTTTTTGGTACCCCTGCTGATCAGCCCTTTGAAAAGCCTCTGATGATGATAAAATCCAGGTAACTGGTGAACCCCTGACTTCTGTGACAGCCTTCAACTTGTGCCCACGACTTGCTTTGGTGAGAAAATAAAGATATTTGCCAAATTGGTATAAAGTACTTTGAAGCTGATCAAAGTGGTCTCGTTTACATTTTATTTGTTGTATATGTTATAGTTCTTAATCTTCTAAGGATTTATTGTGTCATTTTCTGTTTGATCATAGAAATCCTTTACTAGCTTGTGTCTCTTAAGCTTTAGGAACAAAACAAGACAAAAATGTAATTGTTAGTTTGAGTATATGTAGTTCTTAAGGAATTTTACATTCTATATTTTTGGTAAAGAACCCGCCTGCCTATGCAGGTGACATAAGAGATGCCGGTTCGATTCCTGGGTTGGGAAGATCCACTAGAGAAGGGAATGGCAACCCATTCCAGTATTCTTACCTGGAGAATCCCATGGACAGGGGATCCTGGCAGGCTAAGGTCCATAGGGTTGCAAAGAGTCATATGCAACTGAAGCAACTTAGCACGGACATACTTACTCTGCATTTCCAGTTTGGAACAACCGAAAGCAGTTTGAGGACTGTGTTCTGAGTTCACATGGCCTTGTCTCCTACGAGCTGCGCTTCCTCAGATGAAACTGCTTTTTGTCCAATTGAAAAGGCACTGAATTCTGTGGAATTTGGTGCAAAAGTAAGGAGGTGGCATTCAGAGGACTTCATTTTTGCACTTCAGTTTCTTTCAGCCCTTATTTCCCCTGGGATGTGAGGGGTGCGGTTTAAGTCAGTTGGAGAGGCATCTCCTGGGTACTGATCCCTGATGTCCAGCTGCCAGCTTGCTGTATCTTGCAGATGACTTGGACATGATGGAATGCTGGGTGATTCCTGCTTTTTGGGGCTTCCCAGTTGCCTCAGGCCATTGCCAGAGACGTGGGTTTGATCCCTGGGTTGGGAAGATCCCCTGGAGAAGGAAATGGCAACCCACTCTAGTATTCTTGCCTGGGAAATCCCATGGACAGAGGAGCCTGCTGGGCTACAGTCCATGGGGTTGCAAAAGAGTCAGTTACGACTAAGCAACTGAACATCAACAATCCTGCTTTTTCATCTTGCACTTGATTCTTTATTGTAGAAATTACCTCCCTATCATTTAGAGCTGAATGCAAACATGTAAGAAAAACTGTTTTCTCTGCTTGAATTCTGGTTATTCTCATTTACAGTTGGCTAGATGGAACAAAATGTTTTCTTATCTGTCCTGATGTTTGTAATTTTGGAGAATTAGCAAAAGCAGATAGAAGTATAGACAGATATGAATTTGAACACCTGCAGTTACACCTTTTGGGGACTGACACTCAGTGACCCATCTTAAATCAGATCCTGCTCTATGAAACAAGTCATTTTCTGCATTTTGGGGCTATGGAAATTTCTCTGATCACTATGGATGTGCACACTTTTTATAAAATTCAGTGATGCAGACTTTATCATCACAAGCTGATTGATGAAACAGTATACTGAATTCTCTGCCTTGGTTATTTATTGAGTTAACTGTGTGACACACAGGAGTAGATATGAACTAAATTTTGAACTCCTTGAAGTTGCGAGTGAAGTTAGCCTGGTTTTAACTCCTCTTCAAAGCTGAGCCCAACATAGGGTATTTTTAAATATTTGCTGGGGTTGGTCCCGGTGATGAGAACTTTAGGAGTTACTCATTGTATAATAAAACACTGATTTTTCTTTTAAAGCTTAAATTAGTGAAAATGTTATTGGGTATATATTTTTTTTCAAGAGAAGTGATTGACACTTTGAAGTTAATACAGTGACCTGACCTATGCTAGTAAAGGTCTTCAGGTGATTTTTCTGCTATCTCATTTGCATTTGAGTCTGCATTTTATCTTTATTCATGCTCTTAGTCTCTGGATGTAATCTCTTCTTAAATTTTTAGTCTTTTAATTCTCCGGTGTTCTGATCTTCCCTTGTCCTTGACGGGTGGAAGGTTTGTAGCTTCCTTTTTTTGGAAATGTCTGTGATAATATTGTTATGCCATCAATTTAAAAATAAACAGAGAATTGGTGTAGTGTTTTTTGGTTTGTTTTCAACTTTATTGCCATAATATTACACATTTAAAAATGTATTTCTTTAGTTATGCCTCATTTTTGTGTGTGTTTTGCAACTGGATCTTTTATTTTTTTAATTGGTGTATGGTTGCTTTCAATATTGTGTTAGTTTCTACCGTACAGCAGTGTGAGTCAGCATCCCATTGAGGTCACCACAGAGCGTTGAGTGAGTTCCCTGTACTGTAGGTGCTCATCAGGTTTCTGTTTTGGTGTATAACGTCCTTGCTTGTATTTTACGAAGACTAGACTCAGGTTCTAGAGTGACAGGCTAACTCACAGGATCTTCTCTTAGGCATCTGGAGCTCATTGGTAATAGGCGTTGAAATAAATCATGATGCTCTGATAGGCAGGAGAAAGATATAAAAGGCTCGGGGTGACTCATTGGTCTCACCAGGGACAGTGGGAGTGACTGGGGTGACCTAAATATGACATGATACCCAGCCAATCGATTCTGTGACCAACTCCCTGAAAGCCTACTTGGGTTTCTGTAATGGAGCCAGTCTTCTAAAGTTGTGGTGGAACCGCAGGTCTGACCATTGGCTTCATGATTCAGCATTTAAACTCCTTCCATAGCATTTCACTTGGAAAATGTATCTGAGGTAGTGTCTCTGAGGCAGTTGCCACAGTAACATTAATTACGTTTAGGCAACTGTCTCAGGTTCTAAGAGAAAAATATAAGACCTGCTTTAAAAAAAAATTTTCCCCTAATTTTCAGTATAAGAATTCCCAAAGCATCAACTGAGCTATTAATAATAATCATTTTAAAACCATCAAAGTAAACTTACAGGGAAAAAAAAGCAAACATGATGATGCTTTTTTTTTTGCCATTCTCTTTGCCCATAGTCACATCGTAATGCTTGTCTGATCATTGCCTTCAATTAGAATATATTCTATCAATAAAAACAACTTTCATCCAAATAAAAGGGTACAAAGATGCTTTCTTTTCAGACTCCAATTGATACAGTTTTCTCCATAGTATTTAGAAATTATTTTTAGGGAATTATTATCATGAATTATATTGTTTGATGAAATTGTTAATTTTTTTTTTTTTTTTTTTTTTTGCCCTCTTGTGCATTGGCTATAGTCATAAAGAAAGAAAAGGAGAAAAAGAGGGTACGTTGTTGATTTTGCACAGTATTACAGGGAGAGTCCACACTAGCCATTGATATGAATGATAATTTCATTCTATCTGGAATTAGGAATATATAAAAGCAAAGCTTTAAATCACATATTTTCTTTTCTAATCAACTAATCTGATGTCGATTTAATGTGTTGGTTTATTTATGACACAAATTAACTCTAGCCTTTTCACCAGTTTGGACTACATCATAATATTGAAGGGGATAGTCCGATTCCCACCACTCTGCTTTGTAAGGGAGTATCTAGGCCTGCCAGTCAAGAATGTGTAGAAATGGGGGGGAGGGGCAGTAGCATCATTAAAAGTGTTTTTCCATGCTTTATACTAATTTATTTTGCACATTGGGTAATACTCATGAATTTTAAAGTTGTCATTAAAAGAATGGGTTTTATATTTTATCTAAATATACTTTACTGGGGAGTGGTCCAAGATAGCATTCAGTATTACAAGGTGGTGTGCTGTTCTTGATAGAGTTTAGGAAACAGTTGGGCTTTGTCTGTGAAAGATAGTAGTCAGACACACACACACTGGTTTTGGTTATATATGTATATCAAATAACCAGACAGATAGAGATAGCCACATGGAACAGCTAATTCACATTTCTGTTTTTAATGTAGTCAGTGGTAAGATATAGTATTACTTTATTTTCTCCAGAATGACAGTGGTGATATCTCAACCAAACTAAATGACCATTCTCACATGAACTATCGCATTTGATGGAAACAAATTTCCACAAAGAGAAAGGGGAAGGGATTTAGGAATGGAAGAGGACTCAAAGGGTATAACAGGAGTAAAAATATCTCATATTGGAAGTGGGAGTGTGATCATGGTTTTGAGAAACATAGTGAGGGGGTTCCATGGTTTCCAGCAGGAGCGCAGTAAGTCTTCTACATACAGACCTTCAAGCTGAGAACTTTCAAAGATGTAAACATGTGTTCCATCAGTGTCAGGCATGAGTGAATTACAGCTTTCCCTCCGTCTCCTATTGCTGACTGTCCTTCAGCTCTACAATCTCGCACCTCCTCTCCCTCTTCCAGTCCTTCTTGCCTGTTCACTTGATGCCAGCCCTTGTATATACCAGCTGTTGTACTGCTGTAATTTTCAAGGTACTGTACTGTAAGGTTAAAAAGGTTTTATTTTTGTGTGTTTGTCTTTTTATGTATTATTTGTGTGAAAACTATTGTAAACCTATTACAGTGCAGTACTATATACCTGATTGTGTTAGTTGGGTACCTAGGCTAACTTTGTTGGACTAATGAACAAATTAGACTTACGAACGCTCTCTAGAATGGAACTTGTTCGTATGTAGAGGAATTTCTGTATGTGTAAAAGGGTGTAGGGGTTTTCTTGGGACAGCGCTCGAGACCTTCACTGTAGAAGACAGGTCGTACATGGCACTGTATCCACAGGAGATGAGCAGGCGTCACTATATTTCCCATCCTGGTGTACCCAGGAAATGGATTGGCAACCTGGAATGCCACTTTGGAAAGTTTGCTGTGCGTAAGTGTAAGATAACATTTATGTGAACAGAAGATAGAGCTGGGAGCACCAGCTGGCTGGGAATGAAATTGTAGGGAGATGGTGCTGACGTTTGTTTTTTTGTTGTTTAGTCGCTAAGTCTTGTTCTAACTCTTTGTGACCCCATCGACTATAACCCGCCAGGCTCCCTTGTCCTCCACTATCTCCCGGAGTTGGCTCAGCTTCATGTCCACTGAGCTGGGGATGCTGTCTAACCATTTCATCCTCTGCTGCCCCCTTTTCCTTTTGCCTTCAATCTTTCCCAGCATCAGGGTCCTCTCCAATGGGTCAGCTCTTTGCATCAGGTGGCCAAAGTGTTGGAGCTTCAGCTTCAGCATCAGTTCTTCCAGTGAATATTCAGGGTTGACTTCCTTTAGGACTGACTGGTTTGATTTCCTTGCTGTCCACGGAACCCTTAAGAGTCTTTAGCATTAGTAGCAGCACCACAACTCGAAAGCACCAGTTCTTCGGCACTCAGCTTTCTTTATGGTCCAACTCACTGACATTTGTTAGAAGGTTAAAAAATAAATGCATTACCAGAACGTTCATTTGCCTAGAGAGGAAATAGAAAGTCTTTGGAAACTTTTTAGGTGGAGAGTAAATATATCCCTCTGTAACTGTATAATTCTTACTCATGTAGTTTTTTATAGAAAAAGTTTGAAGCTATGGGGGTAAAGCCATGATAATTTAGACGATAAAAAGTAAAATTCTATATAAATGTGCTGTCCTATTTTTGAGAGACAGTGATGACTGAGTGGGGTCCCCAGGTCCTTTCAACTCTGGTGCCTGTAATTAATCATCCGTGTCTAAGCAGAAGTCCACTGGCATCTGGGAACCAGTGAGAGGAAAATGTCATTCCCAGTGGTCATTAGACATTTCTAAAGCCAACAGTTCTTTCAGATCTAAAGCAGGTTGTGAAGTTAATTAAATCAAAAAAAAATTTTTTTTTTGAAAAAAAATGTAGTTTTTGGTTATAGATAAAAGTTCTAAAATGACATACAAAATATAGATAGTTTTGTATATTGGAGGAGTGTATTTTTTAAATGGTGAATTAAATTTGTTAGTCAATGCATCTGTTTTAACTATGTTATAGACAGTTATTTTTTAATTACCTTACTGTTTTCTGTTTATAACCTATTTTCATCTTGTAAACACCAACAGAAGGACCTGGTGGGTTAGCCAAGAGAAAAACCAAGGCTAAAGGTATTTTCTGTTTTTCAGATTAGCCTTGAGTGAATCAAGTTTAATGCTTGAAAATGCATGACAGTTTATAGATGTGGTTTGTAGATGCAGCTACTAATGCTAAACGCTACCGCTTTTTGGTTTCGGGTGCACCTTTGGTCATAAGTAGTTTATCAAGATTTCATTAAAGAAATTTCTGCCTCAGGCTTTTAAGTAATTTCCTTTTCAAATTATCAAAACCTTGTAATAGTCTTTAAATTACACATACTAAGTTTGCAGTATACATAGCCTACCTTTCTTCTAAAACATTTCTCAGTCTAAATTTTTTAGTTAAGTTGGAAATACAGATGAATTCATCAGCGATTGATTTCATTTCTCCAGAAGCTGTTGATGTTGCCTTAGAGCACAATTAAAGCTAGTGTGATCAAACTTGTAATTTTCAGTAAAGTGAAAACTTATAATCTGGAGCACTGCATTATGCCAGCATATAATTTGCTGTATTTGATATTTTAATTCATTGAAAATCATTACACCTGTTAAGCATTCTATATGATCTAACACTTATTATTGCAGGCTTATTTTATATCCCCATGGTTTTTCTTGTTCACTTGAAACACTTGTAAATATTTCTGTCCTTTAGGGAGAGGGGCATGGGGAAAGTGCATGCTTTTTATACATATATACATAAACTTGGAGTATTTT
The DNA here is from genome assembly GCF_023091745.1 of Budorcas taxicolor. Taxonomy (NCBI): domain Eukaryota; kingdom Metazoa; phylum Chordata; class Mammalia; order Artiodactyla; family Bovidae; genus Budorcas; species Budorcas taxicolor. The sequence goes on along the minus strand of NC_068923.1, from coordinate 40,485,079 downwards.
TTTGTGTTCAGTGCTTGGCACATTGTAGTTTGATTTTGGTGAAACATTAACAGGTCAGACTTTTACTGTGTGGTTTATAGGGTTTGTGATTTGTGCTTTAATTTTAAGAGGAAGAAATTTTAATGTTTTAACTTTAGTATCGCACCTGAATAATTCCTGGGAAGAAAACAGAATTTTTACCATTTTATTCTTATGTAAATAATTATGAAATAAATGGCCAATAAAGTATAATTTTGCTCCTTGATCTAGAGAGGCAAATTCAACATTAAAAATTTAATATTTTAAAACTGTGTGCAGAGTAAGACCTGCCAGCTTTGTACTAGCATTCTGCCTTTACCAGCGACCTTTTCTGTGTCACTGAATGGCGCTGAAGGAGAATGAGGACTCTGAGGATGGTTGGTGATTTATGAATTCTATTGTGTATTTTTAGGAGGTTTTAATAAAATTGGCAGGAAGAATTGAGTAACATTTTGTACTGCATAAGTTTGACATTCTGATGTGCAGAAACATCCTCCATATTTTATTAAAGAAATCTCTTTTTTGTTTCTGCTTACCTGCAACACTATACAGTGAACACCTGGCTTCTCTTATGATTTCTTAATGAGAGAAGCAAGAAGCTGAAATTCAAAGCTTTTGCAGTCAGGACTGTTAAACTTTATTTAAAGCAAGTTGAAAGCAGCACCTGTTGCGAGATTTGGAGTCACCTGTAGATTCAATTGTTGTCTCTCCTGTGGGCATAGACAGCACAGGTGTTAGCTTGGAGTGGCGCTACATAAAATAGCAGGAAATGTACTTGAAGGAATACTGATTCCATGATGTTGGATAAGAGTAGAAAAGAAGTTCTCTTTGTCATTTTAGATACTATAGATAACAACCTTAAAATTTCATATTCATGGAAATTGAATTTTTTTACACTGAGAAAATTAAATGGTATTTAACTTTTCATTGGTGCAATATATTTGTTTCCAAGGAATGCAAATGCAAATACTTTCAGGACAGAATTTTTTTTTAGAGCTAAATATTTTAAAATTATCTTTGTGCCGATACTTGTAAGTTATGGGAAATTTGTTCTTACATTGCCAGTGTTCCTTTAATTATGTTGTTAATAGCTGTGAAATGTGAGTTGTTAACACTTTGAGTAAAGTGCTGCCTTTGTGGATGGGCTCATTTTATTAATCTTGCATGTTAACCTTGTTTTGAGACAAACACACAATATTGCAAGCTAGAAAAATATGATTCTAGCATTTCTTTTATAGCTGATACCTCATAGAGGTTTGAACCTGTTGTTAGCCAATTTAAAACTAGTAGATGAAAGTCACTTTTTGAATGATCATCTCTTGTGTAGGGAGATAGAAAAAAAGGTAATATTTTTGCACTAAGTTGCTGTCTATGAATTGAGATGCCTTCAATAAACATTCTTTCCTTTAATTGGAAAACCTGAAAGTTAAAGAACTCACTAAAGAAGAGCTCAAGAAGGAAAAAGACAAGCTGGAGTCAAGGAAAGAAAGTAAGCCTGAAGACAGAAAAAGGGGGAAGAGAGAAAAAGAGGATGATTGGAAGGATAAGAAGATTGCAGATTCAGATGCTTCCAAGAAAGAGGCTCCTAGGGGTAAAAAAGACAGAGAAAAGGAGAAAGTGGCACTGGAGAAAGGTACTAAAGCCAAGGAAAACAGAAGGAAATCCACAAATATCAAGGATGTTCCTGGTAAAGTGGCACCCAGAAACAAAGATGAGAGAAGGGAAGAGAGAAGCTCTGCCAAACAGACACACTTAGCCAAGGGAAATAACCAGAAGAGAAAGAGCTAAAGCTGGAGCAGCAGCAAGTCGGAAATGGTAATAAGCTTCATCGTGATTTACTGCTAAAGGGCATAGCAAGCTTAGTATTGCTCTGGTTGGGGAAGATGTGTCATGTAGCCACGGAATATATTTATTGGTGCTCAGCAAATAAATTCTTTGAAATTGAGGTACCTGTCTCATGCTCCTACATTTAAAAGATGAAGTTTTAAAAAAATATGTAATACAAATGTGATGTAATAAGGTCTGTTTTTATTAATTTATTGATCATATATCCAGATAAATGTATATGTAATCTGAATTGTAATGAATTTATTAAAATAGAACATCTTCATTGGAGTGAAGTAAGAATTTTAAGCTTTTAAATAGCATTTATACGCAGAGTGATTTGTAAGTTTTAGGAATGAGAAATAGGGAGTTAGGAAGTTACCTTCTTTTTCTGTTAGCTGGTTTTCTTCCCTCCTCTTTCCTGCGTTCCCTTTCTTCTTCACCTACTCTTTTCTTCCTCCACTCCCTTTCTCCTTCCCCTTTCCTTCCTGTCTTTCTCTTCCTGCACGGCGCCCTCCCCGCCACCCCCCACAAGCCCTTCTGAGGGCATCTCCTCAGGATGTCACCTGCATGTCTCACTCCCATGGCCCAGCCAGCTCCCCCGCCTCTCTGGGGACTGCCCCTTCCTGAGGCTCTTCCCCATGCAGCTCCACCTTCTGCATCTCCTTTCATTCTCTCCTGCTTGGTCTTTTGCGGTCTGCTTTACCTCCCTTTTCACCCCTCCTTGCTGCCTCACTCCTCACCCCTCCTCAGTATCTCTCCATCCGTCCCCCACCTTCTCCTGTCGCCCAGTAAACACTGGATATTCACTGTGTTTTGAGTATTCTAGAACCAGCCTTGGATAAAAGAGAATTTTATGTAGAAGAACAATTTTAGAACACTTGTTTATGATATCTTTACAGACGCAGAATCATTATAGAAAGGTTTTAATTATTTCAGGTTATAATGTACTTTCATTTTGTATCACAATTTTTCAGTTCTATTGTTGGAATAGTGCATATTTTTCATATTTGATTGTATCATATTTGTTTACTATTTCTAAGGAGTTGCCAATCTGAGATCTAACTAGAGATCAAAATTGAATTCAGAAAACATTTAATAAAATGAAATTGCAGTAAGAAGTACTTTTTGACAAATAGTCTGTGCTGTTCTGCATGAAGTCTTAAGTCTTTAATGGTGACTGCTGGCAAAATTCAGTTACTGAATTTGAGGGGAGCACCGTGGTTGGTTGTAACAAAATTGTAAGTGCTGCCACAAAAATTTTATTTTATTTTTTAATAATTCTTCAGCTTTTTCTATGAAGAGCTTTTAAAAGCAGAGATTTTGGCCCAATTAAAGATATTTCAAGTCAGAAATGAGGAAGCATTAAGTGTAAAATTTTCTAAAAGTATTGTGCATGTTTTATAATATTATGGCAGCTTTTCCTGCTTAAAACCAAGCACATGCATTCATTTAGTTGACAAGAATTCCAACTGATATAATAAAATTACACAGCATGGGGGCCTAGAGGCTATCTGGTCTAATATCTGTAACCCAGCCCTATGATTTTATTGTTTAAAAACTGAGGCCCAAAGAAATTGTCACATGTGTTAATTTGGGGTTTCACGTGCTGATCAGTCTGGATTATGTTGTTTTTATAGATCAATTCTAGGAGCACAGTAAACCATGGAGAATTTTATGGCTCATTTGATTGGCAAATGCGGGGCATTGGCTTGAAGTGAATATTAATAGATCTCAAGTACACACCTGTAATCAGAGCTGATTATTCCTTGCTCTGTCCTCAAGTCTTGGTTCTATTGATCTATATTTGACTTTATTCTCCATGGGGGTTCTAACATTTGATGAAGGTGGTAGCCTTCCACACGTCCTAGAAACAGTCTTTCTAGTATAGCCATCCTTGTGCAAGGATGCAGTTTTCTGGGCTGGCTCTGGGAAAGAAGTTGTAGGAGTCCAGCTGTCCTGGTTGGGTCCGGAAGCATCTGTGGCCAATTCTATAGTTGGGGTTGGGTCCGTCTTCCCAGGCTGACTCCTATACATAAATCTTTGGGTGAAGGCTGTGGGGGTGGTGTCCCTCTCAAACCATGTGACATTTCCTGCAGAATAGAGTTTCTGGGAAAAGAAGAGGGAGGCTCTGATAACTGAACAGAATGAAAAGCAGAACCATATCCACCAACCATATAAAATTATAACCTTTAAAAACATATCCTGATGTTTGATCTTGCCAAGATAAATGGATTGAGTTTTTAAATTTATGTACCAAATTTTCATGTTAATTTCTGTACAGATGACTTATTTTTCCCTCCCTTGCAGAGGAGGGCAGAGAATTATAATTACCTTTAGTGAGGGCATTCTGGTAAATTTTACCCTGGTTTTTGAAAGACGATTAATCCTACAGGGCATAATATACATATATGCTAAACTTTAAGAAATTGGTGATAAAAATTTAGAAAAGCTAATCAGTGTAAGCAAATAAACATCTTTTTTGTTGTTGTTGTTGGTGTTGGTGTTCTGTTGTTTAGTCACTTAGTCATATCTGACTCTTTAGGACCTCACGGACTGTAGCCCACCAGGCTCCTCTTTTCATGAGATTTCCCAGGCAAGAATACTAGAGTGTTGCTATTTAGCAAAGCACTTGAAAATATTTTAGTTCTATCATTGAATTTTCCTTTGAATCACAGCTCAAGAATCAAATTGAATTCAAACTTCCCTATTAAACATCAGAAACATTTCAAGAGCTCTTATGAACTGGGAATTGGCTTATATTCTTTCCTTCCATTTTCTTCAGTAAATAAAGGTGTCAACTGAATTTTATTGAAGTTGACATGACACTTTACGCAGATGCATTGACACTTACTGTTTACTTGAAAAACAGTGCAAGATATGCTTTTGGTCATGATTAATGGGTTAAAATTATGCTTGCTTCCTTAGTTTTACTTGCTTTTTACTCCATACATAATTATTTCTATATTCTGCTGCTTCGTACTGTTTGGGTAACTAAAACCAAAAGGTCACCCTTTGGAAACGTCAACTAAAAATAGGGACAAAATTTCATAATTTACAGTAGTTGGGAGTTAGAATAAGTCCTGAAAAGTGAAAATTAAGTACTAAAAGTATAAAATATAAGTATATATATATATCTTATATCACTAACAGGCTTCTTAAGTTGCTCTAAGAGATGATGCATAGAATTCTAAAAAGTGATATTGTTGGCATAATTTTCCTTAAACTTTGTATGACAACACTTTCCATGTGAGAAGTAGTCATAGTACAGATGATCAGATTTTCAAAAATATTTGAGAGCCTATCAGTGCTTCCAGGAATCTTTTATCTTTTAGTATTCAAAATACTTTCTTTGGAAGCACTTTACCATCATTGATTTTTTTTCCCCCTTCAGTTATGATGTGTAACTTCTGTGTTTCATTGGTTAATACCTTAATGTTTTATTTCTACCATCGCTTGTAATCAACCATTTAAAATCTTATTTTTTTAAACAAAATTTTTGGTTTCATTTTATGGATTTGCATTGTATACAGATGGTCCTGCAACATTTCAAAATGAGGGAGAAGCTAGTAAAGAAATTGACTTATATCCATCAGCATGAAAGTTTGAGTGAATCCCAGGGAATTAATTCTACAAACAGTTGGCTTATAGAGTATTTTGTAGTGTTATGGCCATACAACTTTGTAACTTCAGAGGTCTCATAATGATTAGTTGGGTGACAAGGACTTTCTGTATATACTTTTATTATAAAACAAAGAAAGGTAATAAACAAGTATGGTTTTAAATGTTAATGTTCTAAGTTAATGGTAAATGTCATTTTTCATGAAATGAGTCTGGTGATTTAAACTGTGTCCTCTGACTTTATTTCCTTTCTCATGTATCCCCTACTGTTTCTTCTGTTAATGTCCATTGATAATGCTGCTGCTAAGTCGCTTCAGTCGTGTCCAACTCTGTGTGACCCCATAGACGGCAGTCCACCAGGCTCCCCCATCCCTGGGATTCTCCAGACAAGAATACTGGAGTGGGTTGCCAGTTCCTTCTCCAATGCAGGAAAGTGAAAAGTGAAAGTAAAGTTGCTCAGTCGTGTCTGACCCTCAGCGACCCCATGGACTGCAGCCTTCCGGGCTCCTCCGTCCATGGGATTGATAACAGTTCTCCAAATTGATTACTCAGTTAATTCACTATAAAATGTATCTTGGAAATGCTGGTTTTTCCTCTCCTTTCCCTCTAGGTGGTTGTGGGAACAGCTGGCATTATCTGTGTGAGTGGCTGGTATGTTGTCAACACTCATGTTTCCCTTTCTTTTGGCAGAATAGTGGTAATAATTCTACCAGGTTGTTTCAGTTAGTCATTAAAAATTTGGAAGCACTGGGGCTATGATTCCCTCTCCCCCTTTTATCAGCAGATGGTAGGACACATGCTTAAGTCCTTTATCCTTTGCAACTAATGTATTTTTGTGAAACGGGGGTACTGGGTCCTACTTTACTGAGACCTTTGAGGGGGACATATAAAAGTAATTCTTTTATATTGTTACATATGTATAAAGCCACAAGAATGCCTACTTAAAAGATACTGCTTAAACAGAAGATGTGAAATGTCAAGCCTAGAAAAAAGTAATGACGAAATAAAATGTAGTCTTAAGTATATGGTATAATTGAGAAATTTGATACCTAGTCTAATCATGAAAAACTTACTTATAAGTTTGCTTTGTACTCAGAACACATTTTTCCATAGAAGCAATTTTATGGTCTTCAGAGATTTTGTACGCCAGTACACAAAAACCTATTCAATTCCTAGTTTCCAGTTTTGCAAGTCTCATTGTAACTGTGTTTCTGTGGAGAAGGCATTTGTCATTCTTCCTCAGAATATTAGGAACACATTTGGTTTTACTTCTAAGTATTTTTAAGAATTGTTCTGATTACATGTGGGAATCTATTCAAATTGGCTTATATGGACAAAAAAGCACTGATGCACTCACTTAACTGTAAAGTCCAAGAGTATTTGTAGGTTTTGGCCTTGGAGAGTGGTCTGGATCTCTCTCTCCATCTTTGGACTCTCTCAGGAGGTGGTCTTCCTTCTCAGGTAACCTGGAGTCCCCTGTGGCTCATATTTACTCCTTATCCATTCAGAGTGGGGGATGGGATCGCAAAGCTATGACCATAATACCATGGGCCTGTGAGTACCACCCTTAAAACTGTGGGGTGTTGGGAAGGCCAGTCCCTCAATGCAAATTAGTGTGCATTTACCAGAAGAATTAGAACTCAGTGCAGGGTAGGCCACAGTGAATATTTGTACCCTGTACTTCATCTGAACCAAAGGCAGGCAGTTTATGGAACTGTTTCCCCCTCTCTCCTCCTCACTCTGTGCCTCCTGCTGCTGCTGCCCAAATAGGAAGTGTTGAATGGGATGAGCCCAAATGGGTATCTCAGAGTTAGAGTGGTGGGAATAGAGAGAACTCATCCGAGTTGTTGGTGAGCAGTACCTTTAGGTGATTAGAGGAATGTAAGAAATTTGTCATTTGATAAATACAGGTGAATCAAGTTTATTTTGTTGTTAAGCTCTTTACATTTTACCCTGGTTCTATCTAAAGAGAAAGTTTTTGTTCTTAGGGTGAGTATTATGTAGCAGACCAAGACAGCTTATTCTCATGAAAATATTATTTGGAGTACTTGGAAAAAATCCTTAGTAACAATCTTCCATGTCATACCCTGCCTCCTCCACTTGCTTGAGTATCAGTTCAGTTCAGTTCAGTCACTCAGTCGTGTCCGACTCTGCGACCCCATGAATTGCAGCACACCAGGCCTCCCTGTCCATCACCAACTCCCGGAGTTTACTCAGACTCACGTCCATCGAGTCGGTGATGCCATCCAGCCATCTCATCCTCTGTCGTCCCCTTCTCCTCCTGCCCCCAATCAAAAACACATAAACTAGATGTTTATTACCAATTTTGGTTGTCACTTTTACATAGAAATCAATTCCTGCAAAAACCTCCATTTTGTAAGCCCTGCAGAGGAGAAAATCATCTGTTTTTCTTTGTTTTCATTTGATTTCACTTTGTATATGTGTTTATTTCTCTTTATTACCATCTATACATCATAGAAGTCTGTCTGTCACTTCTTCCTTGCCTCAGTCATTACTTCTCTTGTATCCTAAGAGATTAGCAGAAGGTATATACTTAAAGTTTCTGTGTTGCTTTTGATAATGAATTAAAACCCCACATGCTGTGTCATCTCTCTTTCAATATTCCCATGTACTGATTCACTAGAGATATATTGAGTCTCTGCAGTATACTGGAAGCTATTCTAGGCCCTGGTGAGAATAGTTCCTGCCATGAAATGCTCTGACATAAACAGGGGATGGAGGGAAAAATAAACTAGACTTCTGCTTGTAGTGCCCACCTCCCCTCTGCCTCCAGTGTGCTCCCACTCTTAAATCCACTTGCAGGATCCAGCTGAGTCGTGTCTGTACTCACTTTCTCTGATCCTCCTGCGTGGTTGGACTGTGTACCTTTCAATTATCATGCTCATCATTTTGCTTCATTCCTGAACTCTGTTATTAGACTATGATTTAAGTCCCATGCCTAAATAAAGTTACGTATCATAGTAACTGACAGTAACAGGCATGCAGTGTATGTGTATTGAAAGGAGGACCCAGGTCTCCTGCACTGCAGGCAGACTGTACCATCTGAGCCACTGGTGAAGCCCAGTGAAAGGTAAACATACAAAATAGATAATTAAAATATATTTCAGGTCTGTATACACTGTTAATAATATTAGAAAGCTGAAAAAAATTAAAGAAAAACCCAGAAGCTTCTTCAATAATTGCTTTTGACCACCTTGTAAATAGCCTTTAGCCTTGTTCATGCTGTGTATATGTGTAGGGAGGAGGGGGGTCGGTTAAGTTTGTTTCTTTAGAAGAAATAAAGGAAAACAGTAACTGATGGGGAAAAGTGTATATTTGCTGGGTTTAAATTATTTCATTTAATTCTTAAAAGCCTTATAAGGAGGTACTATTTTATCTACTTTCTGTATTTGTGGAGACCAAAGTTGTAGCACTGTTTATGTGTTCAAGATGGGATTCAAATGAAATTCAGAGGGAATTCTTGGCTCATATTCCTGAGCGCCTACACATGACCTCATGTTGTGAGCTGTTAAACTGAGTCCACTCCATTCCAGTCTTTGTGGAGTCCTTTCATCGGTCCTGAAACCAGACTGTTAGTGATCTTTGGCCTAGTGTTTCATTCTTCTGACTTGTCATCCTCTTCCTGGAATCTGTCTGTCCATCTTGGGTTGTGTGAAGATGATTTGAATCTGGAATGGCTCTTACTGTATGTCAAGGGAAGCTCTTCGAGTTTGCAGCAGTAGGACCGTTTGGGGTGCCTGCCAAGATTGTATCTGCTGAGTATACAAGCCAGGAACAACAGTGAGGATTAGCATGGCCAATTAGTACGAGCGCCTTTCTGGTGTATCGATTTCTCAGAATGTGTCTCAAATTTCGTGTACCTGTTAGAGTTCTTCTTGGGCTGTATTGATTTACACTGTTAGACTGCTTACATTTGAAGCAGTAGCAGTCCGGAGTACTTCCCGCATGAACCACAGCAGCCAGAGTAACCTGGATGGATAAGGTCAGTTTTTTATTAATCTGTACACCACTGAATTCGTGAAGATTCATATAAAAGATTGAAGAACTATATTTTTAAAATATCTTTGCTTTTATGTGCGAAGTGTGTAAAATCCTATGAAGCATCGTATTATGTATAATCCTTATTTTCCCAGATTTTGGTGAGGAAGCAGTTTGTGTGTAATTCTTGTAAAAAGTCGATCCTTCACTCTTAGAGTAAAAGCCAAGTTTCTGGGAACTTTCTGATGCTCAGGCCTATGCTGTTCGCCTGTGTTGGCCACCTGGTCCTTCGTCACTCCCAGCACCTTCCCTGCTGAAGAATTTTGTGCTTGCTGGTCCAGAGCTTTACCTGGAGACTCTTGTCTAGTATAACTCATAAGGCCAGGTCCCTGATGTCCTCCGATAATCTGTTTTGGTCTTATCAGTAAGTCCTTTTCTCATCTGTTTATTGTGAATAGTCCCACCCTGTTTCCCAAAGGGTCTGTCCCTTTCCCCATCTCGTATACTCTAAAGAGTTCATGTTTTTACCTTTTTACTGTTCCCTTCCTGTGGGTGATAGGGGTTTTGTGTGTTGGTTTTCTATAGAACAGCACTTTGAGTTAAGCTTGTCTTGTTTAGTCACTAAGTTGTGTCTGACTCTTTTTGTGACGCCATGGACTGTAGACCGCCAGGCTCCTCTATGCATTTGATTTTCCAGACAATAATACTGGGGTGGGTTGCCACCCACCCAAGGATCTTCCCAACCCAAGGATGGAACCGGCATCTCCTTTATTGGCAGATGGATTCTTTACCACTGAACCACTAGGGAAGCCCACCTTGAGTTAGTAGGTGCTGAGTATTTGTTGTATGAATGAATGCAATATGCAATTTAGTAACTTTTAAAATGTTACGTATTTCTGGGAAGAAAATCCATTTATTCTTTCCCATGGTGGTCTGGTGTAGTTGGATAGTATTGAATAAATTAAGCTGATATTGGACTAGGGTAATTGTGTCAGGTAATTAAACTTGCTGTGAACAGTTGATTTAAAGTACTCACATCATTTACTTTTTATAACTTCTTCCATTTTGAATTAAAATTGGAGGCAAAATTACACAGTTATTAAATATAAGCTTTTTAAAAATTTATTTAGTTTAATTGGAGGCTAATTACTTTACAGAATTGTGGTGGTTTTTGCCGTACATCGGCATGAATCAGCCGTGGGTGCACATGTGTTCCCCTGCATCCTGAATCCCCCTTCCCACCTCCGTCCCCACCCCATCCCTCGGGGTTGTCCCTGAGCACCAGCTTTAGGTGCCCTGCTTCATGCATCGAACTTGCCCTGGTCGTCTATTTTACATATGGTAATATACATGTTTCAGTGCTGTTTGAAACATATTGTTTCAAATGAAACATTGTTTCTCATATTGTCCCACCCTCGCCTTCATTTTTTTTTTTTCCTAATTTATCTTATGCGCTCAAAGACCTAAACACAAGGTATGTTTTTAAGAGAATTCGATGATCTTCCAAATCATACAGGAGCTGTTGTGGTTGGCTTGCAACGGTCATTCAGCCCTAGATAATCACCATCAGCAATTGTGGTCACTCTGCTGTTCTTGCCAGTGGAGAAATAGAAGTGGGTTCTGGTTTTGACTGTTTGGGAAGAGTGGTAAGAACTTGCAGGAAAAATTTATTCAAGCCTAAGAAAGAAGTGGAAGAAGAGGTTGTTCTTTGCTTCTGGACAAAGTCTTGTCTCAAAGAGGACCTTGCCGCCCAGGAGACCTGATTATCACCCTGAGGATGAAGCCAGTGCATAATAAATTTCCTTCTTGTTCAAGCCAGTGTGAGTTGGTGTCTTGTTATTTGCAGCCCCAGCAACGTCAAAACCAATACATTCATTTCATAACCTGACTGAACACTTATTTCAGTGGCACATCCTTGCCATGTGTACCTCACAATAAATCCAGTTTGAAAACCTTTCCTTTGTCTTACTCGTGTATATTTTTCTTGTTTAGTTTTTGATTACTTTTTGCCTAAACTCTTGTACGAGACATGGATTTACCACTGTTTTCTGGGGAACACTTATTCATGGATTCATGGGCTAAAATGGACTTGGGTAAGAAAAAAAAATTGGAAACACCAGAGTAAAAGCTTTCATACGGGTTATCAAATCAATAAGAATTATTCTAGAATGCGTTTTCATTAAATATTAGCACCTTTATCAGAGACTAGGGAAGGAAAGATGTTAATAAGACCTTCAGCTTCTTTAAGTTTACAAAATAGTTTATTTTTGCACTGATTTCACCTCTGGAAAATCACCATGACCAGTTATCATTAAATTTACAATTCAGCTGCCACTTTGGACAGAAAAGAAAACCGCTCAGTATTTTCTCTCGTTATGGGCTTCTGCTTCCTCCTGTTGTGTTTAATGTTTTACAATTTCAACTTAGAGACAACTCCCAGCTGGTTATTAGGGGCAATGTGGGTCTGGATGTTGATGTGTAGTAGTAGTTTTCAGGCACTTTGGCCTCAAATTTTTTTTCAAATGAAACTTCTCTAAATCCAATACTAATGGGATTTTCAGGCAGCTTAAATCTTTCTAGTTTGATGGGGACATATTTTACTGCTTATCGAACCCATGGAGCACAGTTTGAAAGCCTGCTGCAGACAGGCTGAGTATAGAATGACTTTGTAATTTTTCATCCAACCTGAGATACTTTTGAGAGTGAAATAATTATACTGGGACGACAGACATAAACTGGGACTGTTTGGGCAAATTAGGCTTGTGGTACTGAAATGGTGGATGATGCTAGAACTCAGAGGGGCATCTCTTTGGTAAATAGTAGCAGGGAAATTGATGAGTCCCCGATCCCTCCTCTACAGCCCTGAGCCACTCTGGTACAGCTAGAGCCGGGACCCTGTGGAGTCTGCAGCCATTTAAAAAGCAGAGCAGCCCTTCGCTGAGTGCCCCCCGCCCTTGGGCACCTGCTATGTACCAGGTGCTTTCTGCGGTGCTGAGAGTGCAAAGATGAATCTCTTGATTTGGAAGATGAAAAGTTTACCCTACTACTTCAGCAAAACTTGGTCATGGAGAGGTCCATACCTGTCCCAGTAACAGTTGAGAGCTCTTAAGCATAGGTTATTTAAGTGCAAAAGTGCATGGGGGAGTTTTCAGCCTTGAATTTGGATCTTGAAAGGTGATGTGTTTTACTAAAGGCTTTCATCTCTTACCCCCACCCCCTGAAAGTGAACTATAATTAGGATCTGCGCCTATTTGTGTATGCCCTCTCTGGAATCTATACTTAGGAGCAGAACATGATTGTATGCGTTGGTGTTTGTTTTCTAATGTTAGATTTTTGCGTAAGTGTCAGAAATGAGTTTCTAGAGGAAGTATCAGCGATGAGGTGGGGTCCTGTGAATTCTGTTTCAGTGTCTTTTAGGATTTGCGAGACGGGGTAGGAGTATGTTTTTGTTAATGAGAGAAAAATGAAGAGCTATAGAAGAGGGAATAGTCAGGGAAAACACAAGGAACCAGAGCAGGAGAGTAAATGAGGATTTCCCAGATTACAGCAGTATACCTACATTGAGTTAAAGGTGCTTAAGATTAGAAAAGGCCTCTCTGTTCTGTCCTGATCTTTTCACTCCAGCTGTTGACATGCAGACACATGCCTTTTAATACCCGCTCCTGGTCCAAGACTCTCAGTGGGGTAACAGAGAACCCAGGGTTTGGTAAATGGAATTGTCAGGCTCATGATAGTCTAATTTAGTTTTCAAAATTGTTGTGTTTAATTTAGGATGCATTTTAATGTGCTATGTACAAAATCTCAAAGAATTAGCAATATATAAGATTTTAGAGCAGTATTGACTTTAAAATCATCTTTTGTGTTAATTTATCCTGATATCTTATTTTCCTTAAGATAAAAAAGAAAAGCCAAAGAACTTTTTTCCATATTTTTTATGGAATTTTTAATGGAATTGCATGTGTTAACTTTAGAAGGTTGTACATAGTGAGTTATGTGTTTTTTCTTCTCATATTTAGCTATAGTTTTCAAGAAAAGTAATTATATATAAATCAAAGAAAGGCATGCAGTCAATAAGAGTAGAAAGTTCCAGTACGTCTTAGTTGTATTATTGCTGAATTTGAAGTTCAAAACTTAGAAGTTCTTTAGTCACTTACGAACACAAGAGGAGATTGAACTTCTTTTGGCAAGTTCAGGCATGACTTGTTATTTTATTTTACTTATTTTTTGTGACTTGATCTTTCAGAGATTTGTGAATATTCAAATAATGCTTTATTGTTTTTTAAATGAAAGGTTAATTTAAGTTAATTTGGTGAATTCAAAGAATGAACTATTTTCCCACTTTATTTTTTTTATAAGCATATCAATATTCTCATGTAATAGAAACTGGAAATCTTTGAATAATTGACAGCATTGATGAAGTGTTGGGAAATATTATTTTACTTGGTTTAATGTGTCAAAAAAATTTTTAAAAAGAAAAAAAAAAACCTTAAGTTAATTTTGTGAATAAAAATGCAGGCCTTAAAGAAAAACCTGCTCCAAAGCCAACAGTGCCACCAGAAGAGGCAGACATGTACCCTTGGCTGGAAGATCAGGTTCTGGAGAGCCCAGGTAAGCTTTCCTCTGATTCTGACCAAATGCACCTAGCTGCATCCCAGGTACCCAAAGGTAGCAGCTTCCAGAGTGCTGTCTTATGCATAATTTTGTTTTGCAATGATCACAGAATAATGAAATACTGGGTTAGCCAAAAAACTCGTTCCATTTTCCCATTAGATGTTACAGAAAAACCTGAACAAACTTTCAGTGGTTGGGTGGGCCAACCCAATCCTTTTTCTTCTTGTCTTCTGAAATTTTATAGTAAACTCTCTCTCTCTCTCTCTTTTTTTTTTCCTAGAAAAAATCCACACAGGATCATTTTAATTTTTGAGATTAAGAGTCCAGACACAGAAGGCTCCTCCTTGCCTGAGACCATAGTTAGAAACACCATGAACTAAGGGCTGTATTTCTTGATTCCAAGTCCAGGATAACTGTGCCATATTATACTGAAAGTAAAGTTAGACAGGTCTTGGACATTTAGTTTCGCCCTCTTCTGTCACATTATTTAAGAAGTAGGTCTGTTGGGCTCCCAGTCTTTTTAATATGAGTCTCCTGTCTACAATGAAAGACTTCCCAGGACTTCTTGGGATCATCTGTGAAGCCTGTTTTATATCTACATAAATTCACACATCAAGTATTTCCTCAGTCACTCAAGGGCCAGTGACCCATATGATAAAAACTCCTGGTTTCGCTTAATAAATTGGTAAATGAAGTCTGATTCCATTACTCTCATTTCCTATTGATGTTTTCGTTTTTATTATGAAGTACTATTTCTGCACATTTTCTTTTACTCAGTAGTTCTCAAAGATTTGGTTTCATTTTGCCACCTATTGGAAGTGTTAGGTATGACACTGCATTTTTCCAGCGATTTAGCCACTGAATCCAGATGGTAGTTGCATGGATTTTACCACTATATATTGGTGAATACTGTTTGGTTTACTCTTCTTCCTATTAGTAAAGATCAAAATGTTGCTGTCAGTTTTTGTTGTTCAGATAATCCCAGGAGAAGTTCCTGTCTCTCACATTCCTGTACAATTGCTGTAATCATGCCCTGACTTTGCAGCAAGAGTGATATTTTTTTTCCTTTCTTGCTCAGAATTTAAATGCATATTTGAATTTAGCATCTCAGATTTTACTTTGTACTAAATTAATTTTTAAAAACCTTGTTTGTCAAAGCTGGTACTCACTCTGAAATGTACCATTTGCTTTCTCGCTTCCTTTTTTTATTCTTTGTTAGTATTACTCTTTGCATATTACTGATAACCTGTCCCAAACTTCCAAATCCTTCAGTTTGTTATCAGCTCATACTCTTTTCAACTTCTTGGTGATATTTGCTTCGGTTTAAATGTTACCTTCCTCTTATTTGGGTTTCTACCTTCTGTCTTCTAACTACCTATAGTAGTACCTCTATAAACAGAGGTACATACCTCTCATTAAAAACACAATAAAATAGCTACCCTCCTTGACCCCTACTCATGGATCGAGGAACCTGGTGGGCTGCAGTTCATGGGGTCACAAAGAGTTGGACACAACTGGGTGACTAACCCTTAACTTTCACTTGATCCCTACACTTCTTTTCATCGGCCCTCCAGTCCCTCTTCTCACTGTACTAGCCACAATTTTGAAAGAAGAATTTGTAGTTGTTTTTTTGTCTTATTGTATGCTTAGTCTTCAACTCATTGCAGCCTGGCTTTTTTTTTTTTTTTTTTAACCCTTTAACTCTCCCAAGGAGAGAGGAGGTACATCCGAAGCTCATGGAAAGATGGAACAGATGGTGCATTGGCCAAGTTCAAAGCCAGTGCTGGTAGCAGGTGTGACTGGAGAGGCATGGAAAGGCTAGATTGTGGAGATCTTGTATTGCCTTCTGAGGTTTCAAGGAGCTTAGACTTTCATCTGTTCAGGCAAAGGGAGCCATTAAAGGGTTAACAGAAGAACAGAGTGCCAATCTCCACTTCTCTTTACTCACTCTATATTTTCCACGGTTGGTGCTGTCAGCAGTTTTAAAACTGGGAACTCAGCTGGGAAGCTGTCGTGGGCATTGTGTGAGGGCAGAGCAGAGATTGGCAGGCTCCCCTGGAATTCTATGAGAATAGGTATAAAAGTAGCTTGTGAAATGTAAGCATCTGTAAAACTAGAAGGCACTCTGTGTGCTTTAGAAACGGTTTTGTAGAATAATTAGCAAAATAGAGTCTTCTGCTTTTTTCCAACCTGAAATTCAAATTAACTTACTCTGTCTTTGTCATTGAAGATTACCTTCTCAGTATAACTGATGTTCTCGGTGTTTATCTCATGTGATGGCATTCATGATATTAAGTCTGGTGCTGTTATGATGAACATAGATGATGGCTGTTACAAAATTTGTAGTAGTGTCAATGTAGTCATAGCTGCTTGTTTGTGTGTGATGTTGCAATAAGCCTAACAATACGATAAGCCCCACGGTGTAGTCGCAATGTCATGACTAGTGTTCACGTCTGCAGCTTAAATCTGTTTGAATCTATGGATGTGACTGTCAGATGACGGTCTCCAAAGCTGAGAGGGTTGTCCTGTAGGGTCTTCTACTCACACTTCCTAACACCTTCTGAGAGCAGGCAGCCAGCCTTCACACCAGCCAAGGGGCCTTTTCTCCTGACTACTGGGAAAGACAGTGGTTGCCTATCTGCTTTAATGTATGTTGACTTCATCTTCTGCATTTTATCTTCATTTCCCAGCACTTCCTTTTCTGAAAACTTTGCCCTTCCTATTTTCTTTATTCTGTTATGAATGTGAACTTTGTTAATTAGAAACCGAAATAATTTTTTTCTTTTTTTTAAGAAATATCTGAACCTGATTCGTTTATTTTTTGATAGCTTATGGAGACGTCTTTTAGCATTTATATCTGTTCTCAAAACCAATTTTAAATATCTACCATATTTGTCAACCCAAAACAAAGGATTGAGCTGTTATGAAAAAGGCGCATAGCTGATCAATCCAATATATTCATTTTAATGTGTATACGTGGAGGTCATATTTCATGTTATGCTTTAATGTCTAAATTTTTTCTACTTAGTTATGTTTTAATTATTTTAGGACCTCAGAATATTGAAGATGAAGTACACGAGCAAGTTCAGTCACTTGATGAAACAGTATACTCAGAACATGGTATGAATTAAAATATGTTTCACTAAAATGATGGTTAACTACATAAAATGACTTTGATATTATTTTAAAATATAAGTATTAATTGAGTGAGCTTTTAAAAGTTATTAGAAGACAAATGTTTTTAAAATAACACTGCACTAGTTTTATTTTGCCCCATTTTATTGTTAAGAGAATAAATGGAGACCAATGATAGTGTGATCAATGATACATCAAGAACAAATAACATTAGCAACAGGAGGAGGGAAATAGAAGAGAACCGGGCAAACTATAACAGGCTCTCTGGGAACTGTTTTCAACCCTCAGATTACACTGACTGCTTGGGTGGCCACCAGAGCAAAAAGAAACTTTTAATTACGAGATCGTATTACTAGAGAAGACGCGACCATGCTGTTTACTTAGAGAATGTAAAGCATTTCCTTAGCTCTTACATCCAAAACGTTTAAGTTCTGTATGGAGAGTATTAAACGGTACTCTAGAAACCAATGTTTGCTAAGACTGTTTCTTGACTCATCCGTTGATAAAAACACAGAACCCCCAAAGGGTCTCCCTGGGGGACCTGGTGGTAAAGAGCCCACCTGCCAATGCAGGAGACTCGAAAGCTGCAGGTTGGATCCCTGGGTGGCAAAGACCCCTGGAGGAGAGCATGGCAACCCACTCCAGTATTCATGCCTGGAGAATCCCACAGACAGAGGAGCCTGGGGGCTACAGTTCTTGGGGTCTTCAGACACGACTGAAGCAACTTTGCACACACGCACCATACCAAAATGTAACAGGAGGGTTTTGAAGAGAGCAGAACACATGGTGTCCTGATACTTCTAGTGTGTTGGTGAGAGCTGAAGGTGGCCCTAAAGGAAAAAAATTATGTTTCTTAAAAACAAACAATTCTCCATCATTTAAATTGGGCTTTTGAGGGCTGGCTAAAGTATGTTAGTCCATCTTGGGTATTTTGCAGTTAAGTGTAAAGCATCCATCAGGCTCCATCTGTGTGCCACTGGGGAGACCAGCTTTGGCTGAGTTTGAGGGTTTTGCCCTTGGCTAGTAGGGATCTAGGAGCCTGTGTCCTTTTAGTACCATTTCTTCTCAGCCAGAAAAGCTATTTCACCTGCCAGTGTGAGTAAACACAGGCTTTCCATTCCTACATCTTTTTTTAAAATTTCAGCTTTAACCTAAGCCAAGGATGATGCAATCTCAGTACATAGTTGATTTCAATATGATGAGGTAAGTGCTGTGATGGTGAAATACATGATTCTGTGTGGGACTTACTCAGACTTTGGGTCACCAGGGGCTTCCTGGAGGAATGACATTTTGATTTAGGAGCCGGAGGATGGTGCAATGCTTCGCCAGTCAAAGGTTGTCAGCAAAGTTTTAAGTAGAGGGCATGGCATGTCTGAAAGTCCAGGGACCAAGAAGATCTGAACACAGGTGGAGAGATGAGGGGAAGGGATGTTCTCACTTGATGCTAAGAGGAGTTGAAACCATTGGAGGGCATGAAGGAGTATTGTGTATTCTGTCTGCAGCATGAAAAATGAGGTGGAGGAATTGTCAGTAGGAAGATGGGACAGGGAGGTTGTACTGGGGATCTGAGTGAGTCGAGATGGTTGTTCAAAGTAAATTTCAGCCAAGGTTGGGGGAGAAGGAAGTGGAGGGTGGGGTGGACATCTGTGTGGATAGATGCAGGAAGCCAGACACTGGAGGAAGGAAGCCAGTCTAGCACCTGGATTCCCTGAATCTCTTCTTTGTCAAGACTTTCTCCTCAGAAAACCACAGACCGTGGCTTTAAATACTACGTATGAATATATATCTGCAGCCCTGATCTCTCATCTAAGCTCCTGGATTTACCTAACTGAATAACTAACTAGAGATAAGATAACTATTCTTACCTCTATATGCATGTTTTATGAATATCTCAGACTCAAAATGTTCCTAAAACTGAAATTCTTGATTCCTCTCCATCTCACAGCTCTACCGAAAAAAATGTTTTATTCCAGTCTTTTATATTCTAGTTAATGGTCTCTTTATCCATTCAGTTGCCAAAGCTAAAATCCTGGGAGTTTTCCTTGATTTCTTTCTCCTCTTCCCCTCATGCATCATCCATCAGCAAGTCCCTTCAGCTTTGCCTCCAAAATGTATTCTGGCTTCTGCAGTGTCAGCAACACCATCCCCTCTTTCATCCACTTGGGCCTTTGCTTCCATCTTTGCTCCTCTGCACCCAGTGTTTGATGTGGCCAAGCCTACTGTGGGCCTGATCTCTCTCCCCTTCATCACTTTTCTCGAGCCTAGTTGGCCTCTCTTTTCTCTGTAATTGCCAGGCCTGTCTCTGCCCTAGGACCTTTGGCTTGTTCTGTCTTCTGTTAGTATCTTTGTGTGTGTGTCCAGTCTTCACATCTTATCAGGCCACACTTGCCTCCTTGACACTCTCTAACGTAGACTGTCTGTCCCCATCCTTCTGTGTTCCATTGTCGCATTCTGGTCCTGCAGTTACTTTTATTAGCTGTGTAGCTTTAGCACAGTTCTTCAAGCCCTTTACCCTTGAAAGTTGGATAATTGCTCCCTCATAGGGTTGGGGCGGCAGTTGCAGAGGGCATTGGCCGTGCCTCTGTTGAGGTCTTGTGAGCTCTCAGGAGACAGTTTTCCTCCTGGCAGGCTGTCCCTGGGTCATGGAGACGCTCAGACAGTGTATGGTGCTTCTGCTGAAACAGGGACTTCTGTTGAATAGATGGGCAAGAGAGCCCAGCCCTGCCTACGTAAAACCTGTAAAATTACACTGAATAAATAAATAAGGAACATGACTAGAAGAAAAAAAGAGTCATACAGTTAGTGACAGGAAAAACTGATCAGTGTGCTGAGAAGCAGAAAATCTGAAAAGAGAAACAAGATAGGAGGCTGTAATAAGAAGACCGAAAACAGTGTCAACATAAAAGGGCCTAATGGCCCAGTTGCATCACTGGGCCACACCAAGTGACTAAACTGACTAAGAACGCACCAAGGAAAATGGCTAAGAATCCCATCCTGCAGTCTGAGGGGAATGTTCAGTAGCAGTAGAAGTTGTATTATTGTTACCACTGTGGTGACGATGATGGTAAAAATATTAACAGCAGCCGCACAGCAACAATAAAGTTTACTTATTATAGTGAGAGTGAAAGTTGTTCAGTCGTGTCAGACTCTTTGCGACCCCATGGACTATATAGTCCATACAATTCTCCAGGCCAGAACACTGGAGAGAGTAGCCTTTCCCTTCTCCAGGGGATCTTCCAACCCAGGGACTGAACCCAGGTCTCCTGCATTGCAGGTAGTTCTTTACCAGCTAAGCCACCAGGGAAGCCCAAGAATACTGGAGTGGGTAGCCTATCCCTTCTCCAGCGGATCTTCCCAACCCAGGAATCGAACTGGGGTCTCCTGGTTTGTAGGCAGATTCTTTACCAACTGAGCTATCAGGGAAGCCCTTATTTATTATGGGCCAGGCATTTTTCTAAGCCCTTCAGTCCTCATAACAATGCTATGAATAGGTGCACTTATTCCTTTTTTCAGAAGAGAAATCTTAGGCCCAAAGCAGTTAAGTCACTGGCCCAGGGTCACATACAGCTGGTATAGCTGGATCTAGATGGACCTGATTCCTAGAGCAGTACTGCACTGCACGCCATTGTCTGGCTGACTTGAGTTCTCTAGTTAGAATGGTATATATGGAACATCCTCTGCATGAGGCCATGTCAAGTTACTACTGGGAGGATGTCTCAGACCACAATGACCAGCGAACCCATGCTGCAGTGGAGTCACGCAGCGTGTCCAGCATCTACACAAGGGAAGAGAAATGGTTGAGTATACCATGCCAGTCTCACAACAGAAAAGGAGCATCTTGACATAACTTAAGGGCTAAACACAGGAACCTTTAGAAGGGAAGACTAATGCATCTGACCTAATGCTGATGACCTCGCATATGGTTTAGCTGGTGGTCGGCTGTTCTTTGCAGTAGAACATGTACATAGAGTTGTCTAAAACTGTTACATGGAATTTTATGTCAATTCTCAATAGAAGATCACAAGGTGACCTTTGCTCTGGTCTAGTGATCATTGAAGAGGCAAATGTAGTAAGAATTCTGAGTTTATTCACTTACTAAATATGGATTGAGACCTTTTCATGACTAATCGTAGCCCCAGGGCTGGGCAGACAGAGCCACTAAAACAGGCGAGGCCCCGTCCTTGGTGAGTGTAAGTTCTAGTGAAAAGAGACCGGTTGCCCCCTCAGGTGAACTAGCCTTTGGCCAGAGAGAGGACAGAGCTTTGGTGTGTGCAGTGGCCCGGAGGAGGGGCAGGATGTGCCCAGAAGCTGCAGTGGGTACGTGCAGCCTTGCAGATGGGACGTTGGTGTTTGTGTTGGCTGCTGCCAGGGGCCCTTGGCGTAGACCTCTGTCACTTTGTTCATTATTGTTCAAGGAGAGAACCTGCACCAGGAACCAGAAGGACCAGCAGAAGAACTGCAACCCGAAGACCATGTCTTAGTAGGAAGTGATGCAGATGACAGATACGAACCCAAGGGAACTGGAGCTGTTCATGAAGGTAGAACACTTTTGTTTTTGGTTTCTGAATAAAGCACAATGAGTCATTTGTAATTAGAATTGTTAAAGTTTTTTAAAACGAATATTTAACTTTTATCTAAAGATTTTTTTCTTTAACTTGAAGCTAAAATCCAATAAAATGAGTCTTTTCCCTAAAATAAATAAATGTCCCGGTTTTTAAATTCAAAGCACAGTAGGAAGAATTTTGAGAATTTATGCATTTCTTATATAAGTGAAGTCCTTCAGTACAATTACTGGACTCTCCATCCTGGAATACCATTTGTTATAAAAAATTCAAGGGACTGATGAAATATCAACCTTAATAATCTACCAAAGGTCTTGATCTAAAATGAACTCTGTGACTACAGTGGGAAGAATACAATTTGTAACCTAGGCATTGGCAAACCTTTTTTCTTTTTGTAAATGGCCAGCTGGTCATTATTTTAGGCTTTGCAGACCATAAAACCTCTATCGCAGCTTCTCAGTTCTGCTGCCATGCGGCAGAAGCAACCCTGGAAAATGCCCAGTTGAGTAAGTGTGGCTGTGTTCCAGTGAAATTTTATTTGGAAAACCAGGAGGCAGGCCCAATGTAGTCTACATATGAACCAGACTTCATATTGACTGGTTTGCATGTATCAATATTTTAAATTAAATGCTAGCTATTTAAGTATCAGTTGAGTCATTTACTTTGTACGGTTTGCATTAGGCCAGTTAGAATGGTAGCTACTCACTACTGACATATAGAAAACCTTTCATTCATATACTTGTTCTGTTCTGCTTTAATATGAGGCTGCCATGGTTATTTAGAGCCCTGCTAAATTAAGTCCACATGCTTTGTTCTTTTGGGGTCTGTTCTCTGTATTCTTCTTAAAGTAGTCCTTTGAGACATTAATGAATTCATAAATGATTTTAAGCCACAAGTTTGTACTCTGCTTTATGTTGTTTGAAAATATACAAATTGTATATCATATTATACTTAAAAGAGTATGAAGGAAACATTTTTTTTTTTCGAGAGATGTTTTATCTCTAAAGAGTGATGCAAGAGGGACTACCTGGTGGTTAAGAATCCACCTGCCAGTGCAGGAGACACAGGTTCAATCCCTGGATTGGGAAGATCCCACATGCTCCAGAGCAACTAAGCTCATGGGCCACAATTACTGAAGCCTGCACTCTGGAGCCCAAGGGCTGCAACCACAGAAGCCCGTGTGCCCTAGAGCCTGTGCTCTGCAACCAGAGAAGCCACGGCAATGGGAAGCCCGTGCAGCACAACTAGGGAGTAGCCCCCACTCGCCGCACCTAGGGAGAGCCTGCACCACCACTAGGGAGTAGCCCCCGCTCGCCGCACCTAGGGAGAGCCTGCACCACCACTAGGGAGTAGCCCCCGCTCGCCGCACCTAGGGAGAGCCTGCACCACCACTAGGGAGTAGCCCCCACTCGCCGCACCTAGGGAGAGCCTGCACCACAAGTAGAGAGTAGCCCCCGCTTGCCGCACCTAGGGAGAGCCTGCACCACCACTAGGGAGTAGCCCCCACTCGCCGCACCTAGGGAGAGCCTGCACCACAAGTAGAGAGTAGCCCCCGCTCGCCGCACCTAGGGAGAGCCTGCACCACCACTAGGGAGTAGCCCCCACTCGCCGCACCTAGGGAGAGCCTGCACCACAAGTAGAGAGTAGCCCCCGCTCGCCGCACCTAGGGAGAGCCTGCACCACAAGTAGAGAGTAGCCCCCGCTTGCCGCACCTAGGGAGAGCCTGCACCACCACTAGAGAGTAGCCCCCGCTTGCCGCACCTAGGGAGAGCCTGCACCACCACTAGGGAGTAGCCCCCACTCACCGCACTTAGGGAGAGCCTGCACCACCACTAGAGAGTAGCCCCCGCTTGCCGCACCTAGGGAGAGCCTGCACCACCACTAGGGAGTAGCCCCCACTCACCGCACCTAGGGAGAGCCTGCACCACCACTAGAGAGTAGCCCCCGCTTGCCGCACCTAGGGAGAGCCTGCACCACCACTAGGGAGTAGCCCCCACTCACCGCACCTAGGGAGAGCCTGCACCACAAGTAGAGAGTAGCCCCCACTCGCTGTACCTAGGGAGAGCCTGCACCACCACTAGAGAGTAGCCCCCGCTCGCTGCACCTAGGGAGAGCCTGCACCACCACTAGAGAGTAGCCCCCGCTCGCTGCACCTAGGGAGAGCCTGCACCACCACTAGAGAGTAGCCCCCGCTCGCTGCACCTAGGCAGAGCCTGCACCACCACTAGAGAGTAGCCCCCACTCGCCGCACCTAGGGAGAGCCTGCACACAGCAGTGAAGACCCGGTGTAGCCAAAAATTAAGAAAAGAGTGATACAAGAAAACAAGCCTATGCTGAAACTATGTCATGGGGTGGTTGATGACACCCAATACGAAGCAAGCAGTTACACAACACACCCCACCCCGCCATGTAGTAATCCTCAGAGTCTATAGCACTCATGTAACAGCAAAAGCAAGACCAGGAACTGACTGTGGCTCAGATCATGAACTCCTTATTACCAAATTCAGACTTAAATTGAAGAAAGTAGGGGAAACCGCTAGACCATTTAGGTATGACCTAAATCAAATCCCTTACGATTATACAGTGGAAGTGAGAAATAGATTTAAGGGACTAGATCTGATAGATAAGAGTGCCTGATGAACTATGGACTGAGGTTCGTGACATTGTACAGAAGACAGGGATCAAGACTATCCCCGTGGAAAAGAAATGCAAAAAAGCAAAATGGCTGTCTGGGGAGGCCTTACAAATAGCTGTGAAAAGGAGAGAAGCAAAAAGCAAAGGAGAAAAGGAAAGATATAAGCATCTGATTGCAGAGTTCCAAAGAATAGCAAGAAGAGATAAGAAAGCCTTCCTCTGTGATCAATGCAAAGAAATAGAGGAAAAGAACAGAATGGGAAAGACTAGAGATCTTTTCAAGAAAATTAGAGATACCAAGGGAACATTTCATGCAAAGATGGGCTCGATAAAGGATGGAAATGGTATGGACCTAACAGAAGCAGAAGATATTAAGAAGAGGTGGCAAGAATACACAGAAGAACTGTACAAAAAAGATCTTCACGACCTAGATAATCACGATGGTGTGATCACTCACCTAGAGCCAGACATCCTGGAATGTGAAGTCAAGTGGGCCTTAGGAAGCATCACTACGAACAAAGCTAGTGGAGGTGATGGCATTCCAGTTGAGCTCTTTCAAATCCTGAAAGATGATGCTGTGAAAGTGCTGCCCTCAATATGCCAGCAAATTTGGAAAACTCAGCAGTGGCCACAGGACCAGAAAAGGTCAGTTTTCATTCCAATCCCTAAGAAAGGCAATGCCAAAGAATGCTCAAACTACCACACAATTGCACTCATCTCACATGCTAGTAAAGTAATGCTCAAAATTCTCCAAGCCAGGCTTCAGCAGTATGTGAACCGTGAACTTCCTGATGTTCAAGCTGGTTTTAGAAAAGGCAGAGGAACCAAAGATCAAATTGCCAACATCCGATGGATCATTGAAAAAGCAAGAGTTCCAGAAAATCATCTATTTCTGCTTTCTTGACTATGCCAAAGCCTTTGACTGTGTGGATCACAAGAAACTGTGGAAAATTCTGGAAGAGATGGGCATACCAGACCACCTGACCTGCCTCTTGAGAAATCTGTATGCAGGTCAGGAAGCAACAGTTAGAACTGGACATAGAACAACAGACTGTTTCCAGATAGGAAAAGGAGTACGTCAAGGCTGTATATTGTCACCCTGCTTATTTAACTTCTGTGTAGAGTACATCATGAGAAACGCTGGGCTGGAAGAAGCACAAGCTGGAATCAAGATTGCTGGGAGAAATATCAATAACCTCAGATATGCAGATGACACCACCCTTATGGCAGAAAGTGAAGAGGAACCAAAAAGCCTCTTGATGAAAGTGAAAGAGGAGAGTGAAAAAGTTGGCTTAAAGCTCAACATTCAGAAAACTAAGATCATGGCATCTTGTCCTGTCACTTCATGGGAAATAGATGGGGAAACAGTGGAAACAGTGTCACACTTTATTTTCTTGGGCTCCAAAATCACTGTAGATGGTGACTGCAAACATGAAATTAAAAGACGCTTACTCCTTGGAAGGAAAGTTATGACCAACCTAGATAGCATATTCAAAAGCAGAGACATTACTTTGCCAACTAAGGTCCGTCTAGTCAAGGCTATGGTCTTTCCAGTAGTCACGTATGGATGTGAGAATTGGACTGTGAAGAAGGCTGAGGGCCAAAGAATTGATGCGTTTGAACTGTGGTGTTGGAGAAGACTGTTGAGAGTCCCTTGGACTGCAAGGAGATCCAACCAGTCCATTCTGAAGGAGATCAGCCCTGGGATTTCTTTGGAAGGAATGATGCTAAAGCTGAAACTCCAGTACTTTGGCCACCTCATGCGAAGAGTTGACTCATTGGAAAAGACTTTGATGCTGGGAGGGATTGGGGGCATGAGGAGAAGGGGATGACAGAAGATGAGATGGGTGGATGCCATCACTGCCTCGATGGACGTGAGTCTGCGTGAACCCTGGGAGTTGGTGACGGACAGGGAGGCCTGGGGTGCTGCGATTCATGGGGTCGCAAAGAGTCGGACACGGCTGAGCGACCGAACTGAACTGAACAGCACAGCGTCACTGGCCGCAGACGGTCTAGACTGGAGGTGCCTGGCAGGGTTCAAGGTTTAGCTCAGCCTAAGCTGAGTTCAGAGCATTAGAACAGTGAGAGGCAGGAAATCAAATCCACAGCGCTAGTAAAGCTAGGAGGGTCTGGAGCCATAGCGTCCGAGATTCAGGGAGAAAACTTCTTATGAATAAGATCCACTAAGATGGGCTAATGTCCCATTGCACTGCTTCTGATCCTGGCTGTATTTCATTGTCCCCTGTGGAGCCTTTAAAAGAATTCCAGTGGCCCACCCTAGTCAAAGTGAATTGGAGTGTTTTGGATGTGGGGCCCCCAAAATGGGGGATTGTAAAAGCGCCTCGAGGGTATATAAGTGCCGCCAGGTTTGAGCACAGGTGTGATTGGGCTGTTTACTGTCTCCTGGGCCTTCACATCCCGCTTTGCTATGTCTGAACGGGTTAAGGCTTGAATGTCTGTGCTTGAAGCCAGTGGGAATCAGGCAGAGCTCACTGGACTTGTCCAGGCCATGCAAGAACTGAGGGAATAGGTAGCCTCCACACAATGCTGTTGGTAAATGGTTGCAGGAACTATTTTAAAGCATAAACCTTATGAGGAATTAAGTAGATATACTTCTCACAAATAGTCTACTTCTCACAAATTTATATTAATATAATTAATATATTTAATATATTGGGGAACTACTAGAGAAGCAAACAGCTCCTAATTTATGAATAAATGTATTTCCAAAAGCTTATGTTCATGCCTGCTGTTGAGAGCAGATAGTACACTTTTCCATAGAAATAACGTCGTAAGTGATGGTTTGGTTTCCATACCAACCTACAGAATTGTATCAGATGCATAATTTGGGAGGAAAATTCAAGTTCAAAATGCTTTGCAACATGTGTATGATCTCACTTGTGTTGTGCATTGAAAATACACATTTACAGACTAGCTTTTGAACTTTAGACCTTCTGATATTATAAATATCATGATTTCTATGGGAAAACATTTCTGAATAGGAATGCTGATGAAATGATTTCATCATTTCCCAGGAATGTCTTGCTCCTTCCCATCTTTGGCCAGGATAACTAAGGAAGATTGACAGTTGATATTCTAGATGATGCTTGTACAACAAGTTTGAATTAAGACACGCAAATAATCAGAAACATAAGGAATTTGATATTTATGGGGTTAGGAGTTATAAATCAAGAGTGGGCAGAAACACTTCTAAAAAATTCATAAATTGAAGAGACTTTATTTTCTGACCTAATTTTTAATTGGGACATAGATTCAGTTTGAACGTAAAAGTTGCTTGTTATGAGTCTTCAGAAATTAAAAATACTTATATACCTATGGCTATTAAATGAACAGAGGTCATGTGAGTGGCAGCAGTTGGCCATCAGGGGTGTGTAGATGAAGGTATCAACACATTGACCTTTCGGCTCCCCAAACATCTAAAGTCCCTTGGTTCTGCCTTTGTGTTTCCATATAGAGACTGTACTTTTGCTTCCGAAAATGGCAGGAAATGTCTAGAAAACAGATTGGCCAAGGGGGTTGAGATGTGGACACAGCCTTTGTCACTGTGTTGTGAGAACAGTCGTGTCCAACTCTTTATGGCCCCATGGACTATATAGTCCACCAGGCTCCTCTGTCCATGGAATTTTCCAGGCAAGAATACTGGAGCAGATTGCCATTTCCTGTTTCAGGGGATCTTCCTGATCCAGAGATTGAACCCTCCATCTCTTGCATCTCCTGCATTGGCAGGCAGATTTTTTACCACAGTCACCACGTGGGAAGCCCAAGTCTTTACTCCAACTAAATCACCCTTCCTTTTTAGCTCAAGTTTCGGTGTTTGTCATCTTTGTGGAGCTGTTAAGTGGATCCTATAAGAAAAATATGTGGGGTGTTTCTAAATGTAGTTCTAGTAAAAGATATTTAGCAGATATTTATTGATATTTTCATGTTTTGTTTTAATACTTATTTGCTTTCAAAATAAAATCAGTGATAAACATTCATCCAGAATATACATATAAAATATATAAATATACCATTTATTAAGGTAGTAATCTTTATTTAATGTTATTATTTTCAGAAACTGAAGACAGCTACCATATAGAAGAGACAGGTAAGATTTTAATTTGGTACTATTCTGTTTTAATTAATGTTTTCCTATAAAAGAAAGAGAGATAAAATGATTATTATATATTAACTATTATTACACTTTATATCAAATATCACATAATACATAATGATTATTATTATATAATATGTTATACCACAATTATATATATATTTGTATGTACACACATATATAGATATGTGTATATATCTACATATAGATACATGTATATAGAATATAATTTTGTGCTTTTGAAGTCTTCTTCCTGAAGATAAATTCCCAGGAGTGGAATTATTAAGTCAAAAGGTACTGTGGAAGTTTGGGATTAGCAGATATAAACTGCCATATATAGAATGGATAAACAACAAGGTCCTGCTGTATAGCTCAGGGGACTATAATTTAATACCTTGTAATAAACCATAGTTGGAAAAGTATAAATAGGAATATATATTTATATATATATGTATACTAAATCACTTGCTGTATAGCAGAAATTAACACAACATTATAAACCTACTATACCTCAATAAAAAGAAAAAAAAATTTTTAAGAAGATAATTGAAAAAAAAAAAGATGCTATAGAATTGCATGTTTTTTAGTCCTAAATTACCAAGTCATTGAACGGTCAGAGTTGTGTCTTGTCTCATATCATGTGTCCCCAGAAAGTATGGCCACACTGGAGATGGACTTACCGTCTTCCAGTAAGCCTGTGCTGGCCAGTGTTTCTCCCAGGGTTGGAATAGACCCCTCTTTCTGTGGGACTACATCATATTGTTGGCTGGCATTTAGGACCTATGTCATTTCAACAGCAGGTGTCTATGAGCATGAGAATTGCATTGTAGTCTGGGGGTGCTCAGGTGCTGAGTCCAAGTGAGGGGCTAGGATGTGGGTCCTCACTCAGGCTCTCTTGGGTGGGTGCCTGCTGTGTGTCTGGGAGGAGGGCTCACCTGCACTGCTCTGTGTCTCTGCCTCATTTTTTGTTCTGTGAATGTCATTGAATTTTCATTAACTAAATGAGAATATAGCTCCATGATTTTGTGGTTCAGTTACACTGATGATGGAAACTTCCTTATTCATCTTTGTATTTGGCATTTAGCACAAGTTAGTACCTGTTTGTTTCATGAATGAATGTAAGTTTGAGCATCATTTTGATTTGATTTCTGTCTCCACTGGAAATTGTGCTTTTCCTGTTTTAAATATCAAGCATAACCCTTTTCTGAGACATATTTGTCATTTCCTAATTGTTTCCTAATTTTAGCTTCGCCAGTCTACAGTCAAGATATGGAAGACATGATATATGAGCAGGAAAATCCAGGTCTGTAATGTATGTTTCTGTTTCAGGCAGTGACCAAGGTCATTTCCACCCAGGGTTAATGATTCACTCTGATTCAAAATAAAGGTCTCTTTACAATACTTGAGTCATTTTTGCCTGCCCAGGTATTATACAAATTTCTGAATATAGTTTAATATTACATGGAGAAATGGGGCAAAAGGAGATGTTTTTCAGATCACTGTTGGGATTTTGTAAATATTAATTGAATACTGGCAAGAATACTTGGGAATGAATGAGGCAGGATGATATAGTGGAGCCAGATGTGGTGAAAATTCTAATTCTGCTCCTTCCTATCTTTGTGACTTGAGAGGAAATTATGGCCTGTTATTCAGCTTAAATTTTATTAAATAATAATAATGTCTGTTTTACACAATTTTTAGAATTAGAGCCAATTTATAAATATTTTAGAGTAGTGTCTAGCAGTGTGTGTGTTCTTTCATGTTTGGCAAAGGTGTATGTTTTTTCTTTTTAGATTCCAGTGAACCAGTAGTAGTAGAAGATGCTGAAAGAACGTACCAAGAAACAGGTACCTGATGAATGTTTTCATTAGATTTTAAACATTACTTCTGGCTCTGTGGTTGCAATGCTCTGTTAACATGATGATTTTTCTTTTGATGGGTCAAAGATAATTTTTATGCCTAATACAGGATTTTTTGCTTTGCATAGATTGTTCAAAAAGACTTCCAGGCTTTCATATTTCAGCTCATGTACCACCACCTCATAATAAAACAGGATATTAATTTCTTCTGCATGTCTTGCTTTATGCCAATTTGAGAAATTTTTATGAAAATAATTTACCTGTCCTTTCCTATCATTGTTTTTGGGCAGAGGCCTTTCTCACTGATTGTGTGGTCATTAAATATGTAAAGGAACAGAATCCTGTATTGGAGATTTAGTTGTGCTTTTTAGCTAAAATGACTAAAAAGTAATGACTAAAGTAATACTCATTTTGGTTTTATTCTCTTTTTTGCAGATGATGTCACCTACCGAGACCATGATGAACGAGGTTTGAGAATGTTTCTTAACGTTAAGCTACCTACTTGTTTTTAAAATCTACTCAGAGTTAGACTGTAAAGTATGGAGAGCGATGCTTTTAGCTACAAATACCATAACTTAAAGCAGCCCAGCAATGGGTAGTTTTCAGCGTTTACTTCAGGAGATGGTTTATCCATTCCAGTGGTTCCGTCATTGCTTTAGGAAGCAGTTACAAATTTTTCAGGAAAATTTAATCTCATTGCTTTATAGTTGTGGCTCTTTTTAAATTAAATATGAGTCCTTGCTTGAAGACTGCTTTGAAGTGAAGTGAAATGAAAGTTGCTCAGTCGTGTCCAGCTCTTTGCAACCCCATGGACTGTATCCATGGATTTCTCTAGGTCAGAATACTGGAGTGGGTAGCCTTTCCCTTCTCCAGGGGATCTTCCCAGCCCAGGAATCAAACCCAAGTCTCCTGCATTGCAGATGGTTCTTTACCAGCTGAGCCACAAGGGAAGCCCAAGAATACT
The DNA here is from genome assembly GCF_023091745.1 of Budorcas taxicolor. NCBI lineage: Eukaryota > Metazoa > Chordata > Mammalia > Artiodactyla > Bovidae > Budorcas > Budorcas taxicolor. Next base: position 40,453,738 of record NC_068923.1, on the reverse strand, counting down.
GGAGTGGGTAGCCTATCCCTTCTCCAGAGGATCTTTCTGACCCAGGAATCAAACCAAAGTCTCCTGCATTGCAGGAGGATTGTTTACCAACAGAGCTATCAGGGAAGTGAAGACTACTTTAGTCAGAGTTTAACTACTCTAGTTGCTTCTGCAAATTTATTTCATTAAATGGAGATGACTGCTCTCCATGGAGAAAGGTATGGAAGAACTCCATTCTGGGCTTAAAGCAGCATAGAGAAAATAGTTCTGGCATCAGATGCTGATTTAGGCAATTGCAGCTACTCTTGTTGCCCCAGCACTTCCCATGCTGTTTTCATTAAACTTCCTGAAGTCGGTTATGTTTTCACTACTCCCCAGATGAGAGAAGTAAGGTTCAGAGAATGTAAGTAATTTTGCATACGTTCATTTGACTAAGAAATGATAGAGCCAAACAGTGGATCCTTCTTATTTCAATATCTTCAAAGATGACTCCATAGAAGGAAAGAAGCCATTTGAGAATCACTTTCTGTGAAACAAGAAGGATGAAGAGATGTGTAGGTCTTGAGTTGGACGTGGAGGACTTCCTATGTGCTAGATGGTTTTAGGGCTTGACACTCAAATATGAATAATATGAAGTCTCTACTTTCGAAAAAAAACTTGTGGTCTCATGTTAGCCGGTGAATTTCAAGTGAAGAAAATTAGGAAGATCTATGTGTAGATCCAGTATGCTAATTTATTAAACATGTGATTTGAAGATTTGAGCCTACCATGTCCTAATGGGATGTGAAGGATGCCATCAGAAGAATCCTAGAGTCTATCTCTAGGGACTAATTTTTTTTTTTAATAAATTAAATAACTTGGCCACTATGAGTGCATTTAGGTTTTCTTTTTGATTTTGAATTTAAAGGAGAAAAGAGGAATTTGGAATTTAAAAATTGCACGCCAAGGTAGGATTTGAGATAGTGTTCTAATTTCTGCCAGTCATTATTGTGTTTTTCCAAATATGCTCGTAAGAACATGTTCCAAATGCAAATTGCAGACTAGATATAGAGAATTTTAAAATCAAATTTAAAAGAAGTATAAAATTAGATAAAATGCTAAGTAAGATGTTGTGAAAGTAAAGATATCTTCGTAGGCTGAATATTGTAGTAAATATAATTTAAAATGTTAACAAGGTAAAAATATGACCTGAGGTATTGGGAACCACATCCACTTTTGTGCTTATGTGCCTGGTGGATGGAGTGCTTTTTCCTAAGACAGATGGACTGGAAAATGGGTTTGGGGCCAGAAGGTCATGAGCAGTCTGTCCATGCGGGTAGTGCCTGCCGAGCCATCCAAGGGGAGATATCAAATTAGCCGATGGATGGTATTTGGATCATAGAAGAGAAGTCTATTCCCGACTGAGTCTGAGAATCTTCGGAACATGCATCATGATTGAATCCAAAGACTGAAGTAGTTTAAAAGAGAGGGGAGAGAGCTAGATGAGGGGAGGCACTGTGGCTGCACTCTGATGAAAGGCAGCCTTTAATGCCTGCTAAGAGAAAGGTGAGATGGTGAAGATCGAGGAGAAAGGAGAGAATCAAAGGAGAGGGTGGTTGCCCTGGAGTCCAAGGATGAGAGCATTTGTTAGGGAAGGAGCTGCCAGGAGATCCAATTCAGTAAAGGCAGGCAGTGTCCACTGGGTTAAACGAGGGCTCGTGGGTAGTCTTAGAGGAGTCTTTTCAGGCATGTGGTCAGCGCTGGAAGACAGACTGGAGTGGGTTGAGGAGAGGAAGTGAGAAGACAGCATGTGCAAATGACTCTGAAGAAATTAGATTGTGAAATGGAGGAGAGAGAGGACAAAAACAATCTTAATGGAATAGAATCTAAATATATATATATAAAATATATATACACTCACAAACACACATATATATGTATAACTGAATGACTTTGCTATGCAACTGAGCCATTGTAAATCAACTATACTTCAATAAAAAAGAAAAACATACAAAATAAATAAACTAATAAAAATGACAACAGCAACAAAAAGAAAAGGCTTGTTTTTCAGTTGATAGAAGAGCATATTAAAATGGGACACAGTTCAGGATGACAGAGTGAGCGAGTATTCACTGTTCCTTTGTCTTCCAAACACCACCAGAAGGAAAGAAAAGCATTTGTTAAAAGCTGTCCCTCACTCTACCCAAGCACTGGGAATAATATCTAAAAGATAGTAAATGCTCGATGTTTTTCTTTATTAAATGATCAAGGGGAATACATTTGTAACTGTGCTAGGACTATAACACAGTTTGCTCTTAGGGTACGAGGACATGTGAGGCATTTTGGAAGATGGGAAAAGCAGGAATCAGGCTGACTAGGGAAGCTATGAACTAGCCGGACACGAGGGGAGATGGTGGCAGAGACGAGCCTAAGCAGTGGAGCAGAGAGAGGTGAGCCCTGGGCTGTGGTTAAGGTAGTGGATTAAGACCTGCCCGCTGAACCCTCATCTCAGGGGCTGGAGGCAGGGCCGTTTGCCCCAAGTGGAACACCTGAGCATTGCTTACTCTGCGAAGTAGAGAACCTGCCAGGTCTGGGATCCAGAGTGTAGAGCAGACAGAGCTGTGGGTAACTCAGAACCTCCACTACAGTCACAAAGGATAAAAGAGAAATTCAGCACCACCCAGGGGTAAACAAAGTATGGAATCCTGTTAACAAGTGATTGAGGAGGAACTTTAATTTTGTTCATTTTGCAAGAAGGAAGCATATATAATTGTTCCTCTGGCTAGAAGAGGCTACTCTGCAATTTGAATCTAGGCCTGTTTCACCCCAGAACCAAACTCTTCCCCACTGTACTCTGTAAACTGCCATTTACTAGTAATGAAGTCACAGTGGTTCAAGAATAAACTAGACTTTGAACTGTATGGCCGCTCTTGTGTTTTAATGAGATACTGGGCTAAAGGAGTATTTTTTCTGTGTATTTTGTAGTGTACGAGCCATTGCAAAATGAAGGGACAGAAAGTTCAGGTAAGGTATTGAGCTTCCTGCAAGTCAGCTCCCCTTGCATTTGTTAAAACGAGTATAACTTGTGGAACAAAGATAGATGTAGTCAGAAATACAAGACATTCTGAAGTCACTAAGGAATTGGATCATGTTGATATATTTATCCTGTTTATGGTGCAAGGTTTATGTCAGCAGAGATAATGCCAACCTCTTTTTAGAATCAATTGATTTTAAATTTTTTTTTTTTTTTGACTGTACCAGGTCTTAGTTGCAGCATGCGGGATCTAGTTCCCTGACCAGGGATTGAACCCTGGGCCCCTCTGTGTTGAGAGCGCAGAGCCTTAGACACTGGACCAGTAAAGACATCCCCAGCCTATTGATGTATTCTTTGACTATAATTTAGAAATTAAAGTTGATATTCTAACAAATCTCTCTGTAAGAAACCCAAATCTAAAAAGAGTCAAATTTAGGTCTCCAAACAAATAAACTAATTTAAAGCAGTTGTGAAAATGAGTTAATGTAAGATGTGCTTAATTTTTTTTTTTTTAGATCATGCTGTAGACAATTCAAACACAATTTTAGAAGGTAAGTTAATTTAATAGAAATCTGTTTACTTTTTATAAAAAGTTATCTTCATTTCTTCAACAAGCATTTATCACACACTTACTATTTGCTGTCTTGACAGTGCTCAGGGGCTTGGAGGATGAGAGTGAATAAGAGAGTTAGAATTCTGCTTCACTGGGGGCAGGCACTCTAGTGACCAATGAGAGGATAAAGTAAAGATTATGAGAAAGGCAGTGATGGAGATGAAATCAGGATTGTATAGTAGAAAGTATCATTTTAGGGTGTGGAGGGCTGCCCTAAGTAGGAGGAGGTGGTGTCATGAGAAGGAGTTATCCATGGGCAGAAGTGGGTTGAAAGTTGTGTCCTTTCAGTTGGAGAAAATACATATGATGCTTCTTTTTCCTTTTATCTAAAATATTTCCAACTGTTTTGAGCATTCTCACAAGTAGAAGCAAATTAATGCAAGAAGAAAAATGATTAAAATAGCTGCATAAATGTTTTGAGTTTTAGAAAACACTAATAAAATATTCTTTTTTTGACCAAAGCCTGTTACACAAATCTTGAACAAAAGGAAAGATAACAATTTTATTTCTTGATAGTGTCTCAGTTAAGGTACTTCCTGCCCACCCACTGTGTTGTTAGGGATGAAGATACTAACATGTGATGTAATTTTATAGAGCGAATAAAATCAATATATCATTATACCATTGGGTGGTGAAGCTTACAGTTTCTTTAGTTGCAAGTGGGTTGATGTCTACAAAAAAAGACTAGATGTTATAATTCATATCCATATTTTTGGCTAGTTTTAGAATAAGTTACCTTGAACATTATTTTTCAAAAACGAGTTTATTAAGGATAGTGATACATTTTAAAGAGTCTATTTGAATTTAAATTTTTGTATTGTTAACAAGAAACAAGATGCTTTAAATATCTTTCAACAGCTTTCCTATCAAGTCTGATGCAAAATTGTGGTGAAAACTTGGGCTTTGGTTCATATCTCCTTTGCCAGACAGTAAGTTTTGAGGTTAGTCAGTTAGGCAGATAATGTTTTAAAGCCTGTGGTTCAGGACAGTTGAGAAATACAAACTTTTACAAAGTTGTAGCTCATTTTTCTTTATTGTGTTGGTGCAAAAACCTAATGCTTTATGATAAATTACAATCAAACCCCCAAACAGTCTGTAAAAATAATCATGCCAACTTAAAGATCTGTAGTCTTTAAACGCTGGACAGCAATCTGTAATGGAGTGTTTTTTTAATTTATTTTATTATTTATTTATTATTTCAGAACTGCACATGCCCCCTGCAGAGGAACAGCAAGAAGTACCACCAGGTATGGCATTTCGTTACAAGTATTTCCTTTTTCTTTTTTGTTTAATTTAAAAGATGCTGTATGCAAAAAATTCTATGGAGAGTAGAATTCCTGAGAGAAGAGGATTAATTATACCTATCCTAAATTTAAAAGGAAAATTTTGTGTGTTTAGGCCAGTTGAGCCAAAGTAATGGGGAATACACATCAGACAGGGTCTAGTACTTACTGGTTGAGGTAGAATTTGAGGAGTGTTCACGATCAAAACACTGTATGATTTTTGCTATCATAGATGGTGATAGTAGTAGAAGTTAGGTTGTGGGTTTTTTCCCTTGTTTTGATTGATAGGCTATCTGATGGAGGATGTGGAGGCAGACTTGCCTTCAGATGAAAATTGAACAGTGCATGAATTAGTGACATTGGTCCTCTCCTGACCCGCACTACCCATCTTCCCTAAAAGCATCCTTGCACCCCACATGGTCCAGGCTATCTGGGACTTGTGAGTGGGTGCCCTGGAGTCCTTCCTGCCAGCCCACTGTGTTACACCCATCACTCTGCTTTTCCCTCCCTTCCCTAACACATCCCTCTCATCATCATCGAGTTTAAAGAATGGGGACAGCATTTCAATCAAAGCCTGTGCTTTCAAATGCCTTTTGGAGAAGACAGTAACTATGCCTGTAATCAGAAATTAACATATAAACGTCTTATTCTCTAAGTGGGAAACAATATTTTATTAAGTGAGGATTCTGCAACATCTCTTTCTCAAATGTATTTCCTCTTGTTTCTGTGTTTTATTTCCTTTTTTTTTGTTTCCATGTTATTTATTGGTTCAATTTTTACTTGTATTTTTCATTTTACGCTTCATGTGAATTTTGTAGCGATGATGTGCACTAGAAGTATTGATTTTGGTAGAAATAATTGTGCCTGCCAAAATTTGTCAAAATACTCAGTTTCAAGGGGGAAAAGCCTTTTCTAATCAAGGACTATTTTTAGTTATACCACAGCTCATATTTACTTATTTAATGGTTGGGTAGTTCTAAGTTTTGATAGTTGTTGTACATTGTACATTTATAATATGTGTGAATACTGAAGGAACTGCGTTGTTGGCATTATAATGTGAATGAGAAACAAAATCCATGGAGAAACTGATCTTTGACAGGAGAACTTCTGGCCATATGTGTGTATTCTGTGTTTAGGAAAGATGCGCAGAGTTGGGAAAGCTGGTGTTTCCATCCCGCGTCTGTAACTTCCTCTGTGTTACTGAGCAGTACGCCAGTGTGCCTTGTTTCTTGCCTGAGAATGCAGAGCAGGTTACTGAATTTGCATTTTGCTTATTCTCCATTCCTTTAAAGAAAGTTATTTTATGTTTTCCTAAAAATAACCAGTGTCTACAGCACTTTTTTCTACTTATGGTTGATATTTTTTTTAATATCAACCTGACTTTAATGAAGGTATGAAATATAATATTATTTTCTGACCAAAAAGCTCTGTGCTTCTGTTGTTGTGTTTTATAAATGAGCCCCCAAATTTCCTTAGAACATAATTATAAAATACTAAGGAGTGGTTGTAGGGGTGAGGGGACTACGGGCTGGAATAAGGTGCTTTTTTTTAATGAGATGTTTAACAGCTGAAGCAAATGAAAATGAAGATTTGATTTATATGTATCCTTTCTGGCACATAATGAGATCCCAGTGAATGGAGGCTGTGGCTGTTACTATTTACTAATTAATTAGGTTGATATTGGGGCTTCCCGGGTGGCTCAGCTGGTAAAAAATCTGCCTGCAATGCGGATACCTGGGTTTGATCCCTGGGTTGGGAAGGTCCCCTGGAGAAAGGGAAAGGCTACCCACTCCAGTACTCTAGCCTGGAGAACTCCATGGACTGAATAGCCCATAGGGTCGCAAAGAGTCGGACATGACTGAGCGACTTTCACTTTCACTTTCTTTTACTTTAGGTTGATATTTGAGGTGGATCAAGAGAAGCTGAATTCTGACAGACCTGCTCCAGAAGTTGTCACTTGTCATTTGGTGTCATAAAAATTTGAGTGATGCACTGCACGCTATAGTTTGTCCTTTACCAAGGAGGATGTGAGGCGGAGAGTTAGCAGTAGTTGCTTGTAATGATTGTACTGGGTTTGCTTATTTCTTGTTATTTTCTTAGTCTTACTTTATGTTGCATCATTTAATTATTCAGTCTTATGAAAGAATAATATTCATGAATTAGTTGCTATTTTGTACAGTAAGGTGACTGCTTTTGCAATAGTGTTGAGTGACATATGTGATGCAGAAACTGTGACAATTGTTGTGGGGCCTGTTACCTTAATACCTTTTAATCTTTAAAATTCTTTAATCAGTGGAAAACTCAGATTGAGGCTGTCTGCACAATGCTGGATATCGGTTCACTTTCTCCTGGCCTTCAGAATCCAGTCGTTAATTACTATGCCTTCTCTGATCTTTCTAAGACTAGGCTATACAGTCTTAATGTAGCAAATTAAATTTCATAATAATATTGGTGGGATAATACCATGGGGCAGGAGTTGCCTTGATTTACTGTTGTATCCGGCTGCCCACCAGGGGATGGAGAGTGCTGACTTTGGTTAAGCATCATGTCTGTCATGCACTTCTTGACACACACATGAATTAACTCCCTTAGTATTTCCAGTGGCCCAAGAGGTGAAATGCTCATATCTCCATTTTACAGATGAGAAAACTGAGGCATAGCAAGGCAGAGGAACCTTATCACAGAAATGATAAATGCTAGAACTGAGTTTGATTCTTGTGTTCTGGCTCCAAGAGTTCATACTCTCAGCTTCTGTGCTCTAGAGGATTTCATAGAATTGAAGACCTAAGAACAGATGAGTTATGAGAGCTGTTTTGATGTGGTAGAGATAGTGTATCCTTAGGCATCTTTGTCTTAATATGCATTAGCCTTTCACTTAAGACTCCTGGGAAGATTCCACCTGCCTCGCAGCAACTAAGCCCATGTATCACAACTACTGAAGCTCTCACAGCCTAGAGCTGCACACTGCAACTCCTGAGCCTTCTTGCTAGAACTGCTGAAGGCCAAATGCCCAGAGTCTGTCCTCCACAACAACAGAAGCCACCGCAATGAAGAGTAGCCCTTGCTCACTGCAACTAGAGAAAGCCGGCTTGCATCAACAAAGACCCAGTGCAACCAAAAATAAATAGATGTAAAATATGACATAAAGGAATCTATCTGCAAAACAGAAACAGACTCATGGACATAGAGAACAGACTTGCAGTTGCTAAGGGGGACAGGGTTAGGGGATGGGAGGGGTGAGAGACTGAGGTTGGCAGATGTAAGTTGTTATATACAGAATGGATAAACAACAAAGTCCTACTGTTTAGCACAAGGTACTATATTCAGTATCCTATGATAAACCATAATGGAAAATAACATTTAAAAAGTAATGTGGAAATATGTATAATCGAATCACTTTGCTGTACAGCAGAAATTAACACAACATTATAAATCAACTATACTTAAATAAATAGAGTAAAAACTGAAAAAAAAAAAGACTCAGAAATGTTGAAGATAATTATGATTCATTGTGGAAAAGTAAGCTGTCCAATAGCTTAAATTTTTCCATCTTTTGTTTATATTGATAAATTCATAAGTGCTTTGCGGGCATCCTTTTGGAAAGGAAGTAAAAAGTCAATCTGAAAAATTGATCATGTTAGAAGTCAGTCATTTTTAATATCACATTAAAAAAATTGATTTGGGAACCTCTGCTTCCTTAGTGGGTTTTCACCTTGTCCTCAAAGTCATATTTTTACTTGATACCACACAGCCTATTTCTAGCAATCTGACAGCATAACTGTACATAGCATGGGGAGTTCCCTGGTGGTCCAGTGCTTAAGACTTCACCTTCCAATGCAAGGGGTGTGGGTTTGATACCTGGTTGGGGAGCTAAGATCTCACATATACAGAGCCAAAAAAACAGAATATAAAACAAAAACAATATTGTAACAAAATTCAATACAGACTTTTAAAATGATCCACATAAAGAAAAAAAATATTTTAAAAAAATTATACATAGCACAAATTGAATGACTTACGAACAAATCACTTAGGAAATTCACCAGCATAATATTCCCTGCCATACAATACTTTAAGACCATTTGACTAATTGGTTCCTTTAACAATTTTTCTGTCATGCGGTGGAAAAGACCATGATGCTAGAAAAGATGGAGGGCAGAAGGTGAAGGGGGCAACAGAGGATGAAATGGTTGGATGGCATTACTGACTCAATGGACATGAGTTTGAGCAAATTCTGGGAGATGGTGAAGGAGAGGGAAGCCTGGCATGCTGCAGTCCGTGGGGCCACAGTGAGACAGATACAGCTGCATAACTGAACAACAACAATGCCGGGAAAAATGTTTATGTTACATTTTGTGATGATAATTGTGCTATCTGAAATGAAGATGTGTGAACATCAATGTTTCTGGCTGAATCTGCTGCTCTTTTCTCTCTGAAGATGGAGATGACATTTGTAACTCATCCACATTTGAATATTCTCTCAGGGGGGCTGATTTCACTGTCGCCTCTGTCCAGAGCTGTCACTCATGCGCCCCTTGTCATCAAGCATTTTCTAATTGGATCAATAAGACCCACAACCAGCTTTAGGCTGGCAGCTCCAAAGGTCTTAGCTTATGGTAATAAGAGCCTAATATGCATATTATTGTTAGTGATTTGATCTTTCGTTTATTCAAGAAATATATATTGAACAGCTCCTATGGTACAGGCTCAGGCCTTCCAGGTGACTCAGTGGGTAAAGAATCCATCTACCTGAGACACAGAAGACTTAGGTTCAGTCTCCTGGTTGGGAAGATCCCCTGGAGGAGGGCATGGCAACCCACTCCAGTATTCTTGCCTGGAGAATCGCCGGACAGCGGAGTCTGGCAGGTACAGTCCATAGGGTCGCAAAAGAGTTGGACATGACTGAAGCACACACCCCTGCATGCATGGTACAGCTCTGCCCCAGACATACAGTGAACAATGCAGCCCCTGTCTGGTATCGATTCACAGACCTGTGGGTGTGCTGCAGAGGACAGAAGCCAATCCAGCATCATTAACCTCTCAGAGTGATACCCAGGCCAGCATCCAGAGGAGGGGGAACCAACCCAGCTGTGGGGGCCAGGGGAGCAGAGCAGGAGGTCATGCTGGAGCTGAGCCTGGAGGAGCTGCTCCAAGTGAAGGAGCCAGCATGTGGCACGGAGAGGGTTCAAGGCGGTGTGCCATGCATCGGCTAAGGAGGCAGAGGGGACGGGCGGGCAGCATTTCTCAGAGTGTTGCATAAATGGTGTTTGAGAATTTGAATGTGGGCCTAGGGCTTCCCTGGTGGCTCAGACAGTAAAGAATCTGCCTGCAATACAGGAGACCCGAGTTCAATCCCTGGGTCAGGAAGATCCCCTGGAAAACGGAATGACTAACTCACTCCAGTATTCTTGCCTGAAGAATTCCATGGATAGAGGAGCCTGGCGGGCTACAGTCCGTGGGGTTGCAAAGAGTCGAACATGACTGAGCAACTTTCACTAAAAATGCAAGAAAATTGCTGAAAAACTTCAAGCTTAGGAGTTGCATGATCCTATCCATATTTGAACAGAGTCCCATGAGGAGGTGGAGACCAGTCAGGGGGCAGATATGTTCATCTAAGCGCAAGTGGTGGGAGCTGGGAATTGTGGCAGAGGTGCAGAGCAGGATGGATTCAAGGACCTTGGGGGTGCAGGTGACTGGTGGGAGATGGGCTGGTTAACGGGAAAAGTCTAGCTTGATTCCTTTGCTTCTGGCTTGAATGGATGAATGATGGAGCTTCAGTGGAGATAAGGAAGGTGGGAGGAACGGAGAGGTGCAGAGACCACTGGCCTCTGGAGTTGTTGGGTTTGCAACTTGGGCAACGACTACTTCTAGGTGGAAACCTGATTCAGATACTCCGGGGCATAGATTTGAGTCTTTCAAAATCGTGATTAAGCTTTTAGTTTATTTGCCTTTTTATCAGTACTCATGTTGTACTTTAAAACAAGTTCCCATAGCCTCCAGGGTTTTTCATTGCACAGGTTATAGAAATGCATATTCCTCACAGTCCAGCTAATGTTAAAAAAACTCTAAGAGAACTTTTTTTTTTTTTTAACTCTTTCTGGTGTGGTATAATTTATACACAGGGAAGTACTCACCTGTTGATGATATAGTTTGATGAACTTGTACATGTCTTATATTCTTGTACCTGCAATACAGAGTTCTTCCAGCCCCTGGAAAATCTTTCCCTTTTCTGTCCTCAGTAATGACCCCACCAAAGATGACTAGTGTTCTGACTTTGTCATCATGGATGGATTTGCCTGCCTTTGAATTTGATTAAACAGAAGTCAACACATGTCAACACATGCAAACATTTATACACTTTCTTGGTGACCAATTTCCACTGCTCACCATTATGGCTGTTTCATCCATATTGCTATGTAGAGTCATTGGTCTTCTTATTATTATTGACTGTAAATGTATTCCATTTAAAAATTCTATCCTATACATTGATGGCTGTAGTGAATGTTTCTAGTTTTGGTCTATTATGAAGAAATTTGCCATGAACACTCTTACACATTATGCATGTCTTCTGGTGGAAATATTCATTTCTGTTGGATATATAAAAGTATACCTATAATTTCCAGTTGCTTCTCATTAGCACCAAATAATTCTGCTTATGTAAAAATTTCTGGTTATACATACATGCACATATGTAGATAAATAGATAGGGAAGGAAGGAGGGAGGGAAGGAAAGCCTATAATACAGTTTTAGAAATCACATCAAAATTTGGTTGGGTCTTCATGTGCACAATCTCCTTTTTAACCTTAATCGTAACATAGATCATAACATAATCATAACATAGCTGTAATAGTAAAATAAATTTGGTACTAAAGTTTGGAATAAGAAAATGTTTGTTTAAAGTTGGAATGAATTTTACTTCTTTTAAAATAGTATATACTTTTTTATCAACCATTTATATCATCCATAACATGAAAAATTGATATAAGATTATAAGTAATGCATTTTAATTACAGCTTACAGTATCTTGTTGCTCCTTGAAAAATCCTCCCTATATTCATGTTTCAAATACCGTACTAGATTTTCCCCCTCTGTTGCATTTCTTTTTAATACACTGAAAACATTGATGGGAGAAAGAAATTGAATGTTATTTCTCAGAAGACTGACATTCTTAAATTCAACTGTAATTCTCAAATGCTTTAAAGAACCTCAGGTTTTTTTAGCTTTGCAAGTAATCCTCCCAAGAACTACTCTAAGCAGTGAGTCATTCTTACCCAGTTGCCATTAAAAACAACAATACAAAGAAAAATAAAACATTTACTTTCCATTGGTGGTTTTTTATAAGTAGAATAAAAATAAAGCAGTTTCGCAATCTGTGTCTAGTTGGTCCTTTAATTTAGATTTCCCCTTATTTTTGCAGATACTTAAAGCTTCAGAAAGACTGCCCCTACTACCTACCACAAGAGGACCAGCTTAACCATACGCTCCAAAAGATGGCTGGGATAGATCTTGTGAAGTAATTTCTGAGCAGACCAAGATCTTTGGGAATGAACACTAAAGATGTTTTGAATGAACCATAGTCCACTGGCATTTTAGTGTTTTTTTTTTTTTTGAGAAACAAAAATCACACGTATTGTTACATTCCTGCATGTCCTTTTCTGATAGCCTTAGTGGGTCCACTGGATTTTTCTTTTCCCTTTTGTGACGGAGCTTTTAGTCTTACCTGCATATATGTGTTTTTCAGACAGTAATTAACAATCATTCATGAGATAACAGCACTTGTCATGGCAGGATTTTAATATATCTTATCAGTAATTAACACTATGTCAGCTGACTTGTGTATATTGCGTGAAACATGAATTAAAGCCACTAAGAGTGCCTTGTCTTAGGGCTCTGAAAAACACTGATGGGATCATCATTAGCTGTGAAGATTTGAGTTGTATATATCTGCACTGATACCTTTATTTAAAAAATTCCTATATTAGCTTCAAGTATTCAGGGTAAAACTCAACATTTTAGATTCCTGCAGCTTTTAGCTTAATTAGAAAAAAATTAATATTTCAAAAAAGTTTAAATTATCGTGGGTAACTTATTTTTCAGAAAAAAAAAGGAAATTGAAATTTGTGCTAGAATGTAGAGGAAAGGAACAGCCTGTTGTATTATGCAAAAACGCTTTTCAGCACATTGGGGTGATTGTAGAATAGCTGTAGTCCTCTTGGTATTTGTTTAAATCTTAGAAAATAACAGTTAGTGGTGCCTAATGTAAAGGTTGTTCTTCCTTTGGCTGGTAAAGTAACACGTACGACACTGATTCCTGCTCCGTGTATCAAGGAGACATTGCTGCTGGCTGAATGAAGCAGGGTTTGTGAAAAGTACTCAGAAACCAGACGTTCCCTGTGCTTTCACAGCTTTTGAGGCTTTTCCTTTCCACGCTGGAGAGTTTCTTCTGTTTTTAATGTGGCTGGTGTGTGGCTCCGAAATGGTTGCTGTGATGAAAATGCTCATTTCTTAGGAAAAAGAGGTAGCTACACTCTCATTTTGAAAGGACCATGAGCTATTAAAAAAAAAACAAAACCTAAGATGTGGTTTTATTTACACGTCAGGGGAGCTCTTGATCATGTTCACATTGTTTTAAGATAAAGCGATTTTTTTGTGTGTGCTTTTAGGGTTAAAATCAAAGAGATTTTATATTTTTATCATTAGAGATCACTACAGTGTAGTAAGGTATGCTGAACCATAGTGTTAGTGAAGCCCAAAGTAATACATAGTAAAAGAGCAATAATTGTCTGAAGCTGTGATCTGGGTAATACAGAGTTGCTACTCAAAAATCTAATAAAGCTCTTACTTCGTATTGTGAATTATAGAACACTACTTTTTAATAAAGCCATATTTTTTTAGATAAACAGGAGTGACATAGAATTGATAAATGCATAAGATAAATTTCGCTGCATTTTTGTATATAATCATCTCTAGAACTCTGGACACTGAGAATTCATTATGCTGTGGTCATATTCAGATACTTTCTAATTCCAAATATCTTGATGGATGAGCCTTGTCTTTACAAATATATGCCAAGCTGGGAAACATCAATGGATTTTCTAAAAATAATGTAAACATCTTCTGTTTAATGTTATTTGAGTGCAATAAAATGCAGAAGAATTCTTCTCTGTATTGTCATTATTTTAGAGTATATATTGTTTTATTTTGTTGCATAACAACATCAGTTCATTTTATACTTTCTAATATTTCAGGGTATTCTAGCACTTTTGGTGACTAAAATCACAAAGGAGTACATTCAACCTCTTTCTTTACCTATTTCTAGTAGGTAATGTTTATTTTGTATCATGCTACAATTTGAGGGGCAGAATTCAGATGAAATAGTCCCTGCATCATGCTGTGTAGGCTTTTGTCCAGCACCTAGAAGTTCTGATAAGTCCCTGCGAGGTCACTCATTCACCTGCACACTCTGGTCCTCCACGACTATCACTTGGTGAGGATTAGCTTTCAGCCTGTTTGAGAGAACCGAGGAGTTTGAGTGACTAGAAGGGTAGCAAAGGGTACCGAAGATTCTCTTCTGATCTTCATTCTTGGGCAGTAAAGGAGAATGAGACACAAAGGGACGAAGCTTCTGGGATTCTGGAAAGTGTTGTTTTTTCCTCCAAGGCGCTCAGAAGAAACAGAAAAAACCTTTAAGGTTAAGCAGGCCCATTTTGCTGCACTGGCGATGATAAGTGCTAAGTTAGGGAGTCGGGGCTCCAGGCACCTGGGTGTTATTACTGTGCTTGCAGATGAAGAGACTGAGGGTCAGAGAGGCTGCAATGCCTGCCAGTCAAGGTCATTCCCAGCCTAGAGTCTAGAGCGTACAGGTGGGCACCTAGTGGAAGGTGGAAACAATTAGAGGGCAACCAAGAGCAAGCAGAGGGAGGGCAGTCAGGTAACGGAGGAGTAAGAATCCAGGTGATGTCGTGATAGGAGCAGAGAGGGCAGTCAGGTAGTGGAGGAGTAAGGATCCAGGTGATGTTGTGATAGGAGCAGAGAGAGGGCAGTCAGGTAACGGAGGAGTAAGGATCCAGGTGATATCGTGGTAGGATCTGACTGGGGAAGTGCTAGTGGACAGAGAGGACAGGGCCCTTGTGACTTAGACAGGACCTGGTCAGGGAGAGGCAGAGCCCCATGGCTGGGTCTTGGAGCAGGGAGAGTAGATGCCGGTGTGACTGGGAACTCAGGACACACAGACCTGGATGGAGACTAGCTTTGCCCACAAGAATTGGCCAGTAGGCAAATTAGCACAGTAGCTGGAATGATAGGGATCAAAATAATTGAATATACAAAAATGATTTTTTCTTAATGGTCGTATGACAGTTTTTAAAAGATGAAGATCCTGTTCTGTTTAGTAAGGTTTTCTTTAATAAAATAATGTTGAAAGAGTTAGCACCATTAGAAAATGTGTAATTTATGTTTCTTTGGGGGGTGTGTGTTAAGACTTAAATCTGAGTTACTGGTAAGCTTGTACTTCTGTCATTTTCTGGGTTGGACTAAGCATAGAGTATGGACCAGCCACTATTGGTATATGCAAAGTGTAGTATTGTAGAGTGTGGCCTTCTGAACAATTCTTAATTGTTCTGCAGCTCTTGGCAATACTCCGTAGCCTCTCTAAGCCATTCTTCTTATCTATGGAATTAAAACTACCTTTCAGAGTTAAATGGAATAATCCTCATTAAGTGTTGAGAACAACGCCTGGCATCTAGTTAAGTGTTATCAATCATTTTCCTTTTTGGCATGTTGAAGACCATTTGAATTTTCCCTGGGAAGCCCCAGGTACAAAGAGTAACGAATAGCAAAGTCATACTCTTGAGGGAGACCTGGGTTCGATCCCTGGGTCGGGAAGATCCCCTGGAGAAGGAAATGGCAAACCACTCCAGTACTGTTGCCTGGAAAATCCCATGGACAGAGGAGCCTGGTAGGCTACAGTCCATGGGGTCGCAAAGAGTCGGACACGACTGAGCACACTTCCACTTTCCACTCTATTATATTATGCAGAATGCTAGTGAGGTAAGCTGAAGCTCTTTGAGAACTTTACCTAAGTTAAATTTAAGCACTGAAAACCCCGGAGGTGAAAATCCCCTACACTGTGTATTTTCCCACACCCAAGCTCCTGTCTCAGATCTCAACTTGCTGAAACAGTGGGATTAGAAGGGGACAGAACCTAGGGCTTTTGCCCCAGGGTTGGAATATCTGGGCTAGGCCTTCTTAATTCAGCCTCTTCATCCTAGGTAACTGCAGACAGGAGGAAAAAAGATGATGACCCTGGTTCCAGGGCGCACACCTGGCCAGGGGCCTCCCACACCTTTTTAAATGGTGATCAGTTCCGAACTTCCCCAGTGTTCCAGTGGTTAAGACTTTGCCTTCTAATGAAGGGGTGCAGGTTCAATATCTGGTCAGAGCGCTGAGGTCCCACATGCTTCTTAGCCAAAAAGCCAAACAAAACAAAAGTAATATTGTAACAATTTCAATAAAGACTTTAAAAATGGTCCACGTCAAAAAAATCTAAAAAAAGATGACCACTTTAATCCACTCTTCCTGCCTTGGTTTCCCTGAGGGTGGGAAGATTTGTGGACAGCTCTAAAATCTTCATGACCAGCACCCACTAGTTTTCTGTAGTCAGCTGAGAAACTTGCATTTTATGCTTGATTTGTCTAAATTACACTAGCCATATGCCAGGTAACAGATTATTGGAGGGGTGGACACTCCCAGCCTTCCTGTACGCGTGGCTGGTGCCACAGAAAGAGATAGCCTTGGAAATTGAGATTTTTGATACTTCTCTTCTGTCCTGTACCCCTGATACCTACAAGAGTTATTCAGTCATGTCTGACCCTGCAACCCCATGGACTGCAGCGTGTCAAGCTTCCCTGTCTTTCAGTATCTCCCGGAGTTTATTCAAACTCAAGAGTGCATCCTAGTAAATGACACACTGCCTAACCTTATGATGGTGGTGGTTTTGTCACTAAGTCGTGTCTGACTCTTTCAACCCTATGGGCTGTAGCCCATCAGGCTCCTCTGTCCATGGGATTTCCTGGGCAAGAATACTGGAGTGGGTTGCCATTTCCTTCTCCAGGGGATCTTCCAGACCCAGGGATAGAACCCTGGTTTCCTGCATTGAAGGCCGATTCTTTACTGAGCCACCAGGGAAGCCCTTTATGACAAGGGTACAGTTAATAAGGTCAGAAATTCTAGAATGTTCAACAGAGATTAGGAAGTCTATTTTATATCCTTGTGCCTCCTGAAGCACTGACCAGGAAATGTGTGGCAGCCAACATTTTTTGTTTTTTTTTTAAGATTTTTTTGATGTGTACCATTTTTTAAAAGGCTTTATTGAATTTGTTGCAGTATTGATTCTGTTTAATGCATTTTATGGTTTTTTGGCTGCGAGGCATGTGGGATCTTAGCTTGCCCACTAGGGATCAAACCTGTACTTCCTGCACTGGAAGGTGAAGTCTTAACCACTGGATCGCCAGGGAAGTTTTCCAGCCAACTTTTTAAAACCCTCCCTTTGCAAAAGTTAAGACCTGCGCTTCTTTTTCCCTTTCAACAAAATTAGAGACTGGCATGGGGAAAGGAATGTCTATTTTGGAGTCAAATACACCACTGACCTTGATGACTTAGACCCTCTACCTTGTCAAGCTTCAACCTCCTCCTCTGCATGAAGAAGGAGCTCAGAACTACTGCAGAGGGTTGTTTAGTTGCTCAGTCCTATCTGACTCTTTTGTGACCCCACAGAGTGTAGCCCGCCAGGCTCCTCTGTCCATGGGATTTCCTGGGCAAGGATACTGGAGTGGGTTGCCATTTCTTTCCCCATCTGCAGAGGATGTTAGGAGACAAAAGATGTGTCTTGTGCTTGGCACCAAGCCTGGCACACTTTGAGTCGGTTTGCTTCCTCTCCCCTTGGGGTCTCAAAGGAGAAACATGTGACTGATAAAAAGTCCTCTCCTTGCATCAGGAGCCTCAGATTTGCCTCTTGCCTCCAAAAATTGAAATGTTTTATATGAATGAATGTGGGAAACTGGGGATTAAGGAATTGAATGATGTTGCCTGCACCCCTGAACCCAACCTGCACAGCACTTACACTCTCCCGCGTCTACTCTGGGGAAAGGATGGAATCTGATGATTTTTAATCAGACTACCAAACTCTGCCCCATCCTCACTTCAACTCAGCCATACACATGTGTATCTAGAAATTCTCAAAGACTAGGTAAATACCTACTGGGACTGAAATTGACTGGTCTACCTCTAACTGTGCTATGTCACACCTGGGCTCAGTGTGGGCACCCCTGTGGGTCACTTGTGGATGTAGGAAGTCCTTGAGGAGTCAGGTTAGTGTTCTCATAGAATGGCATGCTACAATCCTTTAAAGCACACAGTCCCTGTTATAAAGCAGTGCATGGCTTTAAGAGACAATAAAGCTATTGAATCAGCTTTGAGTGAGTCTTCTCTGGACTCAGTTTGTACCCACAGAGGCACTTATTATTGGTGGAGATGGCCCCCATCACCCCTTATGTAGACCAGGAACACTCAGCCTGGCACCCAAAACCTGCTTACTGCTTGGTGATTTTTATAAGTAATTCAAATTCTTAATATTTTATAATAAATTACATGTGTAAAGAATTTAGCATTTAGGAAAATTGAATGTTAGCCCAGAATTTTTAAAATTGAAGTATAATTAATTTATAATGTTGTGTTAGTTTCAGTGATGTATATATTAATATATATCACAAAGTGATACAATCATATATACTCAGTCATATATATATAATTCTTTTCTATTGTACATTATTACAAGATACTGAATATAGATCCCTGTGCTATACAGTAGGTCCTTGTTGTTTATCTATTTTATATATACTAGTGTATATCTCTTAATCCCAGAAATATTATGAATTGAACTCATTTAAAGATAGTCCTATAATTCAAGATTTTGAATTGTGACTCTCACAATATTTATCTTGTTTTGTCTTTACCTTTCAGAAACAAATAAGAAAGCAGATGAGCCAGGAAAAAAAGTAAAAGGTGAGATTGTTAAAATCAACAGCCTTTCAAATACACATAAGGAGAAGTTATACTATCCGTGAATAATGTGATCTTATTTTCTACACTAGTCAAAATAAATTGCCAGTGTGTTTATTATTTCAGTGGTTTTATCAACAGACATTAATATTCTACGTAAACATTAAGAGCTAAAGCTCTGGAAAGACATTAGCATCTAATGCTATTTGCTGTTCACTCTATATACATCTTGAGAATTAACCAACCTCTGTGCTTCAGTTTCCTCTTCTATGATATGGGAATAATAAGAACAGTACCAACTTCCAGAAACCATGAGGCTGTTGTTTCCACAATAGTAATTAAGTGAAAATATATGTAAAGTGCTTAAAGCAGTGTCTAGCACCGGGAAAGCACAAAGGAAATGTTAATTATTACTGTCACCTTTGTTGACAGCTGTTCTAAGTACAAACATTATTCGAACATATTCTTTTTACATGGGACTTTGAACTGTTTGAAAGAAAGTCATGCAAATATTTACATCTATAAAGAAAATATCTCTGGCTTCCAAGAGCTTATTACAGAGGCATTCTAATAAATTTAAGGAACCAGTAGAATTTTAATTCAAAGTTCACAAAGGTTGCTAAACATAGAGTGAGGAGCTATTTTTTTAAGTTAAATTTATAAACATGGATGGTCACAGAGTAGCAGTTATATTTTTAGTATGATTTGAATGATAAAATCATCAATGATTAAACATAATTGGAGTTTCAGGGATGGCTTTAACTCCTAGTGATAAAAGCAATGTTTACATTTAAAAGATACAGTTCACGGAAAAGCCAAGATATTAGTTACTCAGTAGGTAAACAGTACTTGACTACATGAAGTTTCTGGCTTTTGGCCATCGTTTCATAGCCCTTAGGCATTTATTTTGCCTGGAGAATCCCAGGGATGGGGGAGCCTGGTGGGCTGCCGTCTATGGGGTCGCACAGAGTCAGACACGACTGAAGCGACTTAGCAGCAGCAGCAGCAGGCATTTATTTAGCTCATGCATTTTTTTCCTGATTGGTTGTTTTTAATTTTTTATTAAAGTAATATACAGATCTAAATTTTAAATTAAAATATAGTTTATTTACAATGTGTTCATTTCTGCTGCAGAGCAAAGTGATGCAATTATACATATATACGCATTGCTTTTTTAAAAAATATTCTTTTCCATTATGGTGTATCATAGGTTATTGAATATAGTTCTTTGTGCTACACAGTTAGTACCTTATTGTTTATCCATTCTATTTATAAAAACTTACATCTACTAACCACAGCGTCTCACTCCATCCCTCACCCAACCCACTTCCCCTTGGCAACCGCAAGTCTGTTCTCTGTGGCCGTGAGTCTGTTTCTGTTGCATAGATAGGCTCGTTTGTGTCATATTTTAAATTCCACATAGGAGTGATATCAAATGCTATTTGATAACATTTTCAACAATAAATTTAAGAAACCAGTGGCATTTTAATTCAGCGTTCACAAAGGTTGCTAAACATAGAGTGAGGAGTAAAAAGATTATTCAAACATTCTTTTTTCACTTTTACATTTCTTTGCAGATGTAAGTATTTGCATGTCTTTCCCTAACAATTCAGAGTCCTGTGAAAAAGGCTGGATAGTACTCAATTGTATATATGCACCACATCTTCTTAATCCATTTATCTGTCAATGGACATTTGGGTTCTTTCCCCCTACGCACTTCTAAATAATGTCTGAATTCTGCAGTTTTCTCCTCCATGTTGCAAACTGTTGGCTGCCTCTTCTATGTAGATGACTGGGCTTCTATCCACACAAGCTCTCCACACTGCCTTGCCTCCCAATCTTCCACTATATCCATGACTTACTCTCTCCACTGTTTGCTATTTCCCAGCCTCTTTAGGCAGTTACCCCTGTTTCCCTGACCATCCCGCGTTGAAGGGAAATCAGTCCTCAGAGCATTTCTCCATCTACACACACTCCCTTGATGATCCCATCTGATCTTGAGGCTTTAAATCTCTTTATGCCAAAGGCAACTGCTTTAACTGCAGCCCAGGTCTCTACCTGAACTCTCTACAAGTATGTCCAGCTGCCTACCTGATGGAGACCTGATGGCTACTTGATGCCCTTGATGGATATCTAATAATTGCATCAAACTTAATAAGTGTAAAATGGAACTCCTGACCTTCCCCTGAAAACACACTGCTCCTACAAATCTCTCTCTCCTGCCTCCCTGTCATTCCATCAGCAAACCCTGTCCACCCTCTCTTCCGAGCTTCTTCCTGCCACCTTCCCTCTCTACCACCTTCTCTTGCCTGATTACTCCACTTACCTCCTAACTGACCTTCCTTTGTCTCTATCCTCTTTCTCAATTCAGTAGCCATGGTGACCCTTTTAAACTTTCTTTGCATGCTAAGTCGCTTCAGTCATGTCCAACTCTTTGTTACCTTATAGACTGTAGCCCGCCAGGTTCCCCTGTCCATGGGATTCTTCAGTCAAGAATACTGCAGTGAGTTGCCATTCCCTTCTCCCGGGGATCTTCCTGACCCAGGCATGGAAGCCACATCTCTTATGTCTCCTGCATTGGCTAGAGGGTTCTTTACCACTGGCGCCACCTGGGAAGCCCTTAAACTTTAAGAATTTTATTTACTCTGTTTTTTGTTTATTTATTTTTGCCTGCACTGGGTCTTTGCTGCTGTTCCTGGGCTTTCTCTAGTTGCGATGAGCAGAGGCTACTCTCTAGCTGTGGTACGTGGGCTTCTTCCTGCAGTGGCTTTTCTTGTTCAGAACATAGGCTCTAGGGCTTGGGTTCAGTAGTTGTGGCATGTAGGTTTAGCTGCTCTGAGGCATGTGGAATCTTCCCAGAGCAGGGATAGAACCCCTGTACCTGCGTTGGCAGGTGGATTCTTAACCATTGGACCACCAGGGAAGTCCACGGTGACCCTTTTAAAACCTAAGTGGTAGCCTGTTGCTCAAATGCCTCCGTCATCTTCACATCTTTCTCAGAGTAAAACCAAAGTCGTCTGTGATGGTTTACTGGCGTCGCACATCGGGTTCTCACTCTCAGAAGGCCTCTGAGGTTAGTGATGTGTTCAAGGCAACTGTGGCTAAGAGCACTCTGAATAGCAAACAGTCTGCAAAGGTCCTGAGGCGGGAGGGAAGGGCCTGAGAAACTGGAGCCCACGAACAAAGCCAGAGCGTGTGCTGTGCAGTTGGAGGGGAAGTCAGGGGCCAGACCGTGGCAGAGTCAGGCAGCCTTTGTTCATGCAGTGGGCCTCCACACCCAGCCCATGCAGGTGTCTGTGCAGGTCAGAGACTTTCCAGTTCACACACTGATTGGTTTGCTTCCAGGAGGTGCACCCTGGCACTTTCTGACAAAGGTAGAGATGGGAGGGTAAGTGCTGGGTGTGGCTTACTGCAGATATGAACAGGTGCAAGCCCTGCTCCTGTGCCTAGCGTTTCTCACTCTTCGGGGCTTCGTTTCCTTCCTTCTGCACTGTACTTCCCTCTAGTACCCTCTGCACAGCTTTCTCCTCCCAGGATTCTGAGCCCGTAGGCAGCTTTCCAGTGGTATGGGAGCTGGGCTCCCTGGCTGTTTCTTCATAGAGCTTGTGGAGAGAATCTGCAACGACTTCACCTGATCGGCTCTTCCAATCTCCATCATGTCGTGCTGGCTTCATATCCACACCAACTGAGGGACGTTGGCAATTGAGTCTTTTATTGATTGTGACATACAGGGAGAATCTTAGGATTGAGAGATGTAACGAGTCAATGTTACCCCAAGTTCACTGAAAATCCTGTTTGAGCAAATTGTCAGGTTTGGAAATTCCATCTTTTTTTTTTTTTTCACCCACATTCATGAGAAAAAGCAGAAGCGTTAGCCGCTCAGTCGTGCCCGACTATTTGTGATGCCATGGACTATAGCCCACCAGGCTACTCTCCGTGAAATTCTCTACGCGAGAATACTGGAGTGGGTTGCTATTCCCTTCTCCAGGGGATCTTCCCAACCCAGGGATCGAACCCTGGTCTCCTGTGTCTCCTGCATTGCAGGCAAATTCTTTACCATCTGAGCCACCAGGAAGCCCATACGATGCTGTTAACCAGTATGGCAGAGGGAGGGGGAGATATTCCATTTCTGGGATACACAGTGAAAAAGTGGAATGTTTTAATAGCCAGCTTTTAATGTCACAATAATAGAAATGGAGATTTTTTAAAAAACAATAATTGTAAATTTGTCTCAGGATGAATTATTAGGCTAAGTTTCTATTGAGTTATCACCCTCAAGTTCTTTATCAGAGATCTACAGATGAGAGGGGGGAGATGTTACTTTTACTTGCAATTAGTAGTCACCTGATTCTTTTCTTTTAGAGAACCGTGTTTAGTTTATTTTGATAGAGTCATAAGTGTGGACTAGGGCTAATTCTAAAACAGGCCCCCTTTGGAGAAACCAGATTCTTATATTGAATGAGATTATTTATATCTGTTTAACCTAAAATTGCTGTATCAGTTTTTCCCCACTGGATGTCATCTTTTCCCACACATTCCATATTCCACACCCACAGAATAGGACTGTGAGCTGAAAGGTAATACAGTGTAAAAATGCCTGATGAAATGTCCAATTCAAACAATTATTTTTATTCATTCATTTATTCAGTACATTTTGAGTACCTGCTATGTGCTAGGCCCTGTTTTAGGCACTGGGGCTAAAACATTTAATAAAAACAAAGTCCCAGTTCTCACAGTACTTACAACATATTGTAGTATATGTGTGTTGGGGGGAGAGATTTGTCATTTTCAAAAAAATAAAATAAGTATGAAAAAGAATATAAAACAGAAAAAGATACAGAGAATGACAATGGTCAGGAGTGTTGCTCTGTTGATGGGCCTCTTAGACAGTGACACTTGGAGATGTAAGATGCAAGGGCATGAGCTGTGCAGCCATATGGGAGAGGTGAGTTCCGGGGGTGGAAAAGTATATTCATAGTCCCTCAGAGAGGTGTGATTAGGATGTGGGTAGACATGGTGAGTGCTGCTTAGATTCTGCCTATATTTCATGTAAGGTCTGTAGGATTTGCTGATGGTTAGGATATGAGGCATAAGAGAAAGAGAGGAGTCAAAAATGACTCAAAGCTTCTTGAAAAACTGTGCATTAACAAATTCATTGAATGAAAAAGTCTGCAACATGTTGCTGATTTCAGTTCAGTTCAGTTCAGTTGCTCGGTCGTGTCCAACTCTTTGCAACCCCATGAATCACAGCACACCAGGCCTCCCTGTCCATCACCAACTCCCGGAGTACACTCAAGCTCATGTCCATCGAGTCGATGATGCCATCCAGCCATCTCATCCTCTGTCATCCCCTTTTCCTCCCGCCCCCAATTCCTCCCAGCATCAGGGTCTTTTCCAATGAGTCAACTCTTCGCATGAAGTGGCCAAAGTACTGGAGTTTCAGCTTCAGCATCAGTCCTTCCAATGAACACCCAGAACCTGATCTCCTTTAGAATGGACTGGTTGGATCTCCTTGGGGACTCTCAAGAGTCTTCTCCAACACCACAGTTCAAAAGCATCAATTCTTTGGTGCTCAGCTTTCTTCACAGTCCAACTCTCACATCCATACATGACCACTGGAAAAACCATAGCCTTGACTAGAGGGACCTTTGTTGGCAAAATAATATCTCTGCTTTTCAATATGCTATCTAAGTTGATCATAACTTTCCATCCAAGGAGTAAGCATCTTTTAATTTCATGGCTGCAGTCACCATCTGCAGTGATTTTGGAGCCCCAAAAAATAAAGTCTGACACTGTTTCCACTATTTCCCCTTCTATTTCCCATGAAGTGCCGGACCAGATGCCATGATCTCAATTTTCTGAATGTTGAGCTTTAAGCCCACTTTTTCACTCTCCTCTTTCACTTTCATCAAGAGGCTTTTTAGTTCCTCTTCATTTTCTGCCACAAGGATGGTGTCATCTGCATATCTGACGTTATTGATATTTCTCCCGGCAATCTTGATTCCAGCTTGTGCTTCTTCCAGCCCAGTGTTTCTCATGGTGTACTCTGCATAGAAGGTAAGTAAGCAGGGTGACAATGTACAGCCTTGACATACTCCTTCTCCTGTTTGGAACCAGTCTGTTGTTCCATGTCCAGTTCTAACTGTTGCTTCCTGACTTGCATACAGATTTCTCAAGAGGCAGGTCAGGTGTTCTGGTATTCCCATCTTTTTCAGAATTTTCCACAGTTTCTTGTGATCCACACAGTCAAAGGCTTTGGCATAGTCAATAAAGCAGAAATAGATGTCTTTCTGGAACTCTCTTGCTTTTTCGATGATCCAGCGGATGTTGGCAATTTGATCTCGGTTCCTCTGCCTTTTCTAAAACCAGCTTGAACATCTGGAAGTTTAATACATATCAAATGTCAGTTACTAGTTGAGGATTGGTGGGCCTTTGAAGAAATTTGAGGAACAACAGAATACTCGTGCCTTCAAAAGTGGAATGTTTGCTTGCTTGTGTATGTATGTCTGTGTGTGTATGTGTATGTTAGGTAAAATTGCATTTGGATCAAGGTCTTTTCCTGAAATTTTCCTTTGATTTAAACCAGCATTTAATACCCCATTATATTATTCATTACAATCAAGGATATGCTTAAGCTGTATTTTGTGAACATCTTTAAGAATGCATTTAAAAATTTCCTGGGTACTATTTGTATTGTTTTAAAGAATAATAGTCAGGGCCCCAACAAAACAGCAGATGGCACTAGAAAACAAGTCACATTTACACTAACAAATGATGTTTTTTTAATGCAACTTAGAGAAAAGCCTGAGATGGCTCTATTATTGCTGATAAATCAACTTGATGCAACCAGTACTTCATATCTATACTTCTGAGTTTTTGATGATCACAAGGAAAAGTAGAGAGAGAAATAAAGTCTAATGAAGACATTTTCTTGTTTTAAAATATATTTATCTCTGCAAAGTTTTTCCTGGGGTTTTTACAACTGTATGTAACATATTTGAGCAAAAATGGAGAACATCACCCAAGGATTAAAAACTAGACTCCTCAGGACAGCACATAATGCATCTCGAGATCCAGCTCCTGTTTATGGCTTTCCTCTGTTCCAAATGCTCTTCCTTGCCTCCCTACTTCACAACTACGAACTCCTGTTCCTTAGAACTGAGCTTAGAGATGAGCTCTGCCAGAAAGCCTTCCCTAATTACACCCCCATCGCCTACCCCAGACCAGAAGATGTACTTCTCTGTTTTCCCAAGAAAACCTGTGTTTCAGATTTTTAGCACGTATTTTGAGTTTCCCCCTGAATTTTTAGACAAAACAACTGAAGAGTGGGAACCATGACCTCCCCCACCATAGTGTTAGTCAAGGTTCTTCAGAGAAAGAGAACCAATAGTGTGTGTGTGTGTGTGTGTGTGTGTGTGTATGTAGAGGGAGAAACAGACACAGAGATGTATTTTAAGGAACTGGCTCATGACATTGTAGAGGCACCGGATCTGAAATCTGCAGGGAAGGCAGGCAAGCTAGAGACTTGGAAGAGAGATGCTGTTGCAACTCAAGGTCAAAGACATTCTGGAGGCAAAGTTCTTTCTTGTTGGAGGGGCTGGGGTCTTTTTCTTTAGGCCTTCAATTGATTGGATGAGACCCACCTACATTATGGAGAATAATCTTCCTTACTCAAAGTCTACTTATTGAAATGTTAGTCTCATCTGAAAAAATACCTTCTCACCTGAAAAAATACCTTCACAGCAATATCCAGACATATTTGACCAAATATATAGCATATTCAAAAGCAGAGACATTTCTTTGCCGACTAAGTTCTGTCTAGTCAAGGCTATGGTTTTTCCAGTAGTCATGTATGGATGTGAGATTGGACTGTGAAGAAGGCTGAGTGCCAAAGAATTGATGCTTTTGAACTGTGGTGTTGGAGAAGACTCTTGAGAGTCCCTTGGACTGCAAGGAGATCCAACCAGTCCATTCTGAAGGAGATCAGCCCTGGGATTTCTTTGGAAGGAATGATGCTAAAGCTGAAACTCCAGTACTTTGGCCACCTCATGTGAAGAGTTGACTCATTGGAGAAGACTTTGATGCTGAGAGGGATTGGGGGCAGGAGGAGAAGGGGACGCCCGAGGATGAGATGGCTGGATGGCATCACTGACTCGGTGGACGCGACTCTGAGTGAACTCCGGGAGTTGGTGATGGACAGGGAGGCCTGGCGTGCTGCGATTCATGGGGTCGCAGAGTCGGACACGACTGAGCGACTGAACTGAACTGAACTGATGCATGTGTTCATGCTAAGTCGCTTCAGTCATATCCAACTCTGTGCAACCCTATGGACTGTAGATCACCAGGCTACTCTGCCCATGGGATTCTCCAAGCAAGAACACTAGAGTGGGTTGCCATTTCCTCCTCCAGGAGATCTTCCCAACCCTGGGAATGAATCCATGTCTCTTAAGTCCTGCATTGGCAGGTGGGTTCTTTACCACTGGCACCACCTGGGAAACTCTCTAGGTATCATAGCCTGGTATATTTTACATGTAAAATTAACTATCACATCCCTCCAGTGGCAGTTACCCATTACAAAGTAGGAACTGAAAAAATAATTGTAGTATGAAAAAATGTGCTTAATTCCATTTACTTTAATTGCCTCTTCATCTGATAGTGATAATATGAGATGCAGATAGCCTAAGTGGTGGGCAGGGGGGTTATAAATGGAAAATCCAAGTATGAATGAACTTTAAATGTCTACAGTGTACTACATTTCAAGTTATTTTCACACAGGTTCTCATTTAATCCTTATAAAAAATCTTGTGAATTGAGTGTTTTATAGCCATTATTTCAAATTTTTTTCTTCTTTCTCTCTCCACTACTTCTGTTATTCCAGTTAATTGCATGTTGGACTGCATGATGCTATCTTACAGGTTTTGAAACTTGGGTTATTTTTTTTTTTTCATGGATTGCATGATTTCTGTTGCTCTACTTTCAAGTTCAGTGATTCTTCTGCTATTTCAAATCTACTGTTGAGTCCATCTAGTAAAAATTTCATTCCAGCTACTATTTTTTTCAGTTTTAAATTTCCAATTGCTTCTTTTTTTTTTTTTTAGTTTCCATTTCACTATCAAGGTTTCATATCTGTTCAGTCATTAACACCTTGTTTTTCTGTAATTTTTGGTCCTTATTTATAACCACTGGTTTGAGATGTTTTCTGATAAACCTGATAATCTGGGCACACACCAAGACCGTTGCTATTGACTACTTTTTTTTAAATCCTGATTACAAGTCAGGAGAGTCCTTATTCTTTGCATGTCTAGTAATTTTTGGTCAAAAGCTGGATTGTGTATGTTGCTGTTGTTCAGTCACTAAGTTGTGTTTGACTTTTTGACCCCATGGACTGCAGCATGCTAGGCTTCCCTGTCCTTCACTATTTCCCAGAGTTTGCTCAGGCTCATGTCCATTGAGTCAGTGATGCCATCCAACCATCTCATCCTCTGTCACCCACTTGTCCTGCCTTCTATCTTTCCCAGCATCAAGGTTTTTCCAATGAGTCAGCTCTTCGCATCAGATGGCAAGAGTATTGGAGCTTCAGCTTCAGCATCAGTCCTTCCAATGAATATTCAAGATTGATTTCCTTTAGGATTGACTGATTGGATCTCCTTGCTGTCCAAGGGACTTTTAAGAGTCTTCTCCACAATTCAAAAGCTTCAAGCAGACTGTGTATCTGTCAGTCAGTTCAGTCTCTCAGTCGTGTCTGACTCTTTGTGACCCCATGAATCGCAGCATGCTAGGCCTCCCTGTCCATCACCAACTCCCGGAGTTTACCCAAACTCATGTCCATTAAGCATATGGTATAATTGAGAAATTTCATACCATCTAATCATGAAAAACTTACTTATAAGTTTGGTTTGTACTCAGAACACATTTTTCCATAGAAGCAATTATATGGTCTTCAGAGGTTTTGTACACCAGTCCACAAAAACCTATTCAATTCCTAGTTTCCAAGTCTCATTGTAACTGTGTTTCTATGGAAAAGGCAGTTGTCATTCTTCCTCAGAATATTAGGAACACATTTGGTTTTACTTCTAAGTATTTTCCAGAATTCTTCTGATCACATGTGGGACTCTATTCAAATTGGCTTAGACTGTGTGTATATTGTAGCAGTTCTGGACTTGTTTTGCTTTTTCTGGAATTGTTGGTGTCTAGTACACAGTGATGGACAGGGAGGCCTGGCGTGCTGCAATTCATGGGGTCGCAAAGAGTCGGACGTGACTGAGTGACTGAACTGAACTGAACTGAGTACACAGTTAATTTGCCTGGGCTCAACCTGAACAAAAATCTGTCTCCCCTGCAGCGAGAAGCCGTTAGTGCCTCTGCTCAGGCTTTTTGGTTTCTAACCGCTGTTTTCCAGTCTAGCTCTCTTGTGGGTGGGGATGGAGGTGCCCTGTGTGTGCATAATTTACTGGTCTGCTGAAAATTTGGACAGAATTCATACTCAAATTTTGGGGCTTGCTTCTGGGATTTCACTTTGCGTCTGGGTTTCCCCCATTGACGTCTCTGGTTGCTTTGGCAGTTCCACTTTCTCAAGTGATACCTCAAACCAGTAGGGCATCTATTTTCTGCTACTCAAACTGTGTGTGCATTGAGAAATACATTCAGGCAAAACACAACAAACTCATAGATTTCACCAGAAGCAAGTCTTCTTTTCTGAAGATCGATTTCTGCAGTTGTTGTATGTAGGTCTTCTGCCTTTAGCTATTAGAGGTGCTTTGGTTCAGTTCCTAAAGCGCTGTCTGGTTTTCATTATTAATATCAACAGCATGTGGTGGTTAGATAGCATCATGAACCCAATGGACACGAATCTGAGCCAACTCCGGGAGATAGTGAAGGGCAGGGAAATCTAGCGTTCTGCAGTACTTGGGGTCACAGGGAGTCAGACACAGCTTAGCGACTAACAACAGCAACAATAAATCAACAGCACACTCAGAGATAGCATAGACTGGGGGCTCGGTTCAGGCAGCATCTCTATAGCTTCATAATTTTCCCTTAATGGAGAAGAGCAGTGTAGCAATAGCACTGAAACCAACTCAGAGCAGAGCTTTGAGAAAGCAATCTCCCTCCCACCCTTGTTGCTGGGAAAAGAGGTTATGAGATAACTGCTGTTAAAGATTTATTATAGTTATTACATTCAACAGCTATAGTAGTTTTAGTGGTTCCTAAAATATACCAGCAGTTATTGTCTGATTACTTCTCCAGATAAGTTAATTATGGGAGATTTCTGACTGTTATACAAGTCTGATTTAGGGAGAAGTTTAATTACAGCAATTTTAGTGATTTCAATAAGCTCAGCATATATTACCAGTCTCAGCAAATGGAGTAAAGGTTTTTAGCTGTGTTGAAATACACATTTGCTTTGTTTTTATTTTTCATTTCATGATTTTTAACTGTATTGTAGTCGGGGTGATAATTGAAGCACCTGCTTGCATCAGACTGGCTCCTCAGTCAGATATACCACAGGACAATAATAGCCAATTCTATGTTATCATTAAAATTCCATTCTAATGTTTCCCATTGAGCACTCAATGTTTTACAATACTCATTTCTGTAATGATTGTGACAACATGATCAGGGGAGGAAAATAAGTTTCTTAAGGAAATAACTCAGATATTGGTGTATTTTAAAATCATCATTAGGATCTAAATTTTGTTGTCATTGATGGGAAATGAGACTCAGTCTTCAAATCAGAGTAATCCACCTTTTTTGTGTGTGTATTAACGCATTGTCTATTTGTATACCAAAGCAAATTAAAGAGTAACATATAAGCCACATATGCCAAAGCCAGCTTAAAATTAAGCTTTCAAAAAATGTTCTGTGAAAAGGTAGCACTATTATAGTTGAATACATTCATTTATTTAAACAACACTTCAAATTGGCAGGGTGCATTCGTTTGAAAAATGCATTACTGAATATTATCTGAGTCTGATTACAGAGCTCTTCCCCACAGCATTTTTCATTCTCCTGATAGAATGGTAGATTGTACTGACATTTACAGCAGTAATTCTGCCATATGTTTATGTTTTTCATTAAAAAATTGAATATGTGTTGACAATAGAGAATATTAGTAATAGTGAAAATAAATCTTTTCTGTTTCAGTTTGGGTGATTTGATTACATTCTGCTTGGGAAGCCAGTCTGTTTATCCCTAACACAACGTCAGTCATGTTTTTCTAGAATGTTGTTTCTACTTTCTCTCTCTCTACTTAGATCCGACAGCCTTTTGCCGTTATTAAGGCTGCACAGCAGTGGCTTAGAGCAGCATGGGAGTGGCTGGAGCCTAAGGTCAGGCAGACACTCAAGAAAATTAGGTACAAGCAGCAAGTTGTGACTAGGAGGCCAGATAGTAGGCAACAGGCAAATGTATCTTTGGAAGAGGAAACGGCAACCCACTCCAGTATTCTTGCCTGGGAAATCCCATGAACAGAGGAGCCTGGAGTCTGACACGACTTGGCAACTGAATGACAACAACTGTTTTGTTTTTAGATTCAAGTAAATGTCTGAATGTGGTTTTTGGAGGTTGAAGCCCATCGCGACATTACAGGAAATTGGCAGCTAGGAGTATTTTTCAGCCTGCTTTGTTGTTCAGTCGCTAAGTCATGTCCGGCTCTTTTGAGACCCCATATACTGTAGCCCTCCAGGCTTCTCTATCCATGGGCTTTTCCAAGCAAGAATAATGGAGCGGGCTGCCATTTCCTTCTCCAGAGTATCTTTCTGACTCAGGGGTCGAACCTGCATCTCCTTCATTAGCTGGCGGATTCTTTATCTGGGAAGCCCAGTTCAGTCTGCATCTGTCTTTAAAGGAGTTACCATTTTGTTTCTTTCTTACCATGAACATTTCCCTTCTGTGTATTTAAATTTCTCTTTCTAGTGTGAAGTCACTTGATCAGAACTAGAAAATTGTTGCACTTCAGTGAAAGGGGTCCTTTTCCAGAAGTTTTAGTCTCAGCTCTATCTGTTCTTATTGGTGTTAGATTGTGAGCTTCTTATTTGTTCTTTGGTCTTGAACAAGTCTCCTAGCTGCTTAGAGCTTTTCTTCCTCCACATATAAAATACAGAGATAATCCTGCCTGCCCTCCTGCAGTTTGGCATAGGTCAGGTGACCATATTGCTTTGTCTCCGGTCTTGCTGCAGAGACAGGAGCAAACGCTGTCGTTACTTTTCCTCCTATTAGTATTTTGGCTTCCTTGGTGGCTCAGGTGGTTAAAAAAGTGCCTGCAATGCAGGAGACCTGGGTTCAATCCCTGGGTTGGGAAGATTCCCTGGAGGAGGACATGGCAACCAAATCCAGTATTCTTGCTGGGAGAATCCCATGGACAAAGGGCCTGGTGGGCTGGAATCCATGGGGTCACAAAGAGTCAGACACGACTGAGTGACTAATACTTTCACTACTTTGTTTAAAAGGTATACGAGGGACTTCCCTGGCAGTTCAGTGGTCAGGACTTCACCCTCCAATGCAGGAGGTGTGGGTTTGATCCCTGGGCAGTGAGCTAAGATCCCACATGCCTGGCAGTCAAAAAGCCAAAACATAAAAATAAAAACAATATTGTAACCAATTCAGCAAAGATTTTTTAAATGGTCTGTATAAAAAAATATCTTTTAAAGATAAATAAATACATAAAATGTTTGGGACCTGCAAATCCAGATGCTATTTGGTGTTGTTTAGTTGCTAAGTTGGGCTTCCCAGGTGGTGCTAATGATAAAGAACCCACCTGCCTGTGCAGGTAGATGTAAGAGACGGAAGATCCCCTGGAGCAGGGTCCGGCAATCCACTCCAGTATTCTTGCCTGGAGAATCCCATGGACAGAGGAGCCTGGCGGGCTACAGTCCCTAGAGTCGCAAAAAGTCTGACATGACTGAAGCAACTTAGCATGCACACACGGAGTTGCTAAGTCATATCCTTCTCATTTGCGACCCCACAGACTGTAGCCTACCAGGCTCCTCTGTCCATAGGTTTTCCCAGACAAGAATACTAGAGTGGGTTTCCATTTCCTGCTCTAGGGGGAATCTTCCTGACCCGGGGATCGAACCCACATCTCCTTCATTGGCAGGTGGATTCTTTGCCACTGAGCCACCTGGGAAACCCCAGATGCTGTTTAATACTGTTTATTTGTATATGTTCCTTTTCTAAGAGGCTCTTGATGAATCAGATAAACTTAATCCTCTCCACCTCCCAGTATATTTAATGTCTTAAATGCAATAGGAGAATACTGATTCTTCTGGGATGTTCCTCTAAAAAGCATTTATATGTAGAAAGTGAACATCTCCACGCTGATTCAGGTATGAGAATATTGAAGAGCTAGTTGAAGAATGCTACAGTGGCATCTCATTAAACAGTAAGCTATGCTTTCCTTCTGCCTCGGGCCAAAAAGCTTTATTAACATTGCTTTGTAAAACAGCTAACTAAAAAAGCTAAATGCTTAGGGGATTTATTATAAACCTCCATCATGCCATTAATTTCCATGTGTGCTTTAAATTGCTGGGGTAAAATAATGTATTCAGCAAGGCAGCAAGTTCCTGCTTCTCCCATGTGTCCGCTTGATTGTGCTATTGGTAGCTCATTCTTTAATTAAACATGTCCAAAGATAGGATCAGCTAAAGTGTGTACTATATAAATAGCTTGCATTCCCAGTGTGCAAGTTTAAAACCCTGGTAAAAAGAGTGCCATCTGTTAAAGCCCAAAGCAGGGGGTGTGCCATTGCATGAAAATAAACTTCACGTTATTCATAAAAAGAATCACAACATAGATCCTGCTTTTCATACTGACAGTGATCTGTGATATTTTAGAATGTCACCAACTTCCTAAGTGACAGCGTGCTGAGTAGTGCATTCTGTTAAAAAGCGCAACCATCTAGAAACAGTGAAATTAATAGATGTATTTTTATTCAAGTGAAGATAAATTTATCTGAATGTAAGTTTTACTGGTGAGAAGTTGCAGCTTTTTCTTTGATATTTGCAAATGTAATTATTTCTCAGAGTTTTATTTTCAAATCTTCTTTCCTTCTGAAATGTAACCACTTCATTTAACCAAGAATTTAACTGTCTCCCTTAGTCCTGTGACAGCTTCTACTCTGACTTTTACTATCAGTTTCATTTCTCTTTTTTTTAAATCGAAGTATAGTTTATTTACAGTGCTGTTAGTTTCAAGATAGTCCTATTAGAAGTAATGTCATGCTTCTTTTTGTTCCCAAAGTATTTTATAATCCTTAGTTTGCCTAATAATTTTCAACATTCTGTTCTAGTCATTAATTTACTATCCTTTGTTTTTATTTTCTGATGTCCATTATTTGAGGATAGATACTTGTCTTAGTCTTTTCAAGCTGCTGTAACAAAAATACCAAAAACCAGGTGAAAGTGTCTGACTCTTTGTGACCCCATGAACTATATAGTACATGGAACTCTGTACAGGCCAGAATACTAGAGTGGGTAGCCTCTCCCTTCTCCCATGGATCTTCCCAACCTAGGAATCTAAACAGGGTCTCCTGCATTGCAGGCAGATTCTTTACCAGCTGAGCTAAAACCAGGTAGTTTAACAGAAACTCATTTCTCATGGAGGCTGGGGAGTCGAAAATCAAAGCAGCTACAGATTTAGTATCTGGTAAGAAATCTGGTTTGTAGATGGCACCTTCTTGCTATGTCCTTTAGGGAAGAAATCCTGGAGTCTTCCTACGAAGCTCTAACCCTAGTCGTGAATGGAGCTTTTACAACCCAGTCATCTCCGGAAGGCCCCACCTATTAACATGATTACCTGGGCAACTGGGATTCCAACATATGAGTTTTAGGGGGACAAAAACTTTTCAATCTATGGCAGGATTATGTCCAGTTCATTTTTGTGTCCCCTACATTAGCCAGCATAATACCTTGTGAGGTACTTGATAAATGTTTGTCAAATGGTTTGAAAATTGATGTACCCATTCCTCTAAAGAAACCAAAATAATAAAATAAATGCAGTCCCTGGTGATACAATGGTTAAGACTTTGCCTTTCAATGCAAGGGGTGCAGGTTCAATCCCTGGTCACAGAACTAAGATCCCACATATTTATGCAGCCAAAAAGCCAAAACCTAAAAAAGAGAAGCAATATTGTAACAAATTTAACAAAGACTTTAAAAAAAATAGCAAAATCAAAATTGAAATAAAAAATGCTTAAAATACAGAGGAGAAATTTAGATCAGAGCAGATTTTCAGGTTCAATTATTCCATTAGAATTTGCTGAAAAGATTTCTTTTTTTACTGAATTGCCTTTGCACTTCCACTGAAAATGTCCTGATATTTATGGTTCTGTGTCTGGACTCTTAGTCCCATTGATCTGTTTATCAGTCTCTATACCACTGTCTTGATTAATCTAGCTTTATAGGAAGTCTTAAAATCATAGAATTTCAAACTTCTTTTTCACAGTTGTTTTGATTATAGCAGAAGTTGTTTGTATTTTCATATGAATTTTAAAATTAGTTTGTCAGTCTCTACCAAATAAAAAACCCTGCTGAAGTTGACATCTTTGATGCCTCAGACAGTAAAGAATCTGCCTGCAATGCGGGAGACCTGGTTTGATCCCTGGGTTGGGAAAAGCCCATGGAGAAGGAAATGGTTACCCACTCCAGTGCTCTTGCCTGGAGAATTCCATGGACAAAGGAACCTGGTGAACTATATAGTCCATGAGGTCGCATAAAATCAGACAAGACTGAGCGACTAACACTTACACTTTGACATCTTTACTGTGTTGAGTCTTCTGCTCTCTGAATTTAGTATGTCTTTCTATTTAAGATCTTTTAAAATTTCTCTCAGCATTGTTTTTATAAGTTTTCTTGTACAGATCTTTTTCAACTCTTGTCAGATTTATTCCTAAGAATATTATATTTTTGAATGCAATTATAAGTAGTATTAATTTATAATTTGTTGTCTCTTGTTTGTTACTGGTATAAAGGAAGAAAATTGATTTTTTTTTTAAATAATGAACTTGTATCCAGGAACCTTGTTAGACTGACCTGTATATTCCAGTAGGTTTTTTTTTCCCCTAGTATTTGTCAAATTTCTAGAAAGATCTTTATTTATGTACCTCTAAATAAGGACAGTTTTACTTCTTTGTTTTCAATCAGGATGCCTTTTCTTTCTTTATCTTGCCTGATTCAGTGACTAGAACCTCTAGCAGAATTTCAAACCAAAATTATGAGAGTAGACATCTTTGTCTTGTTCTTGATCTTTGGGGGAAAAAAATTCAGCCTTTCACCATTAACTATGATGTTAGCTGGAAATTTTTCACTGATGCTCTTTATCAGCTTGAGAGAGTTCCCTCTGTTTCTACATTACTGAGAGCTTTGATTTGGACTGGGCTTTAGATTCAAAGATGGTTTCTGTGCCTAAAAAGACAATCATATGGTTTTTAATTTTTATTGCATTAATATTATAAATTACATTGATTGATTTTCAAATATTAAACCAACTGTGTATACTCCCAAGTTAAATCTCATAGTGCACTATGCTTTGTCTATGTTATTGGATTTACTTTGTTAAAATTTTGTTTAGAAATATTTTACATCTATGTATGAGAAGCAAATTAGTTCAGTTTCCTCCTCATGTGATGTCTTTCCTGGTTTGGGTTTCATAGTAAGGTTGACCTTGCAGAATGAGTTGGGTAGCAATCCCTCTTCTCTGAGAATTAAGGTATTATGATGTATTAACTCTTCCTTAACTGTTTGGTGGAATTCACCTGTGAAATAAGTGGGCCTAGAGTTTTCTTTGTGGCAAGGTTTTTAGTTACAAATCTAACCTCTTTAATTGATATAAGTTATTCAAATTATTTATTTCTTCTTGAGTTACCTTTAGTAGTTTGTGTCTTTCAAGACTTGTTTTTTTTTAATTTATTTATTTTTAGTTGAAGGATAATTGTTTTAAGGAGTTGGTTTTATTTCACCTAATTTACTGAATTCATTGGTGTAACAGTGTTCATAATATTCTCTTATTATCCTTTTAATAACTGTAGAATCTGTAGTGATGCCACCAGACTGATTCCTGATTTTGGTTATTTATTTCTTTCTTTCCCAATCAATCTGGCTGGGGTTTCTATCGGTTTACTTATCTTTTGTCAAAACCAACTTTAATTTTCAGTTCAGTTCAGTTCAGTCCAGTTCAGTTCAGTCGCTCAGTTGTGTCCGACTCTTTGCGACCCCATCATTCGCAGCACACCAGGCCTCCCTGTCCATCACCAACTCCCAGAGTTCACTCAAACTCACATCCATCAAGTCGGTGATACCATCCAGCCATCTCATCCTCGGTCGTCCCCTTTTCCTCCTGCCCCCAATCCCTCCCAGCATCAAAGTCTTTTCCAGTGAGTCAACTCTTCACATGAGGTGGCCAAAGTATTGGAGTTTCAGCTTTAGCATCAGTCCTTCCAAAGAACACCCAGGGCTGATCTTCTTTAGAATGGACTGGTTGGATCTCCTTGCAGTCCAAGGGACTTTCAAGAGTCTTCTCCAACGCCACAGTTCAACAGCATCAATTCTTCATTGCTCAGCTGTCTTCACAGTCCAACTCTCACAGCCATACATGACCACTGGAAAAACCATAGCCTTGACTAGACGGGCCTTTGTTGGCAAAGTAATGTCTCTGCTTTTGAATATGCTATCTAGGTTGGTCACAACTTTCCTTCCAAGGAGTAAGCGTCTTTTAATTTCATGGCTGCAGTCACCATCTGCAGTGATTTTATCGATCTTATTATTTTTATTTTTTGCCTTCTGAGCTGTTGATATTTGCTCTAATTTTATTGTTTCCTTTCTTTTTCTGCTTTAGGTTTAATTTGCTCTATTTTTTAGTCTAAGGTAGAAACTTGGAAAATATTCTGTGTGCACTTGTAAAGATGTGTATTTTGCTGTTGTTGGGGGAAGTGTTCTAGAAATATCAGTTAGGTCAACTTGGTTTATACTGCTATTCAGATCTTCTTTATTCTTGCTGATGTTCTCTCCCTTTTTTCAGTCAATTGTTGAATGAGCAGTTTCAAGATCTCTGATGGATTTGGAGACTTTTCTGTTCTTTTTAGAGCTCTGTCAGTTTTTTTTAACTTTTTATCGTATTATTTATTTATTTATTTATTTTTGCAGCACATGGGCTTTTTCTAGTTGCTCTGAGCAGGGGCTGCTTTTTTTTTGTGGTGCACAGGCTTCTCATTGTGGTGGCTTCTCTTGTTGCAGAACAGGGGCTCTGGAGCACAGGCTCAGCAGTTGTGGCTCACAGGCTTAGTTACTCCATGGCATGTGAAATCTTCCTAGACCAGGGATCAAATCCATGTCCTTGCAATTGTAGGCAGATTTTTATCCACTATACCGCCAAGAAAGTCCTAACTTTTTATTTTATATTTTACTGTAGTATAGCCGATTAACAACGTTGTGATCATTTCAGGTGGACACAAAGGTGCTCAGCCATACTATTTATACGTGTATCCATTTTCCACAAGCTCCCCTCCCATCTTAATGTCTGAAGCAGCTGTTGGTAAGCCCATGGACCACCTTGACACTGAAGGAATCTCTGTTAAGTATAGAACACACATCATTTAGCATCTCTGAAATTTCTAATTTAACATATGGGGTCACATCTGTTAGAGGATGATTACTCTAGAAGGGGAGGGATGTATAACTTATTAAAATAACCCTATGGGGAGACAACAGACTCTATTTAATAAGCCAGAATACTTTCTGGAGCCATTGACTGCTCCCAGCTGAATCCCACATTATTTCAATACAAGAGGCAGACTGAAAACAACTGCCCTTTATATGTTTATGTGTTGTATTAGTGTCTGTCAGCTGAAAAACATTTATGTTAACTGTTTGGTTTGAGCTTTGAATATTGAACTCCTGCTGGCATGTAGCTGATATTTAATTCTTAGAACAAAAGCCCATTATTTCTTAATTTTGGGCTTCCCTGGAGGTTCAGACAGTAAAGGATCTGCCTGCAATCCGAGAGACCTGGGTTTGATCCCTGGATTGGGAAGATCCTCTGGAGGAGGGCATGGCAACTCACTCCAGTATTCTTGCCTGGGAAATCCCATGGATAGAGGAGCCTGGTGGGCTATAGTCCATGGGATAGCAAAGAGTCGGGTATGACTGAACGACTAAGCAGAGCACGTAGGAGGCAGAGGAAGCATCCACCTTCCTCTAGGCTAGCAGGTAAGCCCCTCTGCCTTGAGCTGCCAAGATTTACATTTTCTCCCTGTTCTATGCACCTACAAGGTAGATACAGCACATTAGAGGAAGTGTGCTCAGATGAGGCTCTTTTTGGATCAAACAGTAATTTTCCTTTTTCACAGTGATGATACAAAGACTCCCTTCAGAAACACTTCCACGGCTGTCTGCTGATTGAGTTTCTCAACAGCAAGTAACATGACCCCCTCTTGATATGAAAGCAGACTATTTCAGACCCCAGTGTGAAGCCTAGCAATAGAATACCTTGCACAATTCCCATTTTTAAGTGAAAGAGAAAAGAACTGAAGGTCCCACCTTCATCCCCTGCAAGTGTCTGGGAAGGACACTGGTAGATATGGGCTTGCTTTCGTTGTACCCAGCAGGAGGAATTTCATCAAAATTCCTGGATTTTTGAATTCTTGAATGCTTTGCTGGACTCTTGAGTTCTTGAATGCTTTGCTCTATTGTCTTCTTTTGTGTCACGTGCCTTAATTTATAGATTTCCTCACTGCCAGACAAATTTAGAGTAGAGATTTCTCTTTTTATATGGAAATCCATCATTGATTTTTGAGAGAAAAGCAAAATTAACTCCCAATTATAAGAAGATTAAAATGTTTTGTGGAGTCTGTCTTGGTTTAACTAATTAACATGAATAATACTGCAATAAAGCATTACATGATTATTTCAGCTTCGAGCTGCATCTCAGATAACACATTTTTCTTCAGTGTCTTACTTTGGGTTTACTTCTCCTTCCCTTAAATCATTTTGCATTTTAGATTATTTTTCATTCAATTCCACCTTTGGATACCTATATATTTTACATAGTCCTACTTGAAAACACTTAGTAGGCTTTAGGAAGCAAGGCAAGTATTTGTTGTTGTTGTTAAGTTGCTGAGTCATGTCCAACTCTTTGTGGACTGTAGCCCGCCAGGCACCTCTGTCCATTGATTTTCCCGGGCAAGAATCCTGGAGTGGGTTGTCATTTCCTCCCCCAGGGAGTCTTCCCAACTCAGGGATTGAAGCTGCATCTCCTGCATTGGCAGGTGGATTCTTTACCACAGGGCCACCTGGGAAGCCAAAGAAAGTATAGTTGAGCTGTAATTACTTGTCCTTTGTTGACCCAGGAAATACACACTTAATTTTTTCAGGCAAAATTATTACTTGCCCAAAATCTCTGACAAGGAAATGTGTGACTGTAGAGCAAATCTTTATCTTAAAAAAATTAATTCCTCAAACATTTTTCTAATAAGGTAGGTCCTACAAATCTCCCATTTAATTAAAGAGCAGTATTTTAAAGGAAATGAAAAAAGGTATTGTAGATGGGAGCCATGAGGAACATTTATGATGTTTTATGTTCCTTTATGGTTGGTAGGTAGGGGAGTCAGACGTTATTCCCATTTCATGGAATTGAGACCAAGCAAGTTGTCTAAAAAAGGCAGAACTGAGGCTCACACCCTGGCCTCCAGACTCCATCTGCCGTGACCTTCCTGCTTGGCCAGGTATTTTCTGAGTAATGTGAACATGCTCAGTCTTTGAGACACAAGATGAAGGAAAATCACTGTGATTATTTCACTGCCTTTATCCTCTGAGACAAATAGTACAAAATTCAGCTACTTCCTTACACAACATAATAACTTACACTAATACTTGATTCCACTCTGTCATCACTCTCCAAACATGCTGAACACCCTGGTTTTCTTAACTTTGGGGTTAGATGCCAGGTTGACAACAAAAGAGTCAAAAGCATAGACAGTGGAATCAAGACAACCCCAGACTCCAGTCTTGGCTCCTACTGTTGACAGTTTGTACAGCCTGGGTTAGTTGCCCATGTCTAGCAGAGTAAGTGATCCGTGAATCTCAGCTACCATTATCAGCAAGTAATTTGACAAGGCATTAAGCAGTGACTCAGAACATAAAAGCAAGCTGCTTAATGAAGTTTGTATGTTCTACTAAAATCGGCTGAACTTTTCAGTCCAAGAGCTTACTAGTTAGTTGTGTCTAGTATTCTGCCATTATGTTCTAAATTCTAAATATACAGAAAAACTAAAATAAAATAAGTAAATATTGGTATTATCTATAAAATCTGCAGTGGGGTTTGTCTTGCACATACATTGTGTCTGTGTTGTACCTTCCTTCCTCATCCCCTCTTTACTTGTTTTTTGACACTTTTTGAACTCTTTATAAAGCCAGGTACTTTTATTCTTAATTTATTCTCCATCTTGTGTGTTCTAAGTTGCTTCATTTGTGTCCAAATCTTTGTGACCCTAAGGGCTGTAGCCCACCATACTCCTCTGTCCATGGGATTCTTCAGGCAAGAATACTGGAGTGGGTTGCCATGCCCTCCTCCAGGGCACCTTCCCAACCCAGGGATCGAATCTGCGTCTCCTGCAGCTCTGCATTACAGGCAGATTCTTTACCACTGAGCCACCAGGGAAGCCCAGTCTCCATCTTGGGTGCTTGGAATTTTCTGATTGGCTTTTAAATAGCCCATATGAGGCTTCCCCAGTGGCTCAGTGGTAAAGAATACACCTGCAGTTCAGGAAATAGCCAATATGCCCAAGTTACAAATTGACATTATCCTATCCACTCCTGGAATATCCCTTTTTATTGAGCTATATAGTTAACATATAAATTGCATTCAGGTGTGCACCATAGTGAGTTGGTATTTTTTATACATGATGAAATGATCACCAAGTCTAGTTACCACCTGTCATCATAGCAAGTTGTTACAATATTATTGATTATATTCCCTATGTGACATGCCATACCAAGTTGTTGTAATACTGTTGATGGTATTCCCTATGTGACATGCCATCCCTGTTACTAATTTATTTCAGAGATGGAAGTTTGGCCACTTACTCTTCTCTCCCTTTTTCACCCATCTTCCCAACCTCTGCCCCTCTGTCAACCACCAGTTTGTTCTCTGTATCTATGAATCTGTTTCTGATTTTGTTTGTTCATTTGTTTCGTTTTTTAGATTCCACCTATAAGTGAAATCACACAGTATTTGTCCTTCTGTGTCTGACTTACTTCACTTAGTGTTGTATCCTCTAGGTCCATCTATATTGTCACAAATGGCAAGATTTCATGGACTATCTTGATTTATTGATACGTGTGTGTATTTATATATGTTCAGAAATGTTTGTTGAAGACTTTTTGTGGGACTGGCCATGTGCTGTGCTGGAAATAAATTATGAGGAAGACACAGTCCTTTCCTTACAAAAATAAACAATCCAGCTGGGTGGGGGTGGGGGTGTGGGGAAGTGAGTGTGCATTATACATAACCATATGGCCAACTTAAACACAGCCTGAAACTTTACTATTTACAGAAATAAAGTGTTATATGAGCACAGAAGAGAAAGGGTGTGTGTGTGTGTGTGTGTGTGTTTTATGAGTATATTTTTAAGATGACTTGATAGAGGAAATAGCATTTAAACTGGTCCCCAAAGTTGAAGCAGAGTATTCTTTGGGAGTAGAGGGAAGGGTTTTCCAGCTCAAATCATCAAAAAGCCATGAGAAAAATCTTGGAGGTGTCAAAAATTTATGTGAAATTTGATAGTCTGTGTAAAAGGAATATAAACTGCTTTACAGGTAGAGTAAGAGGAGGTGAAAACAGAGTGACTAGGAGTCAATGTGTGGCTTCCCTGCTGGTTCAGTGGTAAAGAATCTGCCTGCCAGCGCAGGAGACTGAAGTTTCCCTGGGTCAGGAAGATCCCCTGGAGAAGGGAATGGCAATTCACTCCAGTATTCTTGCCTAGAGAATCCCATGGACAGAGGAGCCTTGAGGGCTACAGTCCATGGAGCTGGAGAAGACTTAGCAACTAAACCACCACGAGTCAATTAGTGAAAGGCAGTAAAGGTTCTAGGAAACAACGATTATAGAGTTATTTCAGGATGGATGTATTTTTCTTGACCTAATGCAGCGTTTCAGATGGGTCTTGAGTTGGTGGGAGAAGATCTTACCCTCTCTTTTTTTCAGAGTGACATTAAATCAAGGGCCTTAATCAGCAGGACAATACTGTATCAAAAGCAGATGGCAGCTCTAGACCGAGCAGACACTTTGGCCATCAGCGTGGGAACCAACCCACATCCCCTATCTGGGTGGAACGGGGCTACAGCTGTCTGCGTTTTGTCTTGCATGGTTTCCAAAGGCTCATTCTAGCTGTGCACCTCAGAGTTGGGGTGGAATTTTCTCTCTACAAAACTGAAACACCCCAAACATGCATTTCAGGGCTCTTCTTGCTCTGAAAGCAGGCTCTGTCACTAAGGCTACATTTCTGGATTTGGGGGGAGGCAGGTCCATGTCTGGGGATCCCTGAGGATGATCTCTACTGTCAGGAAATTCTGGAAAAGCCCAGATTCCCATTAGAAGAACATTCATGTATGTTGCTGTTTCTCTACTCTACCCCAGTAGAATATTGGGCACCTACTGATCCACGGGTTCATCTTTCAGTGTGATATCTTTTTGCTTTTTCATACTGTTCATGGGATTCTCAAGGCAAGAAATACTGAAGTGGTTTGCCATTCCCTTCTCCAGTGGACCACGTTTTGTTCAAAGAGTCAGACATAACTTAGCGACTAAACAACAACATGGATATTGCACCAAACCCTAGCATGCAAGGAGATATTTGGCCTTTGACTTACAAGAAGAATAACTAATGGTGAAAATACAACTTCCCAAACTTGTGATTGGTTTACAAAGTAA
This sequence comes from Budorcas taxicolor, assembly GCF_023091745.1. Classification (NCBI taxonomy): domain Eukaryota; kingdom Metazoa; phylum Chordata; class Mammalia; order Artiodactyla; family Bovidae; genus Budorcas; species Budorcas taxicolor. Next base: position 40,409,876 of record NC_068923.1, on the reverse strand, counting down.
ATACTCTTTCCTCTGCCCAGAATGCTTCATCTACTTGCATATGTACTTTAATTCTCCATTTCCCCAGAAAGCTTTCTTTGCTGGCTCACAAAAAACTTAGCACCATTCCTAGTTCACCCTTATAAATATCCTCATTCCTCTAAGCGTTCATTATCTGTTTACAGCTTTCTCCCCAGTAAGACTGTGGTCTCCTCACATACCATAGTAGGAAAATGCCTTCTTCCATAGACCAAGTGGAATGGAAAGGGAGTCAGCATTTAATTTTAATATAATCTACATGTGTACTGTTAGTCTTTTTTTGTGCCTTTAATTATATTTTTAATGTTTCTTCTTTTTCATTTCATTTGCTCTTAATGTTTCAACCACAGTAAGGAAAGTCAGGATTTGAAATGCAACTGGTCATTTTTTTTTTCCCCTTCTTTATGGTTTTAGAAAAGGATAAAAGTCTTGTAATGGCAGTGACCTCCCCTGCCCCTTACCCTACGAAAAAGTACGAAGTTTAATAAAACTTTATAGACAGCTGCTTCCTAAACCATTTTGTGCTGTGCTTAGTCACTCAGTCATATCCAACTCTTTGCAACCCCCTGGACTGGAGCCCACCATGCTCCTCTATCCATGGGATTCTCCAGGCAATAGTACTGAAGTGGGTTGCCATTTCCTTCTCCAGGGGATCTTCCCAACCCAGGGATCGAACCCAGGTCTCCTGCAATGAAGACAGACTCTTTACCATCTGAGCTGCCAGGGAAGTCACAAACTGTTTAAAAATCCAAATTTAGCAAAATGAACAACCCAGCTTAATACTTCCAGGTCTGCTTTGAAAGATAATTGACATGGTTTAAATCAACTGGAAATTAGAAGTGCAAGATTTGGTCAAAGAGACCCAGCCCAAGTCACTTATTTGTCAGCAAGAACACCAAGACCCAAAAGGCCTGGGAGAGTCTGCCCTGTCCCATCACAAACCCTGAGAATCCACTGCTCTTTCTGTAGTGAGACCAACGTGCTTCCCAGAACAAGAAGGAACAGATCTGTCTGTGGTTGTTTTGTTTTGCTTTGTTTCACAATTGGGAAGATTGCCTTAGGTTTTTATATGTTTAAACATATTCATGACAGAAATAAACTCAAATTTCAGAGGGAGGAGCAATATTAGCTGCTACTCAAGAGGAAGATATAGGAAAAGATGGGTCAAAGTGATTTCTCTTGGTAACAAATGCTTTGAGATTTTTAACATTCTATTTTTTTGTGATATATTGAAATATTTTGACACTGAGTATAGTATGGCTATTTAACAAACATTTTAAATTAATTTTTTAGTTTATTTATTTTTAATTGAAGGAAAATTGCTTTATAATATTGGTTTGATTTCTGACATACATCAACATGAATTAGACATAGGTGTACATATGTCCTCTCCCTCTTGAACCTCCCTCCCACCTCCCACCCTTTTCTACCCCTTTAGGTTGTTACAGAGCCCCAGTTTGAGTTCCCTGAGTCACACAGCAAATTTCCATTGGCCATCTGTTTTATATGTGGTAGCAGGTATGCATATGTTTTTAAAAGGAAAACTGGAAAAGGAAATGGCAACCCACTCCAGTGTTCTTGCCTGGAGAATCCCAGGGATGAGGGAGCCTGGTGGGCTGCTGTCGATGGGGTCTCACAGAGTCGGACATGACTGAAGCGACTTAGTAGTAGTAGTATGCATATTTTACTGTTAACTATTTTGGCTGTCCTAAGCTGCCAATAGTTTTTCCCCCCCATAATGAGTAAGCTTCGTGTTAACTTTAACTGTACAACATGGGTGATATACTTGGAAAAAGTGCTGATGCCTGCAGTTAAACCCTCTGCACACCAGGCTTTCCTGGTCCTGCTGTCATTCTGCTGACCAACACTTCTACAAAACCAAAGTGAGCAATTGAGACACATAGATCACTGGTGGGTGATATGATAGTAACTCCCAACACATATAAATCCCCATCTCAGTCAAGTGTCAGCTCATTTCCCATGTCCTCAACACGAATGCTCACATAGCATGATATGCCGCTGAAAGTTCCCATTGGCCTCTATTTTACAGTCTCTGCCTTAGACATATTTTTCAACAACAGGGGACCTCGGGGTTTGGGGAGAGGAAAAGAGAAAGGTAGAATAAACAAATTAAAAAGGATAGCAACTTTAAAAAATATAGAAGGAATGATACATGTGCCAACTCTTCCTTATCCATTCTTCTGTTGATAGACATTAGGGTTGCTTCCATATTTTGACTATTGTAAATTGTGCTGCAGTGAACATCAGGGTGCATGTATCTTTTGGAACTCTGGTTTTATTTGGGTATATGCCTAGGAGTTATATATAATGGAATATTACAGTCATGAAAAAACAATGCTATTTGAAACATCATAGCTAGACCTAGAGATTATTATACTAAGTCAAGCAAGTCAGACAGACTCAGAAATACAAATATCTGATATTGCTTATATGTGGAATCTTAAAAAAAAGGTACAAGTGAACTTATTTACAAAATAGAAGCAGAGTCACAGATGTAGGAAACAGACTTATGGTTATTAAGAGGAAAAGGGGGAGGGATAAGCTGGAATACTGGGATTGACATGTGCACACTGTGTCAATTATTTCTTATTAGTTATTTATAGATAAAATAGATAACTAATGAGAGCCTACTGTGTAGCACAGGGAACTCTACTCGGTACTCTGCAATGGCTTGTATGGGAAAAGAATCTTAAAAATAGTGGATATATGTATACGTATAACTGATGCACTTTGAGGTACACCTGAAACTAATACAACATTGTAAATCAACTATACTCCAATAGAAATTTAAAATATATGTTTTAAGGAATGAAAGGAATCAGTGATCAAAGTGTCAGCCTTATTACTGATGAAAGCCAAATTGAAGAATGGACTTAAATGAGCAGGAAAAACAGGTGTTGTAATCTTGAACCCCAGAACTGGATATATCCACTCGGTCCAGGCATCACGCAGCAGCCCTAGTTCTGCCATGTGTGTCCCCTCCCTGGAGCACGTGCTACCAGCCCAGCACAATAGAGGTATATGTGCTAGAGGAAGGGAAGGGGTGGGGCTGAGCCACACAAGCTTGTCGCTTCCCCCAACCTCAGTAATCAGATAAGTCACACCACTTTCCCTGTGGGGAGAGGCAGGAGGCTAAGGTTTTTAGGAAACTTCCCTCCTTTTGGAAACCATTCGACTGGGACACATAGATGAGAGAGGGGAGATGTTGGAGGACAGATGGAACAGAAAGTGCCCACTGAACTGAGAAGGCATTTCGAGACCAAAAAATGATGCAGGAGTCTCCGTGTAATCAATGGATCCATTTATTACAGGGTAACTTACTTACAGGGTGGGACTGGGCAGAAAATGATCTGGAAGCATTCTCAGTGGCTATGGCCACTGGGACGATTTGATGGTTAACCTGGAGTGTGGGGTGCTTGGAAATACGGCCCATATTCCCAAGTCAATATTTATGAGTGAGTAATAGCTTCCAGATGTTCAGCTTGTTTTAGAAAAGGCAGAGGAACCAGAGATCAATTTGCCAACATCCGCTGGATCATCGAAAAAGCAAGAGAGTTCCAGAAAAACATCTATTTCTGCTTTGTTGACAATGCCAAAGCCTTTGACTGTGTGGATCACAATAAACTGTGGAAATTCTGAAAGAGATGGAAATACCAGACCACCTGACCTGCCTCTTGAGAAACCTATGTGCAGGTCAGGAAGGAACAGTTAGAACTGGACATGGAACAACAGACTGGTTCCAAATAGGAAAAGGAGTGCGTCAAGGCTGTATATTGTCACCCTGCTTATTTAACTTCTATGCAGAGTACATCATGAGAAACGCTGGGCTGGAAGAAGCACAAGCTGGAATCAAGATTGCCAGGAGAAATATCAATAACCTCAGATAATGCAGATGACACCACCCTTGTATCAGAAAGTGAAGAGGAACTAAAAAGCCTCTTGATGAAAGTGAAAGAAGAGAGTGAAAAAGTTGGCTTAGAGCTCACATTCAGGAAACTAAGATCATGACATCTGGTCCCATCACTTCGTGGGAAATAGATGGGGAAACAGTGTCAGACTTTATTTTGGGGTGCTCCAAAATCACTGCAGATGGTGACTGCAGCTATGAAATTAAAAGACGCTTACTCCTTGGAAGAAAAGTTATGACCAACCTAGATAGCATGTTGAAAAGCAGAGACATTACTTTGCCAACAAATGTCCGTCTAGTCAAGGCTATGGTTTTTCCTTTGGTCATGTATGGATGTGAGAGTTCGACTGTGAAGACAGCTGAGCGCCGAAAAATTGATGCTTTTGAACTGTGGTGTTGGAGAAGACTCTTGAGAGTTCTTTGGACTGCAAGGAGATCCAACCAGTCCATTCTAAAGGAGATCAGTCCTGGGTGTTCATTGGAAGGACTGATGCTAAAGTTGAAACTCCAGTACTTTGGCCACCTCATGCGAAGAGTTGACTCTTTGGAAAAGACCCTGATCCTGGGAGGGATTTGGGGCAGGAGGAGAAGGGGATGACAGAGGATGAGATGGCTGGATGGCATCACTGACTCAATGGACATGAGTTTGAGTGAACTCCGGGAGTTGGTGATGGACAGGGAGGCCTGGCGTGCTGCAATTCATGGGGTCGCAAAGAGTCAGATACGACTGAGCAACTGAACTGAACTAAATAGCTTCCCAGGTGGCACAATGGTAAAGAATCCACCTGCCAATGTGAGAGATGTGGGTTTGATCCCTGGGTTGGGAAGACCCCCTGGAGGAGGAAATAGCAGCCCACTCCAGTATTCTTGCCTGGAAAATCCCTTGGGCAGAGCAACCTGGCAAGCTACAGTTTTATGGTTTGGAAAGAGACCAAGATAAGTATACACGTTATTATAATAAAAGTCCCATATAATATGGAGAAGAACCACAAAAAATGATGTATGCATTGTACTGAGGACTTCAGTCATGTAATAGGAAGAGAGAGAGAAAAAAGAACAGAGTGCTTGCATGGGTGATATGTGGAATGAATGTGGTTTTGAGCTGATTATTAAAGGAGGGGTATGTTTTTCTTTTTCTTTTTTTAAAATTTTATTATTGGCATATAATTGCTTTACAATGTTATGTTAGTTTCTACCGTACAACAAAGTGAACCAGCTATACATATATATATCCTGTCCCTGTACAGCCTCCCTTCCTCACCCCATCCCACCCCTCTAGGCCATCACAGAGCACCAAGCTAAGCTCCCTGAACTTTCTAGCCTCTTCCCACTAGCTGTCTGTTTTACACGGTAGTGTCTGTATGTCAATGCCGTTCTCCCAATTCATCCCACTGTCCCCTTCCTTTTCAAATGAAAAGGAATAAGTCATTTTACTTGGAGAAATTAGCCTCAGAAATGACACAAAGCTTATTCGTGGGGTGGTCCCTTCTGACTAAAGTATGGAATATGGTGGAATTTAGGTCCTGGATGCAACAGAAGGATCTTGAGTCCTCAACTAAGAAAACCTGCTCACTTGAGTCCTTTTGAGAGTAGTTTCCTTTTACCTGATCGGAAACATTATAGGTGTTCAAAGATGCTTGTAAGTGGTCTTTGGGGCTTACCCAAGGAGTTGATTAAAAGAGTTCAGAAATCGTACCTACCATTACATTCCAGAAATTAGGTCACTCTCCTGAGAGTTTCGGGATATCAGTATTCATCCAGAATCCCAAGAATACCTTAGAGCACATGGGTAAAGGGCCCAGGCTGTGTCCCTGTGCTTGGCATTTACTGGCTGGGTCAACCCGGGGGTGGGGAGAGCCTTGTAGGAAATTGAATTAGGAACCGCTCCTCCAGTTCCAATTGGCTTGTGACCAATGCTGGATTTCTTACTACCTTTATAAATCACTATTCGCTGTAACTATTTCTAGACATAAAATAAAAATTATAAACCTCTTTTTTCTTTCAGCAAAGAAAAAGAAGCCTAAACTATTAAATAAATTTGATAAGACTATTAAAGCTGAGCTTGATGCTGCAGAAAAACTCCGTAAAAGGGTAGGTCGATGGTCTATTTTTCATAGAAACGTGTGATGGTTTCATTGTTAAATAAACACAGGCATTACCCTTGGTTTGTTTTTAAAAAACACTGTAAGGGAAACAACCTTTAAATAGAGTGGATTTTTCCTCAGGCACATCAGCGTTCCACGTGGAGTGAATCAAATGAAAAGAAAAACTGCAGCTGTAATGGCCAGATAGAAACAGAACTTCATCTTCAGGCCAGCCAGTTGGGGAGTCAGCCCCTTCCATCACCATCTAGTTGTGTGGCTTTGGGGAAATTAGTCAGTCATTCTGAGTCTCCGTTTCCTTGTGTTAAAAAATGAGAATAATATATATTTACTTCCTCCTTGATTTTTTACAAAGATCCAATGAGATAAGCAAATAGATGAGGAAAAAGTGGAAGCAGTGACATTTTATTTTCTTGGGCTCCAAAATCATTGTGGATGGTGCCTATAGCCACACAATTAAAAGACACTTGCTCCTTGGAAGAAAAGCTATGACAAACCTGGAAAGCATATTACAATGCAGAGACATCACTTTGCTGACAAAAGTCCATTTAGTCAAACCTGTGGTTTTTCCAGTACTCTTGTATAGATGTGAGAATTGGACCATAAAAAGGCTGAGGGCCTAAGAATTGATGCTTTTGAATTGTGGTCCTGGAGAAGACTCTTGAGAGTCCCTTGGACTGCAAGGAGATCAAACCAGTCAATCCTAAAGGAAATTAACCATGACTATTCATTGGAAGGACTGATGCTTTAGCTCCAATACTTTGGCCACCTGATGGGAAGAACATTGGGAAAGATCCCAAAGCTGAGAAAGACTGAGGGCAGGAGGAGAAGGGGGTGACAGTGGATAAGATGATTGGGTGGCACCACTGACTCAATGGACATGATCTTGAGGAAGCTCTTGGGAGATGGCGATGGACAGTGAAGCCTGGTGTGCTGCAGTCCACAGGGGTTACAAAAAAATTAGACACAACTTAGTGACTATACAATGAACAATGAGATAAGAGATTTTTTTAAAAGCATCAGTACTGGCAAGCAGCATATAAGTAAGGGTTTTCATTTTAAAGCACCTTGATGCAAAAAAGAAAAAATAAGTTAGTCTAGTACTTAGGATAGTTACTGTTAGGTGAAATGATTTTCGATTTAAAATTCTTCTCACTCTGGGTTAAACTCACATAGCTCTAATTCCCAGGGTGACTATTTTATGTTTTGCTTTGTCATCAGTTAATTCAAAGCCTTATTTGCATTTGTTCTTGGATATTACAGGTTTTGAAAACAGGGAATTAACACAAGATTGAAGTTATCTGTTCTCCCAACTCAGTCCTACTCATCTAATCACCATGCCCAATATTTATTATAATGTATTTAATGACATCTTCACTTAATCATCTATAGGCATATCTCATTTTATTGTGCTTCACTTTATTGTTCTTCATGGATATTGCATTCTTTTTTTCAAATTAAAGGTTTTTGGCAGGCCTATCAGTGCCATTTTTCCAACCTCATTTGCTCTCTTCATGTCTCTCTGTCACATTTTGGTAATTCTCAAAATAATTTCAAACTCTCCACCAGCCAAAAGATTATGACTCACTGAAGGCTTGGATGATGATCAACATTTTTTAGCAATAAAGTATTTTTACTTAAGGTGTGTACATTGTTTTTAGGCATTAATGCTATTGCATAATTAAGAGACCATGGTATGATGTAAAGTACAAGTCGCTCAGTCATGTCCAGCTCTTTGTGACCCCCATGGACTATAGCCTGCCAGGCCTCTCTGTCCATGGAATTCTCCAGGCCACAATACTGAAGTAGGTAGCCATTCCCTTCTCCAGGAGATTTTCCCAACCCAGGAATTGAACCCAGGTCTCCCGTATTGCAGGCAGATTCTTTACCATCTGAATCACTAGGGAAGCCTGGTGTGGTATAAACATAACCTTTAAATGTAAGATATTCATTTAAAGGTTAGATATTCGTGGGGACTTGGCTTTATTGCAGTATTTGCTTTATTGCGGTAATCTGGAACCAAACCCACAAGATCTCCAAGGTTTGCCTCTACTTGTCTCTTGTGAAAATTTCTGTCTTGGTTCTGTACTTGAATTTATACCTTGTGTAATACCATTGGTTTTCCTATAATGTGGTTTTTAATCAGTAGACATTGATACATTGACTGCAAAAAAAAAAAAAAAGTAATGGGGGATTGTCATAGTTAAAAAACAACAATAAAAACATCCAAGTTAGGCATTGACGTGGAACCAAAATGTGCTTCCCACACATCTTTTGGAAAAGTCCCAAACAAGCATGAAGATGTCTGTAACTAGCAAATGGAGAAGGAAATGGCAACCCACTCCAGTGTTCTTGCCTGGAGAATCCCAGGGACGGGGGAGCCTGGTGGGCTGTTGTCTCTGGGGTCGCACAGAGTCGGACACGACTGAGGCGCCTTAGCAGCAGTAGCAGCAACAGCAAATGGCAAGGTTCTCAAACCGAAGCCTGGCTCACCCTCATCAGCAGCCGATACAAATGCAGGAATTCCAGAGAATATTACAGCCCAAGTCTTTGTTCACTAAATTAACACTGGATGATTTCTGTGTCTGTCTCATTTAACTTTGTAAAATGAGGCCAGCTATTCTTTGTTGAAATTTTGCATTTCTTACTAGGAATGAGGCAGGAATCTTCTTTTCCTATCACCCTGTTTGGTATTCTCCACTTTCTCTGTGCTGTATGTCCTTAGTGAAAAATGAGGGGGGGGGGGTGGGCCTACCTATTTCACAGGTGATTTTAGGGATAAAGAATAAATGAACAGCTTTAGAGAAGGGTTTTTATGTAATGATAATAAATGGTAGAGAAGGACGCAGTTATCAAGGGGCAGGTAAGTCAGTGAAACATAAAAGTGCTGGAACAATTCATGGGGTGTTCTCCTCTGGCCCTTGCTTATTTGCAGAAATTATGATGCTAGCCTCAAGAAGCACCGTGAATCTGTAACAGGGTAAATAAAAGAGAAAGAAGTGGCTGCAGAGGCAATTCTTGCTTCTGAAACAATAGGGAGCCGTGCTATGAACTGAATCATCAGTGGAATTACCACTCCGGTACTCCTGTCTGGAAAATCCCATGGATGGAGGAGCCTGGTAGGCTGCAGTCCATGGGGTCGCAAAGAGTCGGACATGTCTGAGTGACTTCACTTTCACTTTTCACTTTCATGCATTGGAGAAGGCAGTGGCAACCCACTCCAGTGTTCTTGCCTGGAGAATCCCAGGGACGGGGGAGCCTGGTGGGCTGCCGTCTATGGGGTCGCACAGAGTCGGACACGACTGAAGCGACTTAGCAGCAGCAGCAGGGTTGTTTTTATAGCCGGTGTTTTCAAATAATGCAACAGCCTCCCCTGGGACCACTGTGGCCCTGAGGCATACTCTGCTCCGAGGAGGCCCCGTCTCAGGTCACACCCTTGTTTCAGATACTATGTGACATGGACGTGTGAGGTCACTTTCTATTTCCTCCAAAAGTGCACAAATCATATTTCAATCATTGATTTTTAAATATAACATGTATTGTTTAAAACTCCTCCTTATGCCCCAGAAAAAGGATTGGAAATGGTAGACTGAAATGTTCATTCATTTGTTGGAATCATAAAAATGGAAAGAAGCGAAAGCTTAATAAAGCCAAAAGTCCAACACATGAAAAGTTCACACTGCAGGCTCTAAATGGGGCTAGGAATGATGTCAACTGTGGGCTGAGTAAGGCAGGGGCATGGATCACACCGTCAGATGAATAGTGGTCCTCAGAAGAGCTGCTCTGTGTCAAGTCCAGAGAGAATGTCCTGCTGTAGATATGCATCAAGGACCCAGTGATGGGTAGCTCAGCCTCCTCCCTAACATTGCACCTGCTGATGCTTTTTGGTTTTTTAATTTATTTATTTTGATTGAAGTATAGTTGATTTACAATAGTTTTGGCTTTGTGTATACAGCAAAATGTTTTAGTTATACATGTGTGCTCAGCATGTCCCACTCTCTGCGACCCCGTGGACTGCAGCCCACTAGGCTCCTCTGTTCATGGGATTCTCCAGACAAGAATAATGGGGTGGGTTGCCATTACCTCCTCCAGGGGGTCTTCCCAACCCAGGTATCAAATCTGTGTCTCCTTCGCCTCCTGCATTAGCAGGCTTATTCTTTACCACTGTGCCACTTGGGAAGCCCATTTCAGTTGTAAATACTTGCATATCTATTTTTTTCAGATTCTTTTCCCTTATAAGTTATTGCAAAATACTGAGCATAGTTCCCTGTGCTGTACAGTAGGGCCTCATCAACTCTTTTCTTTTAGAAGATGCCAGTGAGTCAATGGAGAAGTAATTAAGAGAAATAGAAAATCTCAATGAATCCACCTCAGGAATGAATTCTAAACTTAATGAATAGAATTTGGGGAGAAACAATTTTTATATATCTTCAACATGTATCTTCCAAGATATTCATTAATTACAAAACAAAAATTAGTAAATTTATAGTATACCCATGGATCCTAACTGACCTCTATGGGCTATGTCTTAATGTCCTGCAAGGGAGCCCACTGACCTTATGCCAAAACAGAGGCTGGGGGTGGGGTGACAGGGGCAAGTACCTGTCTCTCCAGTGAATGGTCTTGGTCCTAGGATCATATATAAGCTTATGTAAGTTATTCAACAGGTGATTTTTAGGCAAGTCTTCATGAGCATTCTATCTTGTAGTTGAGTTTATTAAGAATTGTGTAATGGTGTCAAGAGTTTATTCTCCAGTAAGAACCTGGGGAAAGAAAATTTTTTTCAGACTAACAGCAAACACACTTCCTTTGCTGAGCTGAGGGGAGGGCAGGGCTGATGGTCCCTTAGGAAAGGCAAGGAACATCTGTGTGAAGAGATCCAGAGATGCCTAGAACAGAGCCAGTGTGTTCCATTATTTATATAACCTTGATAGCCAACTAAGGGAGTGTTAGCTGGAAAAATACTTAGGCAGACTTTTTATGAATATTGTTAATCCTATGCTTTAAAGCTGGAGATGGTGCATTTAGCATGATTTTCACAAAAATAGCTCCCAAATGTGCAGTTTAAGTTGTGTAGGTCATGTGATAGGCTGAAAATTATCCCCCCACCCCACCCAAAGATATCCATGTCCTAATCCCTTGAACCTGTAAATGTTACTGTGTTTGGAGAAAGGGTCTTTGCAGATAGGATTAAAGGGTCTAAGACAGGGGACTATCCTGGGTTATCTAGTTGGACCCTAAATTCACTCCCATATTTCCATATAAGAGAGAGGCAGAGGGAAACCTGATATAGACAGAACGGAAGACAGAGAGAAGACAAAGTGGAGGCGGGAGTCGTGTGTCCACCAGTGAAGAAATGCTGTCCCTGGTGGCCCAGCGACTAAAGACTCCACACTTCCAATGCAGGGGGCCTGAGTTCAATCCCTGGTCAGGTCCCACATGCTGCAGCTAAAAATCCCACATGCCACAATGAAGATCAAAGAAACCACATGCACAGCTAAATAGATAAATACGTATTTTAAAAGAAAAGAAATGCTGTCAGGAGGCAGGAATAGATTCCCCCCTACAGCCTCTGGATGAAGAATGGCCCTGCCCACCATCTGGATTCCAGTCCATTCTCCAGACAGTGCAAGAGTGAATTTCTGTTGTTTCAAGCCACCGAGTTTGTAGCCATTTGTTACAGTGGCCACAGAAAACTCATACAAGGTAGTTAGAGTACAGTTGCTCAGACAGAGATATTTATTTTGAATTCTTCATCCCTTAAAATCATTCATGGAAGAAATAAAGTAGTGGTTTTAGAAGTTGTTATCCAAAACACACAGAGCATTCTTAAAATTCAGTGATAAAAAATAACACGATTTTTAAAATGGGCCAAAGACCTTCAAAGACAATTCACCCAAGAAGATATTCAGATGGCAGATGAGCATGTGAAAAGATGCTTCACCTCATATGTTATGGAATGCAATCTAAAACGACACTACTAGTACACCTTTAGAAAGGCCACTATCACTGGATCACTGACAGCACCACATGCTGATGACCCTGTGGAGCCCTGGAAACCCTCATTCATTGCTGGTGGGAATGTGAAATAGTACAGCCACCTTGGAAGACAGTCTGATGGTTTCATACAAAACTAAGCATACTCTTGGCATACAGTCTAGAAATCTCATTCCTTGGTATTTATCCAAAGGAGTTGAAAATTTATGTTCTCCTGAAAACCTGCACATAGATGTTTATAGCAACCTTCAATAATTGCCAAAACTTGAAAGCAACTGAGATGTCCTTTGGTAAGTGATCAGATAGAAAACTGTGATACAACTAGACAATGAAATCTGATTCAGCACTAAAAAGAAATACCTATCAAGCCATGGAAAGATAATTGTTCAGTTGCTCAGTTGGGTCTGACTCTTTGCGACCCCGTGGACTGCAGTACGCCAGGCTTCGCTCTCTATCACCATCTCCCAGAGCTTCCTCAAACTCATGTCCATTGAGTCAGTGATGCCATCCAACCACCTCATCCTCTGTCATTCCCTTCTCCTCCTGCCTTCAATCTTTCCCAGCATCAGGGTCTTTTCCAATGATTCAGCTCTTTGCATTAGGTGGCCAAAGTATTGGAGCTTCAGCTTGAGCATCATTCCTTCCAGTGAATATTCAGGACTGATTTTCTTTAGGATTGACTGATTTGATATCCTTGAAAAGACAGGGATGAAAAGATAAGGAGGAAGCTTAAACACATATTGCTAAGTAAAAGAAGCTAATCTGAATAGGCTACATACTATTTGATTCAAACTATATGACTTTCTGAAAATGCAAAACTATAGAGACAGTAAAAACGTTGGATACCTGTCATTATACATTTGTCCAAACTCATAGAATGTGCAGCACTAAGAGTGAACCCAAATGTAGATTATGGACTTTGGGTGATTTTCATTGAAGGCTCATCAGTCGCAACAAATGTCCCACTGTGCTGAGTCAGGGTGTAGATTATGGGGGAGTCAGGGCATGAGTAGGCGTAGGGGGGTACATGGGAGATCTCTATGTTTTCCTCTCAATTTTGCTGCAAACCTAAAACTGTTCTAAAAAATAAAGCCTTTTAAAAAGTCAATATTGTGAGAGGCGTGGCATATTTTAAATAGCCATACAATTGTTTCTGACAATTAACTTAGAGAATAAGTTACTGGCTTGATTTATCTCAGCCTTCAAATCCTCATTGTCTTTGCATTAACCTGTCCATCAGGTAAGAGACTTACCTGGGACACATTTTATTCTGTGCTGGCTCTCATAACCTCCCCATACCACAATAGTAGTAGTAATAATAGCTAACAAATTTTCAATAGTTTCCATGGTCTCTGCAGCAGCTCTGTGTACTTTATGGATGTTGTCAGATTTGGCCTTCACAGCAACCGCCAAGGTAGTCAAGTACGCTCATTGTCCCCGTTTCACAAATGAGGTGTATTAAGGCAGTCATAAGTAATTTGCCGGAAGTCCCACGTCTCCTAAGTGGTGGAGCCTAGATTCTAGCTAGACCCTCAGTATCACTGATGGGCATGTGACAGGAAATTTAAAAAAAAGCCTTCTTCCATGATTTTAAGGGACTTTAATATAGATGTTGCCTGGTTCTATTCCGCCAAGTTATTGAGAAATAGGTGTCAGTAACAATCTAGTAGTGCTATACGGTTTGCTGAGCCCAACCACATTTATGGGATGAACTTTGTTGTTATGAAAACTCACTCAGTGAAGGTAATGACATACAAAGCACAGTGAGCTCACATTTATACAAGGAAAGAATGGATTTATGGATAGATGGCTGAAGGGTCTGCTAAAGTTCAACTCAGAAACTCTGTCTCCATCTCATGGTTCCAACATCCTGATGTGCTGCCTTCCAGTAGAACATCAGGAGACGTGTGTTTCTCACTGTGGATGGACTGAGGCTGGGGCCAGGGTGGGTGGCACTCCTCACCCCCATGCCAAGACCCTCGGCACATCCTGCATGTCTGTTTGCACAGTGGTGGTCAGGGACCCATCACAGGTGCTCCAACTGGCTTCTAAGGACCCACGTGGGCTTTGGGAGGGATCATATGACCTGGAGGCAGTGAGGCACTTACAGCACCAGCTGAGCATAGTCAGCCCTGATGCTCAGTGGGTGACAGTTTCCGAGGCCAGGTGGCCCTCTCATCTCATATGCTTATTCGCCACTAAGACTGCCCTTCTCATTGCAGACATTCTAATTGCCAGGAATATTCCTCCCCCAGCTTAAGTCCTAAATATCTTCTAAAGATTGCATGTAGGAACTAACTATACATGCAGAGAGAAAATGCCATTTCTTTAACAAAGACTCATAGTACATCCTTAGTCAGGTATCTGCCTTTTAGAAAATAAAGTCTACGTTCATTTCTAGTTTTATGTTTTCCATCATGCAGTTAATTATTTAAAATCTTAAGACAGAAGATTGTTAACTATAAACTCAGATGGGAGTCTGGAAAATTTTAACAAAATTTACTTGGTGACTATTAAATAACTATATTATGCATTTGAATTTATTCTATGTATGTAATTGCCTCTTCCTAACAGGGAAAAATTGAGGAAGCAGTGAATGCATTTGAAGAACTGGTTCGCAAGTACCCTCAGAGTCCAGGAGCTCGGTATGGGAAAGCCCAGGTATGCTGAAGCCTTGATATTTAGACTGTTTCAATGTCCTTACATTCTGTATCATTGGATTTTTTACCACCTGGTATTTGCATTTGGGGCTTCCTTGATGGCTCAGTGGTAAAGAGTCTGCCTACTAATGCAGGAGACACAGGTTCCATCCCTGGGTCAGGAAGAAGGAAATGGCATCCCACTCTAGTATTTTTGCCTGGAGAGCTCAGTGGACAGAGGAGTCTGGCAGGCTACAGTCCATGGGGCTGCAAAGAGTGGGACAAAACTGAGCGACTAACATTACACTATTTGCATTTTATTTTCCCTTCTGACTTGTATACAGAATCAATTTCTCATGCATATGCATACATTCAAGCAAGAACTACTGTTTTAAATAAGGCAATTAATTATTCCTGTTTTGTACTGGTGAATTTCGTAACATATTTTTGTTCCCCCTCCATCTAGTTCTCTCCAATTTTGAAAAGAAAATAAAGTGTAACACTTTCATCCCTGATTTCCCTTCCCCTTCACATTCATTCCATTTGACCCACCACCTAGTTAAATAGGAAGTGGAATGGACTTGGTTCTCTCTGTAGTGTCTGTCAACTGACTCATTTCCTACTACCTACCTTCTCCCCAGCTCCACCCTCACTTCCCTTTCTCAGACTTTCTCCGTCTTTCAACTCCTCAATTCATGAAGCTTTTCCATGTCTTGCTGTAGCTGCAGAAACCCTCCATGGGCCACATACTGTTTTAGGCCCTGGGATTATCACAAAGAACACTCTAGAGGTCTGTCCTGTGGAGCTTATATTCCAATGGAAGATATTTTAAGTTTCTTACTCAGAGTTTTTGGAGTGAAAGCCCACTCTATGGCAGGCCCTGTTCTAGGCACTGCAGATGCAGCCATCAGCAAAACAAGGGCATTTTCACTGTAATGGAGAAGACAGTGCAACAGCTGTAGAAGCGAATCTCTTGCTTGCTACTGGATACACTGTCAGGAGACAAAAATAAAGCAGAGCACAGCTACAGGACATGAGAGGGGGGTTAAAATGTTGGATAGGGTGGCCGGAAGATAGCTCATCAAGGCGGTGACATTTGAGCAAAACCCTAAAGGTCTTTATAGATAAATCTGTATTTAAAGAATATTAGAAGTGTTAAAAATAAACATATTAGGACATCTTACCTGATTCTAGATGCCATAAAGAAAAGAAGATCATAGAGTAAAGAACATGTTATTATGATGTTTTTTTCACAGGTGGTAGGAGTCGGAGTGGCACAGCGATGCTTAAGATAATCAGGTGATCAGAAAGGGCCTCCCTAGGTGGTGACAAGTGGCTGAAATGTGACAAGGTTGAGGAAGGAGCTGTCCAGGCAGAGGCAACAGGGAATCAGCCCTGACTTTATCCCTGGTGGACTAGAGGAGGGGCGTACTGGGGGAGGTGACATGGGGTAGATGAAGCCAGGGGCTCATGGACTGTATTCTTTGTGCACTGGAAGCACTTGGAGGGTTTGTGCATGGATGTACTCCTCTGGTTGTTTTTGTTTTCTTTTTTTAAATAAAGATGACTTTGGTTGCTGGGTACAGAAGGGATTATGGTAGCCCAAGTCAGAGCTAGGAAAATAGGAGACATTACAGGTGTCCCCAAGAGGCGCTGGCTTGGACTGGTCCTGGCCACCGAGGTGGGGCAGTGCACAAGGGCAGGACTGAATCAGACGGTGAAGAATCTGCCTGCAATGCAGGAGTCCCAGGTTCAATCCCTGGGTCGGGAAGATCCCCTGGAGAAGGGATAGGTACCCACTCCAGTGTTCTCGCCTGGGAAACCCCATGGACAGAGGAGCCTAGCAAGCTACACTCCATGGGGCTGCAAAGAGTCAGACACAACTGTGCAACTTTCAGTTTTAGAGATGAATTTGGTGTTTTTGGTTCATCAGTCTAAGGAGAGGATGGTGCCAGGTACTGACCAGGAAGACTGGAACAGGTTTGGAGAGGTGCAAAATCAAAGATCCACTTCTGGTTCCTGTGAAGTTTGTGATGCCTGTAACATGTTCAGATGCACATGTCAAGTAGACCATAGGCGTTATTCAGTTTGGAACCCTGGGTAAAATCCAGGGCTGGTGTACCGATGTGGCAGTAAACCTCCTCCTGCCTGGGGAGGATGAGACTGTCAGCCCTGCTGGAAAATGGCAGATTCTGAGCTGCAGAAATTTTCCAGATTCAGGAGAAGCTGACAACACTTGTTCAGAGGGGCCAGTGCTGTCACTTGTGGGTGACACTCTCATGAAAACTAGCACATCTAGAGATAAAACAAGTACATTTGGCTCGTAACTAAAGGTGGCAACCACTCGAAATCTAGATGCTTAAATTCTTCCTGTGAGTGTGTACATGCTCAATCATTTCAGTCATGTCTGACTTTTTTTTGACCCTGTGGACTGTAGCCCAGCAGGCCTCTCTGTCCATGGGATTTCCCAGGCAAGAATACTGGAGTGGGTTGCCATTTCCTCCTCCAGGGAATCTTCCTGACCCAGGGATCAAACTTACATCTCCTGCATTGGTAGGTGGATTCTTTACCACTGAGCCACCTGGGAAATCCCAAATTCTCCCTAACTCCTCCTTAAAAACTTATTAAATTTGTATTAATTCAGTTTTAATAAATTTGTGAAAATTTAATGCAAAGAAGTTCCTTTTATCCATGATGCAGTACAGACTAGCAACTATATCATTCCTATAAATTAATTGGGTCAGCAATTCTCCAAAACTGCTAAATTGTATTGTCGTTAAGCAAGAGAGAATGTGTTTGTTACCTGAAGATGGTGCCTATTTAAATAAGTGATGTGCTTTGCCACTAGTTCTGGCAGTTGTTTGATTAAGGAAATTCCGTTAACTCAAGAGAATAATGGGTAAAGTGCTAATTATGGCAAAAATGTTTCATGCTTTAGATTTTTCTTTATATGTGATATTAATTGCAAGTACCAAGTGTAGTACTTTTGCACATGACACTCACTATATATATATATCCTTATTTAACAGTAGGAATTTGAGATTTATGCCTCAGTAATATATTTTATCTATAAACTATTATACTACAATGTGTTATCAATATTAACATTAATGTGAAATTTAAGCATGGTAAATTAAATTTTTATAGAATAACTTAAAAGAAAGTTTAAATACATAGCAATTAGTTGTTTGTTTTTTGTTTTTGTGGGTTTTTTTGATGTGGATCATTTTTAAAGCCTTCATGAATTTTTTACAATATTACTTCTGTTTTATGTTTTGGTATTTTGGCCATGAGGCATGTGGAGTCTTAGCTCCCTGACCAGGGATCAAACCCACACCTCCTGTGTTGGAAGATGAAGTCTTGACCACTGGACTGCGAGGGAAGTCCCATAGGAGTTCAAAAAACAAAAAAAATTCGACAGAAGACAGATTTTGTAAGGAGGAATACCTGATGACTTTTCATGCTTTGTTAGCAGATTTAACAATTACTTTGGAATATCCCAACCAATTTTATAAATTCAGTGACATTAAGTTACATGAAAACTGCAGGATCTATCATTTCTGGAGTAGAACTGATAATGTCTCATTTTTTGGATCACTGTGGAAATCAATTCTGACCAAGTTCCTTGAACATCTGACACAAAATTATGAGCTCGCTTCACTTTATTATCTTCCACAAACCATTAGTGCCTCTCAGGCAGAAAATGCCACATCTCCTAGGAGGCTGGATTGGGCAGTTAGTTTGAATCAACAAAATGCTTTGTGATGTTAATGTCCTGTAGCAAATGTTCAGTTTCAGGGCAAATCCTTCATCTACAGATGTTAAACTGATCAATATCAAACAATGTTGATACTCAAAGCAAAGCCTATCAGTTTTATTTAAGAGACTTTAAAGACTTCACATTTTAATTCTGACATTAAAATTCCAATACTGAAAGTTCTGAAATGTTAATACTTCTTTAACATGAAGGACCTTGAAGGATGGAGGAGGGAAAGAAACAAGGTGTATAGTTGTATCATCTTTCTTTCATTTCAGATTGAGGTTAGTGAAGATATTTATTCCTCTCTAGATAGAGAACAATGTCTCGATAGGCATTTGTCCTTGAATTAACCGTGAAGAGGCCCTCCAGTTCCGGGATCTGTTTGGTAGCTTGAAGAGGCTGCCAAATGAAGAAGGTGAACAAGATGTTCTCAGTAGGGCTCTCTCAGCTCTAGGACTCTGGCATTCTGTGACGTCATTTAGGAAGGATCATGTTTCGAGGCATTAACTCACTATAGCCAAACTCACAAGAAACTGAGGCCTAAACAGAAAACCAGCATATGAATATTCAGAAAGTTACACAGGCAGGATGACTGATATAAGTCATTGACATTGGACTTTCTTTCCTGGTAGATAGGTCTGTTCTAAAGGCCATTTGCAGATATGAACAGATCATTCTATATTTTGAAGCTTTTTTTTCTGTCAAGCCAAGGTGAATTGCCCTTTTCTAAAGGGTTAATCTGTTTTGTTTGTTTGCATCTGTCTAGACAGAGTATAGTTGTTGAATGAATGAGCATAGGAATAAGCTAGTGGAAGAACAGGAACTGTGGACTGGAATTCTGGCTATTAATGTTGATATATAGCAGGGTACACGTTCCACCAGCCAAACATACATTCGTCCTGCTTTCATGATAGTCTTTCTCATGTGTAGCTTAGTAGTTAACTTTTCTTCATATTATTAAAATAACATGTTGTGTTGCCTTCCTTTATTTTTTTATCCTTGATGAAGAGAAAATTTTATTTTGTCTTGAATTACTTTTAAAGCAAGTCCCAACATCAACTTTTCATAAATATTTTGGGCAATTACACATGCAGCTTGTCCTGGGACGTTTCTCCCTTCCTCTAGTGTGAAGATGATTTGGCTGAGAAGAGAAGGAGCAATGAGATCCTGCGCAGGGCCATCGAGACCTACCAGGAGGCGGCCAGCCTGCCTGACGCCCCCACAGACTTGGTGAAGCTGAGCCTGAAGCGGAGGTCAGACAGACAGCAGTTTCTAGGTGAGATGGAAGAAGAGTCAGTTCAGTAGCAAGCGGTGTGCTTTTATCTGCAAAAGCCTGAAGGCTGTGTGTATTCTTAGAAGAGTTTAGTTACATGGAAGGAAACCTGAGTTTTCTACCTAATTTCAGGCAATTTCTCTGATTGGGTCAGCCTGAAAGAGGAATCCTTCATAATTACAAAGATACAGACAGTATTTTTGCTGCCTACCTGCTCCCTACTCATTTTAAAGATGAGACAAATGGAATTCTGAGAGGTTGGATGAATTGCCTAAGGAATCATAACTAATAAATGAATAGTTAGTGTTAGTCACTTCAGTCGTGTATGACTCTTTGTGACCCAATGGACTGTAGCCCGTCAGGCTCCTCTGTCCATGGGATTTCCCAGGCAAGAATACTGGAATGGGTTGCCGTTTCCTTCTCCAGGGGATCTTCCCAACCCAGGGATCGAACCCAGCTCTTCTATATTGCAGGCAGATTCTTTACCTTCTGAGCCACCAGGGAAGCCCAATAAACGAATAGGTCTGGAATCAAAAACTTCTTGTTATGCCAAATTCTTCTTTTCTCTCTTAACTATAACTATCTGATCCATAATAGCTGAAATCGTCAGTGGAACAGTTTTATAGATATAAGAAATGTCAGGAGTTGTAAAAATTTCACCTGTACATTTTGACTCTTTATTAAAGAAAATTATAGAAAAACAAAATTTTAATCACTGAGTAAATTTTAAAATGCTTTGAAAAAGCTCTATGGATTTTTTACATTCGTTTGACTTTTAAAAAGAATGCATAAAATATCATGCATCTTGATGACTGAATTTTTGGTGACCTCTTAAACTTTGAATCAAGTATGTTACTTGCTATACCCTAACTTCATTATAATCAGGCCAGTAATGGGTTCTCTCTCACCTAAAATGCCATCAGGGGACTTCCTTGGTGGTCCAGTGGTTAAGAGCCTGACTTTTCTGTTCAGGGAGTGTGGGTTCGATCTCTGGTGGGGGAACTAAGATCCCACTTGCAATGGGACAACCAAGCCCTGTCACAGCCAAATAAATAAATAAAAATAACATTAAAAAAAAATAAGTTAAAATGTCATTGATAAGCCAGGAGCAAAAAATCTAAGCCATGTGTAGCTGCCAAGGTGTGTTCTCTACTGTCTGGATAAATTACATGGATGTATTATCTTGATGTCACTAGTTGCTAAGTCACTTCAGTCATGTCCAACTCTGTGCGACCCCACAGACTGCAGTCCACCAGGCTCCCCTGTCCCTGGGATTCTCCAGGCAAGAACACGAGTAGGTTGCCATTTGAGGCTCCTAAACATTCAAAAGTGAACCTTGTATCAGTTTTCCAAGGGTTAGCATTAAGGGTGGTTGTGTCGCTTTGGTAGATGACCAAAATCTGTGACGGGAGTAGAAGCCAAGCAATGATTGGAAACTAGAAGAAATGGCCCCTTAGACGTCTATTCATAAGGGCCAGTCCCAGAGAAGGAAAACTTACAGCAGCACAAACAGGATGGGAGAGGCAAGGCTGGAACTCCATGCAAGCAAAAACCAGTACCAGAGTTGTCTCTCCTCTGGCTCTGATGTGACTCACTTAGCCCTGTGGATTTTTAACATTAATTTTTATTTTTAAAAAGATGCATCAGATATCACGAGTCTGGGTGGGACTGAATTTTTGGCACCCTCTTAAACTTTGCACTGAGCACCTCGCTTACTTCACCCTATTCCCAGCCCCAGGGGAAGGATGACCCAACTAGATCTAACCTTCTTCCGAAGTAACCCTTCAGTGTTTGAATATAGTCTCTCTTCCAAATTCCCTGGTGGCTCCAGTGGTAAAGAATCTGCCTGCAATGCCGGAGACCCGGGTTCAATCCCTGGGTCAGAAAGTTCCCCTGAAGAAGGGAATAGCAACCTACCCTGGTATTCTTGCCTGGAGAATCCTATGGACAGAGGAGCCCATTGGGCTACAATTCATGGGGTCACAAAGAGGGGGACATGACTGAGCAACTAACACTTCACTTTCTTTCTCCTCCAAATGAGAATGAGGTGAGTTCAGGTGCTGAGGGTTCATAGGTCCCTGGAGATGCAGAGTAAGAGGGGCAAGAAGGACATAGGATGGACTCTCACCTGGGCCTTTGTTGTGGCTCCATAGGGCAAGTTTAGAATCAAAAGAAAACTATAATCTCAAGCTGGGCAGGTGGCAGAGAAAAAGTACAGAAAGGTGAAGTCAGATTTATCAGTGAAGGAATGGATAGTTGAGCACACCAACCCAGACTGGCAAGTAGTGAATGGAGAGAGGGTGGTGGAGTCAGTGGGTGGTGGTCTATGCCTAACAGTTAGTAGAGCATCCAGCTACATTAGCTTTTGGATGGTCCTGGCATATCTTGGCTGATTTTCAGTTTCTGGTCAACAAAGCCTTTTGGGTAATTAATTTTGTCATGTGCACTCTCATCTTGCACATCTTTCCCTTATATAGCTTGTCTTTTTTTTCTTTTTAAGATTCATTTATTTATTTTGGCTACTCTGAGTCTTTGTGGCTGCACACGGGCTTTCTCTAGTTGCGGCAAGTGGGGGCTTCTCTTTTTTTTTAAATATAAATTCATTTATTTTAATTGGCTTCTCGTTGCCGAGCACGGGCTCCAGGCACGTGGGCTTCCGCAGCTGCAGCACGTGGACTCAGTAGTTGTGACATATGGGCTTAGTTGCTCTAATTGCTCTACGACATGTGGGATCTTCCTGGACCAGGGAACGAACTGGTGTCCCCAGCACTGTAAGGTGGATTTGTAACCACTGGACCAGCAGGGAAACCCCTACAACTTGTCTTTCCAACTGAGGTGAAGAGTGATGACAATTGACCCCTCTAAATCTTAAACATCCATTGGACAGCCTTTAAAATGAGTTGAAGCTGGGTTTTTATGGTTCGTGTAGGCATAACACCCTATTGTCCACCAGAGGGTCCCCTAATACTGCATGATGTCTCCTTGGCTCCAGGACTAGGTCATTACTGAGAGACGAAGACAAGCAGAATACCTCAGTGCCTCTTCACGTCTCATCCAAGGTGCTAGACCCTGAAATTTATTAGACTTCTTATTTGCCTGTTCTGTATTCATAATTTTAAAGTTAATTATAATGTCAAAAATACCCCAGTAAAACATTTTTTAAATAAGGAATGGGTAACCAAAACTTTCATAAGAGACAATTTGACATAAAGGGTAAATGTTGATGATTTAGAAAATAAGAATGTCTTTAACGTATTTGTAGTCAGTATTATATTCAGCATCTACTTATGGGAGTTGTGTGTGTGTGTGTGTATGTTCAGTTGTGTCTGACTCTTTTTGCAAACCCCTCTGTCCATGGGATTTTCCAGGCAAGAATACTGGAGTGGGTTGCCATTTCCTGCTCCAGGGGGTCTTCTTTACCCAGGTATTGAACCGACATCCCTTGTATCCCCTGCATTGGCAGGCGAATTCTTTACCACTAGCGCCACCTGGAAAACCCACTTATGGAAGTTACTGATGCCCTTAGAGCTGCAGGATAAAATCCTAAGAGGGACTTAGCCATCAGTATACAGAGTCAGAGTTAAACTGATCTTTAGGCCCTGTTGAATAGTCTCTTATGATTTGTAGTGCCAAGACAAGGGTGGACAAAAGCTATTTTTATTTCTGTTGTTTTCTTTCCACCAAATCAGGTCACATGAGAGGATCCTTGCTTACTCTTCAGAAATTAGTTCAACTATTTCCTGATGATACTTCCTTAAAGAATGATCTTGGAGTTGGATACCTCTTGATAGGAGACAATGACAGTGCCAAGAAGGTCTATGAAGAGGTAAGTAGGCAGCAATTTGCTATTAACAATTAATCAAAGTCTTTTTTGAACATGGAGTTCTAATGTTATTTCTAAATTGCCTTTAATATGCCTGATCATTCACTCTCTTTATTTTAAATTAAGTCAAATTCAAGCCTTATTATAGTTAACATATCCTAAAGATTTTAAATATTAGCTAACATTTGGTTCATCAAAGCCTTCAACCTAAAATTGTGATACTTTTTAGCTAATACATATATTTCAGTCCACAACCTTTCTAAAGTATTCTTTATGACAGGAAGAGGAATTCAAAAAACTCAAGAACTTAAAAACACATTATCTTGTACTTTTTTCAGTTAAAGTCCAAACTGGAGAGAAACTACAGAATACAAGCTTTTGGGGTATATGGCATAAATTACTCTCCTTTCAGAGGCATTGGCTGTCTTATCCTTGGGGGTATTTTTTGGCTGTATAGAGTGGCACATGGAATTTTAGTTCCTGGATCAGATATTGAACCCTTGCTCCCTGCAATGGAAGCACAGATTCTTAACCACTGAACCACCAAGGAGGTCCCAGCAAAGACTGACTTTAAGGTGGTTGCAGAGACCTTGCTGCATCCTTGGCTTTTGGAGACTTTACTGCACTTTTCCTCCTTGTTAGTAACACCATCAATTACCTGAGCCACACTTGGTTCAGCATCTTCCTGCCCCTTGCCTCCCTTCACTCCTCATGCTCATCCATTCACTTAGCACTAATTTATTGAAACCCACAGGCACTGGCTCAGGAAATGGTGGTTAAGGAAACAACACAGAGTGTGCCATCAAGGGGTTACAGTATGATACCAAGTAACTAATCCAACCAGTCCATTCTGAAGGAGATCAGCCCTGGGATTTCTTTGGAAGGAATGATGCTAAAGCTGAAACTCCAGTACTTTGGCCACCTCATGAGAAGAGTTGACTCATTGGAAAAGACTCTGATGCTGGGAGGGATTGGGGGCAGGAGGAGAAGGGGACGACAGAGGATGAGATGGCTGGATGGCATCACCGACTCGATGGATGCGAGTCTGAGTGAACTCCGGAAGTTGGTGATGGACAGGGAGGCCTGGCGTGCTGTGATTCATGGGGTCGCAAAGAGCTGGACACGACTGAGCGACTGAACTGAACTGAACTGAACTAATCTCTGTTACTTTTAACATCCTCTGCTGCTGTTAAGTCACTTCAGTCGTGTCTGACTCTGTGCAACCCCATGGACAGCAGCCCACCAGGCTCCCCCGTCCCTGGGATTCTCCAGGCAAAAGTATTGGAGTGGGTTGCCATTTCCTTCTCCAATGCATGAAAGTGAAAATTCAAAGTAAAGTCACTCAGTCGTGTCTGACTCTTCGTGACCCCATGGACTGCAGCCCATCAGGCTCCTCCATCCATGGGATTTTCCAGTCAAGAGTACTGGAGTGGGTTGCCATTTCCTTCTCCCTTTAACGTCGTCAGTATCTTTCAAATCCTCTTATTTAACTCAGGCCCTGTTGTCCCTAGTGCAAAATAAGATAGATCCACCCCGCCCAACCTTGCTTTCTTATGACCTTCATCAATACGAAATGCCAATCTGACCCTCATCCTTGCTTCAGCTCTTCAGTGGTTCCCACTGCCCATAGTAGTAGTCTTCAGACATGTTTGATTGCATCCTCTCAGTAAAAAATGTTCAAGCAAAAACCTGTGAATTGTATGTTTATGTATAGATATACTAACCTATGGTGGACATTCTAGAAGGTCCACATTCTAAAATAGGTTTTAAGATGAAATATTTCAGATACTTTCAAAATTTCATTTAACTGTCAATAATATTTTCACTCTCACTGAAAAATTGATATTTTAATAATGTCCATGTGAAACATTATTTATAAGGATATTTTTAGTCCTGGTAGTGAGTCCTGCCAAATTTGTGCAGAACTAGAAATGTCAACCAGTTTGTTGTCTATGCTTGTGTGTGTGTGTGTGTGTGTGTGTGTGTGCGCGCGTGCGCGCGCATGTGTATATAAAGACTGAGAGAATCTCGTTAACATTTTTAGTATTAATCTCAATTTGACTTTTTTAGAAATCTTATAAAGCCATTTGTCATTTTCTGAGAGTTTGCTAATTACAATAGGATAATACAACTTGTGCATCTGTTATGAACTGCGTGTAAACTGCAGTAAGCGCTGTTCAGTTCAGTTCAGTCGCTCAGTCGTGTCCGACTCTGCGACCCCATGAATCGCAGCACGCCAGGCCTCCCTGTCCATCAGCACCTCCCAGAGTTCACTCAGATTCACGTCCATCGAGTCAGTGATGCCATCCAGCCATCTCATCCTCTGTCGTCCCCTTCTCCTCCTGCCTCGACTCCCTCCCAGCATCAGGGTCTTTTCCAATGAGTCAACTCTTCACATGAGGTGGCCAAAGTACTGGAGTTTCAGCTTTAGCATCGTTCCTTCCAAAGAAAGCCCAGGGCTGATCTCCTTCAGAATGGACTGGTTGGATCTCCTTGCAGTCCAAGGGACTCTCAAGAGTCTTCTCCAACACCACAGTTCAAAAGCATCAATTCTTCGGCACTCAGCCTTCTTCACAGTCCAGCTCTCACATCCATACATGACTACTGGAAAAACCATAGCTTTGACTAGATGGACCTTAGTCGGCAAAGTAATGTCTGCTTTTCAATATGCTATCTAGGTTGGTCATAACTTTTCTTCCAAGGAGGAAGCCTCTTTTAATTTCATGGCTGCAATCACCATCTGCAGTGATTTTGGAGCCCCCAAAAATAAAGTCTGACACTGTTTCCACTGTTTCCCCATCTATTTCCCATGAAATGATGGGACCGGATGCCATGATCTTAGTTTTCTGAATGTTGAGCTCTAAGCCAACTTTTTCACTCTCCTCTTTCACTTTCATCAAGAGGCTTTTTAGTTCCTCTTCACTTTCTGCCATAAGGGTGGTATCATCTGCATATCTGAGGTTATTGATATTTCTCTGGGCAATCTTGATTCCAGCTTGTGTTTCTTCCAGTCCAATGTTTCTCATGATGTACTCTGCATAGAAGTTAAATAAGTAGGGTGACAGTATACAGCCTTGACGTACTCCTTTTCCTATTTGGAACCAGTCTGCTGTTCCATGTAAGCGCAGTAGGTGATCATAAAGAATCAAGCAGGGAGGGCAGCCCTGTGGGTCCCTCTGAGTCCTGGTCACCCACCCCTACCCCTGTCATAGTAGCAGGTGTGTTAGTGGGATGTGGACTTCATGAAGATGAGAGGAGAGTCCTGGAGCAGCTGCATACATAAGTGAAAGTGTTAGTCACTTTCACTTACTCACTTTCGTGTCTGACTCTTTGTGTGACCCCCATGGATGGTAGTCCAATAGGTAGGTTCCTCTGTCCATGTAATTCTCCAGGCAAGATTACTAGAGTGGGTTGCTGTGCCCTCCTCCAGGGGATTTTCTCAACCCAGGATTTTCCCTGGATCATACCCAGGTCTCCTGCATTCCAAGCAGATTCTTTACCATCTGACCCACCAAAGAAGCCCATAAAACATATATGTAAAGAAATATATGATAATCATTCAGAGTTGACTTTAAATAGAGCTAATTTAAAGCAGTCTTTCCCTGATCATTAAAAAAATATTGAAGTCATAAAATTGATAGAGATTTTACTGATTTGCATTGTTAGAGCAATGCTTTAATAGTCATTGCCTTTTTTATTCATTTCTTCATTCTTGGAGAACATTTTGCATTGAACATTTTGAGTTGAGGGGAACATTTAAGCCTAATGTATTGCAATGAGAAAAAACCACTATTGCATTTTAAGCTATAGCATCCTAATCCAGTCCAAGCACAGCAAAGTTAATTAAAACATTCGTAGAATTCACAGTCCATCGCAATAGGTTTTATTTATTTATTTATTTATTTATTTTCGAGTTTAGGTTCTGAGCGTGACACCTAATGACGGTTTTGCTAAAGTACATTATGGCTTTATCCTGAAGGCACAGAACAAGATTGCTGAGAGCATCCCCTATCTAAAGGTAACTCCCTCCCTTCCTCTCTTTCCCTCTTCTGATACCTTTGAATCATTTGGACACCCTTGATTATGTATTGTAGATTGACTGGCATGCACTACTGATCCTTTTCAACACCAAAATATATACCTTCAGACGATGACATTCACAGGCAGTGTGAACCTTCAGCTTAATCGAGGGTGTCAGAGGTAGAAGTGTTATGAGCAGAAATTATTTGGGAAAGATTTTGAAGAAATTCCTAAAACTACAGTAGTTATTAGTTGATAAAATATTTTAAAATATGGACAATGCATTAACACATTATCAATCAGAGACATATGAATACGTCTTTTGTTACCCAAACATTATTGACTGGAGATGTTTCAATTTTCACTTACATAGCAAATTGCCAGCCACAGGCATTAGTTTCAGCAAAAATTCCCCAGTCGATAATGAATTAACTGTTCCTTTTGCAATGTAATTATACATTGAAACTACTTTGAACAGGTTTCATGGAAACCTACACAAAATGAGGTAACAAATGCAGACTGAGTAAATCCAATCCCCAAAAGCCTGATAGCTTGAAAGATTCAGAATAAAATGTGTTGTCATTTTTTGTTCACATAAAAACAGAATCCTCATCAGTTCACCAGGATCACATGTGGTCTGGCCCAGGGCTGACCAACAGAACTTTCTGCCATAAAGGAAATGGTCTTTATTTGTATTTTGTCATGTGGTAGCCACTAACCACTTGTGACTGTTGAGCATCTAAACTGTGGCTGATATCAGTGAGGAAGTGAATTTTTTATTTGTCATTTAAATAGTAACACCAGCTGAAAAAGTGAAAGTGAAGGTGTTAGTGGCTCAGTTGTGTCCAACTCTTTGCCACCCCATGGACTATGGCCCACCAGGCTCTTCTGTCCTGGAGACCAGGCAAGAATACTGGAGTGAGTAGCCATTCGCTTCTCCTGGAGATCTTCCTGACACCGGGATTGAACCTGGGTCTCCCACATTGCAGGCAGATTCTTCACCATCTGAACCACCGGGGTAGCTTGTAACGCTAGCTAGTGCTACCATATCAGCCAGGTAGCTGATTATATACCTATGAACTAAAAGTAGCACTTTTATGATCCACTTTTGTGATCTATTTCCTTAATATGACTTTGGTCAGAGATTCCCAAATAGTGACCCACTGATTACAAGTAGTTTGCATGTTCTATTCGGCCAATATAATTCTCTTAAAAACAATTTTAATTGCTTGCCTTAGTTGAATATCTGAAGGATTTTATATAATCAAGCAAATTTCTGATTTCTCTGGAAAGGTAACATGTGACCGACATCTCAGCACAGGAGCTGAGCAGTGGTGCCCCCTTGAGGTGGGCATACACCCCACCCTCCAGCCTGTCTTGACTGTCATGGGACTTCAGCAAGCTGCCATGCCATGATCCTGTGGGCACATAGTCTTCTCTGATATAAAATATTCCTCTTAAATTTCCTTTGACATCATAAGGACCTAACAGTACTCTCCTGGCGTGGAGATGAGGAAGTAGAGGGCAGGGTTGGCTAGTTAACGAACGAGGATGTTTACCTGAGCATCCGTCAGTGAAGAACCCGGATCACAACTCTGCCCTCCTGAGTGATGCCTCTGTTCTGTGCTGCTATTTTCCACCCTTATGTGCATAAATTTCACCCAAGTAAAAGATAATGGGCTTCTTATGAAGAAGCCTCAAAGATGCAGACTTTTAGACATTGAAATATGTTTTATCTTTGAGCTTCTTTTACTTTTCTTAATTCATTCTCTTGCTTTAATATTTCTCTCTTTTTTGTTTTT
Organism: Budorcas taxicolor; assembly: GCF_023091745.1. Classification (NCBI taxonomy): domain Eukaryota; kingdom Metazoa; phylum Chordata; class Mammalia; order Artiodactyla; family Bovidae; genus Budorcas; species Budorcas taxicolor. Next base: position 40,380,514 of record NC_068923.1, on the reverse strand, counting down.
ACATAAATTTAAATTTCAGTTCTTTTGTAGACAGTGGGGATAGAAATCAGCTGGGTGTTTTAGGATGGGAGTTGTTTAATAAAATTATATTTTCAAAGATTCCAACTGGCTTTAATCCTATCGTGTGTTCTGTAAATGATTTCATTGAAAAGTGAGGACACATTTGTCTTGAGTGGAAAAAAATATTACTTGCAGTTGGGTCCCTATCATTTCAAACATTTATGAGCAACTAAACATTTTGGTTCAGGGGGAAAAAAAGTCTCTGGATGACATGTGGTCAGATCTGAAGAACAAAATAAATGTGATAGAAACTCAGTCAGAGAAATTCTTTGCGATATTGAAACAATTGTTCCCACAGAGACACTTCACAAAGCATCATGTTAACTTAATGGGCTATTCCACTGTTAATTGATGATGAATGCATTGCTTCATTGAACTTTATCGCCTCCTTTTGCTTTTGCATTGTAAATATGGACCAGTAACCTAATTGCCAAATTGATGCCTTCAAACTGTGTTGCTGGAGAAGACTCCTGAAAGTGTCTTGGACAGCAAGGAGGTCAAACCAGTCAATTGTAAGGGAGATCAACCTTGAATATTCACTGGAAGGACTGATGCTGAAGCTGAAGCTCTAATACTTTGACCACCTGATGCAAACAGACGACTCATTGGAAAAAGTCCCTGATGCTGGGAAAGAATGAGAGCAGAAGAGGGTGTCAGAGGATGAGATGGCTGGATGGCATCACCAATGCAAAGGACATGAACTTGGGCAAACTCTGAGAGATGATGAGGGACAGGGAGGCCTGAGGTGCTGCAGTCCATGGGTTTGCAAAGAGTCAGACACGACCAGGAGACTGAACAACAACAATATTGAAATGGTTTTCTGGTTCTTAGAAAAGATTTAGTAAGTCAATGGATTAAGAAGTCTAGTGTCTAATCCTTTCACAAATACTAACACTGTCCTTTCTACAGGAAGGAATAGAATCTGGGGATCCTGGTACTGATGATGGGAGATTTTATTTTCACCTGGGGGATGCCATGCAGAGAGTCGGAAACAAAGAGGTAATAGTGCGTTCATGAGCTTTTTGTTCTCTTTAACAGAAGATAAAGAGGGGGAGGGCAATGGTTTCTGTGAGACAATTACAACTGGAAAAATGTTTTGAGCATAAACTTTTGAACGTGGTTTAAACTTTTTGCAATGGCCTAACAATTCCTACTATGAAGAAATTTGGGGATTTGATGTTTATAATTTCTTTCAAGAAGGTATCTGAATAATCTCTAAATTAGTGTACATATGTGTGTGTCTGTTTGTATGCATGTATATGTGTGCCTGTTTGTACATCTGTGTGTGTATCTATAGAGACAGATATTGCCTTGAAAAAATATTTTTAAATTTATGAAATGAAGAGATGTCCTTGAAATTGTTTAAATATCTTTAAAGATATTTTTATAGTTTGCGTGTGCTGTGCTTAGCTGCTCAATCGTGTCCTACTCTGTGACCCCATGGACTGCCAGGCTCTTTTGTCCATGGGAATCTCCAGGCAAGAATACTGTAGTGAGTTGCCATTTCCTTCTCCAGGGGATCTTTCTAACCTGGGGATTGAACCCAGGTCTCCCACATTGCAGGCGAAATTTTTACCATCTGAACCACCAGGGGAAAATACTGGAGTGAGTAGCCTATCCCTTCTCCAGGGTATCTTCCCGACCCAGGAATCAAACTGGGGTCTCCTGTATTGCAGAATGATTCTTTACCAGCTAAGCTACCAGGGAAGCCTAGATTTATGTTATTTTGGAATTTTAAAAGTAGTTATTTTTAGAATGAAGTTTTATCCAACTGATTCTTAAGCAGACTGAACCTGGTGGTTAATTGTATAATTACTTTCTGAAATATTTAATACCGAGTTTAAGGTGAACATCTATAGCTATATAATGACCAGTACTGACACAGAAAATATAGCACCTAAAACAAATCACATGTTTTCTTTTACCATTATTCCTTTTTTCTGAATTCAGTATTGGCTTCTTAACGATGACATCATACAATGAAAATCCCCAACCTCTCACCATCTCCTGTGGTTCACACAACATTGCTAGGCTGTCCTGCACCATGCCACATGGCCCTACGCTGGGCTCTCATTAGAGTCAGGGACCCTGGATTTTTGTAACCATGCATTTCATATATATATCAATAATAAGGTGACATCTGAGGGTAACATAACTTCTGGTTTCTAAAGCTAATAAGAACTTGGTACTATTTGGACAATTGAGGGTTCGTTGGAGCAAAGGGTTTTGTAATGGGGTAATTGCCAGCTAAAGAGATGACCCAATTTGGAGTAACAGAAATTTGGATGACTAACACTGTTTTCTTTATCCATTTCTGTGTATCTGTACCTTCTCCCTCTGACCTACCAGTCAATCAACTGGAATAAAATGAGAAATGAAAGAAGAAGAGAAAGAAGGGGGAAGAAATTGCTGATTAGCAGTCACTTTTGTGTTCCTTCATTCTCTTAAGATGTAAATTCCTGGTACCTCCTTTGAAGAGAAGGATAAGAAAGACTTTGCAACAGTATCTAACACTGGATAAATGTTCATATCTCATTACTATAAATGTAATCGTCACTAATTTACCTTTGAACATCTTATGGTCCAGGGCAAAGACAGATAAAACAAGTCTGTGATTTAGTCTCACATCTTAGATGAAAACAGCCTTCACTTCAAGGGCAAACAATTCACTACTACACATTGTTAAGAGCTTGCAATTTGAACCTATGGGATTGTGCTTTCAGCTTAATTATCATTAAAATGCAAGGAATAGCACAATTCTCGAATTTAAAAAGCCCACAGAGAAACAAATAGCATATGAAAGTAAGGTGAAAGTGTTTCTTGTTCAGTTGCGTCTGACTCTTTTTGACCCCATAGACTGTATGTAGCCCACCAGGCTCCTCTGTCCATGGAATTCTCTAGGCAAGAATACTCTAATGGGGTGCCATTTCCTCCTCCAGGGGATCTTTCCAACTAAGGGATCTACCCTGAGTCTCTTGCATTGGCAGGTGGATTCTTTACCACTGAGCTACCAGGGAATCCTCATTAATGCATATATAAATATGGAATCTAGAAAAATGGTACTGATGAACCTATTTGCAGGACAGGAATAGAGACACAGAGAACTGACTTGTGAATACAGCGGAGGAAAGGAGAAGATGGGATGAACTGGAAGAGTACTGCTGATATATATACACCACCATGTATAAAATAGATGGCTAGTGGGAAGCAGCTGTTTAACAGGGGGAGCCCAGCTCAGTGCTCTGTGATGACCTAGATGGGTGAATTGGGGTGGGCGCTGGGAGGGAGGCTCAAGAAGAAGGGGATGTCTGTATACTTACAGCTGATTCACATTGTTGTAGAGCAGAAACCAACACAACATTGTAAAGCAACTGTACTCTAATTAAAAATGAAAAAATTTTAAATCTAGCTAAATTCACTATGTCCCCTATATAACTGGAGATAATTTTTTTAAATTACTAATATATCATTTCATAGTTTTGTTTCTCTAAGAGTCAAATGGGGGGTGGTGGTGAGAGAGAGGACTTCCTTGGCTGTCCAGTGGTTAAAACTCTGCACTTCGACTGCAGGGGCATGGGTTAATCCCTGATAGGGGAGCTAAGATCCTCTGAGCTGAGCAGCTAAAAAAAATTAAATGGCAGAGGGGTATAAGGTCAAGGGCCATGTTTGATGCACTAGTACCAACTTTGAGTGTCAGAAAAGCTCTTACAGATACTTGAACATGCCCTATAAATACAATGTCTTGCCCAGGCATCCAGCATGCTGAGTGTTTAGTCCAGGACTGAAATCTAAGACTCTAACTCCAGTAATTTCTTTCTCACTATTCTAACACTATGTCCTTAAAATGAATTTCTGATGATTAAAAAAAATAGTAAGAATTTCCAAAAATCGTCTGTTGTAATTATATGGTTGTTCACTTTAACACTGAAAAATTAACTAAATTTAAATTGGACAAAAATAACTAAAATAGTCAATTTAATTTCAAAGGTAAAATGCTGTATTTTAAAAATCAGACTACTGTGAGCCATGTTTAAAGAAATTACTTTATGGTTACCACTTACATGTCTTTCAAGGAAAACATATGAGTGATTAGTACATATATTCTTAATTTGGTATAATATTGAGAAAGATAACTACATAAGAAGATCACTTGTGGTAGTATCTTTTTAAATGATAGAGAGACAGAGAGAGTGGAATAAGTTGCCAGATGCCCTGGGCGATTGTTCATCATGTTTAGTCTTTTTAAATCTCAGTTTGAGCATTTGTAAAATGGAACTATTTGGAGTTATAGAAAAGATGAAATGAAAGTTCTTGTGCAAAAGCTAGTAGTGAGCTAAAAAGTGTTACTGAAAATAGAGATGGTTCTCAATTTTTCTAACAAATGAAATGTTGGCCTATGAATTTTTAGAGACATTTAAGAGTTATTATTTATTACATCTAAAGTAAGATGGAGTTTGATGAAAATATTCTTGTCTTCTTAATCTGCTTGATACTAACTGCCTGTTTTCGTTGATCAAGATGTGTATTTGAAATCACTCTTCAAAAGCAATCATTAGATCAGAATTCAGATAATGGGGAGGGAGGACCATTAAGCACAATCCTAGAATTGTCTTCCAGTCTAAAGACAATGGGGGTGCTGGGTGCAGGGCTGTGTGGGGAGGGCCCCCAGGAGAGGATGTGGTTCAGGTGTCGTTTGAAGGGGGCGCCTGGAGCAGCAGACTGCAGCCAGCTGTCCCTGAAAAGACTAGTTAGTCTCCTTGGAGTCAGGTTGTGTCGTGTTGCAGCCTACAGCCGCGAATGTTATCCCTTATGGCAGCGATAAAAATTACTCGGAACAAAATTTCCCTTCTTAAAAAATCTAATGTGGATTATCACTCTGTTTATTGCCAACTCAGAATATTATTTTCTTTCGTCTGCTTCTTTAATGGAGGGTTAATACTCCATTCCCTTGGGGCAGTCGTCTTCTTCATGTGAACAGGGAACACTGTTCATGTGAAAAGAAGATGCTGTCCAGGGCTTGCCTAGCAGTCCAGCAGTTCGGACACCACGCTTCCACTGCAGGCGACACACAGCTTCAATCCCTGGTCTGGGAACTAAGCTCCTGCATGCCACCAGGCATGGTGGGGGGGGCGGGTGGGGGGGGAGCGGAATGCTGTCCTTTTTAGCATCCCAAATCAGTAAAAGCAGATATCTGTTTAAAAAAAAAATGGTGAAAATACACTCAAAGGAAACATAGAAATAGAATTTAAGAAATGAAAACTAAAATATAAACATAGTCCCCTTTTGTGTCTTCAATGATTTATCCGTTGAACAAAGTCCTAGACTCTGCTGGACACTCTGAGGATCAGACTGAGTGCAGTGTGAGTCCTGTGTTCAGAGAGCTTGTGGCCTAGGAGTGAAAATAAAATACACACATTTATTTAAAATAATAGGTCCTAATCGAAAACCCAATCAAATAACAGTATTTTTGCCAGTGTTTAACAGTTTGGGGCACTTGACTAGCAAGCTCTTTATTTACTGTCATAAAGTCAAAACGTGTTTTTAGTGACTGTAGTTGTAAGGTTATTTATACTAAGACTGCCTCATTTGGAGTTCAATCTTTCTGATTTTCCAGGCATATAGGTGGTACGAGCTGGGGCACCAGAGGGGCCACTTTGCCTCCGTGTGGCAGCGCTCACTGTACAACGTGCAGGGACTGAAAGCCCAGCCATGGTGGACCCCCAAGGAGACTGGCTACACCGAGTTAGTGAAGGTGAGTATCAACATTCCCCAGTCCTTGTCTGTTTCCTCCTCAAAATTCAGAGACAGAATCTCAAGCAAAGGAATGTCCGGGTGGAGATAGATTTTCTTTCCGGGGCATATGCAGAAAACAGCGCAAAGCAAATCTTTTCATCCCATCAGACAAGAATTCAGGTTAGATGGTGAAGAGAGAAATTTGGTGAAGAACAGCTTTCAGAATTTTCAATCTACGACCCCTTTACACTCTTAAAACTTGCCGAGCACCCCAAAGAGTTTTGTGTAGTGTGGCTCACAGAACTCAGGACATTTACTTGTGGTTGAAAGTTTATTATAAAGGATATTATCAAGGAAACAGATGAACAGCAGATGGAGAGATAGACAAGGTGAGGTGTGGAAGGGGAAGGATCCAAGTGCAGGAACTTCTGTCCTCGTGGAACTGGGGTATGCCCCCTCCTGGCCTGTGGACAGGCACTGCTGCTGCTGCTAAGTCGTGTCAGTCGTGTGCGACTCTGTGCAACCCCATAGACAGCAGCCCCCCAGGCTCCCCCGTCCCTGGGATTCTCCAGGCAAGAACACTGGAGTGGGTTGCCATTTCCTTCTCCAATGCATGAAAGTGAAAAGTGAAAGTGAAGTCGCCCAGTCATGTCTGACTCTTCGTGACCTCATGGACTGCAGCCCACCAGGCTCCTCCGTCCATGGGATTTTCCAGGCAAGAGTACTGGAGTGGGGCACCCACCCACAAATGTATCAGATCTTGTGGTTCACCAGTGTTTATGGAGCTTAATCAGCAGCACCCGTGTCCCTCCCAGTGATGGGTGGAGCTGAAAGTTCCAACCTAGTCACGTTTTCTTTCTGGTGACCAGCCCCTTCCTGCGGCCATCTGGTGCCCCACACTAAGTCTCCTCCTTAGCATAAATTCAAGTGTGCTCTTTTGAGACTCTTTATGAATGGCAGAGTGAGAGAGTGTTAGTCTCTCAGTCATGTCCAACTCTCTGTCCATGGAATGCTCCAGGCAAAAATACTGGAGTGGGTTGCCATTTCCTTCTCTAGGGGATCTTCCCAACCTAGGGATCGAACCCAGGTCTCCTCATTCCAGGCAGATTCTTTACCATCTGAGCCACCAGGGAATGACAAAGGTCGCTCCACTTATTCAAGAAATTTCATGGATTTGGAAGGTTTTGCCAAGAACTGGAAACCAAGACTAGATAAAGTTCTTAAAATATTATCTGAAGCCAGCCCCTGAATTTTGACCACAGACCAGTCCCTTCTAACAAAAGGATCCTAGCATTTAACAGACACAGAAATTTACTAGACCACATTGTCACTAATAATAAAGAGTCCAGTCCATTATCACATCATATGAAAGTGCCTTCCAGGGTGAGACCACAAAGGTTGGCCTACCCCATGAGATCTCGCAGGTTCCAAATGTAGGAGTGATCTGAGCAACAAATGGCTTCAACCCTTTCAGACATCTGATGTAACTGAGCTGAGATAATATCTTGCCCCCATGCCCTTGCTGATGGGAATGCAAAGGGGTGCAGCCGTTTTGACAGTGGTTAGCAGTTCCTCAAAACATTAAACACAGAGTTACAGCCTAGCAATTCTACTCCTAGGTGTATACCCAAGAGAAATGCAAACATATATTCCTATGGAAATGTGCACCTAAGTGTTCAGAGGAGCATTATTTAGAGTATAAAAAAGTAGAAGTAACCCAAAGGTCCATCTAAATGATGAATGAAAGAATAAACAAAGTATGATACATTACACCATGGCAATAAAAGAGGAAGAAGTACCAAGATTCGTGGTACATAAATGAACTGCGTATGACATGATGCTACCTATTTGAACTGTGTGTGTGTGTGTGTGTGTGTGTGTGTGTGTGTGACTCAGTCATGTCTGACCCTTTGCAACCCCACAGATTATAGCCCACCAGGCTCCTCTGTCCATGGGATTTTTCAGGCAAGAATACTGGAGTGGGTTGCCATTTCCTTCTCCAGGGGATCTTCCCAACCTAGGGGCTGAACCCATGTCTCCTGTGTCTCCTGCACTGCAGGCATATTTTTACCTGCTGAACCATCAGGGAAGCCCCCATGTGAACTGTCCAGACAGACAAATCAATAGAGAAAGGAAGTAGATTGGTGATAGCCAGGAAGAGGGCCTGAGGGTGAGTGATTGCTCATGCGTAAGGAGTTATAGAAATGGCCTAAAATTAGACCTTGTTTATGGCTCATGACTCTGAGAATATATTGAAACCTACTGGGTTGTAAAAAGTTAATTGAGTGAATTTTCTGGTATGTGAGTTATGTCTCAATAAATATGTTAAAAAATGGGAAGCTGTGATATATACATTGTAGTTCAAGTATGTTAAAAATATAAACAGGTTTCTGGAGGTTGATGAATACCTAACTTAATTAACCTGCATTCAGGTAATACAGTGAGGTTAGAGCATCCGCTCCCTAGGCATACTGTCTGGTTTTGTTTGTTTTGTTTTCTATGGAAGTATATTTACAATATTATGTTAGCTTCAAGTATACAATATAGTGATTCAATATTTTTACAGTTTGACTCCATTAAGTTATTACAGGATAATGGCTATAATTCCTTATGCTCTACAGTAATCCTTGTTGCCTGTCTATTTTATACACAGTGGTTTGTGTCTCTTGATGCCATATCCCATCTTGCCCCTCTTCCTCCCCTCTCCCTGGTGGTAACCATTAGTTTGTTTTCTGCATCTGTGAGTCTGTTTCTGTTTTGTTATATTCATTTCTTTTTTTTATGTTCCACACATAAGTGATAACACAGAGTATTTATCTTTCTCTGTCTGATTTATTTTACTATGTATAATACTTTCTAGGTCCATACATGTTGCTGCAAATGTCAGAATTTTTACTCTTTTCTGTGGCTGAGTAATATTCATTTTTACATATAATAGAATATTATATATATCTAGTCCTCTGTGGATAGCAATACAATGAAGCAGTTTAGAGCATCTCCTCCATAGCCACACTCCCTGGTTTTGAATTTTTGATCTCATTCCCTACTAGCTCTGTGACAGTGAACAACACTTCTTCATGCTTCCCTTTCATTGTGCAAAGTGGCTGTGGAAACAGCGCTTGTTCCATGGCTGTTTATTTAACAAGTAGGAAGTGCTCCATAAACATTAGTTATTGTGATGATCTATAATTTTAATTTATGTATTAACTTGTTTTCATAGGGAAATATTTTCTAGTTTCTAAGAAATATCAGAGAGTCAATTTTGAAATTTTATATACTATTGAAATAACAACATAACAGCTAACCTATATGAAATCTTATCTGTAATCCATGTGCTGAGCACTGTTGTATATAATATTTCTAACCTTTACTCTTTAAGATGGGTAATATTGTACCCACTTATATTTGAGTAAATAAGGACTAGAGAAATTAAGAAATTTGCCCAAGGTCTTATATTTAATAAGTCAGGGCTAGGGGACTTCCTTGGAGGTCCAGTGGCTAAGACTCTATGCTCCCAGTGCAGGGGGCATAAGTTTGACCCCTGGTCAGGGAAGTAGATCCTACATGCTGCAACTAAGAGCTTGCATGGCACACGGTGCAGCCAAAAAAATAAGCCAGAGTTGAGACTGGGACTGAGATCTCCCTTTCCTCAGGTCCCTGCGACTGTGCCCTCTAAGTCACTGAGGTCTGCTCTTGGGTCTCATGTTACTCTTTTAGCCAATTAAGTCTTTATTTCAAAATTCCATTTCTCTGGGCTTGATTTCAGCCCTGCCTGTTTCAAGCTCTGCTTCACTAAGGGGAAAAGAAAAGCCAGTCCTGGGCATTAACCACAGGGTCCGCAGCAGCATACAATCTGTTAGCCTGTGCTTTGTGATTGTAAAGTTAGCTTGACTTTGCAAACTACCTTTATTTGCAGAAATGTTAATATTGTACATGTTGCGACTTTAAAAAAAAAAAAAAAGTAGTTTCAAGTGACCATTTGCCAATGATGACTGTGACTAGGCAGAACCCTCTATGTGAGGGAACCCAGGGACCAAGACCACTTAGTTGGCAAACATGTGCTCGTCAAGATTTTCTTCTGTTTTCAAGTCACAGACGTGACTATTATGCATCATGAATCATCACCCAGGCATTCATACCATAAGCTGGAAAACTTTTAGATGGGATAGCTGCCGTGTTTGGCCAAGATCCTTTTAGAATAATTACCCAGATTCTCACTCTTAGGTAACAGTTAACTGCCATGCATTGCACATTTTCATTTAAATTATTCTCATTGTATGTTCCAGTGAGCTGCAGAGTGCAATTTTGTTGAAGGCACAGGACAATGTTCAGCAAAATGTATCATCTATGTTTTTCCATAGTGTTGAATTGTCATTGTTCACCTTAATGTGTAGCTGGCAATTTGGCAATTCTGTGCACCAGGGGTGTTAAGAGGCTGTGTAGCTCCGTGAAAAAAAATTGAGAGAAAAACAGCCCAGTAGAGTTCTTTCTTTTAGGTATATGTTCATTAAAACTGAGTAATTTTTTGCCCAAATAACAAATATGAAAACCCTAAGTGGCTTGGAGGTGTTTAACATAGAAATTGAAACAAAAATGGATTAATGTGTTTCTAGATTATAAATAGAAAAGGGAAAAGAAATCTCTTCCAGTAAGATAAAAGCCACCCTACTTAAGAATTTTGCTCCTTTTTTTTAAGATTAATTTTTTGATCAGATTTATTTAGATGTGAACATGCATGCATTGAAATCACTGTCATAACATAGAAAAAGCAATGAGAGCCAATAGCAACTGAAAACCATTGTTCAAAATAACCCTTTTCTGTTTTATTCCCTGCTACCTAACTGTGCATTCATCACTGGAAAAGGGGGAAATTCTTGCATCCTGTTTCTGAGATTTTCAAAGTCCTTGCTCTGATATAAATACATAGCATCACAGATAAGTTTTCCTTCATACTGTAGCTTTCTTACAGTTGGAGAAGCGCCCAGTAAAACCTGCCAGTGGCGTGACACTGCCTCAGAATGACTGATTAAAATGATACTCTTCCTGGCATTCCCTCAGACTATGGCTTTTATTAATTAAGAAGTCCATTGTGTATGAATAATGCCACCTGGACAAAATTAAAAACTAATATGGGAGTACATTAGTGGTTCAATATTTGTATCTGTGTGATTCAGTATTTGAAATATTTTCACTGAACTGCTTTTGAAATAAAATGGAGTGAGACAGAAGCAGAAGTGTCAGATTTACAGTGAAATTAAGCTGTAAAGTAAGAGGATTATCAATTTTATAGGAAAGTAAGTATCATAGTAGAAAGAAGTTCTGAAAGCAGTTCCTAAAGATTAATATAATAGTTTAATCCTGTTTTTCTAGATCAGACTTTACACTTTTGAATTCCAAAGGTTTTTCACTAAAAATGACAACAAAATGACCATGGGAGTGCAGAGAATTTACAGAATTTGATGGCTGTGTGATTTAAAGGGAAACTTCAGAAGCAGGTTAGCTTTGCTCCCTGCTCTGACTCCTTGGAAAAGTCATTTCGCCCGCCTGAGACTAAGTTTCTTTCTCTCCAAATGCGAAATAATTGCCTCAGCTCCTCCTCTCCTACAAGGTGCAAAAGCAAACACAACAAAACCCCACCATCAAGGATGTTTCCATGTGGGTTTAAATGTGAGCCCTTACTGAAAGCCGACACTCTGCTAAGGTTAGAGAAGGGCATGTGATGGCAGTTATGGCAACATACCAAAAAGATGACATATTTGAAATTCTTTGAAGGACCTTTCTGGCAGTCCAGTGCTTAAGATTTCACCCTCCAGATGCAGACTCCTCTGTCCATGGGATTCTCCAGGCAAGAATACTGGAGTGGGTTGCCATGTCCTCCTCCAGAGGATCTTCCCAACCCAGGGATCACACTCACGTCTCCTACATTGCAGGTGGATTCTTTACCACTGAGCCACCGGGGAAGCCCCTTTTTCAGTTTTTTACAAATGCCTAAAAATTGGCTTTGTCTCTGATCCTCCTTCCAGTACAGTGTTTGACTTACAGTCCAGGGCACTCCATTGCAAGCCACATCTGGAGGTTAGTACAACATTTGCAGTTTGAAAATTTGTGGTCAAGTAGGTCATGATCCGTATCTTAACATACATATGTGCTGATTGATGTGTTAAAGATACATGTACATGTACATGATAGATCATGTGCTTATCTGTTTATCAGTGGTTTGTTTTATATAAACAGAGCGTCTCTCTGATTTGCAGCCCCTTGAGATTAAGGACTTTGGGGTTTTTACTCCCTCAGGACGCAGCCTGGTGCACTGTTCCTTGTAGGCAGAGCAGAGACGGGATGACAGAATGTTATTTCCCCTTTTACCTTCTCCTGACTGCAGACGTCGGCTGGTGTCCCTGCCAGTCTGGACTAGAGCAGAGGGCTCTCTGAGTCCTTGAAGACCTTGGGCTGGCTGTCTCTCCTGGCAACCTGGAGTACCTTTTCTCCTTGTTTCGAGGAGAAGAAACTCTTTTCCTCCCACTCTTTAGAAAGAATGAAGCTCAGTCCTCCGAGACTCTTCTCTTGCCCTGTGCCCGATACTTTATGTCGTCCTTTTCCTTCAGTAAAGAAAATGAGCTACTGAATATACCGAATGGCGATGGCGAAGCCATTTATAGAAATGGAATCAACCCACCATCTGCAGCAAACTGCCAGGGAAACCAACCCCTTTTCTACAATAAATAACCCAGGAAGCCAGCCTACTGTGAACCAGACTGACAGCAAGCCAGATTATTATCTCCAGTGACAATCCTGGAAGCTGAACAGTAATTTCTGTTATCATTCTGCCCAAATATCCAGGACTTGATTAATAACTGGCAGCTCTCCTAATCTGTGTCCCCATTTCCAACTTAGCACCAACCAGAGAAAGTCAAATATGCTCCCCTAACCAATCACTAGTGGCTCAGACAATAAAGAATCTACCTGTAATGCAGGAGACCCAGGTTTGATCCTTGGGTTGGGAAGATCCCCTGGAGAAGGAAATGGCTACCCACTCCAGTATTCTTGCCTGGAGAAATCCATGGACAGAGGAGCTGTAGGGTTGCAAAGAGTCAGACACAACCGAGTGACTAACGCACACAACCAATCACTAGGGCTTCCCTGGTGGCTCAGTGGTTAGGGATCTCCCTGCCATGTTTGATCCTGGGTTGGGAAGATTCCCTGAAGAAGGAAATGGCAACCCACTCCAGTGTTATTGTCTGAGAAATTCTATGGACAGAGAAGCCTGGCGAGCAAAGAATCAGACATGACTTAGAGACTGAACAACAACCAATCTCTAGAACAGGCTCAGACAGTAAAGTGTCTGTCTACAATGCGGGAGATCCAAGTTAGATCCCTGGGTTGGAAGATCCCCTAGAGAAGGAAATGGCAACCCACTCCAGTACTATTGCCTGGAAAATCCCATGGACGGAGGAGCCTGGTAGGCTACAGTCTATGGGGTTGCAAAGAGTCGGGCACAACTGAGCGACTTCATTTCTGTTAAGCCTGCCTACAGCTTCCCCAGGCCAACAGCCTCTGATCAATCCTCCCTGAAACCTTCTCTTTTTCGCTAGAAAGTTTTCCCATGTCTCTGCCCAGACACAGGTGATGGTGGCAGACTCCCTTGCTCCAGCAAGCTCTGAATAAACAGACTTTGCTTTTTTCATTTGATTGGTGTTCGTTTATTTCCCAATAGGAAATGTCAGATGTTTTCCTTTATTTTTATGTTCGAACTTGAAAAACTGGAGATCTGATTAAAATGCACTAGGAACCAGCATGAGATTGCTTTGTCAATGCTACTAATTTCCCAAGAGATTTTATTAAAATCAGTTTGCTGTGGGAGCATTGCACTTCCTATGGTGTTTGCTTGGGTTTCATGACTTCAGCTCAGCACTCAGGGGGCTGCCCCTCTACCCTGCTATATTCTCTCAAAGGCAGAGGACACTGCTACCCATGTCCTTTCATCACAGTGTAACGTATAGGCATGTTTTAGCCAAGATTTAAGTAAGCTGACTTTATCTCTAAAAAATCAGATCTGGAATTCCTAAAATAGTTAACTAACAAACATGTCTTAGACAATTAGGTAAAAAGGTATACATTTTACTAATGAACCACTGTTATCAATTCATTCTAACTCTGACTTAATGTGGAAACTTGGCCTGGAATAGTCTTGGATCACTTGCCCTCTGTCAATTTGGAGTCAGGACCTTTCAAGGTACAAACAACTCTGGGACTTCTGCCAGTGTCTGTGTTTGCCCATAGTTACTTACCTAACCTTGCTTAGGCTTATCTTGTATCATGTTTTGTCCACATGTTAAACGTGTATCTCTTTCTGATTTTTTCCATGACTGTGTTTTGTTTTGCTGCCATAGATTTACTGGCGTACTGACCCCCTGCCATCTGTTGTTGGCTTTCTCAGCTGGGTCTAGTTTTAACCTGAATCTGCATTAATGTTACACATTGAACTGTGTCCCCTCAAACTTATACTTTGAATTCCTATTCCGACGAATATGATTGTACTAGGAAATAGGACCTTTAAGGAGATGAAGTTAAAATGAGGCCATTAGGGTGAGCCCTAATCTGATATGACTAGTATCTTTATTAGAAAAGGAAATTTGGATGCACAGGAATGTCTGAGCACACAAAAGAAAGACCATGTAAGAACACAGAAAGTAGCCGTCCACAAGCTGGGGAAAGAAGATCCAAAAGAAACCAAACCTGTTGTTGTTCAGTTGCTAAGTTGTAGCTGACTCTTTGTGACTCTATGGACTGCAGCAAGGCCAGGCTTCCCTGTCCTTCACTATCTCCTGGAGTTTGCTCGAATTCATGTCTATTGAGTCAGTGATGCCATCCAGTCACCTCATCCTCTGTCACCCACTTCTTCTCCTGACCTCAGTCTTTTCCAGCATCAGGGTCTTTTCCAACAAGTCAGGTTTTCACATCAGGTGGCTAAAGTATTGGAGCTTTAGCTTCAGCATCAGTCCTTCCAGTGAATGTTCAAAGCTTATTTCCTTTAGGATGGACTGGTTTGAGCTCTTTGCTGTTCAAAAGCTTACCTAGAAATTATTCACTGGCTAGAATAGTGTACATAGTCAAGTCTTCAATCAAGTGTAAGAACAACTTCAGATAAGTAAAAAAGAGAATGACCAGTACCGTATGATATCACTTATCTGTGGAATCTAAAAAAACGACACAAATGTATCTATGAAACAGAAGCAGACACAGACATAGAGAGCAAATTTGTGGTTGTCCATGGAGTGGGGTGGGGGGGGGGGGGGGTGATTAGGGGAAGGGAAGGTTGGGTTGTTGGGATTAGCAGATGAAAACTATTATATATAGGATGGACAAACAGCAGGATCCTACAGACAACTATATTCAATATCTTGTGATAAACCATAATGGAAAAGAACATATATATATATATATATATATATATATATATATATGTAGAACTGAATCACTTTGCTATACAGAAAAAAATTAATGCAACATTGTAGATCAACTGTACTTCAATGAAATTTTTAAAAAAAGAATAACCAGATATTTTTAGAAATTCAGTTTTACCTGCAGTGTGTGTCCTTTCTCAGGAACACAAATACTCCTTTATTCAGATTAGAATTGAGTAATTAGGGAGCCTTATACTGGGCAGAGGTCAAGAGAAGTTCCTTGATGACAGTGGTCCAGCAAACCCAGACACCACCCAGTTCAGAGCAGAGCAAAGCAGATGGCTGCTGTAGGGTATCTTCAGAGAAAGAGCTTATATGATGTTTCTGGCAAAAGGTAGCATAGTATCAAGAGATTTTATAGCACGCTTTCTGGGCTGTAAAGAAGAAGCAGTGTTAAGGGCGTTAGAAAATCAAGCCAAAGGAAAGGAGGCAGAATTTATATATGCTGCATGTGAAACGAAGTATATTTGTTACAGCTCAATGAAACTCAAATGGGAGTTTACTCAAATGTGTGAAAGGTTTGTGAAATGAGCTGAATTGCTAGATGGAGAAGAAGAAAAAGAAGACATCAAATTTGTTCCCTTCCCTGGTAGAAAATGAGTGATAAAGTCTAGAATTAATAAATCAAGAGATAGCAATATAAATATATTATTTAGATGGAAGCAGGTAAAAATGAGAAAATATGTTTAAAGCAGTTAGCTGGGGACTGAACTCAAGACTGGGGAAAACTTAAGTAAGAGACTGCTGCTTTCATGATAAAACTTGTAGTAATATTTCACTGTTTAAAAATGTGTATTTCTTGATAGAATGAACATAGCAAGTGAAATAGTTAAGAATTAGTTTGGCTTTAGTTTGCACCTCTAAAGGCTTTCTGCAAGAAATCAGTGTTAGGAGAAGCCTTTAAAAATAGGACTTCATCTAATTTGATGTTGAAGAAAAAAGTATGCCATCTAGGTGGAGTGAGCAGAATAACTGCAAAAAGAGGAAACCGTCATGCACTGGAAGGAGGGAGAGGATTAAGGAGAGCTGGCTGCACAGGGTGGGATTAATGAGGCTTGAAACTGGGAAGTCCATTTATAGATGAGTGGAGTGCCCAATATAGCTGAGGTTTAACTGAAAGGCAAGTGCTGATGACGGGTTTATGAGGCCACGAAGCATTGTGAAAACAAACAGATCTCTGTTTGCTAAAGCCTGTGTAGTCAGAAGAAAAAATGTGAATCAGAAGCTTCTGTCTTCTGGGCAACCAACCCAATACCAACCCTATGAATCTCTCTTTTCAGTTTCACAAAATGAATGAATGTAGGGTGAAGGAAGTAATATTTCAGATGAAAATGTAGGCATGGTCTGCTCTTCAGGTTCCTGGTGGAATTTCCTAAAAAATGGAGTTATTTGCCAAGTCAGAAGACTAATGATACTGTTACAGAAAAGATACATTTCTCCTTCTTTTCTGCCCCTCCTCCTCCTTTTCCTTGTCCTTCCTCCTTCCCCAGCCTCACTCCCCACCTCTTCCTTGGTTCTATCTCTCTATGTCGCTCATGCATGCACACAAGAAAAATTTTATTTGGCCTTTAATTCCTGTAACCATTAAATTTTTACAGTGTGGTACCTTGGTTTGTGCTTGAAAATGCCGTTCCCAGGACCCATTCCAGATTCCCTCCCCCTATGCCCAAAAAAGAGACTCTTTTTTTGGTGTCTTTCCAAAACTGAAAAACATTCCCAAGTGCAGTCATTAAGTATGCTTGCTTAATCGCTCAATTGGGTCCAACACTGTGCGACCGCATGGACTGTAGCCCCAGGCTCCTCTGTCCATGGGGTTCTCCAGGCAAGAACACTGGAGTGGCTTGCCATTTCCTACTCCAGGGGATCTTCCTGAACCAGGGATCAAACCCACATCTCTTGTGTCTCCTGCCTTGGCAGGTAGATTCTTTACCATTGAGCCACTTTCAGGCACAATAATTACTTTGCTAGAAAAAGTGGCTCTGTTGAACACGTAGAGGGTCGTGACGGTTCTGTTCTCTGTGTTTTTTTATCAAGTCACTGTGTAGAACTGTGTAGTCTCTGGTTAGCCCAGTTTTCCCCAGCCATCAGAGTGTGCGCTCCCTTTGAGGTGTGCCCAATACCCAGTCAGAGAGCACCTTGTTCCACCAGTACCTTGCCCAGTGTCTGTCCTCAACATCATAGTGGGGACCCATGGCCACCCTGCTGCCCCAGAGTGGGGCAGGGCCCCGAGCCCTCTGCGGTCTGACTCCTTCCTTCCACAGATGCCCCAGAGGTGATGGGTAGGACCACAGTGCCAGTTTCTGGTGGTAAACTGTGAGTCCCTAGACTCAGTCACTGTCCAAGGCCCCTGTCATCCCTCAAGACAGAAGTCTCCACCACACCCACAACGCAGATCCTTCCAGTTGTCAGATTCTACCTCCAAGTACTGAGCTCTAGAGAGAACATGCTGAGTGGCTGTTTCATGATAAATAAATAAAGAAAAAAAGTCAACGTCCGTGCAGCATTTGCTCAGCAGATTGAGGAGTCAGTGGTGCTGCCACTGGGGTGTTTCCAGTTGGGGACCAACTGGGAGACCATGCACCCCTTTGCTCCTTTCAGCCTTGAGTCTGTCATCCAGCGCCTCTGTGCAAACAAGAAAAAAAAAAAAATTTTAAGTCCTACTACTCATGGAAAAGTCTCTCAGCCTAGGGGGACCCTGGGGAGAGGAGGCAGGAGGGGGTAGAATGACACTTCACATGTAAAAGACAGCCTGCTCTTAAGGAAATTTTAAAAATTTGTATTTAGTGATGTAATCACTTTAACATTTTCCCTAGGGCTTCATGCCCTATTTTAGGAACAAAAGATCAGCTCTTTCCAAAGATGCCCCTAAAATCAGCTTTTGAAAGAAAGGCAAGAAGATTCTAAAATACCAAGAGGGCAGAGAGGAAGAGCCTGACGTATGAGGCACCCACCAATGGCCTCATTTGAAAAGTAATCCATGTGTTAGAGCAGCAATTCTCCCGTCAGTGTGGCAGTTTAACAAGAATCGAACAGATTCATCTCATAGCTGGAACAAGTTACAATAGCTGCAGGGAGTGTTGGCGATTTAGGTGCATTCAGGATGGGGTGACTGTCTTGGATGGGCTTCCCAGGTGCTGCTAGTGATAAAGAACCTGCCTGCGAATGCAGGTAGACTTAAGAGACATGAGTTCAATCCCTGGGTTGGGAAGATTCCCCTGGAGGAGAGCATGGCGACTCACTCCAGTATTCTTACCTGGAGAATCCCATAGACAGAGGAGCCTGGCGGGCTACAGTCCATGGAGTCACAAAGAGTCAGACACAACTTGTCCACTAAACGACAACAAATCTAGATGAGAGGGAAATTTTCATTACTTGTTAATCAGACAAACGAACAAAAAGTTGAATGTCACTCTAAGGTGTATTACCAGGCATATTTTCAGTCCAGAATCTTCTCTCTAGTCCTTAGAAAGAAACTGGAAGTTAATCCGAGATGAAGGCCTTGCAGCAATGGACAAAACCCAGGGCCTCTTCCTGCCTGAAGATGAGAACCTGAGGGAAAAGGGTGACTGGAGTCAGTTTACGCTGTGGCAGCAAGGTGAGCACCTGACTTCCTGATCATTCTCTGTGACCTGATGGGAAAGGGGCAGCAGGGGGCCCTTCTGGGAATATTTCACAGAGCCTGGGAAACCCAGATTATCAAAATCTGTTCATTGCTTCTTAAAATGTATGGACACTCATTTATGTGTGTGTGTGTGTGCATGCAAATTCATAGTTTTATATATGCCTTTGTTGTATTTGGATATATAATGTGTTTGGGTTTTCCTGGTCTTTCCTGTTTAATGATATGTTACAAAGAGTAGTCCAACTGTATAGATGTAACGGAAAAGCCCACCATGGGTGCCTTAGAAAAGAGCTTCCTTGGGCCTCCTTTGCCCCTGTCCCATGGAAACACATCCCAACATGAGAGCTGTTAGGGATGATGACACACCAGAGGGACAACTCAGTAAAAGCTAGTGTCTGAGCTCCTCGAGAACAGGAACAAGGGACTTCCCTGCTCGTCCAGTGGTTGAGAATCCGCCTGCCAATGCATGGGACAATGCATGGGAGATGGGTTCGATGTTCTCTGGTCCAAGAAGATCCCACATGTTGCAGAGCAACTAAGTCCCTTTTCTGCAACTACTGAAGCCCGCACTCAAGCTTGTGCCCGCAACAAGACAAGCCACCGCAATGAGAAGCATGCGTACTGCGACTAGAGAGCAGCCCTCAGTCGCCACAGCTAGAGAAAACCCAAGCAGAGCAGTGAAGACACAGTGCAGCCAAAAAGAAATTAAAACAAAAAGAATAGGAAGGGGTTCACAGTCAACATACCGTTCCCTGAGCTGAACCCAGGCCCAGGTACACTCCCCGCTGTGTGTGTGTCCAACGAGTTAATATCAATCTGTCCTCAAAATGAGAAGCTTTGAATTTTATCTTTAAAGCACTCTCCAACTCTCTTGAAAATTCAGATTAACCTGGGTTAACAATAGCTGTACAAAAATAAGTCCATTCTGAAGACTAACCAGCAAGTGTCTCACACCTTTAGCTGCAGAAAATAGAGGATGGTAAGCAGTTGGTTTATATTGTGGGACAAATAAGCACCATTCTTTGTGTCAGTATGCTTTCAGAATACGAAGGTTTACATATCAGAGAAAGAAGAACTTCAATAATATTTTCAGGGGAATGTCCATAAGAAGAGAGATCACAGGATTTTAAGTGACTATCAGCTTTTTTCCAACAGGGCCTTTTTAAGCAGAGCTATCGTAAGGTCAATATGTGACTAGCATGCTAATTTTTGTCTATCGGCTTCTCACTAAATGAGTCAGTTCTGTTGGCTGTAAGCATTCACTGGTTCATCCAATGCCTCCATTCAATTAACATCCTCATGCTTCATAGAACCTACTGGGCTTCCTAACAAGGCTTCAGAATCGTACGTGTCCTGGAGGTAATTTTTGGGAACCATACTCTGCTAAAGCCACAATGCATCAAACTCTCACAAAAGATCAATAAATTTAATCTTTTATAAAAAAAAATAAGGTTGAAATATGCAAAGCATTGTAGGGCATATAAGAACAGTAAACAAAAGGAAATAAATAATGGAGACAGTTTGGTTGGTGGCAACCAAATTATTTGGTTTGACTTCTAAGGTTTGGGTGTATTTTTTTTTAATTTTCAACTGTAGCAAAATACACATAATTTAAAAATTTAGCACCTCATCTGTTTTTAAGTGTACATTCAGTACAGTCAAGTATATTCATATTTTTGGGCAACCGATCTCTAGAACTATTTCACCTTGCAAAATTCAGCCCTTGGCAACCACCTTTGCACTTTCTGTGTCTATGAATTTGACTGCTTTAGACAAAACAATTCATATAAGTGGAATCATACAATATCTATTAACTTACACATTTTCATATATTTTTATTATACCTAATTTTCCATGAATTAGAGTAATTTCTTAAAGTACTCTTTACTTCCTTGTTATCTTTGTTAAATCCTTCTTCCCACTGAATGGAATTTGCATGTTTCTTCTTTTTTCTTAAGTTTGATAGAGTGATCTATTATTTCTTTAAAAAAAACTCAAATTACATCTCACCTTATTTTCATTATTTTCTAATTTCTGATTTTATATTTTCTTCTCTTATTCTTTTGTTATTTATTTTATTGGTTTTTTTGGTAACTTTTCAATTGGAACTCCTTAGAAAATTTATTTTCATTCTTCTTCATTAATAAAAGCATTTAAGACTATGGACTGATCTCTGGCTTTGATTCAAAGCTGATTCAAAGTTTTGACTACTTTCCTTAACCTGTAATGTGTATTTTCACTTGTATTATTCCCCCCCAAAGACTTCATTTTATCTTGATTTCCATTTTGATCCAAAATAATTTAGACATGTATGTGTGTTCTATACATACCCATTTTTCAATCAGTTGCAGTCAATTAACTAGAAATTAATTTCTAGTTTTATTTTTTGATCATAAAATAGTTTCTCTTTTAGGAAGTTTTATTAAGGTTCTGTGTAGTCTTTTGTTTGTGGTTCCAGTCTTCTGGGAGGAATCCAGTATTTTCTGGAAATAAATGCACAGTTTAAGGACTTTTGATGGCATCCAGTTATGTAGCTTGCATAGAAGCAGAGTGGAGTCCCTGAAGGAAGATGCCCTGTCAGCCTGCAGACAGTGGGGTCAGGAAAATGTGGGGAGGGAGGCGGTAGGGCTGTTGCTTAGCAACACTGAGAACTCAGGTCCAATAAGAGGCCCATACGGATCTGACTTAGCAGAGACTTAGAGGTTGTCTAGTCTAGTTAGGAAAGGATGCTACTGGATGCTTGAAGGCCTTGAAGCTGTGGCTTCAAGCTTGGTTTCCATCCATACGTAAGTGGGAATCACAAAAGGTCTCTAAGCAGCCCAGTCAGTTCTGAAGTATATGTTGTTGTTGTTGTTTACTCACTAAGTTGTGTCCCACTCTTTGCAGCCCCATGGACTGCAGCACACTAGGCTCCTCTGTCTTCCACTGTCTCCCAGAGTTTGCTCAAATCCATGTCCATTGAGTTGATGATGCCATCCAACCATCTCATCCTCTGCCACCTCCTTCTTGTTTTGCCTTCAGTCTTTCCCAGCACAACGGGTTTTTCCAGTGAGTCGGCTCTTCGTTCACATCAGGTGGCCCGAGTATCAGAGCTTCAGTATTCCCTTTAAATGATCAGCTTTTTTGAGTTAGAGAAAAAACAAAGAGACAAGCAATATACATATGAATTTTTCCCCACAGATGCTTTCAAATTGCTATGTGGGTGTTACAGAACATCTGTTTTGTTCATTTATTGCCACGACGATGAACGGTAAAACATACAGTTAGCAAGTATGCCACACATGCGCAGTCGTTTTGTTTCCCAGAGCCCATGGGAGACAGTGCTACCTGATCCCAAGAGCCTTTCTGGTTGAACTCAAGGCGAACCTCTGAATTCTTCTCAACACACTGATCAGCTGACAGTGTAGTCACTGAGTATTCAGGATTGATTTCCTGCAGTATTCACTGGTTTGATCTCCTTGCTGTCCAAGGGACTCTCAAGAGTCTTGTCCAACAGCATGGTTCAAAAGCATCAGTTTTCAGCATTCAGCTTTCTTTATAGTCCAACTCTCACATCCATACATGACTATTGGAAAAACCATAAGTGAAGTTGCTCAGTCATGTCCGACTCTTTGTGACCCCATGGACAGTAGCCTACCAGGCTCCTCCATCCATAGGATTTTCCAGGCAAGAGTACTAGAGTGGGTTGCCATTTCCTTCTCCAGAGGATCTTCCTGACCCAGGGGTCAAATCTGGGTCTTCCATGTTGCAGGCAGACACTATACCATCTGAGATACTTTGACTATATGGACCTTTGTTGGCAAAGTAATGTCTCTGCTCTTTAATATGCATCTAGGTTGGTCATAGCTTTCCTTCCAAGGTGGCTCCGTGAATATCCCTCTTAAAATGTATTCTTCGCATGTAAATGAAATATTCAGTTGGTTTTCTCAGATTTGCATTGGCATTTAGATCTCTTTCTAAGGCTGTCTTTCCCCAAAGAAGCAGAGTTTATCACTTTTTGAAAGTTACTTTAAACTGTGTGGCAAATAATAAAATAACAGAACCACACTGCGTTTGGCTACTGGACCTTTTCTCCTCAGCAGAATGGTTTGTTCCGCACAGCTATGTTCACATCCAGGATGCAACAAAATGGTAAATCATGCTTTAAAGCATAGCCTCTGGAGCCGGAGGGTCCTGAGTTGGGGTCCTGGCTGTACCACTTGTTACTGTGTAATGTGGGCCTGTTCCTGAATCTCTGGGCCTCAGATTCCTCAGCTGAAAAATGACGATGAAAATAGTGCCTTAAGTATGTGGCTGTTACTAGGATCAGTGAGTGTTCAAAGGTCTGACAGATAAATGATCGTGATACTAGTTTTTTATTACATAATAATTATACATTATATAACAGTAATAGGGGCAGTCTTAGGTCACAGTTAAGAACATGGACTCTGAGAGTTAAAATGTCTCTATCTTTCAAAAAAATATATCGTTTATACTCCTCCATGAGAGCAAATGCACTGTACGTTCCTGAGTACGTCATTCCTAAGAAACAGTGATTTTATAGATGGTGAGGAAAGTTGCATAGTCCAAGGTGCTCCAGACTCTACCTACATCTGTGTTCTTGACAGTCACTCAGAGAAACCCGTGTCACCCAGAGACCTCCTTCCCTCTTCTTTATCAGCACGTAAAAAAGGAGATGTACTTTGAAAAATGCATTAAATTTCAATGAAAAATAATGTTTAGGTTATAAGCATATAATCCTGGAAAATGCACTAATCTATTTTGCTTCCTTAGGGTGGGTGGATTAATTTACTGTGGCCACTGTAACAGATTACCATAAATTTAGTGGCTTAAGATAACCCAGATGTATTATCTTTACAATTTAGAGGTCAGAAGTGGGTCTCACTGAGCTAAAATTAAGTGTCATCAGGGTGGCTTCTGGTGACTCTGGCATTTCTTCTGGTGGCTCTGGCTTCTGGAAGTTGCCCACATTCTTTAGCTTGTGGTCCTCTTCCGTCTTCAGAACCAGCAATAGCTGGTCACGTCTTTCTCATGCTGTGTCACTCTGGCCTTGACTCTCTGCTCCTTGTGTATTTAGACCCTGTGATTACACTGGGCCCATCCAGTTCATCCACAATAATCTCCTTTTTAAAAGGTCAGCTGGTTAGTAATCTCATCGTCATATGCAAACTTAATTTCCCTTTGCCATGTTACCGAATATATTTACAAGTTACTGGGCTTAGGTTGTGATCCTCTTTGGGACGGGCCATTATTCTGCCTGCCACAGAAGGGAAATAGGTATGTAACACATGCCCTGTCCATTAGGCCAATGAGTAGAGTATTCTGCTCCTTACTCTGCCAGTCACTATCTATTGCAACAGAACATTGTGTCTTCTTGTGTCTATTCAGCCTCTCATTTTTAAAAATTGATTCCTTTGGCTTTTCTTTAATATTTGTTTATTTATTTGGCTGTGCTGAGTCTTAGTTGCAGCAAGTGAACTCTTAGTTGCAGCATGTGGGATCTAGTTCCCTGACCAGGGATTGAACCTGGAGCCTCCTGTATTGGGAGCTTGAAGTCTTGCCACTGGACCACCAGGGAAGTCCTAGCGTTCTCATTCTTACAGTGAGGATGACAATATAGGTTGTATACGGTCAAAACAGGATGAGTTAAAGCTTTACTGTGCTTTGTTCCTGACAGTGGTTTTATCATTTATTGTTCTAGGAAGAAAAAATGAAAATGCCTGTAAAGGAGCTCCTAAGACCTGTTCTTTACTAGATAAATTCCCTGAGACAACAGGATGCCGAAGAGGACAGGTACCAAGAATGTTTTCATTTCTGGGGAGGACACAGTCAGTTATCAGGAGAATAAATGGAAATGCTGATGTTTACGAAGAAATGGTCATTTTCTTTGACCCACTGAATGTCTCTTTTTTCACTCGCATTTTAATGAAACAATTTCATGGCCTTGACGGCAGCATTGAGAGTGGAAAATGTTCACTGTTTATAGCTGTATGGGAAATGGGAGTCCTTACTTTTAGTTCCTTTACAAAGAAATAGGATGAGAACATAAATTCTGAGTGCTGTGATGGCTCTAATCAAAATTGACAGTAATTTTGTACTGTTGCTTTAATTTAGTGGTTCTCCCACACCTTGATAAGGGGATGAACAGGGGTTATGTTTTCTGTGCAGATCAAATATTCCATTATGCACCCGGGAACCCACGTGTGGCCACACACGGGACCCACAAACTGTAGGCTCCGAATGCACCTGGGCTTGGTGATTCCCAAGGAAGGCTGCAAGATCCGATGCGCCAATGAGACCAGGTATGCTCCCCCCATCATTTTCTGTCTATTTCATCACCTCTGACAATGGATGCTCATTACAGCAAAGCTATATTCAGGTGGATTATTTCCCTTCCTTTGTGACTAAAGGGGCTTCCCTGGTAGCTCAGAGGTTAAAGCATCTGCCTGCAATGTGGGAGACCTGGGTTCGATCTCTGGGTCGGAAAGATCCCCTGGAGAAGGAAATGGCAACCCACTCCAGTATTCTTGCTTGGAGAATCCCATGAACGGAGGAGCCTGGCGGGCTACAGTCCATGGGGTTGCAAAGAGTCGAACACGACTGAGCGACTTCACTTTCACTTTCATTTCACTTTGTGACTGAAATAGACTAGGGTTAGAGGTATTAATCCAACTTCATTAGACTGTGTGCTTTCTGTTGATCAGAAAGTGAAAGAAAAAAGTGAAAGTGTTGGTTGCTCAGTCGTGTTCGACTCTTTGAGACCCCATGGATCGTAGCCCACCAGGCTCCTCTGTCCATGGGATTCTCCAGGCTAGAATACTGGAGTGGGTTGCCATGCCCTCCTTCAGGGGATCTTCCCAACCCAGGAATCCAACCCGAGTCTCCCGTATTATGGGCAGATTCTTTACCATCTGAGCCACCAGGGAACCCCCCTGTTGATCAGAGATACTCCCCAGTTCTAGGGCGGCCCTCCTTCATCATTTCTCCCCAGATCACTCTCGTCTGGTTGATGAGCCATCTTGCTTCTCTTTCTAGGTGGACAAATCTGCATTCAGAGTCAGCTAACTTATCAGCTTGTCAGAGTCAGCTAAGCCCTATACACATGACACATTGTGTTCATGCTTTGCAGTTTAAACTGTTCATCAATACAAAGAGTCTCCTTCCTGAAGCAAACACCTGGTGATATATGTGTCTTGCCGTAGAGGACACAGCATGGCACAATGGCTGCCTTTTCAAATCCCAGCTCTGCCAGCTAATCCTGTGCAACCTTGGCCAGTTACTTAATCCCCTGCAGCTTCAGGCTCCTTACTTATCAAATCAGCAGTGATGCTCTCTACTCTGCAGGATTGTTGTCCAGATTAGACTAAATAATGCATACAAGGCACTTAGCCTGGGGACTGTCCCAAGCAGGGGAAGGGTGACTGTTCAAGCAGCTTCTTTTGATGCTTTATTCCAGTCCTGATCCTATTACTCTGATCCCCTGGAATGCCTATCTTTTCAGCCATCCAAAATAAACACACTACTAAGATCCAATTTCATTCCAGAAAAGGAACCTCTTCTTTGACTTCTTAGAGTAGGTACAGGGTATGTTGTCAGTGATCCTGTTCTTTATCTCCATTGCGGTACTGTGCTTAGTCGCTCAGTCATGTCCCACTCTTTGTGACCGCATGGACTGTAGCCCGTCTGGCTCCTCTGTCCATGGGGATTCTCCAGGCAAGAATACTGGAGTGGATTGCCATGCCCTCCTCCAGGGGATCTTCCCAACCCAGGGATTGAACCCAGGTCTCCTGCATTCCAGGCAGATTCTTAACCATCTGAGCCACCAGGGAATTGCTTTTGTTTATTAATTACTGATTGATTATTATTTATTTATTTATTTATTATTATTGCTTTTATTAATTAGTACATATTACTCTAATCTCTGGGACTGAGCTGTAAGTGCCTGGAGGGCAGAAACCAAGTTATTATCTTCTTACCCATTTCTCAGGACCCTTAGTGGAGGTCTGATGGAGAGGTGTTCGGGAGTGTGCAGGTCATTCCTTTGGTTGTTGGCACACACCCGCCAGCCCAGACCTGGTGCAGTAGCACCCAGTGCTGAGGGGAATTCCACGATGACTCAGGTTGGGGTCTTACCCTACCAGGGTGTCCAATCAGGGACCTAACACAGCTCAAAAGTCAGGAGTCATAAGAGAGGCACAGATAAGGATGCTGCAGGTGGTCAGTGGACAGGCAGCTAGCTCATTTGCCACTGAGACTTGGCAACTTTGACAAAGAAAAGTGAAAGTGTTAGTCACTCAGTCGTGTGCAACTCTGCAACCCCATAGACTATAGCCCACCAGGCTCCTGTGTCCATGGGATTTCCTAAGCAGGTGATATATTTTACAAATTCATAGTGATATTTAGAAGTGTTTGCCACTCACTCCTCCCAGCAAACTCTCGTTGGATCTGGAGGCGAATTTTTGGAGGATGGACTGTTTCATCTGTCTTGTCCCTGAGGAGTTTTGAAGCATCAGTGTCCTTCCTCCGTCTCATCATTGTGGGTCAGCATCCTTCTCCATGTCCTTATTGTACTTGTTTTATGTTGCATTACATTCTCATCCTTTGTAATCCTTAACTCAAGGGTGGTTGGGTCAGGCTAAATATTTCATTACAAAAAGAGTGTTTTTCATGAGCAAAATGGATCAATTGACATTAAAACACTGTGCAAGGCTGCTAGTGAAAATAGCTAAAGAGCTGAATAGCAGGGTCAGTTTATAAACTCTGAGGACAGAAAGACTGTAATATGAAATCTGGAAGTTTCACGCTGTTATTGTGGTGGTAACATTGGCATGAAAACAGAAGCACACATACCGAGAAATCGGGCTTCCTTGTGCTCAGCAACAGGAAGCAATTTTTCAGAGCTTCTCAACTTTTGAAAGAGTGGTAATTTGTGCATCACAGTTCTCAGGTATTAATAATCACACTGCTGTTTCCTCAGTGTTTTGCAATTCCTTCTAGCGTGCATCTGTGTTTAAAGGTTCCATCACTGCAGAACATAGCACTTTTTATCTGGACATAAGCTCACAGGTATGCAATCTTCTATCATGACAAATAAAATTATCATTTAAAATGAATAATGCTTTCCGATGGCAAAACTGATGCATGCTCCTGCTATGTAATTTAAAAAACACAAATACAAAAAAAGTAAAGAAATAATTATTTTTGATCTCAGTACTCAGAGATACTGTCCATATGCTTCTCCATGTCTGTATATGTATATTCATAAGGAGGAAGCACATTGTGATTATAGACATTGTGCCTTCTATGTGCCAGGCACTCTGCATACATTCACTTATTAACCTTCACAACAATCCTGCGTACCTGGGATGATTAACATCTCTATTTTTCAGCTGAGGCGAAAGTGAAAGTGACAGTGTTAGGTGCTTAGTCGTGTCAGACTCTTTGCGGCCCCATGGACTGTAGCCCACCAGACTCCACTGCTCAGGCAGGAATACTGGAGTGGGTAGCCATTTCCTTTTCCAGGGGATCTTCCCCACCCAGGGATTGAACCTGCATTTCCTACATTGCAGGCAGTTTCGTTACTGACTGAGCCACCAGGGAACCCCAAAGTCACATGACCGGAGTTCAAATCCTGGCGTTCCATCTTATGAAGTGTAACTTTAGACAACTCGCATGACCTCACTAAGCCTCACTTTCCTCCTGTAAAATGGGGAGAATAAAACTATGTCTTGGTGTGGTTTTGAGTATTACAGTAATCCATATAAATAAATGCATTCAGAGCTGTATTTCGGAGAAGGCAATGGCATCCCACTCCAGTACTCTTGCGTGAAAAATCCCATGGACGGAGGAGCCTGGTAGGCTGCAGTCCATGGGGTCGCTAAGAGTCGGACATGACTGAGCGACTTCACTTTCACTTTTCACTTTCATGCATTGGACAAGGTAATGGCAACCCACTCCAGTGTTCTTGCCTGGAGAATCCCAGGGATGAGTGAGCCTGATGGGCTGCCGTCTATGGGGTCACACAGAGTCGGACACGACTGAAGTGACTTAGCAGCAGCAGCAGCAGAGCTGTATTTACAGTGTGTGATGTGATAAAATGCACTCAGTATTTTTGAGCTTCTATTGTGCCCATCTCCAATTGCTGGAGAAATGGAGACTTCTGCCCCTCACATTCCCAGGAGTGAGACCAAGTCTCCTGGAATCATCAGAGGTGGTCCCTAGAACCTGCAGCATGCACTCTGATGGGGGTGGAGTAGGGGCCCTGAGGAGCTCGAAAGTCGGGAGGGAGATGGAAGTCAGTGGAGGATGTGGGGGCCAGGGCTGATGAAGGGATGGTAAGAAACAGACAGGGTCTGCAGTTTGATAGGCCTGGGGCTGGGAGGGATGCTGGGGTCAGGGGTGCAGCCGGACACCGCAGGTAGCCACCCCCTCTTTTCCTCCTTTTGCTTCCCTTCCCCCTCACCTCCGATGTGGGAGAAAGGGCAGAGAGGCATCCCAGCTCTGTGGCCTCATTAAGTTTCTCTCCATCTTTCCTTTCTTTCTCCTCCCTTCTTGGCTTTCTTAGCCCTCTGCTACCTGGTGACCCAGGACCAAGAGGAGGAAGTCAGAGGCTATATAGAGAGGCTGCACAGGGGCTGGTCAGCAGGGCAGAAGCCCCCAGCCACCTGGAGGGGCCCCTGTGGCAGCCTGGCCAAAACTGGGCTCCCCAGGAGGAGGTAGAGAGATACCCTGGGGGGAGGTATATATAGAACCTATTGGGAAAAGAACTTCTTTGTCAAGTTTGCTGTCTTTTATTGAAATTAATGTTTTGACTTTAAACAAAACAGCAAGTACCATACCCATTTTTCAAAGGACAGTGTTGTGAAATATCTCCTATAAAGTGTAATGCGAAGACTAAAGTCCTAGTCAACAGCCTGACTCAGAGAATTATGAGAATTTCCATGCTGAAAGGAGACTTGAAGGCCATCTGGTCCACCCACATCATTGCACAGATGGGGAAACTGAGGCCCATGGATGATGTGCTTGTCACAGCAACATGGCTAGTTGGCAGGGTCAAAACAAGGACACAGATGTCCTAGTTTCAGTAAAGTGCTGTCTCCTGTTAGATAGAGATGATGGATAGATTGATGGGTGGATGGGTGGAAAAATAGTTAGATAGATAGATAGATGACAGATGGGCAAACAAAGAAGATATGTGTGTATATATTCTGTCTACATGTATTAGGAGGAGAGAATCAGCCATAATGCAGTTTTACATTTCAATTCCGTATGTGCCAGGATTTCCAATGCAGTCAGAACCTGTGGGATTTCAGTGAATCAAGATTAATAAAAGCTGTGTTCAATTCAGTTCAGTTCAGTTGCTCAGTTATGTCCGACTCTTTGCGACCCCATGAATCGCAGCACGCCAGGCCCCCTGTCCATCACCAACTCCCGGAGTTTACCCAAACTCATGTTCATCGAGTTGGTGATGCCATCCAGCCATCTCATCCTCTGTTGTCCCCTTCTCCTCCTGCCCCCAATCCCTCCCAGCATCAAGGTCTTTTCCAATGAGTCAACTCTTCACATGAGGTAGCTAAAGTATTGGAGTTTCAGCTTCAGCATCATTCCTTCCAATGAACATCCAGGACTGATCTCCTTTAGGACGGACTGGTTGGATCTCCTTGCAGTCCAAGGGACTCTCAAGAGTCTCCTCCAACACCACAGTTCAAAAGCATTAATTCTTCGGTGCTCAGCTTTCTTCACAGTCCTCTCACATCCATACATGACCACTGGAAAAACCATAGCCTTGACTAGACGGACCTTTGTTGGCAAAGTAATGTCTCTGCTTTTTAATATGAGCTGTGTTACAGCAGCCTTATTCCTGAGCTCTTGGACCCTTTTCTGTATTCCACTCAGCTTACTGAAATACCTTGCAGGGAACGTTAGCATAACAGCTGTAGGCACTGGGATGTTCCCTAGAACCATGATCTGGGGCTAGAGGTCTGGCTGTAATGAATCAAGCCTAGTGCCTTTCTGCTGCTTCCACAAGAGCACAGTGTCACTGCAGGCATCTGAACTGGCTTTCGTGTGAATAAACACTCTGCTGGAAAATTAGAACCATGTCATGTGTGTATCTCAGAACCTTTTGGAAAGATCACTGAGATATGATCTATACAATTTTTAGATGGAAGACTCTGTAAGCTCTTCATATCATTATTTAGCATTATTAATGTTGATGGTAATTCTATGACAAAATTATAGTTATTAGGCATGTGCTGCCACCATTATACTATTATCATTAATTACAATAATTTAAGAAACTGAGGAATTACATAATGTTGTTTTATCTTGTGACCAGATATTTTGCTATCTTTTGGCAAACCAGGGAGAGACATTCTCCTCATAGTGGTGAGTAATTCTAAAAGTAAGCCAAGGCAGGTGTCTGAAGAGTGGGTGCAGTCCCCCCACCTCCCTCCTGCCTTCCTGAAACCTCAGAGGAAAGCTAGGTGAGGGCCTCCAAGAAGCCTTCTTCCCAAGCCTGCTCGTAAAACCTTTTCCCTAAAGGCCTCTTCCCATGTCACAAATTGAGCATAAATTGTATGTGGTGGCTCAGATGATAAAAATCTGCCTGCAATGCAGGAGATGCAGGTTCAGTCCCTGGGTCAGGAAAATCCCCTGGAGAAGGGCATGGCTATGCACTCTAGTATTCTTGCCTGGAGAATTCCCTGGACAGAGGAACCTGGCAGGCTACAATCCGTAGGGTCGCAAAGATACATGACTGCGTGACTAACATAAATTGTACGAGGTGGAGATTTGCTCTCAAAGCAAGTGGGCTGGAAAAACTCTTTTCTTTTCATTACAATGAGAGTCTTTGTTTTCCATTCAGAAGAGATCTAAAGACCTTTTGACATCTTGGTGTTCTGTTTCTTTTTGTTCAGGAAAACCCTCATCTGTTCCTAGATAGGTGACGTATATTTTGATGAACCGAAGTCACTTCAGTTGGCAGTCACTTGAATGGGATTTTATTGTCCTTTCCAATTAGGGCTGCACTTTTAGTCATTTTAGCTCTCATAAGTGATTGAATTTTTTTAACATATTCAGAAGGAATCTACATTTAAGAATCTACATTAAGTAACTGAGTATCTTTGTTGTTTTCTGGGAAAATATCTGAAAGAAAATGACAAGGCAAATATAATAAATCTAATAGAATTTTATGACCTTAACGGACTCCAAACCCCTTGGAATACCTCCCAGATTTCTTGTTTAAGAAACTGTTTAATCAATGGTTTACTCTCATCCATATTTAGCCTAAAATATCTGCAAAACCACAAACCAGTGCTAACTTAAGTTCCACATTTATAGGTACTGGTTCCGTGAATGAACCAGCCAGCACATCCCAACACTAAAAAGCTTTTCCCAATTTACAAGCAATTTAAGTTAATGAATGGAATGCTTGAAGATTTTTCTCACATTGAGCATGCCTAAATCTTTGACTTTCTCATACCTATCGTAATCTAGGGAAAGTGTCATTTTGTGCAAACTTAGCATGTTCTATTCAGTTGATTTAATTACATGCAGTACTGTGGCTACTGTGAGCAGCGCCTCTGTGAGCATGAATGTACTGTTTTTGGTTTTTGCACACCCTTCCCCCGTGTCTTTTGTTATACTTGGATGGGACTCCAGTGGAACTCGAAACCTATTTAAACTCTCTACCACTCAATAAATGTTGAGAATTACTTGTCATCCCCACAGGAATTGTATCTCGCAGATTGTCTTAGAGCTTATTATTATCACGCCCCCTCTTAAGTTTTCAGGTTTCTCAAATACGGTTAAATGACTCATAGGGAGTGAAGCCAACATAATTCTGAATTTATATGAATTTGACTACTCTAGGTGCCACCTGTAAGTGGAATCATACAATATTTGTCCTTGTGTGAGTGGCTTATTTCACTTAGCGTAATGGCCTAGAGGTTCATCCATGTTGTAGCATTGTCAGATTTCTCTTCTCTCTTAAGGCTGAGGAATATCCCATTGTATGTAGCTAAATGTTTATTTATCCATTCATCTGCCAGCGGGCATGGGGGTTGCTCCCGCCTTTTGGCTACTGTGAGCAGCATCTCTGTGAACATGAATGTACTGTTTTTGCTTTTTGCACGCCCTTCCCCCGTGTCTTTTGTTATACTTGGATGGGACTCCAGTGAAACTCTTTGAACCTTTAGAGGAATTGAATCAAAGAGCTAAGCAACTCATTTGGTGAGTGTAAGATTTTAGGGTAGGTGTGTGAGACAGCACATGAGGTGTTCTGCACAAGAGGATACCATTGTTATCCAACCTAAAGGGACTTTTAACTTGCAAATAATTATTACTTTATTTTTATTTATAATTTTATTTATGTATTTATTTTTGGTTATGCTGGATCTTCATTGCTTTGTGAGCTTTTCTCTAGTTGTGGTGAGTAGGGGCTACTCTCTAGTTGCACTGCATGGGCTGTTCATTGCAGTGGCTTCTCTTGTCTCAGAGTATGGGTTCTAGGGCACTCAGGCACATGGGCTCCTGGGCTTTAGAACTACATGCTCAGTAGTTGAGTCATGCAGGATCTTTTTGTTGCGATACTCAGACTCTCTAGTTGTGTTGCGAGGGCTCAATAGTCGTGGCACTCGGATTTAGTTGCTCTGAGGCATATGGAATCTTCCTGGACCAGGGGTTGAACCCAGGTCCCTTGCATTGCAAGATGGATTCTTTTTTTTTTTAATATAAATTTATTTGTTTTAATTGGAGGTTAATTACTTTACAATATTGTATTGGTTTTGCCATACATCAACATGAATCTGCCACGGGTATACACATGTTCCCCATTCTGAACCCCCCTCCCACCTCCCTCTCCATACCATCCCTCTGGGTCATCCCAGTCCACCAGCCCCAAGCAAGGTGGATTCTTGCATGGAGGCATTGACTGAGAGGTCACCTCAGTAATGAGCTGGTGGGGCACATGTCTGAGTGCTTGCCGAAATAAAGAAGCCTTGCCTAGGCTTGTACCAAGAATAAGTTTACTTTTAACTCCAGTCCACTGCCCTGTGTACATCTTCAGTGCTGAGCACTGAAACTTGATGTTCACGGGAAGAATCCTGAAATTGTTTCTTAATCACCAGTGAAAGAACACATTCTGTGTTCTACTTTTTGTTGTTGCTGTTCAGTCGGTAAGTCATGTCCAACTCTTTGTGACCCCATGGACTGCAGCACACCAGGCTTCCCTGTCCTCCACTATCTTCTGGAGTTTGCTCAAATTCATGTCCGCTGAGTTGGTGATGCTATCTAACCATCTCTTCCTTTGTCACCCCCTTCTCCTCCTGCCCTCAATCTTTCCCAGCATCAGGCATCTTTCCAGTGAGTTGACTGTTTGTATCAGGTGGCTAAAGTATTGGAGCTTCAGCATCAGTCCTTGATTTCCTTTAGGATTGACTGGTTTGATCTCCTCACAGCCCGTGTATTCCACTTACCTGGTCCTATTGCAGAGGTTGTCATCAGAGGCCCTTCCTGAACACAGCCATGGGTGGATCCTCAGGCAACTGAGTCACACACTGACGTGCTTTTCTGTTCCAGGATGTGGGAAGAAGGCAAGGTGCTCATCTTTGACGACTCCTTTGAACACGAGGTGTGGCAGGATGCCGCATCTTTCCGGCTCATCTTCATTGTGGATGTGTGGCACCCTGAGCTGACACCCCATCAGAGACGCAGCCTTCCTGCAATTTAGCATTCTGTGCAGGCTCAGGGCATGCTGGAGAGAGATCACCTTTTTGGTTCAGTCTCCTTGGATGTGGGCATAGACCTTCAAACACCACAGCCCTTAATTCTCTTGATTTGCAGCCTGAAAAATTCTAAACCTCCTCCCAGGGATGGAAAACACTAAAGGGAATATCTGCCTCACTGCAATTCTTATAGAAAATACCTGCCGTATTTCATCAATGACAGCCCCCATCTGATGCCTGGATTCCAGGTGAACCCATGATAGCTTCTACCTTGCCGGCCAAAGATATTTTTTTCTTTTAGAATAGGGGGAATCAGTATTAATGAGAATACGTGTAGAAACTGTGAATGGATTGCTTTAGTTTGTAATTTTTCTATGCAACTATATTTTTCTAGGGTAGCTAGATGGTTTATAATCACACACCACTACTTTTTTGTTGAGTTTAATGACAAGCTGCATAAATACTTCTGTTTAATGGTAACTTTCCCAGTGAACTCAGACATCCCTATTTTAATTATTTTTAGTAAAAGGCACTCATGAAAAAAAATTATGTTTTCCTAATACAAAGCTGAGAGACATAATTATGCCAATGTCTTATGAACCATACTGCTCCCCACCCATTGAGTCTCTTTGCTTTTTAGTCTTCGTTAAGAGCTGGAGTCTTAATTTTTCTTCTCACTCTGTGAATGGCAGAAATACTGACAAAAATGGTATTTCTTTCTAAGAGGAACTTTTTACACTGAAAAAGGACCTGGAGTCATTTTATATTTAGTTATAACAATGACACGTGTAAATTTTTTTAATGACAAATATCAGGCATTGTGGGGAAGAAAACAAAAATTTCTCCAAGTGAGAATTTTCTCTTGGGATTAGCTCGATGGGGGGCTGCTAGGATCTCTGACTTCCGGCCTCTTTGCATTTATAAAACCAGGCTGGAATCCAGAGTGTCTTCTACTGTGGATCCTTGTGAATGAGAAGGTCTTTGAAAGGATTCCTATCACAACTTTGCAAAATTAAGAAGGATGACAGAGTGGAAGGCCAAAAATGCCTGGATGTCTGTTCTGGGTATAGGATGTCAAAACTGTTTCCTCTTTGCAGTTGTTCAAAAGACTCTGACATCTCCCTGGCTTGAGAAACTTCTGCCATTTAAACTTCACTTTGAGGTGTCAATTATTATTGATTGTTTCATTTTAAAATTTGCCATTGCTTAGAAAGAACAGTTGCCTACTGGTTCCAAAGATGACCACATCATTAGTTTAGTGGAATATTAATGCATTAAATTTTGTGTGTTTTAAACCAAAGCTAACTAGAAATGTTAGCTATAAGAATGTAATGATATTCACGCACTGAATTTTAAGCCAATATGAACAAAAATGCTAAAGAAATGACATACAGGTTACCATGCACAGGGAGAAAAATCACTTGTGTTTTCTTTTCCATTGAAGGACAAAGAAGGTTGCTTTCTTTATATCATCAAAAGAAAAAACAAAACAGTTCTTTAAAATGCTATTGTATTGTCCTTCAGGATATTAGCTTCCCTTTGAAGAGTCTATAAAATATTTGTCTTGTTTCCTTCTGTTTTGCCAATGCTGAAAAATCTCTCTAAAATAGATAAAGAAGCATTTGAGGAAAATCAGAGTGAACTACCAAAGTCTGGAAGGAAAAGCAAACGCTTGAAAAATAAAAAGGGATTTGTGTCCTTCAGTATTTATTGAACAGAAGAAAGGACTGACAAAGGACAATGCAATCTAGTGCTCGCGCGGCAACATTCATGTCACTTACTGAATTGGGTTCTTGTATGTATATTGCATACACATAAAGAAATTCAAAGTAGCAGTTGTCACTGTTGAACCATCATCTTACATTCATTTAATGAAATCATGGAATAGAGTTAAAAACAATTTCTTAGCTTGATAATTATAATATGGTATTTAAAATCAGGTCACTACAGTAGGATTCTAAATATCGCCAATTGGAAAGCCAGAATTATTATTACTGTTGCAAAATGTTCGGCAATAATTGACTCCAGTATCATTTTAAACACTTGGATCCCACAACTGTTTCATAAACTCAAGTAATAAAATGGGTTTTCTAATTTGCTTTAGTTCTTCATCATTCCTCCCTATGTTGTGGTATATAAGAAAAGTCACTGCATTGGTAGAATTATTTCAGTATTAGTATCTTGTTATTTGAAGTGTCTACACAAAATGAATTGGTTTTATTTATACTGTGATGCAATTGATTGGGAAATATTTTAAATTCTATTTCAATTTTATTTCAAGAGTGGAATACAAAAATCACTTCTGTTATCATTTTCTACCAGTAGAAAAAATTAAAACACTAGATCTATTGAGAAAGAGATATGATAAATTATTAAAATTAGTAATAATATCCACTGAGGATGATTATGGCCAGTTGAATCACCTCTTACCTTTGAAATTTTTTAGCCAACAAATTGACCCTCCCAAATACTTAAAGTGTAAAATCATGTTTTACTGCTCATTATCAACTATTAAGTATTTTTTCTTTGACGCTGAGCACCAACTGGTCATAGTAATGAAGGCCCATGTCATGCGAATGGCTGGGAGAATAAGAGATATAGCTAAAAACATACAACTGGTTTGGGGAAACATGGCACAGGTAAGGATATCATATGCTATGATATCTGTTTATTTTTATCTAGTTTCCTTTGAATGGATAGCTGGGGACTCCATTTCTAAGGAAAATAAAGAAATAAAATGATCTTTGGCATTTCATCCTGCATTCCACGTCTTCTCTTATTTTCAGTTCTTGTATATTTAGCCATCCTTAAAGATCTTCCTCCAAGTTTGATACCTACCCCCTTAACAACAGCCAGGTCCATCCTTCGCACCTTTAACTGATTGCAGGAGGGAGGTGGGGGGACGTAGTGGGTGTGTAATGCTTTTGTAGCACTTTTCTTGCCGTAGTGACCTAAGTGAGGCAACTTGAAAAGATTCATTAACCACTGACATGTAGTTTCAACATAACCCCCTACCCTCTGGAGACATACATTCCTTGTGGGAAGCCACATTGCTAAGATGAAATAGTCATATTTCAATTTGTGTGTCTTTGTTTCAAATTAGCTCATGATAATCAGCTGGTGGCCTCATCAAAGATGTGACATTAAAATCATTTTTGCAGGATATCAAAACAAACAAACTCTACAAATAGCCAGACCTACAAGAGCATGCTCTTAGGCTGAACAATTTGAGATTGGATGCTGGTGATGAGGTCAAAGAAAATAACTCAATGTAGGAATGAAGATTACCAGAGATACTATTGTCTTGGGGCTTTGCACTACATTAAACTTGAAAATTGTGTCTGCACAGTTTAAATTCTTATGGATCAACTTGGAAATGCACTTAATTTTAAACTACAAAAACTGGAGAGCATCTCTTCAAAGCCTCAGAGAAATCTTTGTCCTAATGAGGTGTGTGCCTCAAATTTAGTTTTTCTCTTTTCAAGTCATTTAATACATAAATATGGGGTGGGGGAGTCTTGTTTCCATGACTACCTTGCTTCATCCTCCAATTCCCTCATTGAAAAACAAAAATGCATCTCTCAAGTCTTTGTTCAACTTTGGCTGCTCAGACCAATGGCTGGTGACAGTCATTACTCGGTGGCAGGAGAGGAGGCCCTTGTGTCGAGCCGAACGCTTCCTGGTGGCTGATACCACTGAGAGTTGGTGACGTCGGGAGCACGGGGTGGCTCGGGGTTCAGTCCAGAGCCAGGAGTGGCTGGGTGTTCTCATTCTCTCCCTTCTCCTCATGTTTCAGAGTCCCAGCTTCTACCACAGACTGAGATCTAATAATAGGGGAAGGAAAAAGATCTGATTACAGACAATTCATGGTGCTAGCTATTTTGGAATCTTGGAGGGCCTTCAGACTTCATGGGTCCCTGATTAAGCAAGAAGCTCAACTATACAACTTCTCCCCCTTGTGTATCTTTGTTTTCCTTGCTTTTGTGTCTTCTACATCACGTTTTTAGGGAACCAAGCAGCTTGGAATTTCCTTTGTAGGGATCTCCTTTTGTTAAAACAAACACACGTTCTAGCCACAATTCTGCCCCTTTGTCTAAACATTCTGTGGATCTTAAGATGTATAAAGTGACATAAATTTTGTTGGATTTTTAATGTTTCAAAATACTTTTGAGAGCCTTTGTCTCACGGTCATAGGAAACTGTCATATATGGTGTTAATAGCACAAGATGTAGAATCAGGCTGTAAATGTATCCTTGGCTCCTTAATGAGAGGAGTCTTGGGGAAGTTCTTAGAACGCTGGACCTTGGTTTTCTCATCTGTAAAACAGAGCTATTACCTGTTACCTGCAGGTAGCTATTACCTACCTCCCAGAGTTGTTAAGAAGGACTAAAACTAATATTATACGTAAAGCATTTGGCATGTAATTGTAGTCAAAACTTATGGAGCACTCTGTTATGACCAATATTGCAATAATGTCAGTGATCTTTAGTTTCTGATGTGTCCTTTTATACTGGAGTAATAACTTCTTGTGTTTATAACCCAGATTGAAATTATTTTCCAACTTTATAGAGAGAAGATTATAAGAGCTATGCACACAGTAAACATTCAATCAACGTTCATATACTAAAAAGAAAAAGCCACTCAAAACATTAAGAAAATGATTGAAGTGGGTTATTCAAATAAGCAAGATTTACATGTAAGTGCAGTGAATGGGTAACTCAGTACACCTGAGTTTCCCAAACTCGCCACATTCTGAGTCTTCAGGACTATCCCTTGACTAACTCTTTTAAACCCCTGGAGTATCCTGCCTGATAAAGTGTCTTTGTATACTTGAGGCTTTGGGCCATGATATATGGTTTATTTTAACAATGTGATTAATGATAAATGTCTATTTTTGTATGCCTGGACTTTGGGAAACAGCCTTTCAATTTGACCTTCTTTTGGGGGAGGTAGAGGAGCTGAAGACCAAGTAGCTAAGGTCAGTCACACATGCTCTGCTTGCCAAGACATGGGTGAGTTTCTCTGGTTGATGACACGTTGCCTGTGTTGTCTGTCACATGTCATTGCTGAGAAAATTAAGATCTGTCTGTGACTCCAGTGGGAGGAAAACTGGAAGATTGCAACTTCTCCAGAGGACCTGGACTCCACCCAATGCACCTTTTTCCTTTGCTGACTTTGATCTGTATTCTTTTGCTGTAATAAACCATAATTGTGAGTATAACCACATTTCTGTGAGTCCCTCAAGCAGATGATCACATCTCGGGGTGGTCTTGAGGACCTCAAGCATGATATATAATAACACGAATGTTTGTTGTCTGTGTACCTGGTATAGTTGTAACCTCTTTACATGTATGAAGTTACTTCATTTTCATACCCTTAAAGAGTGGTGCTATTATTGCTTCCATTCTGGGGTGGGAAAAATCTAAGGTAACAACAACAACAAAAAGAAGTAACATAGGAAAAGCAACACAAACAGAGAATGGAGAACAAGACAGGTTTATCACCATCGCAGTATTCCTTGGTCTGCCTAACACTGCAGCAATGTTTAGCTGCTCTAAATGTCAGTCTAGTCCAACTTTAGGAGCCAAGCCTAAACCTTTCAAAATGAACTGGATTTGATTGCTCCTGGTACAGGGAGAGAAGCCCCAGGTAGTAGTATATTTCAGCTGTTTTATACATTGCCTACATATTTCTCTCTTTGCTTTAGTTAAAGGCTGTGTGTGTGGTGTGTGCACACACACACACTCCCACACAAGTGTAGCGGGGTGGGCAGTGGAGGTAATAGATTTATATAAAAAGCAGAAAAGCCGAAAACCCAGAAGGTTCTCTGAGGGATGGGATGGGGTCTGGGGGGAGGTGGGAGGGAAGTCAGGATGGGAAACACATGTACACCCATGGCTGATTCATGTGAATGTATGGCAAAAACCACCACAATATTGTAAAGTAACTAGCCTGCAATTAAAATAAATAAATAAATAAAACTGAAAAACAGGAATACAACTGCCCATACAGGCCATCTCCATCCAGCACCTTGGACAGCTGCCTAACCACTGCCCTACAGGCCCTGGTGAAAATGGAGGATGTTAATGGCCAGTCCACTTTAGAGATGCTAAGCTGTATTTCTCACTCATGCCACTTGGCTTTGTTTTACAACATGAGAGAATCACAGCCACAGAATTAGAAAGGACCTTAGAGACCCACTAGATGAACCCACAGGAAATATTAAGTAAGATGCCATGCAGTTTCTTGTTGAATATATCTGACTTAAGAAATCTATTCCTCCATACTCCTGGAGGAGCAACTCTGCTAGAAAGCTTTTTCTTACAATGAACTAAAACCTGTCTTTTTGCAACTTTTATATACTGTTCCTGGTTTTGTCTGCTGGAATCACCAGAATATGTATAATCCATCCAATCCACATAACAGCCCTTAAAATATTTGTCGAGTGCCCTCTAGACCTCTCTCTGCTCCCACTAAAACTAACTGAATTCCTCTTGAGCCTTCAAGATTTCTAGAACTTAACTACTCTCCTGCATCTCTTCACCACCTGCTTGCCCACAGGATGTCACTTCAGAAAAGAATGAAATTATTGCTTCCTTCTTTTTCTTTTTTGTATGCTCCTCTTGAAGCATAGAAAATGCACCTAAAATTGCCTTAGCCTTTCTGGAACTCAATAAAGCCAAGGGAAATTTTAGCTATATTTACACATGCTGCTGTTAAGTCATTTCTCTCCCATCTTGAAAGTACATGGTTGAATATTTCATCTTTTTTTAATTTGGCTCATATTACCACTGTATCTCTATCCTTTTGGATCTAGAAATGTGTTACCCATCCAAATTATTGTCTGTGATTTTCATGAGTAGTGGATTTGTTTTTAAACTTTCCCTTCCCCTGTTTTGGAAGCCACCCTGGGAAAAAAAATATCAACAAATTCTCAAATATTGAACTTTCAAACAAAAATCACTTATTGCCACTAACTCATGGTAATAAAGGCTTCCCTGGTGGCTCAGCAGTAAAGAAGCCACCTGCAAATGCAGGAGATGCAGAGACATGGGTTCAGTTCCTGGACCAGGAAGATCCCCTGAAGGAGGAAACAGCAACCCACTCAAGTATTCTTGCCTGGAAAATCCCATGAACAGAGAAGCCTGGCAGGCTACAGGCCATGGAATAAAGAGTCAGACACGACTGAGTGACTAAAGAACAAAAACAACACCGCAAAGAAACAAGGCATAAGTGACACAGAATGGTCAAGTGCTCTGTGATAGGAGAGTTTTCAGGCCCTTTAGACCAAATAATTAGCATAAAGTAAATAAAGAGTTAAATGGCTAAAGATTGTTCATGTATGGTAAGAAATGTTTGTGAATGTCATAGCTAGGGACTGTGAGAACATGTTCAGAAATACTCATTCTTTAGTGGAAATACTGCTTTAATTACCCAGTCATAGACTATAAGAAATGGAACTTGAAGTGGTCCATTTTCAGGACAAAGTAGCTGGCCTTGGGTGGAGAATTATTAACAAACAGTTTTTCACCAACAGCTAGCTAGCTTCATCTTGGAAAATTACTGGCAAGCTAGTTTACCCATGGACCAGCCCTAAGCTAACAGGATGTTTGGGAAGGGAGAAATATGGGAAGGGATGAAATATAGGATGGGAAGGGAGAGGCAAGAATACACTATGAGACTTAGGTGACGTCCTAGAAGATTGTAGCCCTAGAGTACTAAGCCAGT
Organism: Budorcas taxicolor; assembly: GCF_023091745.1. Lineage (NCBI taxonomy): Eukaryota > Metazoa > Chordata > Mammalia > Artiodactyla > Bovidae > Budorcas > Budorcas taxicolor. Next base: position 40,338,182 of record NC_068923.1, on the reverse strand, counting down.
GAGGGATTGGGGAGGGGTCTGCTTGCCAGGGAATAAAAGTGGTTGCTGTAACTGTCCCGGGTGTGCCTGCCCACCAGACACCCAATCTTGTAAGACTGTCCTTTAAAGTCTCCCTTTCACTGTGCTTTGTGTCTCTGAGTCCACCCCTTGGTTTTGGGCAAGTGAACGTGTTTCTCGCATAGACCCATAGATAGGTATGGGGTCACTGTGATCAACACTCTGAGAACAGGGTCTCAGGTATTGGAGTGGGAAGCAGGCATCATCTCTTTTTCATCTCTAAAGAAAAAGAAGAGAGGAAAAACTATCATTCACACAGTGACATCGCTCATAGGCCTCATTCGGGTGCCTCTTCCCTTCACTTGGCATCAGATTTGGATCTGTTGACTTAAAAAGTATTCACAACTTAGAAGTTAAGAGTTATGTTTTATTCAGCAGGGAATTTTTAGGACTTCAAGCCTGGGAGGCAGCATCTCAAGTAACCTTGAGAGAAGTGCTTCAAGGAGGTGGTGGGGGTGGGGGGTCAGCACGGAGCCAGGTTATACAGAATTTTTGCAACAAAGGGCAGGCAGTCTGAATGTTGAAAGATGACTGTTAACTAAAGAAAACCAGGTATCTCAAGTCAAGGAATTTCGCACTTTTCTATGTGTGGGAAGATGCAAGAGTCTGGACTCACTGAAGTCATTCTTTTGATATGCACTTCAGGTATCTTGAGCGGTTTCCTGGGTTTTCATATCCTGAGTTTCCTCAGGACTCATCATAGGAAGTGACTGCAGTCTGATGTTTGCAAGATGGCAGGTATTCATTCCTTCCTGAGTTCCTTCAGGGCTCACCAGCTCACTGATGATGACTATGATATCCTTTGTTTACTGATACGGCAGAAAACATTCCACTTCTCAGATCTATGTGGAATTTTTTAAACATTTGTACTGACAGTGCTAGGATGCTAAGTTCCTTATCTCAGCCAATAAACTGTCTTGGCTGAGTGTTGGGTAACAACTGAACAGCCCTAAGGCATTGAGCATGAGGAACTAAACGCAGTGTTTTGTTTTGTTTTGTTTTTTCTTGTTTGCATTTTCCCTGATTGAGAAGGAGACCAGAGCGTCTTTACTTTCAGTGTGACATAATTCCATTTACCTGGTCACAAAATGAGCATTTGATATAAGGAACACATTCTATCATGAAATATTTGAAACTCATTGGAAAAACAGAAAGCATATGTTGCCTTTTTCAAAATCTAGCATAAATAAAGCAAAGAGAAACACCCGTTTTAAATCTTGCCCTCTGTCCATTTAGCTGAGTCACAGTACTCTCTGGGAAGAATGTTGAACTGTTCACTGATAAAAACATCTCTGCCACTCATAAAGAGCGAGTTCAGGAACTGTGCATTAACCATGGAGGAACCACTTGCCTTGTGGTTTTTTGCCCAGATCACGTTAGTGGTAATCTCCCAGCTTGTTGGCTTTGCCTTCACCCAAGAAGATGAACACTTCTGCTAAAATAAACATTTCAGTCTTTTCTCATGGGTCCTCTTTCCAACACTGAAAGCCAGCTTAACCTCAAGGGCAAGCTGGGGAGTTATAGGAGCTATTTCAGCCTTCATAACAATGGCTTCGTTCTTGCCTTGATAGTTGCCACATTTTGTTTTCCTGCTATTATATCCTCCACCCCCAGCCTCCTCCATTCATTCTACCTTTCTTCTTTCTACTTTCCCCTTTTCCTCTCCAAAATTTGGAAGTTTCCTCACTGCATGTCATCAAATATCTATAACCATGCTTTTAATTTTTACTGCTTCCAAAGGCATTTACCTTTCACACGGGAAATAGATTGGGAAACAGTGGAAACAGTGTCAGACTTTATTTTTGGGGGCTCCAAAATCACTGCAGATGGTGATTGCAGCCATGAAATTAAAAGAGGCTTACTCCTTGGAAGGAAAGTTATAACCAACCTAGATAGCATATTAAAAAGCAGAGATATTACTTTGCCAACAAAGGGCCATCTAGTCAAGGCTACGGTTTTTCCAGTGGTCATGTATGGATGTGAGAGTTGGACTGTGAAGAAAGCTGAGCACCGAAGAACTGATGCTTTTGAACTGTGGTGTTGGAGAAGACTCTTGAGAGTCCTTTGGAGTGCAGGGAGAATCAACCAGTCCATCCTAAAGGAGACCAGTCCTGGGTGTTCATTGGAAGGACTGATGCTGAGGCTGAAACTCCAATACTTTGGCCACCTCATGCGAAGAGATGACTCATTGGAAAAGACTCTGAGGCTGGGAGGGGTTGGGGGCAGGAGGAGAAGGGGACGACACAGGATGAGATGGCTGGATGGCATCACTGACTCAATGCACGTGAGTTTGGGTGAACTCTGGGAGTCGGTTATGGACAAGGAGGCCTGGCGTGCTGTGATTCATGGGATTGCAAAGAGTCGGACACGACTGAGCGACTGAAATGAGCTGAACTGAATGTTCTAGTATACCTGTGTTAGCACTTCTAACCAGAAACAGTGAGGCTTTTTAAAAGATATTTTTAAAGATGTCTCTAATTCTACTCAACCTCTATTTCTTCCTGTAAGTTCCTGCCTAGACTTGAATGATGGCTCCACCACTGGCTTTGTGGTCTTGGGCAAATTTGACCCCCTCATGTGTAAAATGAAAGTATGATAGTGCCCACAACATGGGAGGTGGGGATAAGGAGAACTAGATGAATTACAAATTGAAAGTGTCTAGCCCAGTGTCAGCCTGATACATGTGTACCTTCATTTTTACCTAGTGCTATTCTTCCTCATTTGCAGATAAGAAAATTAAGGCCTGGAATATTTAGTTCATCTACACTTCGAGTTACAAAGCATGAATTCAACTCCAAGTTCCCAAAATCCTCATTGTTAAATTTACAAGAGAGAACTGTGTGTCCTGATGTATCATGTGAGACTAAATGCAGACTAAGATTTGAGAATGGATAAAGACTAATATTTTAAAAATTCAAAAGAAGTGATGAGACTGCTCCACATGAAAGCTAACATTATTGTTTTATCTTATATCTTATCACTTTTAGAAGTAACCCAGAAGTTTCCACCTGCTGAACAATTATTTATGTAGATTTCAATGCATCTATTTGTAGTTGTTTTCCATGATGTGAAGCAATATGGATTTTCTTTCTGCTATAATGCCTTCAATAATATCCTTAATGTGGAGTCTTAAAGAATAATCATAAGACATATATTCTGTTGAGCTACCAAACTCTTCAATGTTAGAATGATACTTGTAGGCAATATGATACAATTAAAATTCATGGAACCAGATCAATAAATCATAAATCAAGAAATTATTTTTTAACAGTTAGCCTAAGTATTTCTCATGTAAAGCAGCAAAGCCTTTCTCTATCGAAGTGAAGAAATAAGAAATAAACCTCCCTTGACTATGACAATACAATTTGCCATAACTTACTGAAATATAAAGAAATCAATGGAAGAAAAATAAATATTCTATATCTTTTTAAGTGAACTATTTTTAGAGTGAGTCCAACAATTCAGCTTTTGCCTAAATGCATTGTAACTTGAATTCAAGTGTATAATGTATTTCTATTTAACCATGATAGTACCAATCTTAGAGCAAGGAAGAAAGAGCCAAGAGAAACACATGTGCCTTCAGAAAGGATGGAAATTGGGCTCACATGTAAATAGGTCTAAACCAACACCGTCCAACACAGAGCCCTCAGCACATGTGCCCACTGAGGAATTGAAACTGGATCGGTCTTAGCTGAGATATTGAGATAGACTGTAAACACACTGTATGCATGGGATTCCAAAGACAGCATGAAAAAAAAAATGTAAAATATCTCACTAACACTTTTAAAATTATATTGAAATCATAATTTTGTATACATGGGGTTGGGCTTCCTTGGTGGCTCAGGGATGAATAATCTACCTGCCAATGCAGGAGGCATGGGTTCAATCCCTGGTCCAGGAAGATCCCTTGGAGAAGGAAATGACTACCCACTCCAGTATTCTTGCCTGGGAAATCCCATCGACAGAGGAGCCTGGTGGTGTGGCAAAGAATCAGACACAGCTTCAGGACCAAGCAACAACAATTTTGGTTAAATAAAACTTATTATTGGAATTAATTTCACTTGTTTCTCTCTTTACTTGTAATGTGGCTACAAGATAACTTAAAATTCTATGTGTGGCTCATGTTATTTCTATCGGACAGTGCTAGTCTAAGGCTTCGTTCCGTCCATCAGGCTTGTGGCTGAACCAGAGTGATATACTCACCCTCATTTAGAATTTCACAGTCATCCCAAACGACCACAGCAACATTATGATCTGTCACCGCCAATATTCAGTGTGCTGAGTTATTTTTCACATGTTAACTCATTTAATCCTCCCACTGATACACACAAAGCCCCAGGTGACATGAGAGCTGTTTTCTGAGTAACACTGTTGTTGCTTGAATGCTAACTAGAAAGAAACTTCATTAGTTTAGATTCCGTTAATTTATTATTTAGATGAGGGTGAATATATGCCATTATTTTATCTCTAAATGGATAAATAGTATCAAAAGACTTCAGGAAGAAATTTAAACTACTTGAAAAGAAAGAAATAAGTTCTTTCTGAACACACAGCAAAATTATTACTAACTTTGTGTTACAATTACAGATGATTTTTGTTGTTTATTATAAGGATCCTTGGAGAAATGAGCTGATGGAAGAGAATCATCACCATGTCACTAACTTGCTATGGGACTCTATGGAACATCTCACTTGGCTTCTATGATCCCACGTTCTTCAACTGTAAAATGATGATTGCTGGACAAAGCACTGATTTTAGCCCCAAGAGTTCATGAAGTCTACCAGACTGGGATAAATCAACACTAGTTCTTGAAAATAATTAGACTTCATTTTTCAAAGTTCCACAATTCTGACTTTAAGCTAATTTGCTTGAATAGTCTAAGTACCTCTCTATCTCAGCATTTGTTTTTACCTCCTTCTAGAAATGCACAACAATACAGCAAATAACAAATTTTGACCAGACCTGAAAAGCCTCTTTGAAAATTTGTATGAGCCCAAAACATTTAGATTTCATGAATCCAGAAGATTTACCTTTAAAAAAATTTTTTAGGGACCTCCCTCATGGTTCAGTAGTTAAGAATCCACCTTACAATGCAGGGAACTCGGGTTCAATCCCTGGTCGGTGAACTACGATCACACATGTCACAGGGCAGCTACATTCAAGTGCCACTACTTAGAGGGTCCATGTGTCACAACGAAAGATCACACAGGTGCTACAACTAAGACCCAATGCAGCGAAATAAATAAATAGATATTTTAAAAGATACTTTTATTTCCGCAAGTTTCTAAATACTGAATTCAAAGCTGCCAGGTGCTACTTGATAACTATTTTCAAAGAACTAAAGAGCCTCTTGATAAAAGTGAAAGAGGAGAGTGAAAAAGTTGGCTTAAAACTCAACATTCAGAAAACTAAGATCATGCATCTGGTCCCATCACTTCATGGCAAATAGATGGGGAAACAGTGGAAACAGTGACAGACTTTATTTTTGGGGGCTCCAAAATCACGGCAGATGGTGATTGCAGCCATGAAATTAAAAGATGCTTACTCCTTGGAAGAAAAGTTATGACCAACCTAGACAGCTTATTAAAAAGCAGAGACATTACTTTGCCAACAAAGATCTGTCTAGTCAAAACTATGGTTTTTCCAGTATTCATGTGTGGATGTGAGATGGACTATAAAGAAAGCTGCTGCTGCTGCTGCGTCACTTCAGTCATGTCTGACTCTGTGGGACTCCATAGACAGCAGCCCACCAGGCTCCCCTGTCCCTGGGATTCTCCAGGCAAGAACACTGGAGTGGGTTGCCATTTCCTTCTCCAATGCATGAAAGTGAAAAGTGAAAGTGAAGTAGCTTAGTCGTGTCCGACTCTTCGCAATCCCATGGACTATAGTCTACCAGGCTCCTCCATCCATGGGATTTTCCAGGCAAGAGTACTGGAGTGGGATGCCATTGCCTTCTCCGATAAAGAAAGCTGAGTGCTGAAGCACCGAAGAATTGATGCTCTTGAACTGTGGTGTTGGAGAAGACTCTTGAGAGTCCCTTGGACTTCAAGGTGGTTTCCGAAAGGAAATCAGTCCTGACTATTCATTGGAAGGACTGATGCTCAAGCTGAAACTCCAATACTTTGGCCACCTCATGCGAAGAGCTGACTCATTTGAAAAGACGCTGATGCTGGGAAAGATGGAAGGTGGGAGAAGAAGGGGATGACAGAGGATAAGATGCTCAGATGGCATCACCGACTCAATGGACATGAGTTTGAGTAAGCTCCAGGAGTTGGTGATGGACAGGGAGGCCTGGTGTGCTGCAGTCCCTGGGATCATAAAGGGTGGGACACGACCGAGCAACTAAACTGAACTCACCTGAGTCATCATGAAGAATTCTAGTTTATTTAAAGTAACTAATTGCTAATATGATTGTCCTCAGGCCACAGCTTCCTGCTGCAGAGAGTAGCTCCCATCTCATCTTGAGCAACAAAGGGTATCCCAGTGTGCGGAAAAATTCCAGCTGGCCCTCAGCAAATCTTGCTTGTCACATCCGAAACCAGTTTCAGAATGTTTTGGAAAAGAAGGTTTCAACACAACTTTGATTGGATATTTTTAGAATTGTCGCCTATAAGAGAGTTACCCAACCCCAAGGCTGGTCATTATATTTATTGTCATCATTTCGTCATCATGGCCAGCAATAAAAGACACACCATTTATTGAGTACTGATTTCATGCCAGCTTCTGTGCTAATTCATTAGCCCGCATTATCTTTGTTTAAATCTCCCAATAATTTTCTGAAGTGATACTGGTATTTTTGCAAGTATAGTTGATTCATGATGTTGGGTCAGCTTTAAGTGTGGGGCACAGTGATTCAGTATATATGCTGTTGTTGTTGATTATTCGCTAAGTTGCGTTTGACTCTTGTGACCTATGGACTGTAGCCTGCCAGGCTCCTCTATCCATGGTATTACCCAGGCAAGAATATTGGAGTGGGTTGCCATTTCTTTCTCCAGGGGATCTTCCCAATCCAGGGATCAAACCTGGGTTTCTTGCATTGTAAGATGAATTCTTTACTGCTGAGCCACCAGGGAAGCTCTCAGTATATATATATTCTTTTTTATATTCTATTTCCTTATAGGTTATTAAAAAGTATTGAATATATTTCCTTGTGCTATATAGTAGGTCCTTGGTTATTTTAAATCGGGTAGTGTGTATATGATAATCCCAGGATTCTAATTTATCCTAAGCTCCTGTTATTTCCCCTTTGATAACCATAAATTTGTTTTCTATGTCTGTGAGTCTGTTTCTGTTTTGAAAATAAATTCATTTTTATCATATTTTAGATTCCACGTATAAGTGATATCATATTATTTTATCTCTCTCTGTCTGATTTACTTCCCTTGGTTCAATCTCTAGGTCCATACATGTTGTTTATCATTTTACCAACATTTCCCTGAATACGATCTTCTGAATATGAACAGCTGACACTTGGCCTTTCTGATAAGAGAGGCAGCGCTTGTCTGACCACTTGAAGAAACCAAAGAAAAGACTGCCAACTTAGAAAATAGATATAGAGAATCAGATTATTTAGTTATAAAAATATTCTTAAGTTTAGCAAGTGTTTTACCAAAGCACTCTTTTAAGCAGAGTCACTTTAATGCACCTGAGGGATGAGAGTGCTCCAAGTCATAGCTAGATAGTTAGCGTGTGTTGTACCCAAACTCCTTGGTAGAACCCTGGGCATCAGAGTGAGGTCTGCAGACATTGTAGGGCCCAGTCTGTAGGTGAACCAGATAACAGTTCTTGCCATCAGCCCATGTTCACTGTGCGTATAGGTTTACAAAGTTCTGAAGAATGGCACGCATTTCAAGGCGGGAGGAGAAGGGGACGACAGAAGATGAGATGGTTGGGTGGCATCACCAACTCTATGGACATGAGTTTGAGTAAGCTCTGGGAGTTGGTAACGGACAGGGAAGCCTGGCATGCTGCAGTGCATGGCGACTCTTGCAGTGCAAGAGTTGGACACAACTGAGCAACTGAACTGAACTGAAGAAACTCAAGGTGGATTCAGGTGTCCTGAGACATTCAGATGATCTTTCAAATAATACAGTTTTAACATGCAGATGCTTCTGGACAATTTTTTCTACTACCAATCGTATCTAAAAATAGCAACACCACAAACGGCTGCAGGTGCTTGCACCACCTGCTTTGAATGGGCTCATCTTTCATTAGAATTAGAGTGGCACAAAGAGCTGCTAGTCACTTTCAGAGCATCCCCAATTTTTCCTAATTATTCTCCTCCCTGTGAAATGGATGGTGTACAGCCTCTGTGAAGTCCCTCTGCTAGGACTGGAATGTGATGCTCTGAAGCAGGTAGAGAAAATGGCAGAAGCTGCCACCAGCTGAGACAATGAGGGTGACTCATTCTATCTGAGTTTGAAAAGGATGGCTAGTGTTCTCAATAAAAACTACCTTCTGTAAGTCTATTTTTGAGTCAGATGACTTAAATGGGTCTAAATGACAGGACATTAATGCATCTCCTTTGATAATACTGTATTAGCCTGATATCAATTTTCTTCCTTAGTAGCTGTAGCTTCCCCCCACAGTACATCAAAGTGTGACGGAGGAAGTTGCTTTTCAATCTTGTCTTAGAGACAGGATACAATTGGGGCTGGTAGGAATGGGAGCAGACGTCTAAGACAGCTGCAGGACTTTGAGAAAAGGCAAATACCCCAAAAAGGTGCCCCAAAAGTCCCTGTGGAATGAAGGAACGAATGAATGAGTGAATGCACACAAGTGTGAGAACAGTTGTAAAGGAGACAGAGCATTGGACTTCAATGAAGAGAACTGAGTTCCCAATGTTGTGCTGCCTACCAGCCCTGCCATCTGGGCTAAATCACTCAACCTCAGTGTATTGGGCTTCCCTGGTGGCTTCCCTGGTAGCGCAGTGTTAAAGAATCCACCTGCAATGCAGGAGACCCAGGGTCAATCCCTGGGCCAGGATCTTCCTGGAGAAGGAAATGGCTACCCACTCCAGTATTCTTGCCTATAAAATCTCATGGACAGAGGAACCTGGCAGGCCACAGTCCATGGGACACAAAGAGTCGGTCACAACTTAGTGGCTAAGCATGCCCACATGTGCTCCAATAACTTTATCTATAACATAATAATCTATTTTTATTCATTTTAATCTATTTTTTTAAATTCTCCATTTAAAAAATTTCTATTTTTCCTTCAATTCTCAAAAACTGAAAGGCTCAATTTTTCAAGAACTTTCAGAATAAGTCCGGGAACATCTGTATCCTGTCTGGCAGGTGGGAAGAAGTGGAGATGTGAAGGCATTTCCCATGAGATGCTGAAAACTCGACAATGCTCGTGTATGGCCTTGACATGAAAGCTCAAACAGTATAGTCTGGATACTTTAAGCTCACATAAGATCAATAGCAAAGTTTGCTTAAAGGCACTGAAATTCTCTATGTGAGCAGCACAGTTTTTATGAATGATACTTCAATGAGACTTTCATCACGTATCACGTCAAATATTTGTTTTCATCCATACAATCACTAAAGCTTATATGAGAGCCCCACTTCTGGTGAGACGTTGGGTACACATGCCATCAGCTTTATCTGAATCAGACAAAATGTTTGCTAACCAACAGCAATGTGTTCACAAGAAATAAACCTTCTTTGTTTTCTTGCCTAGACTACATCTTCCTTGGCAAGTAACCGCACCTAACCGTGGGGCTTCAGCAAACAAGAGTCTCTTTCAGAACAGACACTGTGAGTTACCAAACACTTAGCACTTGAAATTACAACCAGTCACACTCACATCTGTTCATTTGCTTCTAACTCAACCCTACTTCTTGGCTTTTCCAGGCGCTTAGAATTCTTAATCTCATAATTTGTCATGTCGCTCTTTAAAATAGAGGAGAACATGTGCCCACCTCCCACCCCCACACACATTTTATCTGTCCTTGATCATGTTCTTATAGGCTGAATTCATTGTAGATTTTTTCCTTCATTCTAATATTACTTTGGTGAAGGGGAACAGCTACCCACTCCAGTATTCTGGCCTGGAGAATTCCATGGACAGAGGAGCCTGGTAGGTTATAGTTCAGGGGGTCACAAAGAGTTGGACACGACTGGGCGACTTTTACTTTTAATGTTACATGGCTTTATAGGATGTTTGTGTAAGGAGATGCTCTCCCCTCATTCCCCTCATTTCTGCCACAATAAAGAAAGCTGTATAAAAGCAGGGAATTTGTTTCAGTCAGATGCACAAGTATTGAAGAGAATAGGCAGCTATTTATCTTAATCTTTAGAAAATGTTAACAAATTCCTGTCAGCATCCATGCAACCCTTCAGTATCCAATAACTGACATAAAACACTGGGCTTGCATGAAGTACCCACAAGGTCTCTGCTTCTAGAAGTGATGACATCTCAGGCATTAGCTGCTTGACATAGAGGGACACAAGAAAAGTGAGAAGTGTTTGAGCGATAGATCAGTCATAACACAACTTAGAAGGCAGCAGGGACTGAAGCATTCATGAAGAAATGAGGCCTCATGTCATTTTACTGAACGGGACCTCCACATGGAACATCTGTTCCCGGGGCCACACAGTAAAATGAGCCTTTCTTTTTTTGCCCCAACTGCTTAGAAGACAAGGGCCCTCCTGTTTCCACACTGACACCCCTCATTCTTTTCCTGCAGATTGTATTTCATAATGATATATTACTTCTGCCGGAAATGAGTAGTTATCCAGAAAACGCATAATTCACTCCATAAAACGAGGACGACATGCTGAAAGATCACTAAGGTCACAGGCAATTCTGCTGACAGCTGAAAACAGTTAAACTGACTTTCTTCTTCTTACCACCCAGGCAGGACCCAAAGGGGAACAACATGGCAAAAATTTCCTTCTGGCTCAGAAATCTGAACTCCATCCAGGCATTCCCTCAGCTTCCTCCACTCCCTCCAATAAAAGTGGCTGGCTCACAATGTCTTTTGATATTGTCCCACTTCTTTCACATGGGAACTAGGAAAGTTTAGGGAACATATAGATGGAGGCATCTGGTCAAGGGAATCAAAAGCAATCCTTCCACTATGTATTTGGACAAGACTCCAAAGCACTTGGGTCCCTCCAAGTGCCCAATATATGGGATAGATGAGGTGGATCATTTCCTGGAAAGTTGGGGCCACTCTTTACTGCCTGAGTGCCGGAGGTGCAGCTTGGGTCTTTAAGGCCTCTTTCTCTGCAAATAATTCTCTCTTAAGTTTCAAATGTTTAATAAATAAAAGCAGGAGTTATTGCATATATTCACCCAAACTTTGTCTATGTTCAGGCTTCAGCAAAAACCCCCAAATTACTGGAAAAGACAAAAATGGACAGTTTTGACACTATGAATGGTGCTCAGTTGTTCAGTCATTCCTGACTCTGTGCGACCCCATGGACTGTAGCTTGCCAGGCTTCTCTGTCCATAGGATTTTCTGGGCAAGAACAATGGAGTGGGTTGCCATCTCCCCCTACAAGGGATCTTCCTGACCCAGGGATCGAACTCGTGCCTCTTGTGTCTCTTGCATTGGAAGGCAGATTCTTTACCACTGAGCTACCCAGGAAACCCTATGAATGGTGCTGTCTATATCTAAAAAAAAAAGAAAAAATCCTGGGAACAAACATTTTTACATGTAAGTACACACCGAAGGCAGCAGAATTATTGCCATGTCATGCCAAGTCAGAAAGTCAGCATAGAATCAATAACCAAAATATTATGTATGGGCTCTTCTACATGGGTGGTACAATATTGTCACTTTTTGCACTGAGGTTCTTTGCACAAGACAATGTGTTTCTCTGTGTGTCTGTATGGGAGAGCCTTTTTAATGATATCTATAGCCCTATGGGGCTTCCCTGGTGACTCAGTGGTAAAGAATCCACCTGTCAAAGCAGGAGATATGGGTTTAATTCTTGGGTCAGGAAGATCCCCTGTAGGTGGAACTGACAACTCACTCCAGTATTCTTGCCTGGGAAATTCCATGGACAGAGGAGTTTTGTGGGCTACACAGTCCATGGGGTCACAAAAGAGTGGGGACACAACTTAGCAACTAACCAAAAACATAGCCATTTTAATTACTTTACTAGAGATATAGGCTAGAATAAGAAAGTAACTCCAATCCCAACAACTGAGAAAGACGTCACAAAATCAACGAACTGTTTTAAAGACCATGCACTTGCTTCATGAAGCAGAAATTCCAGACCTGCCTTCCCAAACCTGAAGCAGAGTTGCTGGTTTCCAGTCCAAGCCATCCCATCCTCTTTCCCAGGCAGAAAAACCTCCTTTGGTTTGGATTCACCCTGTGTTAATCAGGGTGGATTCCTGCCTGAGAATTCTTCCCTTGTGCTGGAGGCAGGGGTCAGATCCTGGCTTCCAGGGGCAACCACTGAGCCACTGGAATAATCATTCCTGTAGCCACGTTACTTTGTTATTTTATTATGTGAAATGATACATTTTCCTTATTGTTTAAAGCAATGTGGCTGGAGTTTTGTCATATTCACAAATCAACCCTGAGTATTCATTGGAAGAACTGATGCTGAAGCTGAAGCTCCAATACTTTGGCTACCTGATGTGAAGAGTCAATTCACTGGAAAAGATGTCTGAGGCCAGGAAAGACTGAGGGCAGGAGGGAGCTACAGAGAATGAGATGGTTGGATGTCATCACCAACTCAATGGACATAAGTTTGAGCAAACTCCAGGAAATGGTAAAGGACAGGGGGATACCTGGCATGCTGCAGTCCATGGGGTCACAAAGAGTCAGATACGACTTACCGACTTAGGAACATATTCACAGAGCTTAATACAAAGCCTACTCAGGGCTTAGTCACTGTTGTGTCTGATTCTTTGCGACCCCATGGACTGCAGCCCCCCAGGCTTCTCTGTCTGTGGGATTTCCCAGAGAAGCATACTGGAGTGGGTTGCTATTTCTTTCTCCAAATACAAAGCCTATTTACTCTTATTTGTTGGACAGAATTTAAAAGTTTGGCTAAAAAAAAGTTTGGCTACCTACTTTCTGGATTTAAAACATATTCCAGTAATTAATAAATTAGGAGGAAATTAGGTGCTTCAGAGCCACACCATCCCAAGAACAGAAAGTGACAGCCAATGACCTGAGAACAAGGAAACAGACTATAAAAAAATAACATGAAAAACAAGAAGTTAAAACTCAGCCCACAAAGTCATTATTGTATCAAAGAACAGATTGTTCTAGAAATAATTCATGTAGAGAAAATTTCATTTAAACTAATAACTTTTTTAAAGTTTTTTCTGCTTAAGAGTTGAGCCAAAATTATCTGGGAAAGAAGAGCTGTTAGGACCACTTATTCATTGAGAACCTCATACAAGCTTGAAGTTTACACATGTGCCAGAATGCATTGTTCCCAGACAATTGGAACTCAGTGGCCATCTGTGCTCCTAAAGCACATAATGAAAAGTGATCAGGCCCCAAGGACACTCACAAAAGCCCATTGGGTTCCCAAGGGGCCAGAAGACTGTTGGAAACTATGGCAGGGTTAGGATGATGTCTACCCACTGGAAGTGAAAGTGCTGTTCCTGAGGTCAGACCCAGGTCATTGGGTCATCAGAATATAGAGACATTTCCTTAAGCCCTGGAGCAGGCACATGCTGCCCCACAAGCTGCCTGCCCATCTCTGGACAGTGCAACTTGGGGCTGCCTGATATCCTGTGCTAGAGGACAGACCACCATATGGAGTGCGGGACTGGAAGAGAGGACCTATAAAGTCTGCTCCAACTGTTTCCAATTTTCCTGTCTCCTCTGGGCTTCCCAGGTGGCTCAGTTGCAGAGAATCTGCCTGCCAGTGCAGGAGACACAGGAGACTCGGGTTCGATCCCCTTGAGCAGGGAATGGCAACCCACTCCAGTATTCTTGCCTGAAAAAATCCCATGGACAGAGGAGCCTGGTGGGCTACAGTCCATACAGTTATAAAAGAGTTGAACATGACTGAGAGACTGAGCATACATATGCAAACACTTGGTCCTTAGGGGTCAAAAGATGCTCCGGATGCTGGCTGTTCTGTCCCTGTAATCTTCTAAGTCATCACAGACCTCTCTCCACGAGGCACCTGACAGCAGGCACAGTCTGACCGCAGGAGCGGTCCCTCTTCCTGGCATCGCTAGCACCAGGCTCCTCACTGCCATCCTGCTGCTGCCTGAAATCCCCAAGCAAAGGCTCAAGGTGCCACCACCAAGGACAGCAGGACTGCAGGGGTGATGAGATGTGTGTGAAATTGCCAGCTTCTCTGGCATGGTCTTCAACCTTAACTCTGATATATTCGGGCTTCCTTGGTGGCTCAAACGGTAAAGAATCTTCCCGCAATGCAGAAGACCCGGGTTTAATCCCTGGATGGGGAAGATCCCCCGGAGGAAGGCATGGCAACCCACTCCAGTATGCTTGCCTGGAGAATTCCAAGGATGGAGGAGCCTGGTATTTTACTATTCTCCAAACCCTGGGTCAGCTCTGCCTATCTCCCCAAAGACTTCCCCCAAGTCTTCCTGATTGAAATTAATGATGGCTTCCTCAGAGCATTGCAGCAGGTTCTTCCCCCTCCTTCACTGCACCTCTCTGCATGAAATATAGTTATCTGTGGGCACATCTTGTCTCCCCTAGAAGATCCCAGGAGGCAAGATCCAGGACAGTCTTGGTAAAGCAGGAGAATTAGCTCTTTCCATCTGAGAGCTGACAATTTGTTAATGTGACTGGGCAAATGCACGAAGAATGGGTTTGGGAGATGGTAAATTTTACTCAACATTAATTCATCTATATGCAGTGAGCAATACTTTGGCCACCTGATGTGAAGAGCTGACCCACTGGAAAAGACCCTGATGCTGGGGAAGATAAAAGGCAAAAGGAGAAGAGGGTGAGAGAGGATGAGATGGTTGGATAGCATCATGGACTCAATGGACATGAATTTGAGCAAACTCTAGGAGATAGCGGAGGACAGAGGAGCCTGGCATGTTGCTGTCCATGGAGTCACATAGTCAGACATGACTTAGCAACTGAACAACAAAGTGCAGTGTGCATGTAGAGCGTGACTGCTGTGTGTCTACTGTGTGCTGGATGTTGAGTTGGACTCTTGGGGAGGCAGTGAGATAAATTAAGAGTTAGTTAGACAAAGTCTTCACCCTCCAGAATTCACTGGCAAATAGTGGAAGGTGTCATCCCCTCTGACTCTCAACATTAACTCAGAAATGGGACTTGGAGCCAGGACATGTCTGGTCACCCAAGAGATGTAACTCAGATCATCTGGGGAAAGAGTGGCAAACTCCTACTTCATGCCCCTTCATCGTGGAACTTTAGACTGATCTAGGACAGAAGAACTGTACAAAAAAGATCTTCAAGACCAAGATAATCACGATGGTGTGATCACTCACCTAGAGCCAGACATCCTGGAATGTGAAGTCAAGTGGGCCTTAGAAAGCATCGCTATGAACAAAGCTAGTGGAGGTGATGGAATTCCAGTTGAGCTATTTCAAATCCTGAAAGATGATGCTGTGAAAGTGCTGCACTCAATATGCCAGCAAATTTGGAAAACTCAGCAGTTGCCACAAGACTGGAAAAGTCAGTTTTCATTCCAATCCCAAAGAAAGGCAATGCCAAAAAATGCTCAAATTACCGCACAATTGCACTCATCTCACACACTAGTAAAGTAGTGCTCAAAATTCTCCAAGCCAGGCTTCAGCAATACGTGAACCGTGAACTCCCTGATGTTCAAGCTGGTTTTAGAAAAGGCAGAGGAACCGAGATCAAATTGCCAACATCCGCTGGATCATCGAAAAAGCAAGAGAATTCCAGAAAAACATCTATTTCTGCTTTATTGACTATGCCAAAGCCTTTGACTGTGTGGATCACAAGAAACTGTGGAAAATTCTGAAAGAGATGGGAATACCAGACCACCTGACCTGCCTCTTGAGAAACCTATATGCAGGTCAGGAAGCAACAGTTAGAACCGGACATGGAACAACAGACTGGTTCCAAATAGGAAAAGGAGTATGCTAAGGCTGTATATTGTCACCCTGCTTATTAAACTTATATGCAGAGTACATCATGAGAAACGCTGGGCTGGAAGAAGCACAAGCTGGAATCAAGATTGCTGGGAGAAATATCAATAACCTCAGATATGCAGATGACACCACCCTTATGGCAGAAAGTGAAGAGGAACTAAAAAGCCTCTTGATGAAAGTGAAAGAGGAGAGCGAAAATGTTGGCTTAAAGCTCAACATTCAGAAAACGAAGATCCTGGCATCTGGTCCCATCACTCCATGGGAAATAGATGGGGAAACAGTGGAAACAGTGTCAGACTTTATTTTTTTGGGCTCCAAAATCACTGCAGATGGTGACTGCAGCCATGAAATTAAAAGACGCTTACTCCTTGGAAGAAAAGTTATGACCAACCTAGATAGCATATTGAAAAGCAGAGACATTACTTTGCCAACAAAGGTCCGTCTAGTCAAGGCTATGGTTTTTCCAGTGGTCACGTATGGATGTGAGAGTTGGACTGTGAAGAAAAGCTGAGTGCCGAAGAACTGATGCTTTTGAACTGTGGTGTTGGAGAAGACTCTTGAGAGTCCCTTGGACTGCAAGGAGATCCAACCAGTCCATTTTGAAGGAGATCAGCCCTGGGATTTCTTTGGAAGGAATGATGCTAAAGCTGAAACTCCAGTACTTTGGCCACCTCATGGGAAGAGTTGACTCATTGGAAAAGATTCTGATGCTGGGAGGGATTGGGGGCAGGAGGAGCAGGGGACGACAGAGGATGAGATGGCTGGATGAGACGGTCCATCACTGATTCGATGGACGTGAATCTGAGTGAACTCTGGGAGTTGGTGATGGACAGGAAGGCCTGGTGTGCTGCGATTCATGGGGTCGCCAAGAGTCGGACATGACTGAGCAACTGAACTGAACTGAACTGAGGGTGTGATGGTCTGAGGGTAGATAGGGATAGAGACAGGCCACATGAGATTCCTGTCCATGCAGAGATTGGAGAGAAAAGCCTAGCACAAGAGTTGAGGACAGAATGTGTTAAGGAAAAGCAGGGAGTGTGTCCTATCTTAGAGAGGGCACAAACCCAGAACAGGGAACCGGCGTGCCCAGGTCTGAATCCCAGCTTGGCCATTTACTCACAGCGTGATCTTGGGCATTCTTAACCACTCTATGTCTCAGTTTCCCCATTTGTAAAAATGAGAATAAAGACAGTATCTTTTTCTTACAGTTGTGGTAAGGACTTAAAGAGTTTAATGAGCTAAGGGCTCGGAACAGTGTCAAAGTGTGAGTTGTCACTACAGTTGTCACTGTGTTGTAGTCTGGACTGAGGGGCGGTCAGGACTTGGGTGCTAAGGTTAGTCCCTTCCCTGTAGAGGCCACAAAATCAACAACCTCTCAGCCACCATGACCACCACTTCCCAGTGAAGGTAGTAACCTGGGGAGCAAATGAATTTTCCAATCTGGTCCATCCAAGCAGGGAGATTTTCTAGACATTTGAGTGTAATCATCATGACCGAGCAGGAAATATACAGCTTCTCCTCCTCTCAGACATTTTTTACTGTTACCCATTGTTTACCATTTACCAAAAGAAGACTTCCAACAGAGACGCTCTTCCTGAAACCCAGCAGGATCCCAGGGGACCTTCCCAGGAGGCCCTTCCCTATATCCTCTGCTCTAGCTCTTCTCTGAAGCATCTAGATAACAGTATTTGATGCACATTTCCTGAGTTGTTTTGCAAATGTGAAAAACCCTTCCCTCTTAAACAGACGAAAGATGTTAACTACTGAGCACATAGCCCCAGACCTCCTGGAACCTAAGGACTGACCATGTGAACCCCTGTGACACCACCCTGTGACCTCACCGTCAGTCAATCAGAGAACTGTGCAGAAGCTGCCCAAGTACCCTGCTACAGCACCCTTCTCCCCACCTGACTTTTTCTGTTTGTTTTAATTATTTTATCTATTTTAATTGGAGGACAATTACTTTACAATATTGTGGTGGTTTTTGCCATACATCAACATGAATCAGCCACAGGTGTACATGTGTCCCCCATCCTGAACTCCCCTCCACCTCTCTCCCCATCCCCTCCCTCTGGGTTGTACCAGAGCACCGTTTTGGGGTGCCCTGCTTCATGCATCAAACTTGCACTGGTCATCTACTTTACATATGGTAATATACATGTTTCAATGCCCACCTGCCTTTTAAAAATGCTTTGCTGAAACCCTTTGGGGAGCTCAGTGCTTTTTAGCCATGAGCCACCAGTCTCCTTGCAGGACCCTGCAGTAAACCTTTCCCGGTTCCAAACTCCAGTGTTTCAGTTTGTTTGGCCTCACTGTGTGTCAGGTGCATGAACTTGTGTTAGTATTCCTTTCCCAAACTTCTCCAGAATTTAGCTGTCTTTCTGCAGATTCAGCATCAGTTCTGGCCTCATCTTCTCACCTGAGCCTCCATATCAGCCTTTTGATGGCTTTTAGTCCCTCTTCTCTGCTAATTCCATGATCTTTACAAAACTCAGATCATAACTGTGTTTAACTATGTCTGGTGGGAAAATACAAATGAAAACAAAAATAGCATATGGCTGTCCCACCATCAGGCTTATGATTAAAACTGCATCAAAAACAGACAACTCATGGTAAAGATCAGATTTGTGGTCACCAGAGGCAGTGGGTAGGAGGAGGGAAAATTGGATGAAGGTTGTCAAGAGGTACAAACTCTCAGTTATAAGATAAGTAATGGGACTCCCCTGGTGCTCTGGGGGCTAAGACTCCATGCTCCATATGCAGGGGGCCTGAGTTCCATCCCTGGTCAGGGAACTAGATCCCACAGGCCACAACCAAGAGTTCTCATGCCACAGCTAAGACCTGGCGCAGCTGAAGAAATAAATAAAATATTTTTTCAAAAAGCTAAGTTAAGTTCTAGGAATATAATTGTACAATATGATCGATAGAATTGAAACTGCTCTTATGTTATATGTAAAAGTTGTTAAGAGAGTATGTCTTCAGAGTTCTCATTACACAGAACCAAAGTTTTTTCTATTTATTTAATTTTATATTTATATGAAATGAGGGATGTTCACTAAATGTATGGGATAATCATTTCATCCTGTATGTAAGTCACATCATTATATTGTACACCTTGTGTGTGCTCAGTTGCTCAGTCATGTCCGACTCTTTGTGACCCCATGGTCTGTAGCCTGCTAGGCTCCTCTTGCCTGGAATTCTCCAGGCAAGAATACTGGAGTGGGTTGCCATGCCCTCTTACAAGGGATCTTCCTGACCCCAGGATCAAACCCGCATCTCCTGCCTCTCCTGCACTGCAGGCGGATTCCTTCCCCACTGAGCCATCTCAGAAGCATTATGTCAATTATAACTCAGGAGAAAAAAAGTGAAGTCTGCTAATATCAAGCACTTTTAATGGGTCTGAGAGGGATATTCTCACACACCCAAAATGGGAGTAAGGTCATTTTGGAGGGTCTCTAGGCAGCGTGATTGAAATTTAAGGTGCACAGTCCTCTGACCTAGCAGCTACAAGGCTCCACATCTACCCAGAGGAACATTCCCATGAGAACGAAGGAAGCACATCAAAAAGATTCATTGAGCCCTGCTTAGAACAGAGAAGAAAGCTCAGAAAAAATCTAAAAGTCCGTCAGAAGAGAAATGGCTGCACTGTGATATATCCACTTTCTGGAACATGACACAGTGCTGAAGACATGAGCTACACCTAGCATTACCGACATCAAAGGAGCTTACGTAAAGACAGATGAGCTATGTCTGTCCCCCTTCATATTCATACGTTGATGTCCTCACCCCCAGTATCTCAGACTGTGACTGTATTTGGAGATAGCATCTTTAAGGAGGTTATTAAGATATTGACCAAAGAAGGTGGGCCCTAAGCCAATATGAGCAGTGTTCTTGTAAGAAGAGGAAATTAGGATACGGATAAAGATGCATGAAGGGAAAACCCAGTGAAGACACAGAGAGAAGATGGCCATCTACAAGCCAAGGAGAGAGGCCTCAGAAGGCACCAACCTGCAGACACCTTAATCTTGGACTTGTAGCTCCCATACTATGAGAGAATCTTTCTATTGTTTAAGACAGTGGTCCCCAACCTTTTTGGCACCAGGGACCGGTTTCATGGAAGACAGTTTTTCTATGGACCAGGGTGGCAGGAGGGGATGGTTTCAGAATGATTCAGGCACATTACATTTATTTTGCATTTTATTTCTATTATTACATTGTGATATATAGGGTCTTCCCAGGTGTAACTAGTGATAAAGAATCCGCTTGCCAATGCAGGAGATACAAGAAATGCAGATTTGATCCCTGGGTTGGGAAGATCCCCTGGAGGAGGAAATGACAACCCACCCCAGTATTCTTGCCTGGAGAATCCCATGGACAAAAGAGCCTGGTGGACTACAGTCAATGAGGCCGCAGAGAGATGGACACAACAGAGCAACTGAGCACGCTACCTTATAGTATATATGATGAAGTAATTATATAACTCACCATAATACAAAACCAGAGGGAACTCTGAGCTTGTTTTCCTGCAGATAGATGGTCCCATCCAGGGATGATGGGAGAGCAATAGGGAGCAGCTGTAAATACAGATGAAATTTCACTCTCTTGCCTGGTGCTAACTTCCTGCTATGTGGCCCGGTTCCCAACAGGCCACAGACCAGTATTTTGGCCATGGACTAGTATTGGACCAGTACTGGGTTAGGGACCCCTGATTTAAGGTACCTAGTCCATTTTTGACTGTGGTACGTTGTCACAGCAGCCCTATTGAACTAGACCACACAATACACAATATTAGATATTTTCTCTGCGTGTATATAGCTATGTGTAATGTATGGAAAAGAGAATGGAAGGGCTCACCCCAGTCCAACCCTTCCTTTGGGGAGGCATAGAGATTGAGACTGGGGACTAGGGGTTGAAAAGGTAAAATAAGGCTTTACTGATTATAATAACAAAGTACTTGCACATTATTTGTATATCAATTTTAAAAGCCCTCACTCATGGTCTTCTATTGACTACAGCATACAATTTACTTCCCCACCTGCAACCAGCCATCTGTAGAACTTCATTCCCGCTCTCACTCCTGAAGCTTTCACACCAATTTGCCACACCAGACTATCCCACCCCTCCACAGTCTCCACACCTCTGTCTGTCTTGTCTTTTCCCCTCTGTAAGCCTGAGCTGCTGATTCTCATCCTTTAGAGCCCAGCTCAGCTGTTGCTCACAGTAGAAATAGGTTGCTAGAAGTCTTACTTGGCAGATTTTTCCCAAGGCCCTCTTCTCTGTTTTTTTTTCTTTTATGTCTTTATTCATTTTCATACTCCCAGTTCCCGATCAGTGCCTGTGGCCAAGTAAATGCTCAATGAATGGTTCCAAATGCACTGATGATGGCAACATTTTCTAGCAGGTTGCTTTTTCCTCCAATGTGTCTCAAAGGCCCCACATTTCATTCTGTGTGAATTAACAGACTCCCTTGAGACCAAAACCGTAATCACGACATGACCAAGGGCCAGGCCTTCTACTGCTTCTTTCATACAATGGGGACGACAGTATTTCTGAGCTAGCCAAGTCGCATTTACTTTCAATTTTGGTGAAATCAACTGAGAATGTATTGCAATTTATTTTATTCAAGTTCTGTGCCCATAAAGGTCTTCAATTACTTAACTCACAATGCATGCATGCTCAGTCACGTCTGACTCTTTGCAACCCCATGGACTGTAGCCCGCCAGGCTCCTCTGTCCATAGGATTTTCCAGGCAAAACACTGGGGTGGGTTGACATTCCCATCTCCTGGGGTTCTTCCTGACCCAAGGATCGAAACTGAGTCTCCTGCACTGCAGGCAGATTCTTTATCATCTGAGCTACCAGGGTTACCTGAAATAGCCCCTATATAAAAAATGCTTCTTGAGCTCTAACTGGAAGGCTCTGCTAACCCAGACCTTACCTCTTCATTGGCTTGGGTGAGCACTCTCTCTCCAGATTGGAGGATGTGTGTTTCACGTGCATTGCATTATAGGAAGTGTGAGTGTAGTCATTTTCATCGCTGTAGTCAGGACCAAGCAACGTCCGGGCCCATGTTCCCATGTCATAAGGAGGAAGAGTGCCTCCAAATTCAGATGGCAAAAATTCAGGATGTATTAGCTGGTGGAGGCTGTTTAAGTTGTTTCCATGCAGGAAAATCTGGAAAGGAAAATAATAAGCAAGGAAAAAAAATCCAAAACATATGATCGAGCATTTAACCTAATGCACAGTCTAGCAGTGACAAAATAGATGTGCTGTTGGTGATCATGGAGTTTAAAGAGGCATTCAATTTTGTGTCTGTGGCTTAGTCTTCATAAAATGTTAATTTATTGCTCAGAAAGGGGACTGAATTAAGTCTTTAAAAATGAAGTTCATGAATAAATTGGGTATTTTTTGGCCATGGTCCAAATTTACACGTATAGTCATCTCTTAATTATCCCTGCAGATGAAAAGAGTAGGAATGTAGACCCTCCAAACCCCTGATCATGCTTCATGCACACCACATTGCACTGTTCTTTTCCTTAAGCTTCCTCTAGACCCTCCTCAATGTTCCCCATCCCTCCCTGGCCTACATCTAGTGGCAAAGACTTCCTCAATCTGCCCCAGTGACACCTGCCCACTTGACTCCGATTCCCCAAATTAAATGTTCATTGTGAGATGACTTCTAAGTTTTTCTGATTTGTTCATTGATGTCTTTCTCTCCCATAGGAGAGGGCTTCTCTGGTGGCTCAGTCATGAAGAATCTGCTTGCCAATGCAGGAAACACAGATTCCATCCCTGGATCTAGAAGATCACTCCAGTAGTCTTGCTGGGGTAATCCCATGGATAGAGGAGCCTGGTGGGCTACAGTCTATGGGATGGCAAAACAGCTGGACATGACTGAACAACTCAACAATGAAACAACCTCCATAGGAAGAGCAGGATGCTCAGGAAAGGGACCTTTTTTTTTTTTTTTTTTTTTTACCCCTTTTAATACTCTCCTAGCTCCCAGGGTGGTGTGGGCACAAGGAAAACTCTCAGTCACTTCTTAAGCAATGGAACTGGACACTGTGACCTGGGAATTTATTGTGAGATATTTTTGCAACAATTTTCTGTTTCTGTCTGGATTTGCCAATACCCTCCACAAACAAGTTTGCATCTTCAAAGCATATAATGGATGGTGATGTAATTAGCCATAGGGGAGAAAACACCCCCAAATAATATTTTCAAATGAATCCATAAAGTGGATAAGCCACAAGTCGATAATTACCATTGCTTGTAATTTAGGAATTGACTCCTGAAAGTTTATTCAAAGTGCATCTGTATAATGACATCGATTTCCACACTTCTTCATGTTGCAGGCTCAATGCGCATTAATTGTTCCCAAGTACAGGGCCAATTATACACACACATGCACACACTTAACCATGAAGAAATGTATGAATAAATGTGATTTTTAAAATTCTTACATATACTATAATAATATATCGTGTAAGTATTACATTACGCTGTTACTACAGGCATCTCTTGTCTATTGTGCTTTGCTGCACTTAAGAGATATTATACTTTTTATAAACCAAAAGTTTGTGGCACCCTTATATCAAGCAAGTCTATTGGTGCCCTTTTTCTAAAGTGTTAGTAAACCTCGTGTCTCTATGTCACATTTTGATAATTCTCTTAATATTTCAAACTCATTCATTATTATTATAATAGTCATGGTGATCTGCGATCAGTGATCTTTGATGTAACTATTACAATTTTTTGTTGTTGTTTTGTATTTTTAATTAAAGTATGAACTTTTTTTTAGACATAATGCTATTTCACACTTAATAGACTACAGTCTAGTGTAAATGTAACTTTTTTATACACTGGGAAACAGAAAAAAAAATACATGTGATTTGCTCTTTCATGATGCTTGCTTTTTTGCAGTGGTCTGGAACCTAACTCACAACATGTCTGAACGGTGTATATTATTAGTATAATGTACTATGTAAGTATATAATAAATATTTGCTTTATATAAAATAAAATTTAGGCTACACTCTGCAGCATATGAGACCTTGGTTCCCTGATCAGGGATCAAACCTGTGGCCCCTGCATTGGAAGGCAGAGCCTTACTCCCTACCTTGCCCTGTTGTACTGAATTTTAACTTGTGATGTAACAACATCATTTAAAGAGGAAGGAGACAAGAAGCTAAGTGCTAAAATTCTTCACAGGAATACTGTAGCACTTCAGGAAACAATGCACATTTTCTGACACTGGATGGTTGGGTATGACTGAATTTTAACAAGAATTTTTTTTTAAGAAATTCACATATTCTGGCTTTTGCAGAATGTCTCAGTAGAGGAAGTATAGTATTTGAAATGTGGAAAAGCTGGAGCTAAACACTGGTCCTGGTACCCACGCACCCACCCAAAACATCCAGTTCTCATAGGAAAAGGTGCGTTGTTGAAACTGGCCTTCTCTCTGGGGGTCCTGTGGAGTGAAGGAACTTGGCAGGTAGGAAGCGGAATCCCCATTTGTCAGATTCTGTTTTGCACCCAGAGAACCAGGAAGCTCCTTCCTTCAGTGGCAGAGCACACATGTTGGTTGCCTTGTGGGAGGAAATGCCGTGGCTCCTTCCTGAGTAGAAGATGAGGCCAGTGGGAAGCACGACGCCATGCTGGGAACCGTATAAGGCACTTCTCGGCTCTTATCACCATCGTGAGCCCCAGACAGATCTCAGAATGTCCTAGAATGCCTCTGCCTCCTGAGGCTGGCCAATTCTAGTCCCAGGTTCCATATTCATTTGCAGACAGGAGAATTACCCTGCATCCCATACCCAATGGCAATGTTTCCTAATGATCTGGAAACAGCTGAGCTTTAGGAGTTGGAAACCCTGCAGAGTGTGTGTATGTGGCAGGGATCCCCCTCATTATCATTCCCCTCTGAGTACTCTGAGCTCTTTCCCAGCATGGAGTCCCTGGGACATAGAGGCTTATATGTGCGCTAAGTTGCTTTAGTCGTGTTTGAATCTTTGCGACCCTTTGGACTGTAGCCTGCCAGGTTTCTTTGTCCACAGGATTCTCCACTCAAGAATACTGGAGTGAGTTGCCATGCCCTCTCCCAGGGGATCATCCCAACCCAGGGATTGAACCCGTGTCTCTCATGTCACCTGCATTGGCAGACAGATTCTTTATCACTAGCGCCACCTGGGAAGCCCAGCGGCCTGTATAAGGTACTGTAAAACTGACTCTTGTTCCCTTAAGAGGTGGTGTCCCTGAGCTAGGTGATAGCTGAAATCAGAAAGCTTATAAGAAAAGAGAGCTAAATAGGAAAGAGAAATGAGTGTTCCAGAGTCTCTCCTACAAGAATGACTTTATGCTGTGTGTCTCATAAAATTACCCCAACCACTCTGATGTGGGTGTTAGTTTTTCCATTTTATAAATGAGGAAACAGAGATTCAAAGAGAGGTTAAAGAATGCTTGGTTTCTCAGCTAATCAGAATGTCGGGGGTGGGGGGGCAGGGGAAATCTGCTGGAGGATGCTGGCTTCCCAAATGACATCAGCTGATACAATCAAGATTTTAAAAGCCTTTTTCCTGTGAGCATTATTATTTTTAAAGAAGAATGCATTCCCGGCCTCAAGGGTGATGGAGCTGGCAGCTATGACCCAAGAGTCATGGGGAAAAAGGCAAACCATCAACATTCTTCATAGAGATAACACATTCACAGGACAAAATGTAAGTTCTTAAAATATTCAGTGAACAGGAAGCTGTTTGACCTGGCATCTCCCACAAG
This sequence comes from Budorcas taxicolor, assembly GCF_023091745.1. Taxonomy (NCBI): domain Eukaryota; kingdom Metazoa; phylum Chordata; class Mammalia; order Artiodactyla; family Bovidae; genus Budorcas; species Budorcas taxicolor. The sequence goes on along the minus strand of NC_068923.1, from coordinate 40,312,300 downwards.
CATTTACTGTAAAAGGGGCATCTGGCATTTGCATGCCTTCAATGCTTCCTTTGGTTTGTCACCAGGACGCTAAACTAACCCAGTGCCACTAAATTATTGATTAAATCCAGGCCATTTGCAAAACTCCAGCTGAGGCTCAAAAGCTCAGGGACTGCAGAAAAGCAAAAAAAAAAACACACAGTGAAAAATAAAGACAGAGGGAGACTGAGTAGAGGGGCTCTGCAGTTGTCCCTCTGAACCTCCCCTTGTTGGGTTTTGTTTTCATTACCCGTTTCCTGGTCTTGTCTTTAAGGAATGGCTTGATGAGCGTGTACAGGGCATGAATGTACCAGGGCTGGTTGACAAAATGGACTCCTCCAAAGCGGGCAGGAAAGCTGTCCTGGGTGGAAAGAGAGAAACACACAGTGATCAGCACACATCACAGGTTAGATGGGCACAGCCGGACCGCCTCCTTGAGGGCCTGCTTCTTTTCAGGAATTGAAACATCAGCGAATGGTGGAAGAGAGAGGAAACACACCTACCTCCCGTTTGTTAAGGTTCCCTCTGTTCCCATCATGTCTCTGTTCCCCTGCAACTCCACAACTAAGATATCATGCATCATGCCTGTCGTTTCTGAGTCACAATCATGTGACCCCCGACACTGCACTGGGACACTTGCAGCCTGGATGGTGAAGGGGCTGGGATTCTCCGTGGCATCAGAGAACCCAGGCTTCAGTTCTCATGAGCCCTACAAGAAGGCTCTGTTTACCCTCATTCTCTGCTTTGCTGCCCCAGCCCTCCCCCATGAGGTATCATGACCATAACTAAACCTTCTGGGTGATGGAGGCTGTGTAGGAAGCTGGTGGAAAAGGATTTCAAAGGCTGTTCAGAGTTGGGGCTCCCTGAAGTCCTTCAAAGTCTGACAACGTCCAACATTTGTGGCTTCTTTTTCACCAATTTCAGAACTAGCTCCTTATTTCATCCCGGGACCCACCCTCCCCCAGTAGGTTCCAGGGACAGACACATGCTCACTGATGGGCTAGCAGACTCCCCTAACTGAGGTCCTCTTTTCCTGCAGATGAACACGTGAAGGGTGTATATTATTAGTATAATGTACTATATAAGTATATAATAAATATTTGCTTTTTATAAAATAAAATTTAGTTTTTTAAATATAGGAAATATAAATACTTTTAAAAATGTTTCTAATTTTAGAATCCAGCTCAGGGCATACTCTTAGAAACTGAGAAGCTGCTCTGGGTGCTAATTAGACCCACAGAACAAAGGACCTTGATCATGAACCCTGAGCTGGTCCCACAGCACCAGGTTCTGTGCTCCTGAGGCAGGGCTTCTGAAGACTGCATTCATTGTGGTTAATGGAATTAAAAAAGAAGGAACATCTAACGTGATTCGAATTGCCAAGCATTATGGCTATCAATTTTACGGCAACAAACATCTTTGTAGAACGTTAGCAAGATGGAGTGAAAGCAGAAGTCTCCTATCTGAGCTGACAGTTCAGGCCACTGGCTGCTCTTTGCAGTGTATGAAATGCCCTGTGTGGATCTTTTTTAGTAACAAGGAAAGAGAGCTATTAACTTTTTTCAGAAGCCTTTGAGTCTATAGGCTCCCTGGGCAATTTCTACACTGAGACCTAGTTTCCAATGTAAGTACATGGAACTGTGCTTAAAGGTTGACCTTTAAAAAAACTTAACAATAATTTTGCCTCTATCTAGACAAACAATAATTTTGCCTCTATTTCTAGACGTTTTATGGGCTTCCCAGGTGGCACAAGTGGTAAAGGACCCACCTGCCAGTGCAGGAGACACAAGAGACATGGGTTTGATCCCTGGGTCAGGAAGATCCCCTGGAGGAGGGCACGGCAACCCACTCCAGTATTCTTGCCTGTAGAATCCCATGGACAGAGGAGCCTGGTGGGCTGCAGTCCATTGGGTCGAAAAGATTTAGACACGACTGAAGCAACTTAGCTCGCATATAAGCCTCCAGAGTTGGACACGACTGAAGTGACTTAGCACACACTCAGACATTTTACAGAGTACAAAGTAGTATTTTGAAGCTTAAACTAGACAGTTTCAATAAAAGGTCTTCGTTTTGCGGGTCTTTGTGTATTTTTTGTTTCGTTTATTCTATCTTTTGAAAACTTAATGAAACCACCAAGTAAGGGTGGGAAGACTGTTTATACCCCTTTGTACATTTGTCAAGGTTTCACACTATTTCAAGTGCAAATTCAGAAAGGTAGAAGTTCTTAATAAGATTTTCTTTTCTCTTTTAGGTGCAGCTTGGGATCTAAAAATTCACTGGTTTCTTAAAAAGAAAGACCTTTCCCAGAAGTTTTTTCTTTGCAATGAGTGCTAAGCAATAACCTCAGTCTTTTGGAGCCTCTTGAGCTTGTTAATTCAGAACTAAAAATAACTGTAATTCATTGTCTTACATGCTACACGTGGGTTCTGGGGCTGCAGAAGAAGAATGAAAGTAAAGGATTTATCTGTAAACCAGGGTTTTAGAATCTTTTCCAGTTGTAAAAGGAAGCAGAATCCTATGGTCCTTGCCCCCACCCACCATGTCCTCTGCCTGCCTTTTGTTTGTGGAAAACTTCAGTCAAAAAATACATTTAATCAGAGAAGTGAGAAATGCGGAAACAAAGGAAAATAGGTCAAGGAGACTAAATAATAATAATATGGTCATTAAACATAGTCAAGGATCTTTAGCTCTTTCTCCAGGGCTGTAGATAATATTCTGAGCCATGTCCTGTGAGCTGTCTTGTAGATACTCTAACATCAGGTGGAGAAGGTAACTACATGATGAGCAGACTGTACCCAGGACAGGAGCTACCACCATTCCTAGAACTGGCCACAAAGAAATGGAACAAATGGGCCCTGGAACTGAAGATTAACTCTGCCTAAAACAACCAAGATGATGCTGGTCAGACCACCCATGACCAATTTGAAGACGACTGTCAGAGCTGATTGCTATTTCTGCATGTAGCCCCCCTCCTTCTGTCCATAAAAGCTCTTGCCCTACTGGCTGCCAGTGGTCAGGGTGGGAGAAGTAGGCTTTTGGACAAATGTCTGTCACCCTCCCCTCCAGTTGTCAGCATCTGAAATAAAGCAACTTTCCTTTCTACCAACTTGGCCTGTTTATTGGCTTTTGAGCAGTGAGCAGCCAAACTACACACACTCTTTTGGTAAGAAAACGGCCAGTAGGAAGGTTTTTATTTCTCTTGAGGGTCTATTTATTAAATTTCTAGTCTGGTAAAATGGAAGAAAACCCTGTAAATAATACTGCAGAGGCACTAGGTAAAATCTCAAAGAAAATATTAACCTTTAAAAAAAATCTAGAGAGTCTTAATTTTAGTCTATGGAAACTCAGTTCTCAAAGATAGCAACACTGTCTTCAGAAGAGACTGAAAGAAAAAACAGCTGAGACTTGCCAGTTGTCTGTGGATTCATCCTGGTTTTGAGTCTACAATCTTCAATGTGTAGGATTTTATTGAGGTTGGCTTCTCATTCAGGTTGGCAAAGAAATATGTACAGTAATGCATGTAAAATCCTATGCCTTGATTTTGAGGCTTTCACACAGGCTTGCTTTTCTTCAGGTCCCTTCTATAAAATTCAAATGAAGGCCCCTCTGTACAATAAGTGCGCTCAGTCACTCAGTCGTGTCCAACTCTTTGCAACCCCATGGACTGTCACCCACCAGGCTCCTCTGTTCATGGGATTGTCCAGGCAAGAATACTGGAGTGGGTTGCCATTTCCTCATCCAGGGGATCTTCCCGACTCAGGGATCAAAGTTATGTCTCTTGTGTCTCCTGCACTGGCAGGAGTTCTTTACCTGGAGTGGGTTCTTTACCACTAGCGCCGCCTGGAAAGCCCATTTGTGTAATAAGGTCAATGTGTAAATGTTCCTAGTATCCTTGAATGAACCTGACTGCATTATTCGTAATGGGGTGAGTGTGTGTGTGTGTGTGTGTGTGTGTGTGTGTGTGTGTGTGTATTATGCACAGGGAAAGGTGAGGGGGGAAAAATTAACAAACACAACCATCTTTTATACAATGCCCATCATTGTTACTCATTTTGCCTAATCTCATCAGCACACCACAGATAAAGGAGAAATAGTCTGTCCCACAAATGTCTCCCAGGACCCCAAGGGATCCACCACCCTCACAGAGGTGCATTTCTTAGGGGCTGGAGTAGACTTACCTCAAGACAGTAAACTTTGATACTATGACAGTATAACATTTTGTTTTTTGAGTTCTTGGCAACTAAACTCTATGCTCCAAAAACATACTCCAGGTTCAAGAAAATGACATCAACCATTAGATTCTTGGGGAAAAAGGAGCAGTTTTGGTCCCTTGCTGTTAGGGAACTCATGATTTGTGAATTTTAAAATTTGTTTTGCAGGTATGCTTGTCGTCATCCACATAGCATGATTCCCTCTATCTCTGGTTACGCCTTTTAGGTATCTTATAACACCGGGAAATTTCTGGTCTCAAACACTTTTAAATCTATGCCTAAGTGTTAGGATAACCCAACTGGCACAGCAAAAACAAAAGAAAATGGGAGTCGTTTTTGTGCATTTCATGCATTTATCAGTAAAAATAAAATATTTCACATTATAAATATATTCAAATCATAAAACATCTTTCCCTCAGTTTATTTTAAATTAATTTATTTCCTTATTACAAAAAATTTACCCATTCTAGAAAAGTACAAAATAGATTTAAAAAGCATTGGATATTAAAAATTCCAACATACGGAGGCTGAACAACACGCTTCTGAATAACCAACAAATCACAGAAGAAATCAAAAAAGAAATCAAAATATGCATAGAAACGAATGAAAATGAAAACACAACAACCCAAAACCTGTGGGACACTATAAAAGCAGTGCTAAGAGGAAAGTTCATAGCAATACAGGCATACCTCAAGAAAAAAGAAAACAAGTCAAATAAATAACCTAACTCTACACCTAAAGCAACTAGAAAAGGAAGAAATGGAGAACCCCAGAGTTAGTAGAAGGAAAGAAGTCTTAAAAATTAGGGCAGAAATAAATGCAAAAGAAACAAAAGAGACCATAGCAAAAATCAACAAAGCCAAAAGCTGGTTCTTTGAAAGGATAAATAAAATTGACAAACCATTAGCCAGACTCATCAAGAAACAAAGAGAGAAAAATCAAATCAATAAAATTAGAAATGAAAATGGAGAGATCACAACAGACAACACAGAAATACAAAGGATCATAAGAGACTACTATCAGCAATTATATGCCAATAAAATGGACAACATGGAAGAAATAACAAATTCTTAGAAAAGTACAACTTTCCAAAACTGAACCAGGAAGAAATAGAAAATCTTAACAGACCCATCACAAGCACAGAAATTGAAACTGTAATAAGAAATCTTCCAGCAAACAAAAGCCCAGGTCCAGATGGCTTCACAGCTGAATTCTACCAAAAATTTCAAGAAGAGCTAACACCTATCCTACTGAAACTCTTCCAGAAAATTGCAGAGGAAGGTAAACTTCCAAACTCATTCTATGAGGCCACCATCACCCTAATACGAAAACCTGACAAAGATGCCACAAAAAAAGAAAACTACAAGCCAATATCACTGATGAACATAGATGCAAAAATCCTCAACAAGATTCTAGCAATTAGAATCCAACAACACATTAAAAAGATCATATACCATGACCAAGTGGGCTTTATCCCAGGGGTGCAAGGATTCTTCAACATCCACAAATCAATCAGTGTAATTCACCACAGTAACAAATTGAAGAATAAAAGCCATATGATTATCTCAATAGATGCAGAGAAGGCCTTTGACAAAATTCAACATCCATTTATGATAAAAACTCTCCAGAAAGCAGGAATGGAAGGAACATACCTCAACATAATAAAAGCTATATATGATAAACCCAGAGCAAACATTATCCTCAATGGTGAAAAACTGAAAGCATTTCCCCTAAAGTCAGGAACAAGACAAGGGTGCCCACTTTCACCGCTGCTATTCAACATAGTTCTGGAAGTTTTGGCCACAGCAATCAGAGCAGAAAAAGAAATAAAAGGAATCCAATTTGGAAAAGAAGAAGTAAAGCTCTCACTGTTTGCAGATGACATGATCCTCTACATAGAAAATCCTAAAGACTCCACCAGAAAATTACTAGAGCTAATCAATGAATATAGTAAAGTTGCAGGATATAAAATCAACCCACAGAAATCCCTTGTATTCCTATACACTAATAATGAGAAAGTAGAAAAAGAAATTAAGGAAACAATTCCGTTCACCATTGCAACAAAAAGAATAAAATACTTAGGAATATATCTACCTAAAGAAACTAAAGACCTATATATCAAAAACTATAAAACACTGATGAAAGAAATCAAAGGGGACACTAATAGATGGAGAAATATACCATGTTCATGGATTGGAAGAATCAATATAGTGAAAATAAGTATACTACCCAAGGCAATCTACAGATTCAATGCAATCCCTATCAAGCTACCAGCGGTATTTTTCACAGAACTAGAACAAATAATTTCAAGATTTGTATGGAAATACAAAAAACCTCGAATAGCCAAAGCAATCTTGAGAAAGAAGAATGGAACTGGAGGAATCAACTTGACTGACTTCAGGCTCTACTACAAAGCCACAGTCATCAAGACAGTATGGTACTGGCACAAAGACAGAAATATAGATCAATGGAACAAAATAGAAAGCCCAGAGATAAATCCACACACCTATGGACACCTTATCTTTGACAAAGGAGGCAAGAATATACAATGGAGTAAAGACAATCTCTTTAACAAGTGGTGCTGGGAAAACTGGTCAACCACTTGTAAAAGAATGAAACTAGATCACTTTCTAACACCATACACAAAAATAAACTCAAAATGGATTAAAGATCTAAACATAAGACCAGAAACTATAAAACTCCTAGAGGAGAACATAGGCAAAACACTCTCCAACATAAATCACAGCAGGATCCTCTATGATCCACCTCCCAGAATACTGGAAATAAAAGCAAAAATAAACAAATGGAATCTAATTAAAATTAAAAGCTTCTGCACAACAAAGGAAAATATAAGTAAGGTGAAAAGACAGCCTTCTGAATGGGAGAAAACAATAGCAAATGAAGCAACTGACAAACAACTAATCTCAAAAATATACAAGCAAATTATGCAGCTCAATTCCAGAAAAATAAACGACCCAATCAAAAAATGGGCCAAAGAACTAAACAGGCATTTCTCCAAAGAAGACATACGGATGGCTAACAAACACATGAAAAGGTGCTCAACATCACTCATTATCAGAGAAATGCAAATCAAGACCACAATGAGGTACCATTTCACACCAGTCAGAATGGCTGCAATCCAAAAGTCTACAAGCAATAAATGCTGGAGAGGATGTGGAGAAAAGGGAACCCTCTTACACTGTTGGTGGGAATGCAAACTAGTACAGCCACTATGGAGAACAGTGTGGAGATTCCTTAAACAATTGCAAATAGAACTGCCTTATGACCCAGCAATCCCACTGCTGGGCATACACACCGAGGAAACCAGAATTGAAAGAGACACATGTACCCCAATGTTCATTGCAGCATTGTTTATAATAGCCAGGACATGGAAACAACCTAGATGTCCATCAGCAGATGAATGGATAAGAAAGCTGTGGTACATATACACAATGGAGTATTACTCAGCCATTAAAAAGAATGCATTTGAATCAGTTCTAATGAGATGGATGAAACTGGAGCCGATTATACAGAGTGAAGTAAGCCAGAAAGAAAATCACCAATACAGTATACTGACACATATATATGGAATTTAGAAAGATGGTAATGATGACCCTGTATGCGAGACAGCAAAAGAGACACAGATGTATAGAATGGACTTTTGGACTCTGAGGGAGAGGGAGAGGGTGGGATGATTTGGGAGAATGGCATCAAAACATGTATACTATCATGTAGAAATGAAGCACCAGTCTATGTCTGATACAGGATACAGGATGCTTGGGGCTGGTGCACTGGGATGATCCAAAGAGATGATATGGGGTGGGAGGTGGGAGGGGGATTCAGAATTGGGAGCTCATATACACCTGTGGCAGATTCATGTCAATGTATGGCAAAACCAATACAGTATTGTAAAGTAAAATAAAGTAAAAATAAAATTTTTAAAAAAAGCATTGGAAAAATTAGAAGATACAAAAAGAAAGAAACACCTACAAAAAGAAGAAACACCTACCATCCCACTGTGAAAGTCATACTGTTACTGTTTTCTAACATTCAGGACAGCCTATGTTATGTTTTAGTAACACACATCCCCTGCTCTTTATCACTGAAAACCATAAAGATGTATTTCTCCCTCACAGGAAATGTCCTTGCTGGGTGGGCAGGAGCTGGCTTGATTTTCTCAGCCCAGGATGCAGCCTCCCTGAGTGCAGTCGCTCTGCTCATCACACTGCGGGAAACCGTACGGGGATCACAACTTCGCTCTTAAGGCTGGTGGCCAGAAGTGACATGCTTCAGCTGTCACAGGCCCAAACCATGCCTGCATCCTAGGGAATCAAGAAGTAGAATTCTACCTCTGGCTGGTAAAGACCACAAGCATTGATGAACAGCACTAATGATTACCCAAGCTCTCCTTCCCTTCCCCTCAGTTCCTTCATTATTTATTTATTTATTACTTATTTGGCCACACCGGGTCTCAGCGGCAGCATGTGGGATCTTCAATCTTCATCTGCATGCAGAATCTTTAGTTGCGACAAGTGACATCAAGTTCCCTGACCAGGGATCAAACTCAGGCCCCCTGAATTGGGAGTGTGGAGTCTTAGCCCCTGGACCACCAGGGAAGTCCCCTTCTTTCTTTCTAAATGTGATAATATTTTTTTACATTGGACTTAATTGATGGCCTACTTGATGCTTGTGAAATAATATCAGATAATCAGTATCAAATAATAAAAATTAGAGTTTACAAAGGAAGATAAGGTAAGTAAGCATTAGGGGAAAACAGAAAATTGCCTTTCTTTAGTGTCTTTAATTTTTCACTCAAAATCAGTTTAGACCTTGCACCTCTTCAATTTGACACGTACATATGATTGTATGCCTACAGGACAAACTGGATTATATTCCTTAAAGCACTTGGCAGAAATCGTCATTGTCACGGCTTTCTAGGATTTTGACTCCTTTTCCCGCTTTCTCCGCCTAAGCTCTAGTTACACCCTAAGTTGCTGAGGTCAGGTTTGTTTTCCTTGGTGTCCTTTTTTAATATTTACAGTCATACCTCTCTAACATTTCTCTTCAGAATTGTAGTGACACAAGAGGTAGCTTGGAGTGCTAACATCACTATAATCAATCCTTCCTCTAGCCCTCAAGTCACACAAATACATGTGCACACTGGACAAAGTAGCAAGCATATCTTTCAAACCAGTCCCCAAGGCATTCTAACTCCACATTCAAAGAGTGCTACCTCGAAATTCCTCTTAAATGGAACACTGATTCAATGAATGACGGGAAAATCTGAGGTCAGGAGTCCCTCTTTGCTTTTTGAAAATTCAGAGAAGGCTATTCTCATCCATCTACCTTATTTCCCTTTATCAGATAAATAGCATCACCTTTGAGTGTTATTAAAATAAGTATCTGATACCAGGGAGAGTAGAAAGTAGAGTAACACTGACTTGAAGGAAGAAAGAGCCAGTGACCAAGAAAGTGATGGGGTAATAAGAAATAGGTTTGAACATGTAGGAAAAAAGGTTTTTAAGAATTTGGGAAAGTTGGTTGAGTGGGATAAATTCAACTAGGAAAGAGGAGACAGAGGAGCTTCTACTGTACATTCTATTGTTCGTAAATGTAACAGTGGATGAAGTATTAGAGATGTGTTTGTTTTTATTGTGGAAAATAAGAGGGTGAATCAGAGTCACAGCAACATGGGTAAGGCATGACTTTTTCAATGAAGTGCCAGGTATGTGGGCCAAAGGAAGATAAGGTAGGTAAGTGTTAGTCACTGAGTCATGTCTGACTCTTTGTGATACCATTGACTGTAGCCTGCCAGGCTCCTCTCTCCATGGAATTCTCCAGGCAAGATTACTGGAGTGGGTTGCCATGCCCTCCTCCAGGGGATCTTCCTGATCCAGAATGTGGGCCAGGGGAACAACCAGTGAACTCAGGACTGAGGCTAACTAAAGAATCAAGGTCAACTCCCTGGAAGGAATTCCCAGGAAGACAATAACTGATAATGCCCTGTTTGATGGATTAAAGGGTAACAAAAGAGATCCTTGTGGTGATGAAAATGTTCTATCACTGGACTGTGTCCTTGTCAATATACTGGTTGCTCTATAGCTCTGTAGTTCTGCAAGATGTTGCCAGTGGGGAAAACTAAATAAAGGTTATATGGGATGTCTCTGTTTCATCTCTTAGAACTACATGTAGGTCTACAATTACTTCAAAACAAAAATTGTAAATGTGATTACTGTGAATATTTCAAACTCTCCCAAATAGTAGTTGCCATTTTCTTAAGCATAGTAGAAACATTGCTAAGGCTGATCTTTTCTGCCTTATGTGAAATGTTAAACGAAAAATGTGAGAGTTGGACCATAAAGAAGGAGGAGTGCTGAAGAACTGACGCTTTTGAATTGTGGTGTTGGAGAAGACTCTTGAGAGTCCCTTGAATTGTAAAGAGATCAGACCAGTCAATCCTAAAGGAAATCTCAACCTTGACTATTCATTGGAAGGACTGATGCTGAAGCTGAAGCTCCAATACTGTGGTCTCTGATGAGAAGAATAGACTCATTCGAAAAGACCCTGACGCTGGGAAAGAGTGAAGGCAAAAGGAGAAGGAGGATGAGTTGGTTAGATAGCATCACTGAGTCAATGGACACAAGTGAGCAAATTCCAGCAGAGAGTGAAGGACAGAGGAGCCTGGCATGCTGCAGTTGATGGGGTTGCAAAGAATCCAACACAACTGAGCAACTGAAAAACAACTATACAGAAGCACATTCTAAGAGGCTCTTCTTAACTTTCTCTGGGAGTCTTGGACAGCATTAAGTGATTCTTGTAATCCATTAGAAATACCCTTCATGTTTAAATGGACACTTTATTTTCACACTGGCACTCTTGAAGCATCACTCAGATGCCTTTTCTCCTGTTTGATCAGGATTGAGGAGCAACATTGTAGAGGCAAACTGTTTCCTCTCTATTTCTTTGACATTCAGATACAGATGTTACAGGTAGTAGTTGGCTGAGTTTCCTGCTGGGTGATGAAGTACTTGCTTCTGTGACTGGCTAAAATTTGAAATGCCTGCAGGCTAACATACTTCCAACAGGGTTTAAGACATGCCTGACCTCAACATCATGGTGCCCTGAGAGGCTTGGGGAGCTCTGCTCACTCTGTCTGCCCTCTCTCCCATCCTCCTCCTTCTTCTGCTCTTATGTGGAAATTGGAATAGAACCACTCAAATTCACAAATACCCTCCCAACATCTATTAAAATTCCTCTGAAACCCAAAGGCAAAGGAGAAAAGAGAGATGATGAGCATGTGAGCTGTCTTTTAGAGTGTCTGCCTCTTCCTCTTTGGTAGCTCTGAGCATCTCCTTTCATTCATAAAGCTGCATGTATGTGGGTCTGCAAGCACCACGAAGAAACGAGCATGGAGTTAGGATTTATCTCTTCAGTGCGTGCATGTCCTACTAATGATGCCCATTTCCCACATCAAAGCAGACAGATAAAAACATTTTGAGCAACATAAATCGGCTTCACTGATGCAAGAGAGCCTTCTAAAAACGCTATGTTTCATGGTGATGGTTTTCTATTACACCACGTGGTACTCATTAGTGTGAAAGTCACATATCCACCTATTTGCAAGGAAATGGAGAACTCATGCCATAGCAGCTACACACCAAATGCTTTACATACATCAGTTGCAAGTAGGAGAGAGAACAGACCATGCTTATTGAGGAAGCCACTGAGCAATAGCTCCCACTGACTATGAACTATGAATTTTCTTTGAATATATGTTTCTGGAGACGGAAATTGCAACGCACTCCAGTATTCTTGCCTGGAAAATTCCATAGACAGTCCATGGGGGTTGCAAACGAGTCGGACATGACTTAGCAACTAAACAACAGAAACCAAAATTGTTCCTGGAAGGCGTCATTGATTTCTGAGAAGCTGTACCAACTCAGTGTTCTCTTGGGGGTAGGAAGGGCTTGGGCTCTTTATGCAGGCTCAGAGCAGAACATGCGAGAGGTTGAGATTCTTTCTCTGCAGATCCTAGAACCATTATAATCTTGTGGCAATTATTCTAAACAGAAAAGGTAAAATTGGCCTCTGTCACACCAGCCCAGATCAGCAGATCAAGCTCAGAAACTTCCCTGGCTACAACCGATGCCTTGTTCCTTGCTGTTCTTTTCAATTCGATCCTGCTCAACAGTTCACCGGCAGATACTGAGCTCCTCTTATGAGTGAAATGCAAGGGTACAGGAATATAGACCTACTCCTGTCTCTGACTCATCTATGGCCTGTGGGAGAGACAGGGAAATAGAGACACTTCGTGTGAGGGAAAGACGCAGAACTCAGAGGTTATGGTAGTTTCCTGTGTCTGTGTGCTCAATCACTCAGTTGTGTCCAACTCTCTGTGCCATTATGGACTGTAGCCCACCAGGCTCCTCTGTCCATGGGATTGGCCAGGCAAGAATACTGGAGTGGGTTGCCGTTTCCTGCCTCAGGGGATCTTCCTAACCCAGGGATCGAACGTGGGTCTGCTGCTTTGGCAGGTAGATTCTTTGCCCTAATGCCACCTGGGAAGCCCTATCATAGTTTCCTGGAACAGAGTGAATAGACAGCATAGAAAGCCAGACGGAGATCAGGGAAGGCTGAAAATCCTGCAGAAGCCAAATAAGAAAGCTTTCTATAAAGAGCTAACCAAAGATTTGGTGATTGATAAATGTATGTGACTGTGTTTGAGAGTCTTCAAGGGTTTATTTGCCACCAGAAATCCCTACGTTTTTCCTAGCCCCACTGTTTCCTAAGAATGAGCTTGAATAGATAATCTCTATTTCAAGAATTAAAAAAATAATAATAATTTAAAGGAACGAAAGGAGGGAGAAAGGAAGAAAGGGAATTAGATTAAAAATTATTTATCTCGTGGTATGTGCCTATCAAATTTCTGCCAAGACAACAGAAAATGTGACTAAAACTTAAAGAGTGTTCAAGAGGGAGGGGATATACATATGTCATTGTGGCTGACTCATGTTCTTGTATGGCGGAGACCAATATAACATTGTAAAGCAATCTTCTTCCAATTAAAAAATAAATTTAAAAATAACGAGTATGATATGAGATAAGATATATTAAAATTTCCTGGTAGATACTAAGTGCTCAATTTTTAGCTATTAAAGTACCTTTATTGATGTTAATGTTTTCTCTTAAATTACAATATATCTATTAAGACTTTAATATCTTAGTGCACTTACTTATCACAAGTGTAGTTACAGATCAAAGATATTTGTGTCATTAAAAGTAGAACATCTGCCAAAAGTTAACCCTAATTTCTACCTCACACGTGGTAGACAAGTTTTTAGAATATCAACTGTACGGTTTTTTTTTTTTTTTACTTTGTACTTAATAGAGCTCCAAATAGGAGGACTGCATTCTTCCGGGGTTCTGGCAGTCTCATTGCTGGCCAGGCCAGGTGTCCAAGGAGGTGACTGTCCTCAAGGGGGTGACCGTTGGGAGGAGAGAAGGGGCAGACAGCACACCCATCCAGCCTGGCCAGTTTGCATCAGCAGAGCTGAGCTCAACCAAGTTAGTTAGTCAGTTCAGTCACTCAGTTGTGTCCAGCTCTTTGGGACCCTATGGATTGCAGCATGCCAGGCTTGCCTGTCCATCACCAACTCCCGGAGCTTACAGAAACTCATGTCCATTGAGTCGGTGATGCCATCCAGGCATCTCATCCTCTGTTGTCTCCTTCTCCTCCTGCCTTCAGTCTTTCCCAGCATCAGGGTCTTTTCCAATCAGTCAGTTTATCACATCAGGTGGCCAAAGTACTGGAACTTCAGCATCAGCAGCAGTGCTTTCAATAAATATTCAGGACTGATTTCCTTTAGGATTGACTTATTGGATCTTCTTGCAGGCCAAGGGACTCTCAAGAGTCTTCTCCTACACCTCAGTTCAAAAGCATCAATTCTTCAGCTTTCAGCTTTCTTTATAGTCCAACTCTCACATTCATACATGACTACTGGAAAAACTGTAGCTTTGACTAGATGGACCTTTGTCGGTAAAATCAAGTCTCTGCTCTTTAATATGCTGTTTAAGCTGGTCATAGCTTTTCTTCCAAGCAGCAAGCATCTTTTAATTTCATGGCTGCAGTTACCATCTGCAGTGATTTTGGAGCCCCAAAGAATCAAGTCTGTCACTGACTCCATTGTTTCCTCATCTATTTGCCATGAAGTGATGGGACCAGATCCCATATTCTTGTTTTTTGAATAATGAGTTTTAAGCCAACCTTTTTCACTCTCCTCTTTCACTTTCATCAAGAGGTTGTTTAGTATTTCTTCCCTTTCTGCTATAAGGATGGTGTCATTTCTCCCATCAGGAAGCTTCCATAAGCCTCTCATCCTTTTCCATCAGAGGGCCGACAGAATGAAAACCACAATCCCAGAAAACTAATCAGACTGATCACATGGACCACAGCCTTGTCTAACTCAATGAAACTATGAGCCATGCCGTGTAGGGCCACCCAAGACAGACAGGTCATGGCAGAGAGTTCTGACAAAATGTGGTCCACTGGAGAAGGGAATGGCAAACCACTTCAGTATTCTTGCCTTGAGAACCACATGAAAAGTATGAAAGATGCTCGGAGGGCTCAAACACAACCTTGTGCACACCAGTGACTGAGCCAGACCTGTCTTTGAGTGTGTGAGTGTCTCTTGCGGCAGCAAGGGTCAGCAGTGGCCTGCCGCAGGGACAGGCACTCTGGCTGCAGCAGACCTGGGAGGCCTGGCATGTGGTGTAAGTCCTCTTGGAGGAGGTTGCCATCAGCCCCACCATTGAGCTGCTGAGCAGACAACCCACAAACTGGAGAACAATTATACTAAAGAATTTCTCACACTGTTACGAAAGTTCTAGGACCCACAACAGATTTTCCAACCTGGGGATCCAGCAAAGGGACTGAAAATCCCCAGGGAATTTAACCTTGGAGGCCAGTGGGATTTGCTTGCAGAGCTTCCACAGGACTGGGGAAACAGTCTCTTGGAGGGCACAAACAAAACCTTCTGTGCACCAGGACCCAGGAGAAAGAAGTAACCCCACAAGAGACAGACCCAGACTTGCCTGTGAGTGTCCAGGAGTCTCCAGTGGAGGTGTGGGTTGACAGTGGCCTGATGCAGGGTCATGGGCACTGAATACAACAGTGCTGGCATAAGCCCTTTTGAAGGAGGTGCCATTACCCCAGGTAGTTTGGCCTCAGGTCCTGCCCATCAAACAGACAATTGGATTAAAGATTTACTGAGTATGGTCCCACCAATCAGAACAAGATCCAGATTCACCCACAGGCAGTCCCTCCCATCAGGAAGCTTCCATAAGCCTCTTATCCTTATCCCTTAGAGGGCAGACAGAATAAAACTGCAATCACAGTAAACTAACCAAACTGATCACATGAATCACAGCCTTGACTAACTCAATGAAACTGAGCCATGACGTCCGTGTAGGGCCAGCCAAGACAGAGAGGTCGTGGTGGAGAGTTCTGACAAAGCGTGGTCCCCTGGAGAAGGGAATGACAAATCACTTCAGTATTCTTGCCTTGAGCATCCCATGGATGGTAGGAAAAGGGAAAAAGATATGATACTGACAGATGAACTCCCCAGGTCAGTAGGTGCCCAGTATGCTACTGGAGAAGAGTAGAGAAACAGCTCCAGAAAGAATGAAGACAGCTCAACCAAAGGAAACTTAATTTGCCATAAAAATCACTACTGCTCCTCTAACCACAGCGACCTTTAAAAGGGCTTATATTTGACTATTCAACAGCAAATACATTGTGATAAGTACCCAATACTTCATCTTCACGTTTCCCTCGGGGCCTTTATGTGGTAAATAGATGATACTGATTCATTATTTTAAAGCCAATTTATGAAGAAATCTAGATTGCTTGAATGACTGATTTGTCCAAGAAATCAATGCCAGAAGGTATGGTGTTATTCACCCTTTAGTCCTGAGACTCACAAAACTATGAAGTCTCTTAAAGAAAGCAGCATGGCGGAAGGAACACAGAGGTCATTCAAAGCAAATCTTTTGGCAAATTTTCAACTTTTAACCACACAGATAAATTTGGTCTGTAACCAAGCTTGTAATAAGTGTAACAAGATATTAAAGTCTTAATAGATAAATTCTAATTTAAGAGAAAACATTAAAAATCAACCAAGGTAATGTAATAGCTAAAAATTGAGCACTTAGTATCTGCCAGGAAATTTTATACATGTTATCTCATATCATACTCTTTATAATCTTATGTAAATACAGTATTAATATATGTATCTATATTATCCCAGTTTTACAGATGAGGAAGCATAGTCTTAGAGTAGTTAAAAACTTGCCCAAGTTGACACATCAAGTGAGAGGCTGAATGAATATGAATCCAGAACTGTCAATTCCTATACTTCAAGCTTGTACCTCCTACTGTATTTTAACATAAACTATATGTCAGCAAAATTTGGACTGGTGGTAATCTTCATAGGGGTCTTAAAGCTGCATAAGCTTACTAATTGAAATAAAACAAACACTTCAAAGTATCAACTTCAAATCCTAGTTAAAATTCCTTAATCTTGCGTTAGCTGTGAGCACTTCACATGATCTTTACAAGAGGACGGTTCTCATGGTCTGAAAGCACTGTCATGTAAAGAGTTACAGTTGTCATTAGAACAAAATGAACAAGCATTTCTAATGAGCACTCTGGAAGTTTTAAAGCTAAACTGGACTGGTCCTGCCTTATTAGGGAGCATTGTACTAGCACAGTTATAATTTTAACACAGTCTCATTCTGTAGGAGTCAGCTGGAAATTTTCTTGTGTTTGAACACACTTGATTTTCTAAGCAGTAAGTACACAGCACTTTTCCATATCAAAAACTACCAACAACTCATCTCAGAAATAAACAGCACGGAGGATTCTATTAGGACAAAGCCACAACATTTGTTTGTGGTATGCTCCTTCCTCCTTGTGATGGAGTTGGTGGAGCTCATCAGTACCCTGATCTCCTCCATTTGGGAGCTTGGCTAAACTACATTTCCCAGCCCTACCTGTTACAAGATGAAGCATATGACTAAGTTCTGGAGACTGGACTGTAGGTAGAAGTAAGATTCACCACTTTCAGACTCAAATTATATGTGACTCTTCCATGTTCTTTTTCTCTCTTGCATGTGACTGGAAATGAAGGACTCTGACACCCTTCAGACTGGGGAGCCCCAGAATGCTCAAAGCCCCAACCCATGTGCTCCTTGTGCGAGCAGAACCCATGCTCAGGAAAGCTGCCTTACCAGGAACAGCAGGTAAAATCTAAATTTCCATTCTCTTAGTAAAACCAAGTGCACCTATGTTTGTCTGAGGTTAGGAGAGAGCAGACTCTTTTTTTTAAATGGGACCATGTTAAGCCCTGATTTGGTGTCATCTTGAGAGCAGGGCACCAGTGATGTCAGAACCCATGGAGATAACAAGTAGATCATTGTGGCCTGAATGAGTCAGGTGGGACCTGAACAAAGCCTAAGTCTCATTTCACACACTCAGAGAGGACTGCTTTTTACTGTCTGTATATGATGGCCACTCTGCTCGGTAAACAAACAAAAAACAAACCTTGAACGTGGAGGGTAAATCATTGATCTGGGGGAATTTTCTTTTCTTTTATTTGGAAAACTAGCTCATACACTTCTTTTTGAACACACTTGGCTCAGCTGTCTGCCATGCGGAATGGGCCTTATTTCATCCTGTAGCCACTTACTCCACTATCTGAAGGAAATTCTCACTAAATCCTACCACAGCTGCAAATGGTGCCGTGAAATTCAGCATTCAATTTAAGCATCTCGAGAGATCATGTATTCACATTTTTATGATTCATAAAGACATCCGCAAAAGAGTTTTGGCAGTTATACAGACTTTACAAGAGTTTTATACACTTGTTTATATGTTGCGTTAGCCTGAATGCTGTTTTAAGAGCACAACTTAAAAATCACAATCAGATCTCTACTAAATGTAACCATTATAAAAAATTGAGTGATTTTTACCATGGACGAAGCAGCTTACAGGGACAGGGTTTTTTTTTTTAAGTCTTAACTGAATTGGTTACAACATTGCACCTGTTTTATGTTTTGGTTTTTTGGCCCTGACCCCAAGACACGTGGGATCTTATTTCCGTGATCAAGGACTGAACCTTCATGCCCTGCATTGGAAGGCAAAGTCTTAACCACTGGACTACCAGGGAAGTCCCAGGGATAGTTTAAAAAAAAAAAAAAGATCCCAGAGAAAATAACATCTCACTAATAGGACCTGTTAGATTTTAAATTCTACAGCTCATGCTTTTAACTCAACTGTGAGAATCTTCAGGAATTTAAGGGCCAAGTGAGAGAGGATTATTACTGATAAAATTAGATATTTCCTACCTTCATCATTATAAAATACCCTGGGGGAAATGGCTTCCCTGTTCTTTTATTAGTAACACAAATTCTTACAAGGATTTTATAGTTTATACCAGTAAAAACCACGATATTCATTGAAAATTACACCAATAACATATTCTGTTTCAGATTAGAGGCTTCCAGAGGCTCCTATTATCTTCAAGAAAATTCTTTTAATGATATCATACACACACACACACACATACACAGCTGCAGGGTGATGTCATCAGGGATCATTGGACCATTATGGAGCGTCTCCGTCAGCCCCAAAAGGATGAAATAGTTGTGTTTTTGTTTGTTGGTTTTGGCTATGCTCCATGGCACTGTGGGATTTTAGTCCCCTGACCAGGGATCAGACCTGCACCCCCTATATTGGAAACACAGAGTCTTAACCATGGACTGTCAGGGAAGTCCTAGAATGTGTCTTTTTGTATCAGCACCATTCAAATTTGCTGTCCTCATCACAGGCCCTCCTTGGAGCTCTGACTTAAGAAATGAGAATCCTTTATTTGAGGAAAAAGACTCCAGGGATCTTATTCAGTATGTTAAAATGATATCCTTCTTTGTACTTAATTTTATGTTAACATTTTATCCATTAACTCTAGTTCTGTAATTGAATATTAAATCAGGATAAAAGTTCTTATTTTGTTCTCTCTCGACTCTTACACACACACACACAGGCCACAGACTCCAGCGCGTAATTGATATTCGTCTATCTTTTAGCTTTTCTTTTTCTTGCTTATTATTGAGATCTCCCAAATTTAGGATTAAATGAATTCAAATTCACACCAAAAAAAATCCAAAGTCAGCGTTTTCAGCAAGTGAGTCTGCTGTGACTTATGCAGGTGTTAACTCAGCAGTGAGAGTTAATCCCCACTACCTTCTGCAACCGGCAGATCCATCATTAAAGAATCATTCCTCTCCCATAGCGCTGATCTGCTGAAATGAAGACGCCACTGTCAGGGTAACACTCCAATTATTTTTCTCCTGTTATTTCCCTGGAGCAGATCTGGAGCTGTTAGGGATGCACGTTTATGCTGGGGGTATAGGTAGAGGTGGGAGTGGGGCTGAGGAGGAAAGAGTGAGAGTGTCACTGACAGAGGATAATGGTAGGGCTGAGAAGCCAGCCTGCCCAGGAGGTGAAGGGCGTCAGCTTTCCCAGCATCAGCACCAGCTCTGACCCTCTGATGGTGTTGCTGAAAGGGACGTATTTCTGTACACCTTTGAGAACACAACACTTTAAGCGCAGCATGGAGGATGGAAAATTGGTAGTCGGGGAGCTCTAGTTCTAAAGCTACACAGGGTGTAATTTTGGGCAAGGTACTTAACCTCTCTTGGCCCAGTTGGCTGCTGGTGAAATTCTGCAGGTGCTTGTGAGGCTTCACTGGATTCGTGCAGTTCATCCATTGTGTCTGGCACCCGGAATAAGCCCTGAGTGTCCTGGCAGGCTACAATCCATGGTGTCACAAAGAGTCGGACATGACTGAAGCCACCTAGCATGCACGCACATCCCCCTTTCGAGTCTTCACTTCTGAGTTCCCCTCTGGTGACAGAATGTGGGGGCATGCCCAGGCAACCAGGCTGCTTCTGTAGCCAGGTCTGTCTTTCCTTCACATCCTG
The DNA here is from genome assembly GCF_023091745.1 of Budorcas taxicolor. Classification (NCBI taxonomy): domain Eukaryota; kingdom Metazoa; phylum Chordata; class Mammalia; order Artiodactyla; family Bovidae; genus Budorcas; species Budorcas taxicolor. Next base: position 40,292,033 of record NC_068923.1, on the reverse strand, counting down.
CTTTTCCCAGCTTATTCCATGATATCTCACATGTGCATTGTGTGTGTCCTGCTCTGTTTATCTCAGAGTAGATCCATCACCGCCGCCCCCATCTCCAGCTAGAGTGCACCAGGGACAGCCTCCCAGGTTTGTTTTCAGCCAACAAGAGTTCTGAGGTGGGGGCTGGGGGAGGGGGTGGCTGGGGAGAAATCAGCGCTTTCCCTTCATGTGGGTCTACCTTGGGTGACCACTCCTTCACATTCCTGTTCCCTTGGGACAGGCCTCTGTGGGTCCCACCCCTGGGCCCCAGGATCCCTTTGTCTCTTAGCCTCAGGTAGGTCTCTGCTTCCCCCTCTTGCTAATCTGTAGCTTTCCCCAACATCCATGTTTGGCTGCTCAGATTTTCTATCACCTGTATGGTATCACCAATTCCCTGTGTTAAATTGTTACCTCTGTTTTAAATATTTATTGTGGTTTCTGTTTTCCTGGTTGGATCCTGACTGATACATGGATATTGTGTTATGATTTTACTGAATGTTCACCTCTGAGTTGGAAACTCACACTATATAATTTCAAAGAAGTAGGTCCTTGGATTCCTCAGGTAAATGGGCTTAAAACCAAAAGAGGCCAAGTTAGCCTAAGCAGCCTGGAGAACAGCTCTTCCCATCAGCACAGAAGACGTGTGTGTGGTCTGTCCAGGTAGGACCTTTGCTTACCTCTGCCACAGACTGAGTGGAAATTGGAAGCTGAGATTCCTGTTGGAAGGACCAGAGGGAGTGTCGGTGACCAGAGAACCCTTTCCTAAAATGAATGATTTACAGTCTGTGCTGGGTGAGGGGGCAGAATGTCCCATCAGGTTTAGGTTAAGTGGCCATAAACAACTTCCTGTGTGTGCTTGCTGCAACTTACATCATAAATCAAGTGGCTGGTCCCCAAATAAAGAGAATGGTTCTTCACCAGCGCTGGTAGATTCCCTCCATTTCATAATCTTATCATAACAGGGACAGAATTATTGTTGGAGTATTCACAGTCTTCACCCACATAAATCCTCTTGCCTGCTCCCTCTAACCCCACCCACTTCTAGAAAGGAAGGAGGCTCTTGCTCAGTGGGTTGGCTCCAGCCTCTTTATTGCAGTGCAGACTTGGGGTGATGAGTCAAAGAGAGGGAGTCGAGGGACTCAGAAAGGCTGAGTGAGTCTGCCACTGAGAAAAGGCAAGGAGCAGATACCTACAAAGTAGGGGCCTGTCGGGTGAGGGAAGAGACTTGGGCGTTGAGGGGGCAGGCTGCAAAGGAGTAAAGAGTACAAGAAGATGGAAAAGCAAAGAAAAGTGATTTTGTGAAGTGTTGCTGTTGAACATAAGTTACATCTCTTTTCAAGCTCTTTAAAAGAAGCAGATAAAAATCTGATATAAAAGCACTGATGAAAACACGTCTTACTTAAACTATATGGGTACCCAAAGCTTATTTTGTTTACACATTGTCCACTGTGCATAATTAACACTTTCAGTGATATTGTCCTGCTCTCTCATTGTTTCAGAGGTATATTGTCTTTTTGGCTAGGCAGATAGCTGCTAACAACTGTGTTTTCATTTATTTATTCACATAACAAATATTTATTTGAGAGCCTGCTGTGTGCCAGGCTCTGGGTAAAACTCTACTCTGCCCGTGAAGAGCTCACAGTCCAGGGAAGAAGACAGAAAACATAAGCCCATATTACATTCTTGGGTAAATGCAGTGACGGAAAGGAGGATACAGGGGAGCACAGAGAGAGGTGACGCTTTAAACACCTGACACAGAGCCGGGCGCACAGCCGGTGCTCAAACACGAGGCACATCCATTAAAAAAGGGTGCCGGGCTGCAGGCCAAAGGCAGGAACACGGCCAAACCTGCTGTCAGGGGCCCAACTCTCCAGGAAGCTATTGTTTATTATAAAATGGGAGCCAGTAGAAAAAGTGGCTCAACCCACAGCTTTCTACCTGACAGCTAAACCAGTTTCATCATTTGTCCCGTGTTAATGGCACCAGGACACGACGGTGGTGTGGGGCAGGGACGCACTGATCTCTACTCTAAAGGCAACCTCCTTCTCTTTTGGGAGATAAGACAAATACAGAATATAATTAGCAAATACACAGGTGAGCCTTAAAATCATGAGCTAGCAGTGACTCTGTATTGTGGGAATTGACTGTCAGGTAAGACTTTCCTACACCAAAGAATTCATGCAACAAAAATTAACGCCCAGAAGAGTGTTTTGAGGACTCTCAGAGATATCATTTATTCAGCAGAGGTCTGTATTGTCAAAGGTATGGTTTTCCCAGTAGTCACATATGGATGTGAGAGTTGGACCATAAAGAAGGTTGAGTGCCAAAGAATTGATGCATTCTAACCATGGTGCTGGAGAAGACTCTTGAGAGTCCTTTGGACTGCAAGGAGATCAAACCAGTCAATCCTAAAGGAAATCAACCCTGAATATTCATTGGAAGGACTGTTGCTGAAGCTGAAACTCCTATACTTTGGCCACCTGATGCAAAGAGCCGACTCATTGGAAAAGACACTGATGCTGGGAAAGATTGAGGGCAGGAGGAGAAGGTGGTGACAGAGGATGATATGATTGGATGACATCACTGACTCAATGGAGCAAACTCTGCGAGATGGTGAAGGACAGGGAAGCCAAGTGTGCTGCAGTCCATGGGGTTGCTAAGAGTCAGATATGACTTAGGACTGAACTACAACAACTAGTGGTCCAGTGGTTAAGAATATGCCTGCCAATGCTGGGGACACAGGTTCAATCCATGGTCTGGGAAGATCCCACGTGCCACAGGGCAACTGGGTCTGTGCACCAAACTACTGAGGCCCATGCACCCTGGAGCCCATGCTCTGCAACAAGAAGAGCCACTTAATGAGAAGTCCATGAACCACAGCTGGAGAGTAGCCCCCACTCAGCATAACTAGAAAAAGCCTGTCTGCAGCAACAAAGACCCACTTTAACCAGTAAATAAATAAATGTTTTGAATATGTAAAGGTGACATATGGACCACCTGGAGGAAGGAATGTGTGTCTAGATGATGTGTGTCTAGGAAATGATGGGTTGGTATTCATGGGCTATACCCTGGTTGGGTTTCCACTAAAACAGAGTAGAACTGAGGCAAAGTGTAAGATGGAAGAAAGCAACAATTCTTTTCTTATATCATGCAGTCTCCTGTTTGAAGCTAGATTCTAAGTCTAAGTAAACTTGTAAAAAATGTATTCACAGTGTGATAGGACCAGAGATATCAAATGATGGTATTTTAGCAGCTTAGACTCCAACCATGCAAAATAGAGTTGTATCAGATCTTTCAGCAGTCAAGCACAGAAAAGAGAGCTAGTCTGTGTATTCTGAGCTTATCTTTAAAAAAAGGAACCACATAAAACACACAGCACTGTCTGCTCTCTTCCATCTTTATACCCCAGAGAGTACTGAGTAAATATTTGTAGAACAAATGAGTAAGAGAATAGCATGGGAGTAGAAACCACTGCACCGAAAAAGTCCACTGTCCCTTCTAATCACAAAAATATTCAATTCCACCTTTAAGATGATTTTTTCCATTTGAAATGAAGCTACATGAGATTTGGGGTCAGAGTGCTGAAGAGTGAGTTCTGTTGGGTACAGAGTTTCTAAGAGGAGTGAGTGCTATTGGGCACAGTTTCTATGCAGGTGATGAAAATATTCTGACATTCAACAGTGGTGATGGTTGGACAGCTCTGTGAATGTGCTACAACTCACTGAATTGGGCACTTAACAGGGGTTAATTTTACGGTATGTGAATTATATTTCAATGAAGTTGGTCTTTTTAATCATAGTTGAGATTCAGTCTTGATGAAATACATTATAACTCGAGAATCCAAATACAGCTCATTGTGCATAGTGTAATAAATTAGTTTTATCCTTGCAAATAAGGAGATTTATGTTATAATCCAATGAAAATTATGACCTTACAATAGAGAAAAAATTATTCTGATGAAATATGAGAGCACTTTAAACAGAAGACCAGCATGCAAATGAGTAGGATCTCATTAGCTGAGAGCTGCAAATATTTTGTGTATCAGAGAATTGGTAGCTGGGTTATTGGTTCAGTCAGTCTTTCATCCAATGAACATTTATTAAGAAATCTGAGCAGCAGTATTTCTCTAGAATCCTGAGGAGCTGTCTCATCCCTGGCTGAATCATTGAGCACTAAAGAGGCTTGAAATTCTCTAAGAAACATGAATATACTATCAATACATCATGGGCTGTATAATTCCATCTCCCACGCTGGGGCTCTCTCAGATGAAAATTGGGAGTTACATGGCTCTTAACACAATTGAGTTCATCTTGACCACAAACTCTGACGCTTCTACAAACAGAGAAATGGAAGCTTTTTCCTAGATGTATTGACTTTCCTCTAACATGTGTGGTTCAGAGCTACAACCAGTTCTCTATCTACCTGCCATCCTCTTTTCAGTTCAGTTCAGTCACTCAGTCATGTCCGACTCTTTGCGACCCCATGAATTGCAGCACGCCAGGCCTCCCTGTCCATCACCAACTCCTGGAGTTCACTCAGATTCACGTCCACCAAGTCGGAGATGCCATCCAGCCATCTCATCCTCTATTGTCCCCTTTCCTCCTGCCCCTAATCCCTTCCAACATCAGAGTCTTTTCCAATGAGTCAACTCTTCGCATGAGGTGGCCAAAGTATTGGAGTTTCAGCTTTAGCATCAGTCCTTCCAAAGAACACCCAGGACAGATCTCCTTTAGAATGGACTGGTTGGTCATCCTCTGTAGTCTTCAACAAACCATAGCTGAAGGGTAGTCAATTCTTAGAACCCTGAACTATCTAATATGGTGTCTCTAAGCACACGTGGTTATTGAACAGTTGAAATATGTCTTACCCAAACTGGGATGTGCTGTCAGGACAAAATACCCACCAGATTAGACTTAGTAAAATCAAAAACATCCCCTTAATATTTAAAAATGTATTACATGTTGAAATCACACCTCTTTAGATATATTGTGGTGTGTGCATGTTCAGTCATGTCTGACTCCTTACAACCACATGCACTGTGGCCCAGCAGGCTCCTCTGCCCATGGAATTCTCCAGGCAAGAAATACTGGGGTGCATTGTCATTTCCCTCTCAAGGGGATTTCCCTCTCTGGGTCAATTCCTGACCCAGGGATTAAACCCGCTTCTCTCACGTCTCAGAATTGGTAGGCCAGATTCTTTACTGGAAAGCCCTTAGATATATTAGATGAAATAAAAATATATTATCTTCTCCCAGCATAGCTATCTCTTCCCTGAGGACGAATAGCAAAGAACTCAGTTAAAGAAAGGTCAGGCAACAAAGAATATATTGAAGAGCGGTGAAGAGCAAGGCATGGCCAGCCTCTGCTTACTAACTTGTTATAACTGCTGTCGTAATTGGGGGGAAATTATGAGAACGAGGTCTGAGATGTTAATCTAAACCTGATTTAACTCTTCGGTCCTTCTGAAATGTTAACAGCATTCTATAACCAAGAATTTCTTTCTGGAAGGGGAATCCCACTGACCACAGGCAGACTGTGTAGCTGGATCTTAGGTGCATGCTCAGTCATATCCAACTCTTTGCAACCCCATGGACTGTAGCACACCATGCCCCTCCATCCATGGGATTTTCCAGGCAAGAATACTGGAGTGGGTTGCCATTTCCTTCTCCAGAGGATCTTTCTGACTCATGGATCAAGGCTAATGTAACTGTTGCTGCTATGTACAGGCTCAATTGGATATTTCAGGAGTTGAATCAGCTCCATAGGGAGGATCAGCAACTACTGGAGACCTTTGCCCAGATATAAGTAGTCAGTTTTGAACTATATTCTTAATATCCATGAAGATAAAGAACTCATAGCAAGTGCATTTGCACTGCATAAAATGAAGGGACATAATCTTTAGGATACATTCCATGTGCATTTCCTTTATATAAAGAGTTCCACTGAAACACACACACACACACACAGATCTTCCAGAGTAACTCATAGGTGCTTCCAGCTCTTTGTCATCAATTGTCTAACAAGACCCACTGTGTATGGGTGGAGGAATTAGAGATACAGTGATGAAATGATTGTGTAGCCTCCTTTGAGAAAGACACAGTTCCATGGGAGAAAGATCCAAGAAAACAAATAAGCAATTTTAGGGCTTTCCCTGGTGTCTCAGTTGATAAACAATGAAATGCAGGAAATTTGGGTTTGATCCCCAGGTCAGGAAGATCTTCTGGGAAGGAAATGGGCAGCCCACTCCAATCTTCTTGCCTAGAGAATCTCATGGACTGAGGGGCCTGGTGGGCTACAGTCCATAAGGTTGCAAAGTGTTGGACACGACTAAAGCAACTGAGCACGCACATGCATAAAGCAATTTTACACATATTGTAGAATAACTGTGAGATTTGACCATTAGTGAATGTAGGAGAACAAGGGCCTTTTGATAAGTAATTAAAGCCAAGACTCATACTACTGCTTGATTAAGAAGCCCATGCACCACAACTAGAGTAGCCACCACTCACTGCAACTAGAGAAAGCCCATGGGCAGCAATGAAGAGCAAGCACAGCCCAAAATAAATAAGTTTTAAAAATTAAAAATAGAAAGCATCTACTGCTGCATGAGAACAAATGATTTATGTGCTAATGATGTTACTTCAGCAGTTAGTCCAAGCCACTTTGGTGTCTTTGTGTTTGTGTCTTGCTTCTTTGATGCTGGTGATGTAGAACAGACAAGTGAGAAGTGAGTCTTTTGGGAGGTTCTCTATGCCCAAAGAAGTCACTGCTCAGGGAACTCTCTATACTTTGCCCACAACCCTTGGTGCCCTGGAGTCTTAGCTCTGCACTGAAAGTAAAACCTTTGTGAGGTCCCAGTGTTCACTGAGAGGCAGTGGTGTGGATAATAATGGCAGATGATTTGGGAAAACAAATGAATTATTACAGCTGACAACTTTGGGGAAACACAGGAGTTCATTAATGAATTTGCTAATTCGTCCTCTCCATTGCAATAGAGAATTCAACAGTATGTCTCTGTATAATGCAGAATGATTTTATATGGTGAGTGTGTGTGTGTGTGTGTGTGTGTGTGTGTGTGTGTGTGTGTATCTATGTGTCTAAGTGTAGACAGAGATGGACTGTGATCTGGAGTCTCATGTAATAATCTCATAAATCGTTGATGAATGTTCCCAAGTCTCTGCAGATTACTCTTGATTTATAAATGAGACTTCTTTGCTACATACAGAAAATAAGTGCTGTCATGTTTGGAAATTAACTATTCTAATTCTTTGATATTGCTCAAATTACATTTCCATCTTAGTTCAATCTGCTCTCATGAGAGACACTTGGGTCAAACATGGTTTGTTGTTGGATGGTGGAAAGGGGACATTCCTGGTGATATTTGGAAAACGTAGCTCTATAGTCAGCACATGTGCTTGGATGCCTCTATTCAGTTCAGTTCAGTTGCTCAGTCGTATCTGGCTCTTTGCAAACCCATGGACTGCAGCATGCCAGGCCTCCCTGTCCATCACCAGCTCCTGAAGTTTACTTAAACTCAAGTCCATTGAGTCGGTGATGCCATCCAACCATCTCATCCTCTGTCATCCTCTTCTCCTTCTCCTCCCACCTTCAATCTTTCCGAGCATCAGGGTCTTTTCAAATGAGTCAGTTCTAAGCATCAGATGGCCAAAGTATTGGCGTTTCAGCTTCAGCATCAGTCCTTCCAATGAATATTCAGGGTTGATTTACTTTAGGACTGACAGGTTTGATCTCCTTGCAGTCCAAGGGACTCTCAAGCGTCTTCTCCAACACCACGGTTCAAGAGCATCAATTCTTCAGCGCTCAGCTTTCTTTATGGTCTAACTCTCACATCCATACATGACTACTGGAAAAACCATAGCTTTGACTAGACCGACCTTTGTTGGCAAAGTAATGTCTCTCCTTTTTAATATGCTATCTAAGTTGGTTATAACTTTTCTTCCAAGGAGCATGCATCTTTTAATTTCATGGCTGCAATCACCATCTGCAGTGATTTTGGAGCCCCCCCCCCAAATAAAGTCACTTTCCATTGTTTCCCCATCTATTTGCCATGAAGTGATGGGACTAGATGCCATGATCTTAGTTTTCTGAATGCCTCTATTAGCTGTTAGCTAATAATTCTATCAAGAGGCAAGAGGACAAGAGGGAACAGATGAAATTTCCCCAAACAGCACTTTCAGGGAACCTAGATAAGACAAATCACTCTTTTAAAAAAAAGAAAAAGAAAAAAAAAATCCATTAACTGAATTAGGCAAAGAAAATGACTGTTACCCATTGTGTCATTAATATTAGGTTTTGCTTGTGTATGTGTTTGGTGGCCAATAAACAGATTTATGGAACACTAAAAAATCTTTATAAAATCCATGTGGGCAGTATAGTCTATGCCCATCTTATTGGATTTGGAGCACAGATAAGTTGTCAATATTTCCCACACAGGTTTGCGCGGTGCGTGTGCGCTCAGTTGGGTCCAATTCTTTGTGGAATTACACCCATGGGAGCTACAACCATGGGGTGTAGCCTACCAGGCTCCTCTGTCCATGGAATTTAGGCAAGAATACTGGAGTGTGTTGCCATTTCCTACTCCAGGGGGTTTTCCCGACCCAGAAATCAAACCCACATCTCTGGTGTCTCCAGTATTAGCATGAGGATTCTTTACCAGTAGTGACACCTGGGAAGCTCATACGGGTTTATAATTGTACATTTATTTTTTGACATATTTTTGATCGGATTTTGGGCTTCCCTGGTGGCTCAGACTGTAGAGAATCTGCCTGCAATTCAGGAGGCCGAGGTTCAATCCCTAGGTAGGAAAGATCCGCTGCAGAAGGAAATGACCACCCACTCCTGCATTCTTGCCTGGAAAATCCCATGGACAGAGGAGCTTGGTGTGCTGCAGTCCATGGGGTCACAGAGTCGGACACGACTGAGTGCATGCATGTGCACATGGTCAGATTTAGGGCACATTCCCCTTATTGAAAAGCATTTTTAAGCAGAATTATATAAGAGCACACAGACTGAATTTTGGAAGATATTTATAATTAGGTAAGAAAGGAAGGCCCCTGTTCCTTGCAGGGGAAATCCCTACAGAATAGTTTCTGTGCTTGTCCTGCCCTAGAAAAGATGTACAAGTCATGATGAGTTTGACTAAGCTAACGAGTATAGTTTAATGTGTTCTGTGAACTAGACAAATTTTTAAATGGCCTGACTTTAAGAATGTTTTAATTTTTAGTATTGCTATATACTAGAGCTCTATAACTGTGCTGAAGTTATGGCGGTATGACACTCATATGTGTTTTGGGGTGGCACAAGTTATATGAGTTTTACTCAGCCATAAAAATAAACAGTGGAAACAGTGGCAGACTTTATTTTGGGGAGGCTCCAAAATCACTGCAGATGGTGATTGTAGCCATGAAATTAAACGACTCTTACTCCTTGGAAGAGAAGTCATGACCAACCTAGACAGCATATTAAAAAGGAGAGACATTACTTTGCCAACAAAGGTCCATCTAGTCAAAGCTATGGTTTTTCCAGTAGTCATGTATGGATGTGAGAGTTGGGCTATAAAGAAAGCTGAGCACTGAAGAATTGATGCTTTTGAACTGTGGTGTTGGAGAAGACGCTTGAGAGTCCCTTGGACTGCAAGGAGATCCAACCAGTCCATCCTAAAGGAGATCAGTCCTGAGTGCTCGTTGTAAAGACTGATGTTGAAGCTGAAACTCCAACACTTTGGCCACCTGATGCGAAGAACTGACTCATTTGAAAAGACCCTGATGCTGGGAAGGATTGAAGGTGGGAGGAGAAGGGGATGACAGAGGATGAGGTAGTTGGATGGCATTACTGACTCAATGGACATGAGTTTGAGTAAACTCCAGGAGCTGGTGATGGACAGGGAGGCCTGGCGTGCTGCAGTCCATGGGGTCACAAAGAGTTGGACACGACTGAGCGACTGAACTGAACTGAAAAAGAAAAAATTTGGGTCATTTGTATAGACATGGATGGACCTAGAGAGTGTTATACAGAGTGAAGTAAGTCAGAAGGACAAAAACAAATAAGTATAATAATGTATATACGTGGAATCTGAAAAAAGTTGGTATAGATGATCTTACTTACAAAGCAGAAATAGAGACACAGAAGTAGAGAATAAATCTGTATCCCAACAAAAGCACCCACCACCTCAAACAGACAAGCAATAACAACCTTTCATGTGATGCTAGGTTTAATTTCTAATTTCCTCAACTCACAGATATTGAGTTGCATATGTTTTGGAGTATGAAATTAAAATAAATTAATGATTAGTAAAAATAATTTCTAAAATAATACCAATAATTTTTTTAAAGCTTTTCTTTAAACCTGTGTGTGTTTGCCATGTGCCAGACCTTCCTTTTTTTCATATTTGTGTCTTTTTGTAATTGGAGGATAATTGCTTTACAATGTTCTGTTGATTTCTGCCATACAACAACTTGATTCAGCCATATGTACTTGTATATACATATCTCCACTTGGGGCTTCCCAAGTGGCACTAGTGGTAAAGAACCCACCGGCCAATGAAGGAAAAGCAGGAGATCGGGATTCGAGCCATGCACCAGTAAGATCCCCTGCAAAAGGGAACAGCAACCCTCTCCAGTAGTCTTACCTGGATAATCCACTGGACAGAGGCATCTGGTGGGTTACAGCCCATGGGATCACAAAGATTTGGACGCAACTGAGTGACTATGCACACAGCACACAAGGTAAACCGTGGCTTCCCTGGTGGCTCATACAGTAAAGAATCTTCCTGCAATGCAGGAGACCTGGGTTCAGTCTCTGGGTCAGGAAGATCCTCTGGAGAAGCAAATAGGAACCCACACTTGAGTATTCTTGCCTGGCAGGCTCTAGTCCATGGGGTCGCAAAAGCGTCGGTCATGACTGAGCAAATAACAATTTCATTTTCACTTCTCACGGTAAACAGCAAAGATCAGGGACTAAGGGAATCATTCTTAGAAACTCTAGAAGTCTGTCTTGGGCTCCTTGGACATTACATCTTTAACTGGTGGTTTGCAGATCTGCAGTTAAGTTCAACAGGCAAAGTCTAGAACATCTAGAATCAGGAAGGTATGCCGAAAAACCTACAGAGATGCATAGAATGATAAGGAGGATAATGAAAGCATCAAGCTCTGGGACTTAGCTGCTCAAGGCGCAGGATTCCCTGTGGAAGTTCCAAAGAATTATGTTGAACTATATTAATATAAGAAGGTAAAAGAGAAGCCTGATTTTCAGTTCAGCTTTTGGTGTTCCCTTGGCTGCTGAAACAATTACAGGTCCCCAGAGCCCAGCAGTCTTCAGCATGTCAGCAAATTTCTTTTTCCCATTGCTTATTCAGAGGCATACTCAAATCTCTTAGAGAAAATTCCTTCTTTTCCCTCATTATTTTCACCAAAACACTTCTTAAACGGTCCTCATTTGTAGTCTTGTTCGTACCTTCATTTCTTCCTTTCTAAATTCACTGATCTGTTCATTAGTTCTTCCTACCTTCTCATCCTATTGGTCAGTCACCCTGTAGTGTGACTGATTCTGGGGACAAGGATGTTCAAGGTGCCCCTTGTGCTCCATTTCCCAGCCCTGGGCCCTCATCTTGTTCCCACTGAGGCTGAACAGATAGGATAACTGTGGATTCTATGCATCAGTGTTACCAATTTTGCTTGTGTTTAGTTGTTGGTTTTGTTCAGTCACTAAGTCATGTCCAGCTCTTTGCAACACCATGGACTGCAGCATGCTAGGCTTCCCTGTCCTGTATCATCTCCTGGAGTTTGCTCAAACTCATATCTGTTGGGTCAGTGATGCCATCCAACCATCTCATCCTCTGTCACCCCCTTCTCCTCCTGCCCTCAATCCTTCCCAGGATTAGGGTCTTTTTTAATGAGTCAGCTCTTCGCATCAGGTGGCCAAAGTCTCCTGCACTGCAGGCAAATTCTTTATCGGCTGAGTCACATGGGAAGCCCTACTTATGCATAAACTGAATGTGTGGATAAAAGCAGTGAAAATAGAAAATAGAAACTTTTCTTCCTATACATCAATGGCTCATCTCATGCGCCATCCTAAGGCTGCTGATCTGTCCCCTTCTTAAGGATTACGTGTGTCCTTCATCACCCTGACAGTGAAGATAGGCAGCCACTTGCTGGAAATGCTTTGCATTTCTGGAGACCAAGCAGCATGGACTGCATATTGGCAGCCAGGGAAGGCGCAGTGAGAGCTGATGCTCCTCTGGTCCCTGGAATTCTATAGTTCTGCTTGCAATCCAGTAGTCTGCCTTTCTGTGCACAAGGGTCCAGGCATTCTTGATGAACAGCTGATTATTTTTGATGACTCTGAACAAAGGTCTACACCATAGAAGGGCTTAGCCATCACCATGTGAAAGCCAAAAAAGTATCTCCTAGCATCGATTTTTTTCTTGTTATAGATTTTACCCTTTTTCACTAGATAATGTTTCAGCACAAATTTGTGACTATGGAGTAGATTGTCAGACTGAGAGCATGCAGTCCTATACCTAGAGCTTCCAGATGCCCCTGCTTCTGCTAGGAGGTCACACTTGGTGACCACCTGGCCACCGATGGAGAGGCCACCTTTTTTGCTCCTTCCCTTAGGAAAATGTCAAAGGCAAAAATGAATAATGTCACAAATGGGCCTGATGTGAAATGACAAAGCCTAGGAGAGCAGAGAAATGCAGAGAGAAGTGGTCTGAGGAAAAAGGCCTTAGAATATAGATGAGGCATGAGCCAGTGAGGATAATGAAGCCAAAAGCCTTATGCCTCAGTCCAAGGAAGCATTTCAATCTCCTGTTTTCTTAGGGGTGAAACCTGGTTAACTATTTCTATTTCCCAACCTCCAAATGGCACCTAATTTCTGCTACCTTCTGTGGGGTGTAGAGAATAAGCTAAACTTCATGAATTATAAAATATGTTAATAAACTGCCAGATAAGCAGGCGGTTGTCCCTGGCTGGGGGTCCTGAAGTACCGACAGGTGCTGAGAGGACTAGCGATAGCTGACACCTCATCCAATTGGCCTGGGGGGAGCTGCGTGCCTCAGAAGGCCAGCCAGGGGTTTTTCCTACACAGACAGGCTCAGTTTGATCATATCAACTCTCCGCATCTTAATGACGGTGTTTCTCTTTCTTTTCCTCTGCAGTACCTTGCCCCACAACTTTTCTCAGTTGATTGCAGCTTGGTAGCAGTGACTGTAAAGGGAGGAGCTGCTTCCTTGCATCAGGAAGCTTCTGACCCCATTCACTGCCTCCACCCAAGGAGGAGGCCATGGCTGCATGTCTTGAAAAACAATTCTGAGACCCTGAGGTTCACAGTAGCATCTTTGTATGTTAAAGATGTCTCACTCTTGAATCTAACACAACACTATAAATCAATAATACTTCAAAAAAGGTCTCATTCTATTCTCCGTATGGTGCCATCAAAATATCCCAGCCCCAAAACAAGTAGAGAAAAAAATAATGGGAAATATGAAAAATAAGTTTTTTTATAAATTCCAAATGAAGCTTGAGTGCTCCGTTTTTCTCCATCGTCTTTTATAACTCTGTGTGTGTGTTCTCTGTCATGTCTGACTCTTTTCAACCCCATCAACTATAGCCCTCCAGGCTCCTCTGTCCATGGAATTTCCCAGGCAAGAATACTGGAGTAGGGTTGCCATTTCCTTCTCCAGGGGATCTTTCTGACTTGGATGGAACCCAAGTCTCTTGGGTCTCCTCCATTGCAGGCAGATTCTTTACCACTGAGCCACCAGGAAAGTCCCTTTTATAACTATTTTTGTTTAAAGTCCCCTGCAGATCCCACTTCAGTCATGGGGTCTTTTTTGCCTAATTGCATGAACTCCCAGGTTACTCCCTTTCTTTGTAAGAGCTCTGTAGCATCTTGGGGACATATTTATTTTCATACTTCTCACTTTTCTATGTATTAGTTTATATATCTATCTTTCTTACATGACAACGAGCCACTCTGGGACAGGAACACAGATTTATTTCTTTTTCTTCCCCACACTCTCAAATTTTATGTTATGCTGCGTTATTATTATTTTCCAGAGGCCTGGCACAGAATGCTCAGTTGTGTTGATTGACTAGGTCTGTTCCACCCCAGAGGTTAAGTTACTCATCAGTTATTCAAAATTAGAAATGAAGTTTCCGGTAAGTTCATGTTCAGAATGGCAGTTATATTCCTGGCACCATCAATAATTCCTTCCAAGTATGTATTTGTGATCAAGGAGACATGTATTGGCTATGCGCAGCCAAAAGCAATTCTGTTGCAATATTAATGGGAGTACAGTTTATCCTTGAACAACGTGAGGGTGAGGTGCCTTCACACAGTAGAAAATCTGGTATAATGTATAGTTTGCCCCCTGTATCCATGGTTCCTCTAGATGGCAGGTCTACATTTGGGAATTCAACTCACCTCCAGTGCTGTTTGTTTTGTTGTTGTTTAGTCGCTAAGTATCCCATCACTTCATGGGAAATAGATGGGGAAATAGTGGGAACATAGTCAGACTTTATTTTGGGGGGCTCCAAAATCACTGCAGATGCTGATTGCAGCCATGAAATTAAAAGACGCTTACTCCTTGGAAGGAAAGTTATGACCAACCTAGATAGCATATTGAAAAGCAGATACATTACTTTGCCAACAAAGGTCTGTCTAGTCAAGGCTATAGTTTTTCCAGTGGTTGTGTATGGATGTGAGAGTTGGACTGTGAAGAAAGCTGAGCACCGAAGAATTGATGCTTTTGAACTGTGGTGTTGGAGAAGACTCTTGAGAGTCCCTTGGACTGCAAGGAGATCCAACCAGTCCATTCTAAAGATCAGTCCTGGGTGTTCTTTGAAAGGACTGATGCTAAAGCTGAAACTCCAATACTTTGGCCACCTCATGCGAAGAGTTAACTCATTGGCAAAGACTTTGATGCTGGGAGGGATTGGGGGCAGGAGGAGAAGGGCACGACAGAGGCTGAGATGGCTAGATGGCATCACCAACTCGATGGATGTGAGTTTGAGTGAACTCCGGGAGTTGGTGATGGACAGGGAGGCCTGACTTGCTGTAATTCACGGAGTCGCAAAGAGTCGGACGCAACTGAGCGACTGAACTGAACTGGTTGTCTGACTCTTTCACGACTCCACGGACTGTAACCTTCCAGGCTCCTCTGTCCATGGGGTTCTCCAGGCAAGAATACTGGGATGGGTTCCCATTTCCTTCTCCAGGGGATCTTCCCCACCCAGGAATGGAACCGTGTCTCCTGCATTGGCAGGCTGATTCCTTATCACTAAGCCACCAGGGGAAAAAAGCTGAGAGTAAGTGGTAATTGTGATTCAAACCTGTGCTGTTCAAGGGTTAACTGCAAATCCTTTGCATATTGTGAATGTTGCTGTAGCATATAATTTGCCTCATAAATAAATCTTTGACCAGGAGTTTCAAACAGAACTCAAAAGTATTGAGATGTGGAGCCTGGACTGAGCCAGCCTGTTCACAGGTTAACAGTGCGAGGGGGCGTCCCAGGGGGGCAGAGAGTGCCTGGAGGGAGGGAGGGCGTGGGGAGGATCACCGGTACCGCCCTCCCACCCCTACTGCGCCTGCGCTTGCCCTCTTGGCTGCTTTCTTCACCCCGGTACGTGGGGACGGACGTGGGTGCCCCAGAGAAGGGCTATACCCGAGGCCCTGGAGCTGCACCACCAATGAGAACCTCTGTATCTCTGGGGTTCAGGAAGGGCGGAAAGGCTGGGCCCTCTGGTCTCTGCAAGTCTCAGAGCCCGACCTGAAGGTCACTGGATGGTGCTCAGGAGGCAGGCGGGGCTGCTTTGGGATTCCCAGGACTTCATTAAGCTCTGGGGCCCCAGAATCACTTTTCCCCCCTCATCATTTTCTTTTCTTTTCTTTCTTTCACCCTCTCGTCCCCTCTCTCTTCCTCTCTTTTCCTTTCTGCCTGACTCCCTTTAAGCATGTCTATTTCTCCTAAGTATATTCTTGGAAGCCTGCGTTTCTTTCCAGTGCTTAGTCACTCGGTTGTGTCCGACTCTTTGCGACCCCTTGGACTGTAGCCCATCAGGCTTCTCTGCCCATGGGATAATCCAGGCAAGAATACTGCAGTGTGGTTGCCATGCCGCCTTTCAGAGCATCTTCCCCACCCAGGGAGCGAACCGCCGTCTCCTGTGTCTCCCGCACTGGCAGGTGGGTTTTTACCGGCTGAGCCATCCTTTCTTTAATCTATCTATAAAAAGTTGTCTATCATCTGCTCCCCAGAGAAACTTTTGGGATCTGGATCCGACAGACTGGAGCCCAGTTCTAAATCCAACCCAGCTGAAAACTTTAAAAAGCACTACATTCGCCACCTTACAAGTAAAGGCTCAGAGAACGGAGGAGAAAACAGTTCTTTATGCCCGCAGATAGTGACTTTAACTTAAATCTGACGGGGGTGAGGTGGGGCAGGTGTGCAGAGAGGAGAGCAGAGTGAAAGAGCTGGTTCTAATGGAGGCCATCTGACTTCTGAACCAGGAAATCATATGGTTGGCTTGGGAGAACCAGCTCTATTTGTTTTCACAGGTGATGCATTTATATTGAGTAGACTTTCTCAAAGGAACTAAGTCCACTAGATATTAAAACTTATTTTTAAGTCTCAATGGTTAAAACAATAGGGTATCTGTGCATGAAGAGACCCAAATATATATGGCATATAATGAAGATGGCAAATATAATTAGAAGAGTAGGAATAAATGTGTTCATAAATTGTGTTGGAACCAGGCAGCCTTCTAGGAGAACAACAGAACCCACACTGTGCAATAGGATAAGCTATAAAAATCTAAATGCAAAATGAAAAGACATTGTAAAATTTTAGGAGAAAATGCAGAAATCATACACAATTGATAAACACTCCAATTTTTAAAATTCCTCTTATCTAGCAAAAACAAAACATAGACAAAAACCTGCAAGTAACATCAAAAGATAACTGACAGAAACCTAGGAGAAACTGTTGCAATTCAAATGACAAAGAGCTTACCTCCCTAATGTAAACTGATAAAACCAACAACATAATAGAGAAAACAGTGAAAGGATATGAGCAGAAAATTAACAGAAAAGGAAAGATCAATTCTGGTTAAACATATGAAAAGATGCCCCACCTCAGTTACAGAGAAATGCAAATTAATATTTCACTGAGACAACATTTTTCATTCCATGAAAAATGGAATGAAATCCATTTTGTCTGTCAAAAATCCAAAAGATTGAAAATGCATTCTGGCCCTAGCAAGGCCTTTGATAGTAGGTGTTCTCATAATGATTGATGGTAGTGGATACTGTCGTGCATTCCCCGTGGAGGGATATTTCTGCATATTTACAAATTACAAATGGATAGTTTTTAATTTATACAAAAATCCTACACCTGAGAATTTATCTTGCAGATTTAATTGCACATGTGCAAAATATTGCATGTACAAACTTGTTCCCTGCTGCATTGGTGGTCATAATAGCAAAAGATTGGAATCGGACCAAATATTAAAAAAAAAAAAGACTATGTTTAGCAAACTGTGGTACATCCACAAAATAGAATACCCTGCGCATGTAAAAAAAAAAAGAGAGAGAGAAAGTCTTCTTTGTGTTGTTATAGGAAGATGTGCTTTCTATGAAATGAAATGCTGAAATCCTCAAGACATATTGTTTTAATAATAAAACAAGATGGGGAATACTATATAGAATATATTTGAATAAAAGGGGAAAATATGTATATATATTCCTATTTCTGTTACACAGACACAAGAAACTAAGAAAAGAAGTTACCCTTATGGAAGTGAAGGATAGGAATAAGGCAAAACATTTGATACATACCCTTTTATATTGTTTGATTTATATGCAATGTGAAGAAATTGCCTATGCAAAACATATATATTACATGTCAGTCATATTGAAATATGTCTTATTTTAGTAGTATCATTGAGAAAGTCCTCTTAATGAAAACCAAAACCAAACTCAAAACTGCTTCTTACAGATTACTCTCTCCTTTTTTGTTTTCTGTTCCCGTTAGGGCTTTTAAGTTTGATATATTTCTTCCTTTGACTTGGAGAAAAAGATTAATAACTGTGCTGATGAGTGGCCTGAGGATTGGGGGTGTTCTGTCAACAATACAGAGACCACCGTTTCCCATTAACTCTGGATATCTATCTCCAAGACGTCAGGTTTTCTTAACACACTGCATGTTTTCCTCTATAGATCACTGCTCTCAACCTGCTCGCGACACCCAAGTAGATCAACAAAGGTGAAGGCAGTGTCTCTCACTGAGATGAATAGCACCAGGATCTCAGGTATTTGTACGTGTATGCTCAAGCTTAGTTTCCTTGGTTATAAACAGTGGTTTATATATGGTTTGATTCCAGAATCATTCCATGCAAACTATAAAAATTTCTCAGTACATCTGTATAGATGAAATGACATCAAATCTGTGGCTTACTGCAGGTGAGGAAACCCTGACAGAGTCCTGGCCTGGTGGGTCAATTTCTAGGTCTAGAGATGAGACATGGGTCAGATTCTACCATCTCATGGAGCAACCTAGAGGAGGTGGGGTGCAGGGTGGGAAGAAGGAGGAAGCTTCCACTTGTCTTTCCAATCTGATTTTTAAAAACTCTCCTAAAGGCCTTTGCACTTGCTGTGTTCTCTGCCTAGAAGTCCCTGTTCCAGATCTTTGAATGTCTAGTTTCTCAGTGTCATTTAGATGTAAGCTCAAATTTTATCTCCTGAGATGCACTTCTGTTTCTCCCCACCCCCCGCCCCCCATTATTCTATCACGGCCTCTAGTTTTACCTTCTTTACTGCACATATCACTGTCTGAAATGGCCTTGTTTGCATGCATGGGTGCTAAGTCACTTCAGTCGTGTCCTGACTCTGCAACCCCATGGACTGTAGCCCGCCAGCCTCCTCTGTCCATGGGATTTCCCAGGCAAGAATACTGGAGTGGGTTGCTGTGCCCTCCTCCAGGGGATCGTCCTAATCCAGGGATTGTACCTGTGTCTCATGTCTCCTGCGTTGGCAGGCGGGTTCTTTACACTAGCGCCACCTGGGAAGCTGCCCTGTTTACTTATCATTTATTATCCCTCTTCTCCCCACCACCCTAGACCGTAGGTAGCAGAAGAGCAGGGACCTGGTCTGTCTTGTCCTCCCACATATTCTCAGTGCCTGGAACATGGTCTGACCCATAATAAGACTCAATAAATATTTGATGAATGAATAAATGAAGGATTAGAGTCCATGTCTAATTGGGTTTTGTGTACCTAAAACCCAGCAAACGAAAAGCATTTAACAAATACTCATTCTGTGAATGAATAAATTCAAGTAACTCTTCTTAGACATGGGCACTGCCTTTTAAAAACACTCACTTTGGCAAAGAAAAGCCTCTGGGTTGACCCTTACTTGTTCAGTCATCACTCTTTCTATCATTTTGCTGTTGTTTACTTGCTAAGTCCTGTCTGACTCTTTTGCGACCCCATGGACTGTAACCCGCCAGGCTCCTATGTCCATGAGATTTTCCAGGCAAGAATACTGGAATGGGTTGCCATTTCTTCCTCCAGGAGATCTTCCTCATGCTTAGGCCTATTATTGATATATTAGAAATTTTGAATTTAAAAAACAGCTTTCTTTTACCATTTTACTGTTGGTTAAGAAGGCCCAAAATACACTAAAAAGCTCATTTAACTGAAAAGACTTATTTGACTATCACAAGAGTTATTTATTATACATGTAATTTTCTCTTGAGAATCAATGGAACTTGTGCTAAACTAAATTTATTTTTCCTCCAATAACCGATTTAAAAATCAATTGCATAGAATTCTTTGTCATCAGCAGTGCAGTATTTCTTTAGATGCTTTATTCCAATTTCAAATGCCATTTTTATCAGTGTGAAAATAGACTTTTAAATTTTATAAACAACTTGTGCTAGCTTCAGCAGCACATATACCAAATTGTATAAACAACCAGAGTTTATTTATGTGTTGGTTTACTAAATCCTAACCAGAAAGCTACATTGACAATATTAATAGTCCTAGAGGCAATAATTAGTTACTTTTAAAAACATAAATAATATCTGTGCTTTATTTTTCTTTTTAATTTTTTTATTGAAGGATAATTGCTTTCTAGAATTTTGTTGTTTTCTGTCAAACCTCAACATGAATCAGCCATAGGTATACATATATCCCCTCCCTTTTGAACCTCCCTCCCATCTCCCTCCCCATCCCACCCCTCTAGGTTGATACAGAGCCCCTGTTTGAATTTCCTGAGCCATTCAGCAAATTTCTGTTGGCTCTCTATTTTACATATGGTAATGTAAGTTTCCATGTTACTCTTCATACAGCTCACCCTCTCCTCCCCTCTCCGCATATCCATAAGTCTATTCTCTATGTCTTTTTCTCCATTGCTGCCTTGTAAATAAGTTCTTCAGTACCATTCTTCTAGATTTCATATATATGCATTAGAATACTGTATTTATCTTTCCCTTTCTGACTCACTTCACTCTGTATGATAGGTTCTAGGTTCATCCATCTCATGAGAACTGACTCAAATGTGTTCCTTTTTATGGCTGAGTAATATTCTATTGTATATATGTACCACAACTTCTTTATCCATTCATCTGTTGACGGACATCTAGGTTGCTTCCATGTTATAGGTATTGTAAATTGTGCTGCAATAAACAATGGGATACGTTCAGTTCAGTCGCTCAGTCGTGTCCGACTCTTTGCAACCCCATGGACTGCAGCACACCAGGCCCTCCTGTCCATCACCAACTCCCAGAGTTTACTCAAACTCATGTCCATCAAATTGGCAATGCCATGCAACCATATCATCCTCTGTCACCCCATTCTCCTCCCACCTTCAATCTTTCCCAGCACCAGAGTCTTTTCAGATGAGTCAGTTCTTCTCATCAGGTGGCCAAAGTATTGGAGTTTCATCTTCAGCATCAGTCCTTCCAATGAATATTCAAGATTGATTTCCTTTAGGATGGACTGGTTGGATCTCCTTGCAGTCCAAGGGATTCTCATGAGTCTTCTCTAACACCACAGTTCAAAAGCATCAATTCTTTGGTGCTCAGCTTTCTTTATAGTCCAACTCTCACATCCATACATGAATACTGGAAAAACCATAGCTTTGACTAGATGGACCTTTGTTGGCAAAGTAATGTCTCTGCTGTTTAAATTGCTCTCTAGGTTTGTCATAGCTTTTCTTCCAAGGAGTAAGTGTCTTTTAATTTCCTGGCTGCAGTCACCATCTGCAGTGATTTTGGAGCCCCCCAAAATAAAGTCTTTCACTATTTCCATTGTTTCCCTATCTATTTCCCATGAAGTGATGGGAACAGATGCCATGATCTTCGTTTTCTGAATGTTGAGCTTTAAGCCAACATTTTCACTCTCCTCTTTCACTTTCATCAAGCAGCTCTTTAGTTCTTCTTCACTTTCTGCCGTAAGGGTGGTGTCATCTGCATATCTGAGGTTATTGATATTTCTGCCAGCAATCTTGATTCCAGCTTGTGTTTCTTCCAGTCCAGCGTTTCTCATGATGTACACTGCATATAAGTTAAATAAGCAGGGTGACAATATACAGCCTTGACGTACTCCTTTCCCAATATGGAACCAGGCTGTTGTTCCATGTCCAGTTCTAATTGTTGCTTCCTGACCTGGATACAGACTTCTCAAGAGGCAGGTCAGGTAGTCTGATATTCCCATCTCTTTCAGAATTTTCCACAGTTTGTTGTGATCCACACAGTCAAAGGCTTTGGCATAGGCAATAAAGCAGAAGTAGATGTTTTTCTGAAACGCTCATGCTTTTTTGATGATCCAGTGGATGTTGGCAGTTTGATCTTTGGTTCCTCTGCCTTTTCTAAATCCAGCTTGAACATCTGGAATTTCATGGTTCATGTATTGCTGAAGCCTTGCTTGGAGAATTTTGAGCATTACTTTGCTAGTGTGTGAAATGAGTACAATTGTGCAATAGTTTGAGCATTCCTTGGCATTGCCTTTCTTTGGGATTGGAATGAAAACTGATCTTTTCCAGTTCTGTGGCCACTGCTGAGTTTCCCAAATTTGCTGGTATATTGCATGCAGCACTTTCACAGCATCATCTTTTAGGATTTGAAATAGCTTCAAAACCTAAAATGATGCTTCCTAAGGCCTATCATGGGAAGAAACTCACGACGTGCCATCAAGGAGAATTTTTACATTCAAAGAGCTGTCGGGATTGGAGAATAGAGTTGTTCCCTGTGCTCAGAGCTTCTTTGAAAATCTCTTCAGTGACAGTCTGATTGTATGTTCTGCATTCCTGCATCCTGACTGCAAAGGGTCTGATTTAGAGTCAATGAAAATGCTTCTTCTCCCATTGCTCCATGCTACATCTCTTTAGACATCTGTTTGATGAGTTCAGCTCCCAATCCAGCACCATCCACATCTTTCTTGGATCTCTCCTTGCTTTCTGTGGGACGGCTTTCATATTTTACCCCGGAAGGTCCCGAGGTTATGAACAGACACCAGCAATTCCACTCTTGGGAACATGGGAGAATTTCAGTTTAAAATGGACCCACTTCTGTGTCCTGAGAGCCCAGAATGGTGTTTGGCATTCCACAAATGTCTGATTCTTTTCAAGCAACTTAGAGTCAGCAGCATCCAGTTCATATCTGTGCTTTTTAATCTAACCCAGGTCTTCTGCAGTGCAGGCAAATTCTTTACTGTCTGAGCCACCAGGGAGGTGCATACCTTACAGGGAAAAATGCAAACTGATGGATCACGTCTAAAGGTCAATTTCTAATATGTATCAGGTACCTTAAAATATTTAGAGCCTTTGACCCAAGAATGTCAAGACACACAAAAGAATTTATAGGCAGCAGTAGTTCTTAACTGTGACCTGTTATCCTGCAGGGATCTTTGAGGCCACAAGGTCAAAATTATTTTTATGATAGTATTAAGATTATTTGCCTCTTTCACTGTGTTGCTGCTCACACCAATGGTGCAATGGGAATCAGGGCAGTGGCACCAGACTGTACTCTTTGTCTTCCACAATGCCAGCCCCCGGAGAGAACCCTATGTCAGTTCTACATAAGGGTGTCCTGGGTAAAGTAGAAAAAGCCAGAAACTCTATTAAGTCTCGACCCTTGAATACACATCATTTTAATATTGTGTGAGAAATGGGTGGTACAGGTGAAGCACGAGTGCTGGGCACTGAGCCACGATGGTCATTTAGAGAAGTGCCCTGGTTCCTTGTTTGACTAGGGAGCTGAACTAGCTGCTTTTTACATGCAACACCCTCCTTTTTTGGTGAAAGAACAACTGAAAGGCAAGCCATGGATATTCAGATTTGGGGCTTTCTCAGATGCTGTCTCCAAAATGAACAAAGCAATCCTGTCATTTCACGGAAGATGCGTGAGAATATTTTTAAGTCAGAAGAGGCAGGGCTAGAGTCAGGGCTAGGACACTAATTAACACAGACGTATTTTCAGGTGAATTAGTGCAGGTGCTCCCTGCCGCTGGAGAGTCCTTTGTGACATTCCCGCATATCCAGTTGGCGGC
Source organism: Budorcas taxicolor (assembly GCF_023091745.1). Lineage (NCBI taxonomy): Eukaryota > Metazoa > Chordata > Mammalia > Artiodactyla > Bovidae > Budorcas > Budorcas taxicolor. The sequence continues at coordinate 40,268,452 of NC_068923.1, read as the reverse complement.
TTAAGTGGCAGCCATCTCCCCTTAGCACATGTTGAGCAAAGCTGCCGTTTGGTCCTGGTGGCCACCCCCGCATCATGGTAACCGGTTGGTTGAAGCCACCCGGGGTAGTCCATCCCACTCATTTTGTCAGGCTGGGGCTTTCAGCTTGACACTGAATCTTCCCTACAAAGGACAGCTGACATCTCAGGTCTCTTGTGAACAGGCTGAGCCCAGGGCTCCTTCTGACCTGGTCTCTGAAGAGACAAGCATCAGATGCTTAAGTTCTTATTATCTAAGCTATAGTTAGCACATTAGTTGTTTCATCCTAATAAGGTATGCAAGCCACCTAGACAAATGCCCTTAGCAAACCCAGCATTTCCCTCTCTTTAATTAATTCATATCAACCTGACCTGTGTTCTCTGCCTTCGCATTTCCAAAGTTTCCTTCTCAACAGCATAAAGGACACTGAGCTCTTTTGTCACTTGATAGTTGCTGTTTTGAAAAATCCCATTCTATGCGATCTTTCTAGTGGGTTACTTGTTACAAGGTAGGCTAATTGTAATGGATCTTTCACCTATTCAATAAAGACAAGGATTTCTCTTTTAATTAAAATCCGCCAAAGGCATTGAAATGAAAATATGATAAGGAGGTGTCAAATACGATTCACTCTATGAAAAAACATTAAAAAAATTCCACTAGTGAATCATTGTGATAGATAAAAATCAATATGTAAGGTCTTTGCTTTCAAGAAATTTGCAATCTAGGAAGATGGAGAGAAAAGTAAACAGACTCTTAGGATAAAATGCTGGGATGGAAATGTAAACACTGACTGGGGGAGGACCCAGGATTTGATCGGTGAACTCATCTTGATTTTCTAGATGAAGAATCTAGCCGTCGAGGTATCCTAAATTCTTGCCCCAAGTCACTCATTCATTTTTAGGCTCCAGTGTTTCCAGTAAGAACACCTTACCTCAGTAGGATTCAGCTTACTCTCACAAACTCACCATGCTTTTTCCTATTCTAAGGATCTTGCTTAGATATTTCCTATGTCTTTCTATTCTCTCTTTAGCCAAATTTTGCCTGTCCGATGCCCACTTCACTTCCTGAAGCCTTCTTAATCACACCAGCCTCCTTTCGAGAGGCAGTGTTTGTCATTCACCCAGGAAGTCTCGTATGGGTGCCCTTCCTACGTGTTCCCATAGAATCCTCTGCTCAGCTCTCCCTTGCTGCTTACATGTCCAGCTGCCGGCATGAATCTCCACTTAAGAGAGTTCAAGCTTCCAGTGTGCACAACTGAGCTCCCGACCCTGTCCCCAGTCCGGTTCACCTGCAGTCTACACCTGCCTCTCCATCCTTCCCCATCTCCTAGGTTTTAGCCCCCACCAAAACCCTGAATTCATCTTTGAATCCTCTCTGTTTCAAGAATCAAACATCCAATTCTGGTGGCTCTAACTTAAAATGTACCTACTCACTCACTGTTTTCACTCAGATCTCAGTTACTAGAATAATCTCAAGCCTCAGTTGTGCCAGGCATCTCCTAGGCTGCTGCCCTGCACAAGTTCTTGTGCCTCCAGTCTGTTCTTCACAGGCAGCCAGAGTTGTGTGTTTAAACTGTCAATTTGATTGCATCACTCTTCTGTTCAAAGACCCCCTAGTTGTTCCCCATTTTTCTGAGATGAGTCCTTCCAAGGCCCACAGGGCACCCCACCCTCTCTGACCGCATCTCCTACCACTTGACCTCAGAACTAGCGCTTCTCTTGTTTTTTGCCGTTCTGGGAACACTGAAGGCACTCTCACCTCAGGGCTCTGGCTTGCCTGCCACCTCCACCTACAGCATCCTTCCCTCCATGGCTGTACAGCTAACAACCTTCCTTCCTTTCGGGTCTTAGCCTCAGTGCCACTGTCTCAATGAGGTCAATCACAGTGACTCTCCTTCAGATTCCACCCCCTTCACATCTATGCCCCAGCACTCTCAATTACCCTAATCTGTTTTTTTCTTTTCTGTAGTATTTTTTAAAAATCATACTACGTAATTTATCTAACTGCTTAGTGTCTTCCTGTCTCAGGTAGAATGTGAGCTCTGTCTGGACAGAGATTTTGGTCTTTTTAATTCATTGCTGTATTACAAGCATCCCTAGGATGGTATCTGTGAAAATGGTATCTGGTATTTGCTGAATGAATAGCTATAACTTATATGTTAACTTGCTTTACTCCCTCTAAATTCCTTGAACACAGATTGTGAATCATTCCACGTTATATTCAACATCCAACCCAGTAACTAGCATATTGCTAACACCAATCAATAAATGTGAATGAGTCTCTCTCCACTGAATGGCTGTTGTCTGTCCTACCCATTTTAACATTTAGTATTGACTGTTTTAATGTCTCACTGAATCTTTTGTGTGAGCATTTCAACCATTTGGTGAAACTGGCTTTTACTGCAGTTAAAGGCTGCAACTCTTACTTCTTTTGAACATGAACATGTTTGATTACCTAATATATATTCTACCGTATTTTTGAGTTGAATGGAATGTGTAATAATAACTGGTGGTGGGTATTGTTGGTGAGGGTATAGGAGAAGTAGAGGATAAAAGTCCCCAGGAAAGTGTTTCCTAGAAACCGTTATTTCTAGTAATTGAGAGAAAATCTGTAAAATGAACACTTTTTATATTTGCTTGACATGTCTTTTTATTTGCCATCCATATTTTCCTACATTTATATTCCATAGACCCTGGAACAACTCTATTTTCCTTTAGGGTCTCTTACTTTTTATGGCTGCTAAGAACTTTAGGATTGTGTGAGTCTTTTTATTCATTTATGTATGCTCCATGTTAAAAAGTGACATAAGCCTCAACATCCGTCTATCCATCTGTTCATCAAATTACTGAGTGAGTTCCAGGCACTGAGGATGAAAGATGGTTAAGATATATCCCCTGCCTATAAGAAATTTATCCTGCTTGGAGAGGCAGAAACCTAAACTGACAACGCAGAACCCTGTGTTAAATTCTAGCATAGTAATATGTGCAGTGTGTTATAAGAATATAGATGGAGGGCACTTAAACCAGATCTAGGTACTTGATATCTTTTTGAAATTAGTAGTCTTGAGCTGTCCTGAAATATAGTTAGGAGGTAAAGAGTGGGGATAAAGCAGGAGATAAAAACAGAGACATGAAGAACATGGAATATTAGGACCTCCATGCAGTTTGCAATAGGTAGAGCTCAACATTTCGGAGATGAGGTTGGAAAATGAGGTGCAGAGGGAGTATCCAGAGATGAGGCTGGAGAAGTAAGCAGGGAAGTTCTAGGAGGGTCTTCAGTCCTAGGCCATGAAGCTTGAACTTGGTCTGATAAGAAATAGGGATGTACTGAAGGATTTTTAAAGGAGATGGTGACTGACCGACCAAGCTAGGAATAGGAATTTCCTCAACCTGATATAATGCAAAACTGTTAGTTGTTCAGTCATGTCTGACTCTTTGCAATCCCATGGACTATAGCCCATCAGGCTCCTCTGTCCATGGAATCCTCCAGGAAAGAACACTGGAGTGGGTAGCTATTCTCTTCAGGGGATCTTCCCGACCCAGGGATCTAACCTGGGTCTCCCACGCTGCGGGCAGATTCTTTACTGTCTGAGCCACCAGGGAAGATCCAACCTGATGTAGGGCATTTACAAAATGTACAACTAGCCTCATACCTAGTGGTGAAAGACTGAATGCTTTCCCCTAAGGCCAGGAGCAAGACAAGAATGTCTATTCTTACCACCTCTATTTAGTATTGTACTAGAGGTTCTAGCCGGGGCTATTAAGCATGGAAAAAAATGCACTCAGATGGGACAAACAGTAAAACTGTATGTTTGCAGTTGACATGGTCTAGTGTGTATAAAATCCTAAGCAGTCCAGTTTTTAGAACTAATAAGTGAGTTCTTCAAGGTTGTTAAGATATAAGATTAATATATAAAATTAATTATATTTCAATACACTAGCAATGAAAACTAGTTTGATTTAAAATATTATCAAAAAAATAGAATACCTAGAGATAAATTTAACAAAAGAAGTGCAAGGCTTATACAACAAAAAGTATAAAATATTTTTGCAAGTACATAAATGTCTAAATCAATGGGAAGACATCTCATGTTGATGTATTGGAAGACAATATTATTATGATGGCAGAACTCCCCAAACAGGTCTAGAGATTCAGTGCAGTCCTTATCAAAATCCAAGTCCTTTTTTTTTTTTTTCAAAAATTGATAAGCAAATCCTGAAATTCATGTGAAAATGAATGGGACCTAGGATAGCCAAAACAATCTAGGAAAAGAAGAATAAAGTTGGACAACTCACATTTCACAATTTAAAACTTATTTCAAAGCCACAATAGTCAAGAAAATATTAGACTAGCATAGTATAGCCAAACATATGGATCAATGGAGTAAAATCGAAGACCCAGGAAGAAATTCATACGTTAATGATCAATTGATTTCAAACAAGGGAAGCAATACCATATAATAGGGAAAGGGTAGTATTTTCAATAAATGATGCCTGAACAAGTGAATATCTTACGCAAAAGACTGAAGTTGGAACCCTACCATATGCTATACACAAAAATTAACTCAAAATGAATCGTAGACCTAAATGTGAAACTCTTAGAAAAAACTATAGAAGTGAACTTTCACGACCTTGGGTTACACATTTGTGTGTGTGTGTGATACCAAAGTACAGTCAAGAAAAGAGAAAAGTTGATAAGTTAGACTTCATCAAAATTAAAAACTTTCAGGCTTCAAAGGATTCTATCAATAAATTGAAAACACGGCTTACTGAATAAGAGAAATATTTGCAAATGATATATCAAATAAGGGAATTATATTCAGAATATATATGTGTATTACAGGTCAATAATAAAAAGACAAATAACTCAAAATTAGAAAAGGATTTGAATAGACAATTCTCCAAAAAGGGGTGTAAGTGCCCACTAAGCACAGGAAAAGATCCTTAGTATCGGTAGTCATTAGGGAAATGCAAAGAAAAACCTCAGTGAGATACTGCATCACACCAACAAATATGGATATAACTAAAAAAAAGAGAGAGAGAGAGGCAACAGCTAGGGTTAACAAGGATGTGGAGAAACTGAGACCTCATACATTCCTAGGAGGAATATAAAATGGTACAGCCACTTTGGAAAAAAATGTGTACATGAATGTTCATAGCAAGATTCTTCATAATTGTCAAAAGTGGGAAGAACTCAACTGACCAGCAACTAAAAAAAATGAATAAAAATTGGGGTAGTCACGCAATGGAATATTATTCAGCCATTAAAAAGGAATGAAGTCATGATAGCTACTACAGCATGGATAAGCCTTGAAAACATTATGCTAAGTGAAAGAAACCAGTCACAAAAGATCACATATTGTTTAATTCCATTCATATAAAACATCCAGAATTGGAAAATCTATCCAAACAGAATGTAGATGAGCAGTTTCCTGTGGCTCTGAAAGGAGTGACTGGCAGTGGGTATGGGATTGGGTGGTGGGCATGATAAAAATGTTCTAAAATTAGACTGTGGTGATGATTGCATAGCTCTGTGAATATGCTAAACACCATTAAATGTGCACTTTGAATGAGTGAATTATATGGTATTTGAGTTATATTTTGATAAAAAGTGAAAAGGAAAAACACCAAAATATGAATTATGGGTCTTTCTGGACTGAGGATGGTTAATTTTTATTTTCTTCTTCGTATTTTTGAAATTTCCCAATAAGCTCAAATAAATTTTTATTTTTTCAGCTTGTCATGAAAAAATATTTATTCAGCTTAAAGGGAAATGGTGTATATTACAAGATAGATTTGATTTTTAAGAAGACAGTATGAAATCTTTAAAAGAATTTAGAACAAAGCAGAAAGAACAATTTTTAAAACTGTTCTGTCTTTTGAAGAAGAACTGATGAGGTCCCAAACTGAAGTGGCAACTCTGGGGATGGAGAGAAAAAAATGGAAATGTGAAAAATACAGAGATAAAATCATTTGGAATTAATAATCAATTATATAGATATAGATATACACTGTTTCTGTATATGTCAGTTGTATCAGTGATCAGTGAAAGTCGCTCAGTCATGTCAACTCTTTGTGAACTCATGGGCTATACAGTCCATGGAATTCTCCAGGCCAGAGTACTGGAGTGGGTAGCCTTTCCCTTCTCCAGGGGATCTTCCTAACCCAGGGATGGAACTCAGGTCTCCTGCATTGCAGGCAGATAGATTCTTTACCAGCTGAGCCACAAAGGAAGCCTGTATCAATTGTATGTACATATCAATTGTATATACATATATAAAAACAAAATTATTAAATGTGGCCAACTTTCTTTTGGAAGATGTTGTAATTAAGACACTCAGTTTTTTGCAAAGTTACAGAAATGTATTATAGGAAAAGGAAAATGCAAGAACAATCAAGAAATTGAACTTTTTACCAAAGTATTCAACAATACCATGCTCTGACCAGAGAGAAATATTTCAGAATGTGCTCAGGCTTTCTTTATTTTAACAGAAAATATTAAATGAATACATTTCTCAAGATGTTTCTTTCGTAGCTTCTGGGTCAGGTCCTCTCTTCTCTACATCTCTTTCAGGACTGAATTCCTCCTTCCAAAGTCTGAAAATCCTCTTAAAAGTTGCCCTGTCCTCTTGCTTTCCTAAGAATATCTTAATTAAAACCTCATTCAGTTAATGGAACAGGTTATTCATAATTTCTTCCAAATCCTTAATGAGTCTCTGGATTAAGGCATCAAGGATTACTCCTCTCAATTAATGACATTCCAGTTGGCATTAGCTTAATCTTTCAAGTTTTTTCATGATGTTAATAATCTCCATTAAATACGTTTAAATTCCTAAACTCTAATGTTATCAAAGCAGGAGAAATCATCTTTATGACTGTATTGTTAGAATTCATTAGCAGTGGGAGGTATTTTCCAAATCTTCCATCCAACTTTTGTGCTCAATAAGAATTGCCCTAGGCCTAGCTAGCACTTCACTTTTCCTTTTCTCCCACATGGCACTGAAGAAACACCAGGCTAATGTTTGTCCCATCCTGGGGACATGACCAGCTGGTCCCCTCACCTATGCCTGCTTGGAACCCTGGCGAATGAAAGTTGAATAAATAGTCATTGAAGTGAGACTTCTCTCTCATCCTTTGCAAATTCATATTACTCATACTTATCAAAAATTAGCTCAGATTTTTAACAGTATTAAATGAATACTTTGACCACTTAATGTGAAGAGCTGACTCATTGGAAAAGACGCTAATGCTGGGAAAGATTGAAGGCAGGAGAAGCTGGCAGACAGAGGATGAGATGGTTGGATGGCATCACTGACTCAATGGACATGAGTTTGAGCAAATTCCAGGAGATAGAGGAGGACAGGGAAGCCTGGTGTGCTGCAGTTCATGGGGCCACAAAGAGTCAGACACGACTTAGCAACTGAACAACAACAATTAAATGAAAAGTGGCTCTGTTATCACTCTCCCTAATATTCCCTCAGCACTGATTTATCCATCTTCTAAAATCAATTTCAGGGTGTGTTATTCAATAGCTAGGATTAAGATTAATCAAAAAACTTAAAAATTAAGTTAAACCCCTTCCTTACACCTATTCCAGTATAAATCCTTATAGATAAAAATGTTAAAAAAAAAATCTAAGTCGAGAAGGAAATAATTGGGAACTTTATATAACATTTGGAAAAAGAAGACTTTCTAAGCCCTAGTGAAGACCACTAATCAGACTTCATCATATAAACATCTTCAGTTCAGTTCAGTTCACTCAGTCATGTCTGACTCTTTGCGACCCCATGGACTGCACAACACCAGGCCTCCCTGTCCATTACCACCTCCCAGAGTTTACTCAAACTCATGTCCATTGAGTCAGTAATGCCATCCAACCATCTCATCCTCTGTCATCCCATTCTCCTCCCACCTTCAATCTTTCCAAGCATCAGGGTCTTTTCAAATGAGTCAGCTCTTCACATCAGGTGGCCAAAGTATTGGAGTTTCAGCTTCAAAATCGGTCCTTCCAATGATTATTCAGGACTGATCTCCTTTAGGATGGACTGGTTAGATCTCCTTGCAGTCCAAGGGACTCTCAAGAGTCTTCTCCAACACCAAAAAGTTCAAAAGCATCAATTCTTTAGTGCTTGGCTTTCTTTATAGGTCAACTCTCATATCCATAAATGAATACTGGAAAAACCATAGCCTTGACTAGACAGACCTTTGTTGGCAAAGTAATGTCTCTGCTTTTTAATGTGCTATCTAGGTTGCTCATAACTTTTCTTCCAAGGAGTAAGCATCTTGTAATTTCATGGCTGCAGTCACCATCTGCAGTGACTTTGGAGCCCCCAAAAATGAAGTCTGCCACTGTTTCCACTGTTTCCCCATTTATTTGCCATGAATTGATGGGACCGGATGCCATGATCTTAGTTTTCTGAATGTTGAGCTTTAAACCAACTTTCTCACTCTCCTCTTTCACTTTCAACAAGAGGCTCTTTAGTTCTTCTTCTTTCTGCCATAAGGGTGGTATCATCTGAATATCTGAGGTTATTGATATTTCTCCTGGCAATCTTGATTCCAGCTTGTGCTTCATCCAACCCAGTGTTTCTCATGAGGTACTCTACATATAGGTTAAATAAGCAGGGTGACATTATACAGCCTTGACATACTCCTTTCCTGATTTAGAACCAGTCTGTTGTTCCATGTCCAGTCCTAACTGTTGCTTCCTGGCCTGCATACAGGTTTCTCAAGAGGCAGGTCAGGTGGTCTGGTATTCCCATCTCTCTCAGAGTTCTCCACAGTTCATTGTGATCTATACAGTCACAGGCTTTGGCATAGTCAATAAAGCAGAAACAGATGTTTTTATGGAATTCTCTTGCTTTTTTGATGTTCACACAGATGTTGGCAATTTGATCTCTTGTTCCTCTGCCTATTCTAAAACCAGCCTAAACATCTAGAAGTTCACGGTTCACGTATTGCTGAAGCCTGGCTTGGAGAATTTTGAGCACTACTTTACTAGCATGTGATATGAGTGCAATTGTGCAGTAGTTTGAACATTCTTTGGCATTGCCTTTCTTTGAGATTAGAATGAAAACTGATCTCTTCCAGTCCCGAGGCCACTGCTGAGTTTTCCAAATCTGCTGGCATATTGAGTGCAGCACTTTCACAGCATCATCTTTCAGGATTTGAAATAGCTCAACTGGAATTCCATCACCTCCACTAGCTTTGTTCATAATGATGCTTCCTAAGGCCCAGTTGACTTCACATTCCAGGATGTCTGGCTCTAGGTGAGTGATCACACCATCATGATTATCTTGGTCATGAAGATTTTTTTGTATAGTTCTTCTGTGTATTCTTGCCACCTCTTCTTAATATCTTCTGCTTCTGTTAGGTCCACACCATTTCTGTCCTTTATTGTGCCCATGTTTGCATGAAATGTTCCCTTGGTATCTCTAACTTTCTTGAAGAGATCTCTAGTCTTTCCCATTCTATTATTTTCCTCTATTTCTTTGCACTTATCGTGGAGGAAGGCTTTTTTATATCTCCTTGCTATTCTTTGGAACTCTGCATTCAAATGGGTATATCTTTCCTTTTCTCCTTTGCTTTTCATTTCTCTTCTTTTCACAGCTGTTTGTAAGACCTCCTCAGACAGTCATTTTGCTCTTTTGCATTTCTTTTTGTTGGGGATGGTTGTTATCCCTCTCAGGATGTCATAAACTTCTGTCCATATTTCATCAGGCACTCTGTCTATCAGATATAGTCCCTTATATCTCTTTCCAACTTCCACTGTATAAGGGATTTGATTTAAGTCATACCTGAATGGTCTAGTGGTTTTCCCTACTTTCTTCAATTTATGTCTGAATTTGGCAATAAGGAGTTCATGATCAGAGTCACCATCAGCTCCTGGTCTTGTTTCTGCTGACTGTATAGAGCTTCTCCATCTTTGGCTGCCAAGAATATAATCAATAGATTTTGGTGTTGACCATCTGGTGATGTCCATGTCTCTTGTGTTGTTGGAAGAGGGTGTTTGCTATGACCAGTGCATTCTCTTGGCAAAACTCTATTAGCCTTTGCCTTGCTTCATTCTGTACTCCAAGGCCAAATTTGCCTGTTATTCCAGGTGTTTCTTGACTTCCTACCTTTGCATTCCAGTCCCCTATAATGAAAATGACATCTTTTTGGGGTGTTAGTTCTAGAAGGTCTTGTAGGTCTTCTTAGAACCATTCACCTTCAGCTTCTTCAGCATTACTGGTTGGGTGTAGACTTGGATTACTGTAATATTGAATGGCTTGCCTTGGAAACGAACAGAGATCATTCTGTCGTTTTTGAGATCTCATCCACGTACTGCATTTTGGACTCTTTTGTTGACTATGATGGCTACTCCATTTCTTCTAAGGGATTCTTGCCCACAGTAGTAGATGTTATGGTCATCTGAGTTAAATTCACCTATTCCAGTCCATTTTAGTTGGACTAATAGTTTCCTGATTCCTAGAATGTCGATATTCACTCTTGCCATCTCCTATTGGACCACTTCCAATTTGCCTGATTCATGGATCTAACATTCCAGGTTCTTATGCAGTATTGCTCTTTACAGCATCGGACCTTTCTTCCATCACCAGTCACATCACAACTGGTGTTGTTTTTGCTTTGGCTCTGTCTCTTCATTCTTTCTGGAGTTATTTCTCCATGGTTCTCCAGTAGCATACTGGGCACCTGCTGACCTAGGGAGTTCATCTTTCAGTGTCTTATCATTTTGCCTTTTCATACCATTCATGGGGTTCTCAAGGCAAGGATACCAAACATCTTAAACTTCTTTAAGAAGAACAGCAAAACCAAACACAATTCACTGATAGATGCAAATTGTAAAAAAAAAAAAAATTGTAATGTGAGAAAACTTTAATTTCCTTATGTAATAAAAATTTCTTAGAAGTTAGAAATAAAACAAAATTTTAAAACCTCAGCTGAAAAATTGTTGAAGTACATTAACAGGTGATACATAAAAAAGATAATAAAAAGATCAAATACCCTATATGGGAGACAGCAAAAGAAACACAGATGTAAAGAACAGACTTTTGGACTCTGTGGGAGAAGGTGAAGGTGGGATGATTTGAGAGAATAGCTTTGAAACATGTATAATACCATATGTAAAATAGATCGCCAGTCCAGGTTCAATGCATGAGACAGGGTGCTCAGGGCTGGTGTACTGGGATGACCCTGAGGGATGGGATGGGGAGGGAGGTTCAGGATGGGAACACATGTACACCCATGGCTGATTCATGTGAATGTATGGGAAAAACCACCACAATATTGTAAAGCAATTAGCCTCCAATTAAAGAAAATTTTTTTAATAAAAAAAGGTCAGATAAACATATGGAAAATATTCCATCTCAGTCAGTAGTAATCAAGGTAATCAAAGCAAATTAAAGCAAAAAGGGGTTGTGTGGTGGAGGCATTGTGGGGAGTTTACAAATAGTTGCAGACTTATTTTTGATACCCAGAACTGATTTTGGTTTAGGAGCAGACCATCTCATACTTTGCTGATGAATATTTTTTTAAAAAAATCTTCTTTAGAGCATCTTCAAGATACGTTTCACCTCTAGAAGTTAATCCTAAGGCAGTGATTCATTGAGCCAAGAAATCAGCTAAAGGAACGTTGATGTTAGGAATTTACACAATACTGAGGCAATTGAGAACATTCTAACCATTCAGCACTTGGGAATTGGTTAATACATTATCATATAATTAAACAATGGAACATGATACCATCATTGTAAAACGACATTGAAATAAAATGTTTAAAGAGCTAAAATACTGTTTACTGTGTGCTATCAAATGAAAAGACCAGATATCCAGATTTAAGAGGTTTATTTCTGTGTAGGGTTATGTGTAGTTTGCATTTTTCTTATTTTTACTCACCAGTCAAGTGGGCCTTAGGAAGCATCACTCTGAACAAAGCTAGTGGAGGTGATGAAATTCCAGCTGAGTTGTTTCAAATCCTAAAAGATGATGCTGTGAAAGTGCTGCACTCAATATGTCAGCAAATTTGGAAAACTCAGCAGTGCCCACAGGATTGGAAAAGGTCCGTTTTCATTCCAATCCCAAAGAAAGGCAATGCCAAACAGTGTTCAAACTTCACTCATCTCACATGGTAGCAAAGTAATATTCAAACTTCTCCAAGCTAGGCTTTAATAGTACATGAACTGTGAACTTCCAGATGTTCAAGCTAGATTTAGAAAAGGCAGAGGAACCAGAGATCAAGTTGCCAACATCCGTTGGATTATAGAAAAAGCAAGAGAGTTACAGAAAAACATCTACTTCTACTTCATTGACTGCACTATAGCTTTTGACTATGTGGATCACAACAAACTGTGGAAAATTTTTCAAAAGATGGGAACCAGACCACCTTACCTGCCTCATGAGAAATCTGTATGCAGGTCAAGAAGCAACAGTTAGAATCAAACATGGAACAATGGACAGGTTCCAAATCAGGAAAGGAGTACATCAAGGCTGTATATTATCACCTTGCTTATTTAAATTCTGTTTAGAGGACATCATGCAAAATGCCAGGTTAGATGAAGCACAAGCTGGAATCAAGATTGCCGGGAGAAATACCAATAACCTCAGATATGCAGATGATACCATCCTTATAGCAGAAAGTGAAGAACTAAAGAACCTCTTGATAAAGGTATAAGAGGAGAGCGAAAAAGCTGGCTTAAAACTCAACATTCAAAAAATAAAGATCATGGCATTCAATCCCATCACTTCATGGCATATAGATGGGAAAACAATGGAAACAGAGAGACTTTATTTTCTTAGGCTCCAAAATCACTGCAGACGGTGACTGCAGCCATGAAATTAAAAGATGCTTGCTCCTTGGAAGAAAAGCTGTGACCAACCTAGACAGCATATTAAAAAAGCAGAGACATTACTTCACTGACAGAGGTCTGTCTAGTCAAAGCTATGTTTTTTTTCAGTAGTCATGTGTGGATGTGAGAGTTGGACTATAAAGAAAGATGAGTGCTGAAAAATTGATGCTTTTGAACTTTTTGGTGTTGGAGAAGGCTCTTGAGAGTCCCTTTGACAGCAAGGAGATCAAGTCAGTCAATCCTAAAATAAATCATTGAATATTCATTGGAAGGACTGATGCTGAAGCTGAAGCTCCAATACTTTGGCCACCTGATGCAAAGAACTGACGCATTGGAGAAGACCCTAATGCTGGAAATGATTGAAGGCAAGAGGAGAAGGGGATGACAGAGGATGAGATAGTTGGATGGCATCACTGACATGAGTTTGAGCAAGCTCCAGGAGTTGGTGATGGACAGGGAAGCCTGGTGTGCTGCAGTCCATGGGATTGCAAAGTGACTGAATGACTGAACTGAACTGAATTACTTTCCAGTATCACCAGTATTTTAAAAATATTTTTTTATACTGAACATGTATAATGAACCCCCAGTAGTGGGGTTTGGGAGTGGAAGTCAAGTTGAGAGAATCTTAACAGATTTCAATAGCTGAAAGTGCTGAAAGCATCTGTTGTTCTCCTATTTAAGAAATATAAACCTTTAAAGAGCTCTGTCTTGGTAATGTAGAAGCTATTTTCACTGTAAAAAAAAAACCTTTAAAATGCAAAAAATTAATAATTTCTAGGATTCCTAAGTTATACTGGTGACTAAGTGTCTCAAACTGTAAGATCGTCTATATCACATTATAACTACCACAGAGGAAAATCTCTCTCTACTAGTTACACATTTCCGTGGAGTCTTCAATATCACTTGTTGAAGGTGATGGAAACTCTTCTGACAGCTCAGGATCACAACTGCGCACCATGATCTGGGTCCACAGTATACGGTACTCTTAGCTCCATGTGGCTTGGGCACAAGCATGGTGCTTTCTAGTTTTGGTGGTAAAATTTTTAATCTTCTTTGTGTTTCTTTCCTGGCTGACAGCTGTTATTTCTTGATATAGTCTATATGTCAATATGAATTAGCCCCTCCACCAAACTCTTATTACAGACTTCTAACGTGGTGAGTTTGGAAACCACGTGACCAAATTAAGAAAATAAATGGGGTCCAAAGGAAAGTTTGAGAGATTCTTTTAAGAGTAAAATGTATACATTTAATGCAGGTATTTTGTAACATTTACTTGATGCTGTGTATTGAAGACCATCCCCAAGAAAAAGAAATGCAAAAAGGCAAAATGGTTGTTTGAGGAGGCCTTAGAAAGATCTGAGAAAAGAAGAGAAGCTAAAGGCAAAGGAGAAAGGGAAAGATATACCCATTTGCATGCAGAGTTCCAAAGAATAGCAAGGAGAGATAAGAAAGCCTTCCTAAGTGATTAATGAAAAGAAATAGAGGAAAACAATAGAATGGGAAAGACTAGAGATCTCTTCAAGAAAATTAGAGATATCAAGGGAACATTTCTTGCAAAGATGAGCACAATAAATGACAGAAACGGTTTAGACCTAATAGAAGCAGAAGATATTAAGAAGAGGTGGCAAGAATACACAGAAGAACTATACAGAAAAGTTCTTCATGACCCAGATAACCACAATGGTGTGATCACTCACCTAGAACCAGACATCCTGGAATGCTAAGTAAAGTGGGCCTTAGGAAGCATAACTAAAAAAAAAAGCTAGTGGAGATCTTAGCTACCTTTGGGAGTCAGCTACTGAGTTGGGGGAAGGAGGGACCTCTGAGTAACTGGCAGTATTCTTTTTCTTAATCTGTTTTTGGTTACTTAAATGTTTTCATTTTCTGAAAATTCACTTTGCTGCATGCTTATAATTTGGGTAGTTTTCTGGCTGTATATTAACACATCAATAAAAAGTTTATTGTGTAAAAATTAGGCCCTTCTAAGTATAAAAACAAAATACTGCACTTTGAAAAATTATCTTTGAGCTAAAATGAGTTAACGATTCTATTGGTTTCTTAACAACAAATACTTTACTTTGATGCAAATGGAGACTGCACTTTATCAGCTATTTATTCTCACAAGTCCCACCTTCTCTTGTGAAATGCAACAAAAAGTCTGGGGTCTTTAGTTGGTCTCCAAGGCAACTAAAATCTTATTCAGAACTGATGTTTCACTGATCAATCCAGTCAATCTTTTGTGGGGTTTTGTGTTTTTTTTTTTTTTTAAGTGATGATATGTTATTCTCCTGCTTTGCTTATTACCAAGGGCTGTACATGCAAAGTTGTTTTCAATCATGCCCGACTTTCTGTGACCCATGGACTGCACCCCCTCAGGCTCCTCTGTCCATGGGATTCTCCAAGCAAGAATACTGGAGTGGGTCGCCACGCCCTCCTCCAGGGGATATTCTCAACCCAGGGATAGAACCCACATCTCTTACATCTCCTGCTCGGGCCGGCGGGTTCTTTACCACTAGTGCCACTTGGGAAAACCAAGGGCTGTTGAGAGGATCAAATAAGGCACAGGGTGAAGGGGGTTTAAGTGCCAGACTAACAATAAGTATCATCATCAACACCACCCTCATCATCACCAGGTTTGATTATTTTTAACCTAGAGTAGAGATAATGAGCTTCTTCAAGATGCTGTCTCACCCTATGGTTATTCTTATTTCTTGTACCATGAACACTAGACTGTCCCCAATTTAGCTAGAATACCCAGGTCAGAGAGTGTGTGTGCATGCTCAGTCATGTCTGACTCTTTGAGACCCCCTGGACTGTAACCCTCCAGGTTTCCTGTCCATGGGCTTTCTCAGGCAAGAATGCTGGAGTGGGTTGCCATTTCCTCCTCCAGGGAATCTTCCTGATCCAGGGATTGAAACTATGTCTCCTGTGTCTCCTGCACTGGCAGGCATGTTCTTTATCACTGAGCCACCTGGGAAGCCCAGGATGTGTGGCAGACTTGCTATTTACGATCCACAGTGAAAGGAACCATCACCAATCAGTGCCAGCATTCTTTTTTCCTGAGCTGTGTTTCAGTTGTTTAGATTTAGTATGTGAGGGCAAGCCTGTTTTTCCATCCCTGACACAAGCACTAAAGCTATTTCAATGAAGGTAAAGTTATAGATTTGCAGCACTGGGTGATAAAAAGTGTTGTAAGAATGGTGTAGACCAGTGTTGTCAAGGGCTTATTCTTTCCACCATCTCATTGGTTCGCATCACCCCTACCCTTCACCCAAGCTGCACATCCAAGCTTCATCGTGGACTCCTCCATCTTCACTTTCCATTCTCAAGCATCCAACAACCAATCACTGCCTTACTTGACTTCCTATATTGTTATCGAAATCTTTTGGTCACTCCTAGTTTAACCTCTTACTTCTTACTTGAATGATTGCAGTTGTCTTTTATTTGGTTCCCCACCTTTGACTCTTCCCTGCTCATACCTGCCAAATTGATCCCATGAGAAGCATCAGTCTGCTGTCATTCTGCTTCAAGATGGCCCTCAACACCTGCAGAAAGAGACCAAGTTCCTTAGCATGGCACAGGGGCACACAGGCTCCTTGCCTGGTCCTGGTGCATGCCAGGATTAGGAACTTGATTCTGTTTCTTTCTCTCTTATTGACTGAGATCTTGCCTCTGGTTGGCTCAGTGGTGAAGAATCCATCTGCCAATGCTGGAGACGCAGGTTTGATACCGCGGTAGGGAAGATCCCCTGGAGGAGGGCATGGCAACCCACTCCAGTATTCTTGCATGGGAAATCCCATGGACAGAGGAGCCTGGAGGGCTACAGTCTATGGGGTCGCAAAGAGTTGGACACGACTTAATGACTAAGCAACAAAAACAACTTGCCCCTGTATTTTTGCCCATAATACCTTCTTTGCCTGAAATTTCTCCCAGCCTGCTTTCACTTAGCTCTTCCGCACTCACCTGTTAAGAATCAGTCAAGATGCAGCTTTACCCAAGAGGCCGTTCCTAACTCCTCCTGCCTGAACCGGGATAGTATTAACCTGGTGTGCATCTCCCTTCTTGTACATGCAACATCGTGTTCATCATTTGTTTACAGAGCTGCCTCTCCTCTGAATGATGGCTTGCTGAGAGTAGGGACAGCATCTGTTTATTTTTGTGCCTGACTCAAAGTCGAGTCTTAGTAACGGTTTCTTGAATGGATGAATCCAGGCATTGGCCAGGTCTATAATGCATGAGAGTCCAGAAAAACCATTTATCAACAACATGCCAGAGATAGACCTGTTTAATTGGAACTGTTTTAAATGGGCCATCCTATCTGCCATCAGCATCACTGGAGTGTCATTACCTCTAATCATCTTCCTGAGTTTAATGGATACTTAACAAGGTAGAGCATTACAGGGGACATTTTATTCCTCTAATATTTCTGTAATATCATATTCTACTATTGCAAACTCAAGATTGTAGCCTTGTGGCCCGGGAAGGTAAAGGGTAGTTTGTTAAGAGGAAAATGTTCTTCAGGCATCCCTGGAGTGTTCAGAATGAATTAAGAACCTTCCTGGCAAAATATATACAAAATACTCTCTCCCTTCCATTTATTTGTATCTAATATTCTTTAATATGTGGAAAGTGTAAGGATCAATCAAAGACTGTAAATGTTACTGATGAAAAGAGTCCTGCAGTGTGAAAGACATGAAGTTCAACCTCATTAATCACTCAACTATGGAGGCTTTGGGAGCAGACGTTGGTAATGATTAAAGAGATCGCAACACGTAAAACAGAAGAAAAGCCACCTCATGTGCCACTGTCTGAACAGGTGACACCAAACTGGACCCAAGTCATTGACTGAGGTGAGAAGGGAGCACCCTTGTTTGGGTCCAGTGAACAGCTGGTGAGATCTAATTTCAAACTTTGAAAAGTTGAGGCAACAGAGAAAGAATTTGCCTGCTAATGCATGAGACACAGAAGATTTGCGTTCAATCCCTGGGATAGGAAGATCCCCTGGAGAAGGAAATGGCAACCCTCTCCAGTATTCTTGCCTGGGAAATCCCATGGACAGAGGGGCCTGGTGAGCTACAATCGTGGCCCAGGCACTTTTCATGCACTATTTAATTTCTGCCATAAACCAGTGAGGTAGTTCTGTTTTACCACCACATCTTTACAGACAACAAAACTAAAGCTGATCGAGATAAACCCTAAGGCCTGAGGTTTTTGGGTGGCAGAGCCAGGACTAAAGTCCAAATAGTCAGACTCTACTCCCACCTACATTGTCTGGTTGTACCACCAGCAGCAGCACCTGGGAACGTTTTTGAAGTGTAAGCTCATGGATTCTGCTCCAGACCTATGGAATCAGAAACTGGGAATAGGGACAAGGGATGTGGGTTGTAACAAACCCTCCAGGGGAGTCTGTGCATTTATGGGTGAGATCCATCGCATTATACTGCCATGCTGTCTATTAGAGCAGTGCTTCTCCAGCGTTAATTTGTATGCAGAACTTGAAATGCAGACTGATTTAGTAAGTTTGGGGGTAGTGCCTGAGGCGCTGCATTTCTGACCAGCTCCTGGTGATGCTGAGACCGGTGCTTTGCAAACTTTGCATGATAGAATGCAAGCTTCAGGAAGCCAGATTGCTTTGTTCTTCACTATCAACCAGTTTAGGAGAATACCTGACCCACATTTTCTGTTGAACGAATACACCATGAATCAGGGGGCCTGCATGTCTGAGTCATAGATGGTTGATTTGGTATGAATCTACTACTAACTTGAAATGCATCTTCCCAACTAGCCTTTCCAAAAATAGGATCACCTCCTGCCATTCATTTACCCTCAGGAACTGTAATGTTTTCCAGTGACTTTATGAATGTTTTACTGTCCTAGTCTTCCAAGTGAATAGGGCACTTTGGATTCCCCAAAAACAAATGAACGCATTGTATGTTTTGGAAAAGGGATGGAAAAGTAAGATATGAGAGGAGCAGGATGTGGGAAGGAGGTGAGAGGATGGATGAAGGTTGGAAACAGTTTAATGAAAAGGGCTTCCCAGGAGATGAATGGTTCACAGCTGAGCCTCTGAGCATTACTCCCAATCCCTTCCCACCTTTGGGTTAAGAGTTGGAAAAGCAACGGACCTCCTTTTCCACTCCTTTCCCAGAGTTTGTTCAAACTTATGTCCATTGAGTTGATGATGCCATCCAACCATCTCATCCTCTGTCACCCTCTTCTCCTCCTGCCCTCAGTCTTTCCTAGCATTAAGGTCTTTTCCATTAAGTTGGCTCTTCCCATCAGGTGGCCAAAGTATTGGAGCTTCAGCTTCAGCATCAGTCCTTCCAATGAATATTCAGGACTGATTTCCTTTAAAATTGACTGGCTTGATCTCCTTGCTGTCCAAGGGACTCTGAAGAGTCTTCTCCAGCACCACAGTTTGAAAGTGAAGCATCAATTCTTTGGCGCTCAGCCTTCTTTATGGTTCAACTCTCACATGGGAGAGTTTAAATAAAAGTTGATATAAACATTATAAAGCCATTTTTAACAAACAACAACAAAAATCATACCATAAACCTTGAACTGGAATGAAGAGTTAATGAATTGCTAAAGTATTCAATTGGACAGACAAAAATAACATAAGCACAGAAACAAGGGGGTAAAAAGACTGCTTTCTAAGTCTCCAGTGAGTCAGAAGTAAGCTTCTGTACACCTTTAATAACATCTGGGTCCTTAGGGAACCAACTATTTTGTAAATAGCCTGTAACTCTTGCTTAGTAAAACACTTCGGCACAGTCAATTCTTTAAGTATCTGGGTTGGCTGAACATTGATATATGCTGTGTTGATTGTAATGGTTGGGCGGCAGTGATTTATAAGAAATGATTCCAAAAATTGATTTTGGAAACATTGCAAAACTCAAGAACAGGACTTCAGCTTGTTGCGCTTTCTGCCAGAATTTCCCTGCAGAATTGAGAATAAGGCTCTGCTATATTAAAATGGTGGCATAAATATTACTTTGTTTGGTTAAAATTTAAACAGGTTGTAATGAGTAGATACGATGGCTCTTTTAGACATTACTACATTTAAGAGAGGAAACAGCAGAATAAGAGAAAATGACTTCCAGGCATTCTCAAAATTAGTATTTTACCTAAAGTTATTTTGAACCAATATTCACAGACTATGTAGCTGGGACAACTTAATATTCTAAACAATGACATATCCCATTGTTCGAAAAGGAGGAATATGTACTATATATTAGAATTTCATGACTGGCTGATCCAGGGTAACTTTTGATGTAGAAAATCCGATGATCCCTTAAAGAGTAGTCTTCCACATGATTATTGTTATAGCTCATTAATTTAGCCTATAAAATGTGTAACCAAAGTTCTATGCACATGCCTTTTCCTTTGAATGACTGAGTGTAATTGCACTTTTCTTCACTAAAACACTGTTTTCTAGAGCAGTTTTACGTTCACAGCAAAACCGACTGGAGGACAGAGATTTCCCATATCCTCTGCTGCCACACATGCGTAGCCTCCTCGTTATCAGCACTCCCCATCAGAGGTGTACGTTCATTACACCTGATGAACGTACGTTGACACATCATAATCACACAAAGCCTATCATTTACATTGTGTCTCATGTTTGGTGTACACTCTGCACATTCAGACAAGTGTATAATCATAAGTATCAGTCATTACGGTATCATACATCCTCTGTGTTGTGCCTGTTCATCCCTCCCCACCCCTGCCCACAATCATGTGATTTTATCCTTCATTTTGTCGATGTGGTGTATCACATTGATTAACTGGTGGATATTGAACTATCCTTGCTTCCCTGGAATACATCCCAGTAATCATGATGAATTATCATTTAATGTATTATTGAATTCAATTTGCTAATACTTTTTTGAGGATTTTTGCATCTACATTTATCAAGGAATTGACCTCTAATTTTCTTTCTCTGTTTCTTTTAATAGTGTCTTTGGTTTTGGTAATGCTGGCCTTGTAGAAGGAGTTTGGAGGTGTTCCCTCTTCCGTTTTTTGGAATAGTTTGAGAAGGATAGATATTAACTCTTCTTTGAATGTTTTGTAGAATCCCTCTGCCTATCTATAAGACACTCAAACCTCTTTGGGCCTTTCTGAAGGTGTAGCAGTAAAAGGAACAATAGCAACCTCTCATCGCTCACTGACTTTTTCTTTCTCCAGTAAAGTTGATGCCTTCACCCATCCCAGAAGTGGTGTGGAACTTATCTTGAATTTTCATGGTTGGCACTTGGAGGCCAGTATGGGCTCTTCCTTGTACAACAGCATGACCACAAAGGCATGAATTCTGCTTCCTACCAGTTCGGACATTTTGAAATGCCAGAAGGAATTATTGGTTGCAGTGTGTCTGCAAACAACTGTTGCAGTGAAAAAAGTTCCCTGGGAGAGCTGGAAGAGAGGTGACCGTGGCATCTAAATGTCCACAGAGCCTGAGAGAGGATGGCCTGGAGTGAGAAGTTGCCAGTGGTGGCCAGAGATGGCCACCAAGTGTGGGGCAGGGACCAAGCCAACACTGTGAGGGCAGGAAGCCCATATCCTGGACAGAGCCACACCCAAGCGCAGCTTCTTCAGGGACCACTGACTCTTCTCTTGGAAAAACTGCACCTTCCTCTCCCAGGTATTTAGGGTCTGGGCAGGCAGAATTTGCAGAAAAAGCTGCATCCCAAACCAGAGCCCGATTGACCTGATGCTTTCCCCCAGTCAAGGCAGTTTACATTGCTCAGCAACAGAAGAGTCCAGGTCATTGCTCTGAGAGATGATGGGAGGAAGTACCTGTTCTCCACTCTGACCCTGTCCTTGTGCATCTCCCCTTCTCCCAGCAGGGGCTCTTCTTTAGCCAGAGCTATGGAACATTGTGGAATTCATCCCTGGTACATGACAAGAGAAGGCCCAGGTAGACTTGCCTTGCCCCACAAAAGGTCATCTAGTATTTCTTGTAAAATACCTTACAAATGTAGGTACAGCTCTATGTTTTAAAACATACTCACATGCATTAACTCAGTAAGACCCACATCAGCCTAGAGAAGTTGGCAGGGGACATGTTATATAATCCACACCATTTCCAGAAAAAAAAAATTGGAACACAGGGTTGGAAAAAGTACACTTTCTTCCTGATTTATGAAAAAAATCTTATAATTACATAGAACTTGAATCACAGCTATTTACACATGTAATGAATTGTCTCTTTTTAGAAAGATAAAAATGCATGAAGCTTGTACTACCACAGAAAATCCCGAAGATATGGCCAGTGTAATTATAGGGTATGAAATAAACCTTGCAGCTTACTTTAAAACTCCCTTTGATAAAAGCTTTAGAGAGAGAGAGAGATCAGATGTGCAGAAGCTTAGAAGAGAGGATGGTGGAGAAAAAGGGAGCTAAGAGAAAATGATTGGCAGTAAAGGACAGAAAAGTCTGTGATTGAGATTTTTAGGGCAAGGCAGGATACACTGTAATCTAGAAATGCAAAAGCAACTTTAAAAATGTGCCTCCAACACACTGCATGATGTAGCTCCCCAGGACCATGTGGCATTCTTGGAACAGCGTGTACTTGCCCCTGTTCTGAAGCAGGAAACCCTTTCAACAAAATAAGATCCATTCAATAAACATAAATTTATCAGAAGCCCAACAAGTGCTATGTATTTGCCGGAAGCCTAATGTGAATCAGCCACAGTTTAAGAAGCAGGTGCATCAATTACTCATCACACTGGAGTAGGATAGGGGATTTAAATGGATTTCCTGGTCTTATATTTTGAAGAGCTTGAGTACTGGCTGCCTGATCTGAGAATTAACAGGTATTTTTGCTGTCTACATAGCTGCATGTAACTGCAATCTATTTATTGGGAGGGGAGTCACTCCATGGAGTCAGTCTTCCTACAGAATGAAGAATGGGTATGAGTTTCATCTATGCCGGTTCTGAATCTCCCTGTATGGCTTTTCTTTTGTATTGTAGTGTGTCACCACAAAGTTAAGCAGCATTGCCCCTCTGACTTAGTTTTCACAGAATCACTGGTCCTTCAAGCAGAAGGGACCCCAGGGACGGACTCCCCTAACCTCTACCCAGCACAAAAGCCCCTTTCCCAAAGTCCTAATGACTGGTCATACAAACAGGAGGTAGAGTTCTGCCTGCTTCCTTTATCTTCCCAGGAGTGATAGCCTTTAGTACACACACCTCGGCATATAGCACTTGGGGAAGTAAGGACCCGCCAGGCACATTTTCCTGGGCAAAGATGCTCCCAGAAACCCTGAAAAGCTTCCATGCCACCGCACCGTAAAAGCACTCTCATAAAGCAGATGTTTTTTAGCTTTAATTTTTGTGAACTCTCAGATGGATTTGGCTAAACATCCCCAAGCTTTCTTCATAATTGCTACAGTAGGTAATTTGTACCCGTGGAAACCGTAATTTAGAGCTGTTAATGAAAATGGAGTCTAATTTTTAAAAAACAACAACAACAACATCTAAACTGAGGCTGGGATAAAAATAGAGTACTCACAGGTGGATTTTATCAAAGTTTTCTTTTACCTTTCTCAAAGACAAATATTACTTTAGTTGCAATAAGAAAAGAGCACACGGTCACATGCAGTCTCGTAAGGTATTAACACATTCAGTGAACTTACCTGCAACCCTTCAATGGCTAGTTTGAGGATTGAAGGTGTCAGTTTGGAGGCTTGTTTGAAGGAGAAATTACTCCAGTCTATAATTAAAATGAAACCATTTATCTGAAGCTCCGGATCTTCAATAAGGACTTCCAGTGACAGCAGGATGGCCCGGAGAATGTCTGTGAAGGAGTTCCTGCACAAAGCAGAAAGAGGCAGAGCGTGAATATCAGCAGATGATGGAACTCAGTGTGTGGAGCCCTGGCCAGCTCACCCTGCTCCTCGAGCCCAGCCTGCAGGGCAACACCGGTGTCCTCTCCACAAAGTGACTGGGAATACGGTGACCAAACATATATACAATGGAATACACTCAGCCATGAAAAGGAATGAAATTGGGTCATTTGTAGTGATGTGGATGGACCTAGAGCCTGTCATACACAGTGAAGTAAGTCAGAAAAAGAAAAACAAATATCGTATATTAATGCATGAAAATGATGCATGAAACTGATGAACCTATTTGCAGGGCAGGAATAGAGACGCAGCCGTAGAGAATGGACTGTGGACACAGCTCAGGAAGGGGAGGGTGGGATGAACTGAGAAAGCAGCACTGCCACGTGTAAACAGATAGCTAGCGGGAAGCTGCTGTATGGCTCAGGAGCGCAGCTCAGTGCTCTGTGAGGACTTAGAGGGGCGAGGCTCCAGAGGGCAGGGAGGTATCTATACATATAGCTGATTCACTTTGTTGTACAGCAGAAACTAAAGCAACATTGTAAAGCAATTATTCTCCAAAAATGAAAATTTAAAAAAAAGTCTATTCACCACCACCATCCCCCCAGGTAAATAAACTTCATAGGAACAATACACTGAGAATCACAGGATGGAACCTCCCTTTGAAATGACTGCACCAGAAGTCCAAACTTTAGGAGGCATCTCTCTTTTGTGTTTCCACGAATCTCTATCCTCTGCTTCCAGTGCAACGCTGATTGCATTTCATTGAAATGCGTCTCTTACTTGTCTCTCCATCCTGGGCCATGATGTAGTTGTGTCCCCAAAACCTACCTACTTGATGAATATTGCTGAGCAAATGAGGTAAGACCTTCATCAGAGGCACTTGTTTTGATTAAACCTCTTATTCCTTTTGTATGTTGAAAATCTTGCTCAAAATGTAAAAAAAAAAAAACAAACAAAAACCCATGTGATCGATGCTATTTTGTAGGCTCAGTTCATGGATAGAGAAAAATAAAGCTTGAAGAGTCATTTATTTTCACTGAAGGTTTGCCATGTGATTCAGAAAGGAGTCTGCTTGGAGTACACTGGTAACTATGACAACAGGGAGACCTGACTACAAACTGGAGTTACAGTTCTCTAGCATTGTGTGTGTTCTTCCACATCATATATTCTCAGTCGATTTTTGTTTTAAATAATTTCCAGATACAAAGAAATGATGGCATATTTTGCTAATTCTCCAAGCAAATTATCTGTGCTAAAAATTCAAGACCTTAAAGGATCTCTAAATTCAGAGGATTTTAATTTTTTTGAAAAATATAAGCCTGGATGTTAAATGATGGCAAAATCTACTCCTTCAGTCTATCATTAAAATCAGAAACTGTATCCTTTTGTGGGGCTTTGCACAAAAGTAGTAAAGAATCTACCTGCTAATGCAGGAGACACAGGAGATGTGGGTTCAATCCCTGGGTTGAGAAGATTCTCTGGAATAGGAAACAGCACCCCACTCTAGGATTCTTGCTTGGAAATTTCCACAGGTAGAGGCACCTAGTGGCTACAGTCCATGGGGCTGCAAAGAGTCTGACTCAACTGAGTGACTGAGCATATCCACTGTGAAATCAAGTGAAATGATCAGATTCCTGAACACTTCAATGTGATTCAAATTCTAATCAAATCTAATGATTGCAGATTATTAAATTATTAGATTGCAGATTATTAAATCAGCAAATATGTAATCAAATGTGGAATTAACAGATACAAACTACTACACATAAAATAGATTCACATCAAGGATCTTACTGTATAGCAAGAAGAATTATACCCATTATCTTGTCATAATCTATAATGGAATATAATCTGCAAAAAAAAAATCCCCAAACCATGTCACTGTGTTGTACAACTGAAATTAACATAATATTGTAAATCATCTATACTTCAATAAAACAAAAACAAACAAAAAACTAGCAAACCAGCAAAAATTTACTGAATGGCCATTATAAGCTCAGAGCTCTGCTTAATACTTGAAGTTGTGTCATATTTATACTTTCAAAGATCCCTTAATTTAATTGGGGTGGGGTAAGAGATTAGAAACATGAGTTGAAAGAGATCAATAAAATTTGAGTAATCAGGAATTTGTAGAGGAATGAAAGCTTGGGATAAGCCCCAACGGGTAAATAGGATTTTGGATAAGAGGGAAAAGGAACGAGCATTTCAGGAAATAAGAGTGACATGTGAAAAATACAGGTAGCAGCCCATTTTGTTTCTGTACAGTTCTTGCTAAAAATGTCTTCCTTATATCAAGCAAAACTTTTCCTCCCACAAATCTGACCACTGAGTGTTCCTCTACCAAAAACAGCCCCTCAGGTCCTTCTGTTGTTGTTGTTTAGTCCCTAAGTCATGTCCAACCCTTTGTGACCCCGTGGACTGTAGCCCACCAGGCTCCTCTGTCCATGAGATTTCCCAGGCAAGAACACTGGAGTGGGTTGCCATTTCCTCCTCCAGAGGATCTTCCCGCCCCAGGGCTTGAACCCGAGTCTCCTGCATTGGCAGGTGGATTCTTTACCACTGAGCCAGCTGGGAAGCCCCAGGTCTTCCTGTACCACATACTAAATTATCTAAACGCGGTGGTTGTAATGTGCCATATAATCTCTGGATTGAAAAAAATTAATAACTTTAACCATTTCTCATAGGAATTGGTGTTTGATACTGTTCTCATCATTATCATTTTCTTTTAGACATAGTCCCTTCTAAATTTTAGAGATGTCAAATTCCTATTAATGTAGGTAAGTTTTCATTGGCTTTGATTTGTTGTTGTTGCATTCGTATCATATATGATGTAAAAACCCAAGTCTTTAGAGATACTGCCTTGTATTGGAAAGAAACATTGATTTAAGTGGAGCATAGACCAAAGGTTGTGAGTTTAGGCAGTGCCAAAGGAAAATGTGGAGATGCCTAGTGGTAAACTGCAGATGCGCATTAGGGAATTCGAGAGTGTGATCCTGGATTAGCTTTCTTAGAAAGAGTACACGCATGGAGAGAATGAGGACATTTAGAAAAGCTAAGCCTTTTGTGAAGCTTACATGCAGTACTGAGGTTGAAGGAAAAGGGTTAAGGGAAAAAAAATCTGCGGATCACAATAGTAATGTGTTTTTAAAAAGGGGGAGAAGATAGTGTTTCAGGAAGTAAGGATATAATAGATTGCATTACTGATTCCAATTCTTCACTTATCTGAGCATCCACCCACTACCTTGTGGTTGACCTCATTGGTAATAAAGTGTATTTTTTGCCCTTTGGCCATGTGACTTGCTTTAACTGATTGTATGTGACAGAAATGACAATGTACCAATTCCAGGCCTAGCTCTTAAAGACCTCAGATGTTATTTGTTCTCTTGCTTTCTGCCATTGCCATGGAAAAAAAGATGCCACAGCTAGATTCCTGACAAGAAGGATGACTCCCTAGCCACCTGGCACATCTTCAAAAGAAGCAGAGCCACCCAGCTGACCTCAGCCTAGATAAACTCTAGCTGCCCCACAGATGTGTGCTCAGCAATAAACGATTGCTTTTTTAAGCCACCAAGTTTGAGAATGGTTTGTTACAAATTAATAGCTACTCAATATCAGACAGTAGTTAACCAAGTCAAATGCAGCAGAAATATGAAGGAGAATTATTATATTTGACAGCAAGTAGATCTTTGGAGTAGAGAAGGTGATAGCACCCCACTCCAGTGCTCTTGCCTGGAGAATCCCATGGACAGAGGAGCCTGGTGGGCTGCGGTCCATGGGGTCGCGAAGAGTCAGACACAACTGAGTGACTTCCCTTTTGCTTTTCACTTTCATGCATTGGAGAAGGAAATGACAACCCACTCCAGTGTTCTTGCCTAGAGAATCCCAGGGACAGGGGAGCCTGAGGGGCTGCTGTCTATGGGGTCATACAGAGTCAGACACGACTGAAGTGACTTAGCAGCAGCAGCAGCAGATCTTTGGAGAGTTTTTTAAGACAGCCCTTCTCATTGAATAGTAAAAATAAGTATTATTGATTATGAAGATTTTTAGCCAATCACTTAAGTGCTATCTCATTTTCGGTTCAGTTCAGTCACTCAGTCATGTCTGACTCTTTGTGATCCCATGGACTGCAGCACACCAGGCCTCCCTGTCCATCACCAACTCCCAGAGTTTACTCATACTCATGTCCATTGAGTCGGTGATACCATCCAATCATCTCATCCTCTGTCATCCCCTTCTTCTCCCTTCAATCTTTCCCAGCATCAGGGTCCTTTCAAATGAGTCGGTTCTTCACATCAGGTGGACAAAGTATTGGAGTTTCAGCTTCAGCATCAGTCCTTCCAATGAATATTCAGGACTGATTTCCTTTACAATGCACTAGTTGGATCTCTTTTCTGTCCATGGGACTCTCAAGAGTCTTCTCCAGCACCACAGTTCAAGAGCATCAATTCTTTGGTGCTCAGCTTTCTTTATGGTCCAACTCTCACATCCATACATGACTACTGGAAAAACCATAGCTTTGACTACATGGACCTTTGTTGGCAAAGTAATGTCTCTGCTTTTTAATAAGCTGTCTAGGTTTGTCATAACTTTCCTTCCAAGGAGCAAGCATCTTTTAATTTCATGGCTGCAGTCACCATCTGCAGTGATTTTGGAGCCCCCCAAAATAAAGTCTGTCACTGTTTCCACTGTTTTGCCATCTATTTGCCATGAAGTAATGGGACCAGATGCCATGATCTTAGTTTTCTCATTTTACTCCTCTGTAAATGAGAGCTAGCACCATTTCCATTACATATCCACTTGTATTCATTCCCAAGAAAACACTGAGAAAATGGAACCCTGAAAACTATACATTTTCAAGACCAGAACCTTATTGACAGACAGACATTTATAATGAATGAAGTATTATTATACTTACAGGGTGATCCCAGGAGAGAAGTAAAACAATTTTGGAATTCACTGTAGTTTCCAAATGTTTGAATACTTCGTTTTTCTAGAGGAACTGGGTGGGCAGCAAAAAGTTGAATGGAATGTGTCTCAGGTCATGAGGCTTTATCCCTGTTGAAGGGTGTGACTTCCCATATGGTCAGTGATCATTAGCTTAAATTCCTTACTTCTTTGCTTCCTCATATGGATTTCCTCATCTTTTCCCTGTTTCTTATTCATCTTATTCTCTTTGAGTTGTGAAATCCTCTCAGCTTTTTGTAATTTAAAATGCCAAGTACTTTATATAGTTACTCCACCCCCAAGGGGGTGGAACATAGCTCCTCATTCCTGAAGTGTGGGCTGAGCATAGTGACTTTTTTTTTTGAGTACAGTGTGGAAAGGGAGGGAGAAAGAGTGGCTTTACAGGAGAACCCAAACAAACACTTCCTAAGCCAGGTGGCTGGTATCAACAACAACAGAGATAAATCATGTTGATTACCCTTGATATGGTGATGAAAACCACATTTTACCTCTGTGATCTTACTCTCCTGCCCCAGATTAATTAAAAGGAATGTGCATGCTCAGTTGGGCAGTCATGTGTGACTCTTCGCGACCCCATGGACTGTAGTCCACCAGGCTGCTCTGTCCATGGGATTTTTCAGGCAAGAAGACTGGAGTGGGTTATCATTTCCTCCTCCTAGGGATCTTCTTGACCCAGGGACTGAACCCGTGTCTCCTGTGTCTCCTACGTTGCAGTTGGATTCTTTACCCGCTGAACCATCAGTGAAGCCCAAGTTAAGCATGAAGATGAGAGATTGTTTCTTTAGACCAGTCTTGACAGGCTTATCCATCTCAGGATATAGACACAAGAATGTAAAATGTTCATATCCACCATTAAAAATGACGCTCAATCTAAAGTTCTTGAATGCTAGGGTTCTTTCTTATTAGTGTTTCTGTGGTGAGCAAGTGTATAAATGTTCTGTGTGTGTGTGTGCATGTGTGTGTGTGTCTGGGTGTACACACAATGAATTCATCTTTAGAGTTGCCTCCATTGAAGATTTTTGTTTTAAATGAAAAGATGGTTTGAATAAATAAAACCAATATTTTATTACATTTGGTCCAAGTGCTTCTAAATCCTCCCAAGAATTGAAGAGAATGAAATTAACATCAGATGCATCTGTCTGCTCACTTAAACAGCTAATGAAATTTCTTATCACTCAGTGTTGTAAGAGTTTTGAAGTACCTAGAACTGGATGAGGAGTCAGGGCGGCATTTATTCAAAGGTATGACAAAATTTCACTTTATGGCAGATATAAAAGATAAAAGTATATTATTTTTATATTTCAGATAGAGATGGAAACTAAAAGAAGACATTAAAAAAATACATATATGGGAAGCAATGAAGCATAGTCATTAGAAGCATAGGGTTTGGAGTTGGCAGACTTTGATTCAAATCTTGGCTATTCTGTATAAACTTAGCAGGTCATTCTGTCTCTCTGAGTTTAGTTTTCTCATCTATAAAAAGAGCTTGATAGCACCTCCCTCTCTGGTAATGATAACTTGAGATAATGTACACAAAGCCATGGCAGAGCAACTGACTCATTCTAGCCCATAGAAGGAGCTGATGATGGTCATGTTGGCTTTCATTATTATATAAATGAACATGATATCCAGTGGAGAGTAACAGGAATTTCAGAGTGCTTCAGCGTTATAAGAGATCACCTGTGGCTGAGATGTTTGGGAACATTTTCCATTGGCCTGTAATGGAGGGAAGGTTTGGACTCTGGACATATAAGGGAAAGGGCAGAAGGAGCCACATGAACAGAGTTGCCATTTACTTCTCTAGGGGATCTTCTTGATTTAGGGATCAAACGCAGGTTTCCTATGTCTCCTGCATTGCAGGAGGATTCTTTACCTGCTGAGCCATCTGGGAGCATAGAGCCTATTGTCTTGGGGGAAACAGCAAGTTTGCCAGTGCCTTTGGGACAAGTGAAAAGGAATGTAGAAATATGGTTAGAGTTGTGATCCATCTTAATTCTGCTTGCTGGGAGAGCTACTGGCTGTTTATGCAGAGGTTGTAAGTTTGTGCTTTAGGAAGATTTGAACTGGTAACAGGGATTATGTGGTTTGGAGCTAGGAGGCTAGAGACACAGAGTCCAATTAAAAAGAGCCATTTGCAGCATAGTGAGAGTGGAATGGAAATGATAGAGAAAGGAGAAGAGCCATGAAATTAAAACATGCTTGCTCCTTGGAAGAAAAGCTATGACTAACCTAGACAGTGTATTAAAAAACAGAGACATTACTTGCCAACAAAGGTCCGTCTAGTCAAAGCTATGGTTTTTCCAGTAGTTATATATGGATGTGAGAGTTGGACCATGAAGAAGTCTGAGCGCCAAAGAATTGATGCTTTCAAACTTTTTGGTGTTGGAGAAGACTCTTGAGAGTCCCTTGGACAGCAAGGAGATCCAACCAGTCCATCCTAAAGGAAATCAGTCCTGAATATCCATTGGAAGGACTGATGCTGAAGCTGAAGCTCCAATATTTTGGCCACCTGATGTGAAGAACTGACCATTGGAAAAGACCCTGATGCTGGGAAAGATTGAAGGCAGGAGGAGAGTGGGATGACAGAGGATGAGATGGTTGGATGGCATCACCAACTTGATGGACATGAGTTTCAGCAAGCTCCAGGAGTTGGTGATGGAGAAGGAAGCCCAGCGTGCTGCAGTCAGTGGGGTTGCAAAGAGTCAGATGCAACTGAGCAACAGAACTGAGCAACTGAACTGA